>NC_080833.1:122042381-122654576 GCF_030435755.1 Ochotona princeps | reverse complement strand
CATTTTCTCTAGAAGCTCTGAATTTAATAATGATATATGGCTATTATATGGCCTAGGTAAAGTATTTTTTTAAAAATCATGACAATTTCTCTTATGGATAATGATGAGACAGAATGAAAAACAGAAGGAAAAAAGAGATGAAACAATTATACTGTGAGTTGATGCTGTGGCCCAGTGGTTAAAATACTGCCTATAAAGCCAGCATCCTATATGGGTACCAGTTCAAGTCCTGGCTGCCCAACTTCTGATGCAGCTCCATGCTAATATATCTGGGAAAACAGTGGAAGATGGCCCAAGTACATGGATCCCTGCATCCATCTGAAAGACATGGACAATACCCTTGCCTAGGCAATTCAGCCTGGTCCAGCCCGTGGCCAGTGTGGCCAACTGGGTATGAAACAGTGGTGGAAAACTCTAACTATCCCTTTCACTTTCTCTGTAACTCTTCCAAATAATTAAGTCCTAAGAAAAATCCCACAATTGTACTTAACGTAAATTTTTACTTTCAACCCCAAACAGTATCAATTTGCCTACCCCACCCCCACCTTTTAAGAGATTTACTGATTTTTTTTTTTTTTTTTTTTTTTTTTATTGGAAAGGCAGATCACATTTATGGAGAGGGAGAGACAGTGCGAAAGATCTTCTATCTGCTGGTTGATTCCCCAAATGGCCTCAAGGGCTGGAGCTGAGCTAATCTGAAGCCAGGAGAAAGGCACTTCTTCCAGGCCTCGCTTGGGTGTAGAGTTCTAAGGACTTGGGTCATCCTTCATTCCTTTCCCAGACTATAGAGCTGGAAGGGAAGAGAGCAACCGGGACATGACTAGCACCTGTATGGAATCCCAGCCCTTGCTAGGTGAGGGTTTAGTCAGTGAGCCACTGCACCAGGCCTTACCCCTCCTCCCTTTAAATCTTTCATTTTACTGCTTCTTTTATAGAAATGCTAATTCAGCCTCTGAATTTTTTTTTTTTTTTTGGTAAAAATCATTGGCTTTTTATTTTTCTAATTTATGCAAAACATCGTAGTCAATGCTTGTGCAATGTGAAGTACAAGGAGCAAGGATATTCTATAATGAGGGAAACTGGGGCCTCTCTGAAGGTTATACTGTATTTCTGAAATCTGGCAGGAGGAGAGTGGATGTTCCAGGGTCAGGGAAGAAACAAGACAGGGTGTGCTTGGCACCATAGCCTACTGGCTAATGTCCTTGCTTTACATGCACCATGATTCCCCTATGGGCACAAGTTCATGACCTGGCTGCTCCACTTCCCATTCAGCTCCCTGCTTGTGGCCTGGGAAAGCAGTCGAGGACGGCCCAAAGCCTTGGGACCCTGCAGACATGTTGGAGACCTGCACGAAGCTCCTGGCTTGTGGCTTCAGATCAGCTCAGCTCTAGTCTTTGTGGCCACAGAGATAGTGAACCAGTAAGCAGATGGAGAATATTTTTCCTTCTCTCTGTGAATGTGCCTTTCGAAGAAAGATAAATCTTAACAACAACAACAACAACAACAACAAAAATACAAAAACAAGACAGGGGTATTAGTGATGGGACTGTAGCAATAGTCTAGGCCAGGTGTTTAAATTTGGCAGAAGGGCTAAACTAAGAATCTAGTAAGATTTATAAAATCAGTCAGATCAGGGGGATAAAGGAAACAAAAATCAAGGCCACTACCTATTGAGAAATTACTATAAAATGGAAATAACTACAAAATGAAAATCACTACAGCACTAGATGCTTATGGAATCCTGGAAACATATTTATGAAACTAAAACTTATATACTGCCTTTTAAATGAAACATGATCAATGACTCAGTAGCTAAATTTAGAACCTCTTTCAAAATAATTACAAATTCTTCCCTTTAAGGACAGAGCAGTAAATTTAGAGAAGAATAGAGCTTGGGCTTGCGAGGAAACAATTCCTTCTAGATTACAATCTCATTAGTATAACCATTCATGCTTGGCTTGCATTTCCTAACTCTGAAGGCCAAATGCTTCCCATTACATCATGTCACCTTTGAGGATGGGACTAGTCTGAATTCCATAGATCAGGAAGGAGAAGGCATTTTACCTTTTCAGCCATTTTCTCAGCTGGAGTGCTGCAAAACTCAACAGAGGACAGAATCTTTTTTTGACTGCTCATGCCAACATTTCCCAGAAGATGAGTGTTTACTGCCTTTGCCAGACTGTGATTTGCCAGTGCTAGTTCTGTGGTGCTGTAGAGCTGTGCACCAGGGGAGTAGGTTTGTTCTTTTCCCCACTGAAGTGAGATTAAGAGTTCCTCAAGTAACCTGCAGAGAACACACAGGAACCCTTAACATTAATAAGATGGCAAAATGTAAAAATCAATTATTGTAAGTAAATGATTTGATGTTGACATCAAATCCTTTCCCCATCTTTCTCAGAGTTCAATTAATAAGGAATTCTTGTTAAATAAATCATATTACTTAAGCACCTCTCAATCTCTCACTCAACAGATAGCATTATTAAGTTTTTATATTTAATACAGGAAATGCTGATTTGATCTGTGCATCTGTAAGATATTCACATGCTTACTTTAATCCACATTAAATGATTTTTGAACGTTAAAACAATTTACAATTCCTGGGATTAATAACACTTGGTCATGATCTACTCAAATTATTTGAAGGATTTTTGCATTTGTGTTCATTGGAGGTATTGGTCTGTAGTTCTCTTTTATAATGTTTCTGGTTTTGGCATTCAAGATAATGCCAGCCTGCTAACATAACTGGGATATTTTTCTCAATTTTCTAGAATTTGTGTAAATTTTATTTCATTTCTTACTCAGCTGTTCATTAGTACACTCCAGTGAATCCAATGAGACTGGGCCTAGGATTTCAGACTGGAAAGTATAGTACGACAAATTCAATCACTTTAATATACCAGGGTTATTCAGGTCATCTCTTCTTGAGTCACCTTTGGAAGTCTTTCATCTAAATTACTGTGGTGTACATAGCAATAGTCTGTTGTATACAGTGCATCCCATTACTGGCCACTTAATGCACATCTCTTTACTCTGATTACCCTGATCAGAGGCTTCTTCTCCTCTCAAAGATCTTAAGTTTGCTTTCAATTTTTTTCTCCCTATTTATCACTTGCTCTCTTCTTCTTACTCTGTGTTTAATCTTTGTATGTGTATGGTATAAATAGGGGGTTTAAATTATTGATGAAATCCTTTTTCTGTAACAAGCACTTTGGCTATGAATTTCCCTCTTAATCCTATGCTAGTTGCCTCTTACCAAGTTTTGACATTTTGATATATCTTATTTTACCTGATTCTGACACGATTTGTAATATTTTATTTATATAAAAGCATAACAAATTTGTATAGGAGACTATACATTTGATAACTCTGAACTGTACTGACAACAAGTTCTAGCACAGTTGCAAATCTTCAAAAAGATATTCCATAGGAAAGACAAGCTTTTATTGTAAACCATAAAAACTATTGTAACTAAAATTGTTTTAGATCTAGAGCTTATTTCTATTAGAAATATAAATAATTCTTTTCTCAACAAAAACGTTGAGAAGCAGCACATACACTGGGAGAAAAAAACTGTCACAGTAACAAAACTTGTACGAGAGTTCAGAGGAAAAGTAGCACCATACTTGTGGGTGGCGGCCATTTCCTGCCGGAACTGTTCCCGTTCGCTTAGGAGATCTTGGATGGCACTCTGTGCCTCGCGATTCTGACGCTGTAAAACTGCTCTGGAATTGGTTAACTCATCTGCCATCACCCTGGAAAAGATTCAGTCTTACACAGAAATTCTTACGATTACACAATGTAAAGAAGTTAACATTTTACTTTGTGACAATCATTTTCAAAAAGCTGACAAAGATGACTAAACTAGTCAAATTGCTTCTCAGTTTAAAAATGCATGCAAAAAATGTTTTAAAATGTGGGCCTGGTGCAGTAGCCTAGTAGCTAAAGTCCTCTCTTTGCAAACCCTGTGATTTCATACGGGTGGCGGCTTGTGTCCAGTGGTCCTGCTTCCCATCCAGCTCCCTGCCTGTGGCCTGGGAAAGCAGTGGAGGATGGCCCAAAGCCTTGGGACCCTGCACCTGAGTGGAAGACCCAAAGGAAGCCCCTGGCTCCTGGCTTCGGATTGGCTTGGGGAGTGAAACAGTAGACGGAAGATCTTCCTTTATGTTTCTCTCTGTATATCTGACTTTGCAATAAAAAGAAAGAAATCTTTCAAAAATATATTTAAAAATGTTTATGAACTTAGGTCTCATGAAAGTAACAAATGCAATTAAAGATAAGAAAAAATATTATTTAACTTAAAAAATTCGTTTATTTTCACTTCAAAGGCAGATTTATAGAGAGAATGAGATGCAGAGAGGGAAACATCTTCCACACTGGCATGCTCTCCAAGTGACTGCATCACTGGAGCTACGTGGGGCCAAAGCCAGGAGCCAGCAGCCTCGTCTGGATTTACCATGTGGGTGTGGGTCCCAAGGACTTAGGTCATCTTCTGATACCTTCCCAGGCCATAAGCAGGGAGCTGTACTGGTGACGTTTGAAGGAGGAGGATTAGCCTGTCGACGCACAGCGATGGCTCCTGATGTTTCTATGCAATAACTTGTAACCACTCAAACTTGCAAATTGAGGAAGCTTTAAAAAAAAAAATTAAGAAATGCTTTCATATAGACAAACAAAAAAAATCAGTTATTTTCTTACAAATTATCTATTTACATTCATAACATGAATATGGAAAGATTTCCACTAAAGGAAATGCTGTCTGTCTTCCTGCTTTAGCATGCTTACTTGTCATATGGAAGTAATCAAGTATCACATTCTTCCAGAAAAAAATGTATGTACCTTTCTACATGAAACGATTGCACAGTGAGTTAAATCAACCATATCCTGGCTGCTCCACTTTCGATCCAGCTCCCTATTCATGTGCCCGGGAAAACAGCAGAAGTTAGTCATAGTACTTCTAACCCATGACCCACATGGCAGGCCTGGAAGCAACACCTGGCTCCTGGCTTGAACCACTGCAGACACCTGGGGCAGGAACCAGCAAGTGCAGTTTCTTTGTTTCCTCACCTATTTCTGCAACTCTGCCTTTCAGATGAATAAATCTCTTTTTTTTTTTAAAGGAAATGTCCAACCCAAATTTTTCTACACTTTGCTTTATGCACTTTATCTTAGACTTCTCATATATTTGTACATACAGAAGTACATCAGTGTCATTTCACAAAAAAACTTCACGTTTTCCAGTGATCAGATACGCTACATTTTACTCTACTAGGCCTCTGTTGATGGCACTGCAACAACACTTCAAAAGATGTTTATTTCTGAATATCTTAAAATTAAACTTTCATAAAGATTTATTTTGAAAATCTTAAAAAATTTTTTCTTATTCATTTGAAAGAGTTACAGAGAGAGAGGGAAAGAGAAAGAGATTTTCATCTGCTGGTTCCCACCTAAATGGCCACAACATCTGGGGCTAGGCCAGGCAGCCGTCAGGCTGGGCCGAGGCTGAAGCCAGGAGTCAGGAGCTGCTTGTTGGTCTTCCATTCTGAGGGCAAAGGCCCCAGGTCTTGGGCTATTCTCCACTGCTTTCTGGGAAAACGAGCTGGGAGCTGGATCCAAAGTGGAGTAGCTGGGACTCAAACCAGCAATCACATGGGAAGCCAGTATAGCACATGGTGGTTTAATTCATTAGACCACAATACTAATACAGAATAAGGAAGTGACTCCTTTAATAGAAAGTATTAGAGATACTAAAACATGAAGAAAGCTTTTCTTGAAAATCTTATTTATTTATTTATTTATTTTTAAAGATTTTATTATTATTGGAAAGCCGGATATACAGAGAGGAGGAGAGACAGAGAGGAAGATCTTTCATCCGATGTTTCACTCCCCAAGTGAGCCGCAACGGGCCAGTACACGCCGATCCGATGCCGGGAACCAGGAACCTCTTCCGGGTCTCCAACACGGGTGCAGGGTCCCAAAGCATTGGGCCGTCCTCGACTGCTTTCCCAGGCCACAAGCAGGGAGCTGGATGGGAAGTGGAGCTGCCGGGATTAGAACCAGCGCCCATATGGGATCCTGGGGCTTTCAAGGCGAGGACTTCAGCTGCTAGGCCACGCCGCCGGGCCCGAAAATTTTATTCTTTATTATCAGTGGTACTTAATGTACAGTACAGAAACCTTTGGTGCTTTGTGTGAAATCTCAAGGTGATTCAATGTTAAATCAGCAATTAATAAACAAAATTATGCAACATATTTTGCTAAACACCAGAAATACTGATGGGTAACACCCAGAGCTGGTACTTCAGTAATTCAAAGTCATTGTTGGGGTGGGCGAGAGCATTGTAAATTGACAAAAGAGTCTAAAGTGCTAGCAAGAGTTTTCTGCCACCAGTTTGCCCAGATGTCTGGACTGGGACCTGCTGTTCTTTATCTGTGTGGAAAAGCAGCCTCATTTGCTATGCCATAAAAATGTTATTTTTGGTAATTGTATAGAGAAGGAGAAAGGCTGAGACGCTCTATTATACAGGAAAGAACTACGAAACAGAGAACAGAGGGAGTAAGAATGATATTTTTCCAGATACAAGGGGAAAAAGTAATTTATCTTTTAGTGATTTTAGAATTTATCAGATTTCTGAACTTACAGTTTTATTTTGTCTGAATATGGATCTTTATATATTTTGGGTAAACTTCCAGGAAAGGGGGAACAAACCCACATCTTAAATCATATACGATTTAGTTTGATAATCTTAGCAAAGAAAATCTCATGCTACGGATCAAAAGTTTGACAGCAAAAACTAGGAAATGAAATACTCTTTACACTGCAACATACCTGCTTGCAAGGAATTTGCTTCGCCACACATCACACTGTATTGAGAGGCGTTCTAACTGTTCGGAGAGTTGAGCTGTGTTTCGGCTGAGGGCTTCATTTTCTAATATAAGCTGGTTTTTCTCACGGGCTAGACGTTCAAAGTGATACTGAAGATCATCTCCAACAGAAGCTACCAGCAACTTTTTTAACTCGCGATTTACCTAGCAAAGATATAGCCATGCAAATTCAAAGCAATGCCATTGACCTTAATGTAACAAAATTAATAAGAGAAACTGTGTTTCTGTTAATTTGGCCTGTCATTACTTAAAACATAGGTCAGAAGGTGGCATTAAATAGTCAAGTTTCACAACATATTGTATATATACAATTGTTATACATTTACATACACATATAAAAATATGTTAAAGTCCATATGAACTGAGCCTCTTAGAAGAATGCCAACTCATGTCATGAAAATAACAAAGTGTTTCTGTGAACACCAAAACCCAACAAATTAGCAAGTTAAAAATACGTATTGCTAGAAAGAATGTTTTATGTGTCTTTTAATAGAATATTTCTAAAGTAATCTCTAGTATTTTTTTTGAAAGAATTTGAGGCAAGGAAGTAATGAAAAGTATCTATAAATACTAAATATACTTAAATACCTTTGAATATTAAATATTATGCAAATAACTCTAAATAAACTACTCATATATATAATTATTTTTAAGATTTTTAAAATTTTTATTGCAAAGGCACACACACATTCAGAGAGCAGAAGTATCTTCCTTTCCCTGGTTCACTCTTCAAATGGCTGCAGCAGCTGGAGTTGGCCCAGTAGAAAACCAGGAATGGGGAGCTTCTTCTGAGTCTCCCACAAGGGTACAAGGGACTCCACTGCTTTCCCAGGCCAGAAGCAAGGAGCTGGATTGAAACACGAACAGCCAGGATTTGAACTGGTGCCTACACGGGATGATGACATCACAGACTAAGGCTTAGCTTGCTAAGCCACCATATCAGGCTTTTAAATATGTTCTTTCTATTGTTACTGGAAAAGTAGCAAAAAGCCAAAATGCCTCCAGACATGGGAGTAGGTAAAGCTTTTATGCTTGCATAAGATCCCAAAGGCAGAGGAAGCCATTAAAAACAGACAGAATGGATTTAATCCAAATAAAACGCTTCTGCACAGCAAAGGAAACAACAAAGTGAAGAGACACCAAACAATGGCAATAATAGCCCAGAGGCTGAAGTCCTTGCTTTGCACCTCCCAGGATCCTACTGTGGTTCGTGTCCCGGCTGCTCCACTGCCCATCCAGCTTCCTGTTTGTGGCTTGAGAAAGCAGTTGAAGTTGGCTCAAAGCCTTGGGACCCTGCACCTGCATGGGAGACATGGAAGAAGCTCCTGGTTCTTGGCTTCCAATCGCCTCAGCACTGGCCATTGTGGCTACTTGGGGAATAAAACAGCGGATGGAGGGTCCTTCTCTCAAATCTCCTCTCTCTGCAATTCTGACTTTCCAATAAAAATAATAAACAAATTTCTGGAAAAAAAAAAGCTAATAAAAAGCATATATGTTGAAAAAACTATGCAGGCCCAGCACGATAGCATAATGGTTAAGGTCCTTGCCTCTAACGTGCCAGGATCCCATATGGGCACTGGTTCTAATCCTAGCAACTCCACTTGCCATCCAGCTCCCTGCTTGTGGCCTGTAAAAGCAGTCAAGAACAGCCCAAAGCCTTGAGACCCTGCACCCATGTGGGAGACCCGGAAGAAGTTCCGGGCTCCTGGCTCTAGATTGGTGCAGTACAGGCCATTGCGGCCACTTGGGGAGTGAATCATCAGATGGAAGATCTTCCTCTGTCTCTCCTCCGCTCTGTACATCTGACTTTCCAATAAAACAAATAAATCTTAAAAAAAAAAAACCTATGCATGGATTACAAATTTTTTGTATTAAGGTTATCTTTTTCTGTTTTAAAGATTTATTTATTTTTATTGGAAAGTCAGATATACAGAGAGGAAGAGAGACAGAGAGGAAGATCTTCTTCCATCCAATGGTTCACTCCCCAAGTGGCCACAACGGCTGGAGCTGAGCCAATCCGAAGCCAGGAGCCAGGAGCCTTCCAGGTCTCCCAGGTGGATGCAGTGTCCCAAAGCTTTGGGCCATCTTCGATGGCTTTCCCAGGCCACAAAAGCAGGGAGATGGGATTAGAACTGATGCGCATATGGGATCCCGGCGCGTTCAAGGTGAGGACTTTAGCCAACAGTCTACCTCAAAGTTATCTTTTAAATTAATTTTTACAAAATTTTTGAAATGCTCCTATATACTCAAGTCAATAGCAAAAATCCAAACAAATCCACTACAAATTGATAATATATCTAAGTAGACATTTCTCAAAGGAAGATATGCAAATGGTACATGAGAAAGTGTTCAACATCACTAATGATCAGGGAAATGGAAATCAAAACAGTGAGATATCATCTCACTCCTACTGGACTATTACCAAAAAACAAAGAAGATAATCTGTGAGAATGTGGAGATGAGGAGAAAAGGGAACTTGTGCAAACTATAGGTAGAATATAAATGAGTATAGCCTTTGTGGAAAACTGGTTGAGGATAGTTCAAGGTTAAAAACAGAACTGCTCGGGCCCGGCGGCGTGGCCTAGCGGCTAAAGTCCTCGCCTTGAAAGCCCCGGGATCCCATATGGGCGCCGGTTCTAATCCCGGCAGCTCCACTTCCTATCCAGCTCCCTGCTTGTGGCCTGGGAAAGCAGTCGAGGACGGCCCAAAGCTTTGGGACACTGCACCCGCGTGGGAGACCCGGAAGAGGTTCCAGGTTCCCGGCATCGGATCGGCGCGCACTGGCCCGTTGCGGCTCACTTAGGGAGTGAATCATCGGACGGAAGATCTTCCTCTCTGTCTCTCCTCCTCTGTGTATATCTGGCTGTAATAAAATGAATAAATCTTTAAAAAAAAAAAAAAACAAAAAAACCCAAAAAAAACAGAACTGCTCTCAGACTCAACAAACACACTCCTGCTTTCACACCCAGAACGCATGAGATCAACTTGTTGAAACAAAGAAACTGTCAACAGCCTTAGTGCCTACCAACTGACCCACAGATAAAGGAAATCCGGTATATGCACACCATGGGATACTACGCAGCCGTAAGAAGGCTGAATTCTGTCATCTGCAACAACATGGATGGAGGTGAGGACCAGTATGCTAAGTGTAACATAAGCCAGGCACAAACACAGCTGCTGCATGATCTCACTCAAATGCACAAGCTTAAAAGTTCATCTCCAGAAGCTGACAGTAGTCTGATGGTTACAAGACTGAAGGAAGGAAGAAGAAATAGAGAAAGATTGATTCATGCCTATACTGAGTGATACAAGGGAGAAAGAAGTTCTGGGTTTCTATCACACTACAGAGGAACTATAGATGTAACAATACTCTGTGCAGCTTTTTAAAAGTTAGAAGAAAGGATCCTGAATGTTCTCATCATTAACAAATGATGTGTTTGAAGAGACAGACATGTTTATCCCAGATTTGATACTGTACAATGTATACCTGTTTCAAAGCATCAAATGGCAATCCATATACAGAATTTTATCAGTAAAAGGTTTTAAACATTATAAAATAATCATTAAATACATTAAAAATATATTTGTATAAGAACAATTCATCTTGGTGTCACAAAGATTAGCATCTCTCGAAAGCTGTATAGTCTAATAGAGAAACAAAGTTTTATCAGCATGGAAGACTGAAGCAACACAGCACCAAAAAATGTTTTTAACTTATACTGAAGACACAATAACATACCACTATTCTCTTTATTCCAAGTATCATGTAGTAAAAAGTACTTGGGATCTATTAATCATTGAAACAGGAATAATTAATTAGTCAGTTTCAAGGCCTGGTTTGGTCCATCTTTGGTCCGACAGTTTACAACTGCAACCTACTCTCACCATATTTATTGGTGGTTTGGTCCAAGGCATCTCACCCCTACACCTTCTATCAGTATCAGCTTTACAGTATAAATTTCCAGCATAATCTCCCCCGCCCCCCAATGTCTACAGAGATATTAAGAAATGTAAGAGGACACATCTTTGAGAAACACCAAAGCATGATGAGCGACATTCCTGCGAAGGAATGTAGTATTCTCACACGCAGGCTCAGATGATCCAGGGGAACGGGCAGCACTCACTAAGCTACGGACGCGCTCACCTCTGTCTGCACGCGGAGCTGGTTTGAGAGACCTTCTTTATCCTGCAGTAACCTCCTTTCAGAGTTCTTGAGCTTTTCCAGTACATTCTTTAATTCTGCAAGTTCGCTGCTAGGTTCTAAGACCGCCTCGGACTGCCTTGCGAGTTCTCCTTTGTGATGTCCCAGAGACTTGACTTTGGCAGTTTTGTTGGGGATGTCGTGAGTGATAGCAGCTTTGGGAACTAATATTCTTACAGCTTCGATTTCGACTGCTTTTTCAGTGAGAACCTTTCCTAGCTGAAGGACTCCTGGGCTCTCCGATGGAACTGCTTTCTTCCGTGGACTCTGAAGAACGTGCTGCCGGACGGACTGCACGCCAGAGGGGACCTCAACAGATTTAGGCGGCTCCTCAGTTTCCATTCCATCTCCTGCTCCTCGGATTGGGGTTGAAGTAAGGGTGCCTTTCAAGGAGAAAACAAAGCATGAGCTACTGACCAAAAAGAAATGCCAAGGAAATTCCAACACGAGTTTTACTGAATACTCAGACTGCACAACGTCAGACTTTCTGACATTGTAAACAACAGAAAAATTGACAGTAAAAAGCAATTTTCAAAATCATGCTTCCACAAAAAACAAGTTTTGCAGGTTCACTTTTCTCATGTACATGGCTTCTCTCTTGGTTGAAAATGCACAATGCCTGGAAGCATAATATTTGATCATGATTTCTAGCAAGACTGGGTGAATCCTCTGTCAATTTCTTTATCCAATCTATAACCAGAGACAAACCACTACGCTGTAGGAGTAGAGAAACAAAGAATGTAATAAGATCAAAAAGCCCGAACCACTATAGGAACTTGATAATGTTAAGTTAAAACTTCAAAAGGGAGAAGGTGCGTGGCACAATGGTAGGGATGCTGCTTGAGACGCCCACATCCACGTCAGAATGCCTGCGGTCAGCCCTCCACTCCTGCTGTGTGCCTGGAGGCAGCAGGTGACTGCGGAGGGGCTGGGTCCTGCCATCCCAGTGGAAGACCTGACTGACTGGGATTCTCAGTTTCTGGCCTCAGCCTGACTGGCCTGGCCCCAGGGTGTTATGGGTATTGGGGAAGTGATCCAGAAGATGGAAAATGTGTTTTCGACTCTTGTTCTTTGCTTTTCAAGTAAAATTTTACAAATGTGTGTGTTTGCGCACGTGCAAGTGTGTGTTTAAATCTATATTACTTAAAACAGACTGTTGTTGATCTCACGGCAAAGAATATGTTGCAGAGGGGTAAAGGGAATTCATGTTAACTGGGAAACTGCTTAGGGAAAGAGTCAGGCCTATTCTTAGGCCCAAGGATTTAAATCCTACTTATACGAGTGACATTATATTGTGCTGTCACATTAAACGCTTGGATCCTTTTATCATATCATAACACAAATTATTTTATTCATTTTGTCCAAATTCTCTTTCTACACACACACACACACACATAAAATTGATCAAAAGCCTGTAACAGAAATTCTAGATAAAAAACGAAGCATATTCTTAATCTCAAGCTCTATGAAACATAATGTCCATGGCATATTAAACATCCACGACATTTTACTGAAACCTTTAGTCAGAAAAATTTAGTTTGACAAGAATAATGCCTTACAAAAATCAACCATTTCTTAAGTGTTTCTGCTGAACGACACTGTCTTAAGAGAGAGACCGCGGGCCCAGTGCAAAAGCCTAACGGCTAAATCCTTGCCTTGTCTCTGCCAGGATCCCAAATGGGTGCTGGTTTGTGCCCAGCTGCTCCACTTGCCAACCAGCTCCCTGCTTGCGGCCTGGAAAAGCAATAGAGGATGGCCCAAAGCCTTGGCACCTGAAAGAACTTCCTGGCTTTGGATCCACTGTGGTCATTTGAGGAGTGAACCAGCAGACAGAACATCTTTCTCTGCCATTCATTCTCTCTGTAAATTTGACTTCCCAATAAAAATAAACAATTAATTTTTTTTAGAATAAAATGTTACATTAAAATAATTGGGGAGTCAGAATAAAAATAATTACTTTTATTGCAAAGTCAGATTAAAATAATTTATTTTTATTGGAAAGTCAGATTAAAAACAATTTATTTTTATTAAAAAATCAGATTTACAGAGAGAAGGAGATAAAGAGAGAGGAAGATGTTCCATCTGCTGGTTCACTCCCCAAGTGCTCACAATGGCTGGAAGCTGAGCCAATCTGAAGCCAGGAATTTGGAGCCTCTTCTGGGTTTTCCACCTGGCACAAGGTTTCAAGACCATGGGCTATCCTCGATTGCCCTCCCAGGCATAAGTACGGAGCTGGCTGGGAAGTGAAGCAGCAGGGACACAAACCGGCACTCATTTGGGATCCTGGTGGAGGCAAGGAAAGGATTTAACCACCAGGCTATAGTACCGGGCCCAAAATGATTAAATATAAAACAAACAAACAAAAAAACCCCAGAAATTGCACAGTGTGTAATTATTCTAAACTGAAGTAGGCTTGGGTGTCACCTGCTTTCTCCTGGATTGGGACGTACAAACGGAATTGTCCAGCTAAGGGACCACAGCTTGCTCAGGGTAATGTGCAGAAAATAACTACTAAAAAATTGTCTTCCAAGTTGTTTTACAATACAGGAATACCTATCAACATTTCCATCCAGATAGTGTTTGGCCCAGTGGTAAAGTTGCCATTTGGGATGCCCAGATCCCATGCCGGAGTGCCAGGGAGTCCTGGTACTTCTCTTCTGATACAGCCATCTACTCGGGTGCATGCTGAGAGGCGGCAGGATGGGCTCAGGACCCCAGGCCTGTCATTTACATGGAAACCAGGATTTCCCATGGTCTGGGCTCCTGGCTGTGGCTTGGCACCCTCCCCGGCTAGGGTAAACATCTGGGGAGTGAAGTAGAAGATGGAAGGGCTCTGCTTGCCTTTCAAAAAAAGCTTTTAAAAATACAAAAATGAAATTCCATACTTTTCTTAGAAAAATTTAGTTTCACTAGTTTCACTAGGTTTATGTTTTTCTTTTTTTAAAGATTTTATTTATTTTTATTGCAAAGTCAGACATACAGAGAGGAAGATCTTCTGTCCAATGATTCACTCCCCAAGTGGCTGCCACGGCCGGTGCTGTGCTGATCCGGAGCCAGGAGCCAGGAACCTCCTCCAGGTCTCCCACATGGGTGCAGGGTCCCAAAGCTTTGGGCTGTCCTTCATTGCTTTCCCAGGCCACAAGCAGGGAGTTGGATGGCAAGTGGAGTTGCTGGGATTAGAACCGGTGCCCCTATGGGATCCTGGCGTGTTCAAGGCGAGGACTTTAGCTGCTAGGCCATTGCACTGGGCCCAGAATTATGTTTTTCAATGAAATAATTTCTCTTCCTCTTCCAAACTTTGCTATCTATTGATCATCTCCATATATAATCTCACATCCTCCAGTGCGTACTACTACATTTAAAAATACTAAAGTGCACTGATAAGAAAATCTGCACCTACATTCTCATCACTTTAAAACCAAATCGCCAATATTTGTAGATATTTATAATCATAAATTCTGTATGTTTAATATATTTTCTGCTTTTTAACAATCTTCATATTTTTCATTTTATAATGTATCAGTCATTACTACCATATTACTAACAACTGCATTGTTCGTTACTTACCTTTTTCAGTACTTTACTATAATAAAGAATGTTTCAATGAATGCTTTCATGTCCATGGCTTTTTCAACTTGTAAATTATTTGTTTTTAATCAATACCTAAGGATAGAACTAATGGGTCTGGGGAGGATCTGTATTATCATACAGCTTCACAATCACTCCACCAAATTGCATCATTTATATCCTTGCCTAATGACTTTCTCTGCATATCCAATACCTTTAGTAAAAAGTAAATTAAGAACACATCATGTTGGCCAAGCAGCTAAAGTTCTCGCCTTGAATGTACTGGGATCCCATATGGGCACTGGTTCTAATCCCGGCATCCCTGCTTCCCATCCAGCTCCCTGCTTGTGGCCTGGCAAAGCAGTTGAGGATGGCCCAAAGCCTTGGCACCCTGCACCCGCGTGGGAGACCCGGAAGAGGTTCCTGGTTCCCAGCTTCAGATCAGCTCAGCGCCGGCCGTTGCGGTCACTTGGGAAGTGAATCATCGGATGGAAGATCTTCCTCTCTGTCTCTCCTTCTCTCTGTGTATCTGCCATTCCAATAAAAAATGAAGAAATCTTAAAAAAAAATGCTTGCAATGAAATTTGGCACACTAAATATTCAAATGTCAGATTCTATTACTTTCACTATCATTACTCTTTAAAAACTCTAACAAACTGGATATTGACAGCAGAAATGAAGTTTAATGTTGCAAAACATGATCTTGACTTTTCTTTCATGCCCATCTTAAATTTGTCACAAGATTACGTGACTTTTTTTTTGATCTTAAAGATTTATTTATTTGTACTAGAAAGACAGATTTACAGAGAGACAAAGATGTTCCATCTGCTGGCTCACTTCCCAAGTGGCCGCAATGTCCAGAGCTGAGCCAATCCGAAGCCAGGAGCCAGGAGCATCTTTCAGGTCTCTCATGTGGGTGCAGGGTCCCAAGGCTTTGGGCCGTCCTCTACTGTTTTCTGAGGCCACAAGCAGGGAGCTGGATGGGAAGTGGAGCAGCAGGGAGACAAACTGGCTCTCACACAGGATCTAGCATGTAGAAGCCAAGGACTTCAGCCATTAGGCTACCGTGCTGGGCCCTGTGACTTTTTCATTTAACATCCCCCTTTCCCAAATTTTCCCATTTATGTAGCAATGTACTGGCAATCCTGACTTACAGTAGATCAGAGGTAGAAAGTTATTTGAAGTATAATATATAATATTTTGCAAATATTATAGGTTCTAATTTGCAAAGCTTATAGGAACATAAAACTGTCATTCCTAAAGGAAGTATAAACTAAAACAAATCCTCTTAGGCTTTGGCATTTATTCTGTTTTCAAAATGATAAGGAAAGGAATACTTCTGAAAATGAGACAAAGGTTTGGTGAGTTAACTGGAATATGAGTAAACTTGCATCCATGTGGGAGAATTAAGATTGAGCCATTTTAAACATAAAGAAAATTAAAATCTGATTACATCTGGCTTTAATAAGAATTTATTTTGCCAACATACATTTGGCCATTTACTAAATAGCCATGATTAACTACAGATTAATAAAAGAAAGAAAGGAAGAAAGAAAGAAAGACAACAAAAATGCACCAAGCCATTCAGACCTACTTGGAGCAGAGAAAGAAGTGGATGTAGTATTCCCACCCAGATAAAACATGGTTTCTATATAAGCTAAAACATTTTTTGAGAATTTTAAGTGATGGGTATTCAAGAATGAGTCACAAAAATTTTTGGTGTCAAGTTTAAAAAATAAAGACACAGTAATGGTTATAGATACATTAATGGCTAAAATAAAGGTACATTAATGGGTATAGATACATTAATGGGCATACAGAAATGTGTTTAAAAAAAAAAAAGAGTTGTAAAAACTCTAGTCAAACCCAGCCAAGCTTCAACCCAACATTAATTATATGCAAATATCTAGCATGGTGTAGCTGTTCTACTTGCTCAAGGACTGATGGCTAGCAGAGCTGTTTTGTATATCCCTGGGCAGGGGCCTCGCTTGAAGAACTGAGATTCTGGCAAGGGTACCTGAGCAGGCAGGCAATGAAAGCCAGCCCTGCACACTGTCTCACCTTGTGACACACACAAACCTTTATTACACAGGCACTAGGCAAAACCCAGGGCACATTCACATGTTAGTCCTTCTCTAAAGCGGGAGGACAATGATCTACCGGATGAGCCCCAAAGGCCGCAAGGCTTCAGCAAAGCAAGAAAACCAATCCTCATTCTCTACTCCTTCAAGGGAACCAACCATACACTGACATCACTTGTACCTGGATTCACAGGCTACGAAGTCAAAACCTGTCTAGGATTTACAGCTCAATCTTACTGTCTGCTCCCAAGGACTGGGAAAAGATGGAGGTAGGCAAGCAGTTTCTCTGAAGTTCAAGATTGTAAATAGTTTAGGCTAGGAGATAATACAGAGGGTATTTCATAGGTGGTTACAAATTAAGAGAAAAAATGCTTTTTTACTGATGCAATGAAAGAAAAACAACAGCTACAACTAAATAATTTTTTTGTTACATATGAGGCTATTTTCAAAATTTTGTAAAACTATACAAGCTTATTTCCGTGTCAAAAATTTGATACTATGTATAAAATTCATATTATAAGAAAAACGATACATGGATTTCAACATTATTTTTGAGACAAAATAAAGTCATACTTACACATGTTTTTATTTGAAAGAGAGAGATATAAGGAGAGGGCGGGAGCTCAAACTTCCACGCATTGAATTGCTCACTAGAGGGCTGAACAGTCAACGCAGAAGTTCCATTCATGTCCCGGGAAAGTGGTGGGAACACAAGGACTTCAGTCACATATTCTGGCTCCCAGGCACATTAGCAGACAGATGGATTGGAATCAGAGGTGGGGTTGAATTCTAGGCGCTAGAATATGGGATGTAGTTGTCCCAAATGTCGGCTTAATTTGCTATGCCACAATGTCTGTCCCTAAATCATACTTGTAAAATCCATTTTCCATGAACAGAATGCTATTTAAGGCGGTGGACAGTGGGGAGGGTATCAATAGCTCATGTGGGAGTCCAAGTTCATATTTACCACTAAATTAATCGCAAATATTTACAGGAGTCCTGAGGGCTAGTTTGCAAAACTGTTCTAGGATATTAAAGCAACATATATTTTTGCTTTACTCACAAAACTATAAATCTACGAAGATAAGCACTCTTAAGTCACCGGATAGGGTAGTAAGAAGAACAATAACCCTAACCTTAATCCTAACCAGAACATTAACACTAACCCTAACCCAAGCCTTAACCCTAACTCAAATAACTTCAGTTCCTACTGTCATGCACCGCGTGGTCTTGAACAGATCACTTAACCTCACTTGCCTTTTCAAGCTCTTAGGATAATACAAATGCCACAGTATTTGAAAACAATTTGTCTCTCTTGCACACTAGAATATTGGGAGATCCTCAGGGTGAAGCGTTGCCTCTTTACTAGTTATTGACAAATCAGCAATGACACTCAAAAGAGAAGTACAGGAGCTGGCAGGATGGCTCACAGGCTAATCCTCTCCCTGTGGCGTTGGCCTCCAGTTTGGGTACTGCTTTGTGTCCCAGATGCTCCATTTCTGAACCAGTTCTCTGCTTGTGGCCTGGGAAATCAACAGGGGATGGACCAAGACACTGGGCCCCGGACCCAGAGGGGCATCAGGAGGACTCTAATTAGTGGAGTGAACCAGTGGATGGAAGACTTCCTTTATCTTTCCTTCTCTCTGTAAATCTGCCTTTCAAATAAAAATGGTATGTCTTAAAAGCAGGTAAGTAAATGCTGATTGAAGTTCACAATTTGTTAACATGGTATTTCGGTAATTTTAATATCTATTATTAAATTTATTTAAAAAATGCTTATTTGTTTTCCTCTTTACGAAATCACTAATTCCTCACATGGTTATCATTTTTCAGAACACAAAAAAATGCAGCTTAAGCCCAGTGTCGGTATTCACCTTGCATCCACTAAGATCCCACTTGGGCGCCGGTTCTAATCCTGGGAACCCCGCTTCCCATCCAGCTCCCTGCTTGTGGCCTGGGAAAGCAGTAGAGGATGGCCCAAACCCTTGGGACTCTGCACCCACGTGGGAGACCCAAAAAAAGCTCCTGGCTCCTGGATACAGATTGGCTCAGCTCTGGCCTTTGTAGCTACTTGGGGAGTAAATCAGCGAATATAACATTTTTCTCTCTGTATCTCTGCCTTTCCAATAAAAATAAATCTTAAAAAGAGAAACACAGCTATGAAACACCTAAGTTAGAAATTTTCACTTGATAATTTTAAATCAATATTCTAAACATCACTGATATCACCTAACAAAGTTCAGATGATTATTGTTATGCTAAGAAAAAAATACATTACAGTCAATAATTTATGGGTTTTATTAATGTTTCTGCAGAGCAGGTGCTATGGTAAATATCTGTTCGAATAAATGTGAGCTATGCTGTGCATTGCCATGGAATTTCACAAGGCAAATTAGCATATTAGAGGCTCTAAGCTGTAAGAAATTCTGTGTGGTTATCTTTTTTTTTTTTAATCCAGCATTCTTAAATCTATTTGCTCATGGAATCTTCCTTCAATTAATACGTATTGTTCAAAAGAATGAGTGTTAAAAATATGAATTACTAGTCCCGGCACGGTAGCTTAGCAGCTAAAGTCCTCACCTTGCAAATGCCAGGATCCCATATGGGCGCCGGTTTTAATCCTGGGAACCCCGCTTCCCATCCAGCTCCCTGCTTGTGCCCTGGGAAAGCAGTCGAGGATGGCCCAAAGCCTTGGGACCCTGCACCCACGTGGGAGACCCGGAGGAAGTTCCTGGCTCCTGGTTTTGGATCAGCTCAGCTCTAGCCATTGTGGTCACTTGGGGAATGAGCAGCCTCCTCTCTGTCTATCCTCCTCTCCGTCTCTCCTCCTCTCCGTATATCTGACTTTCCAATAAAAACAAATAAACCTGTAAAAACTGAATTATAAATATTTAAAGTCCTGAACCTCCATTTTTTTCAAACCTAATTTTTAGTTTTTTTTTTTTTTTTTTACTTGAAGGATAAAGTAACAGAGAGAGAATGGCAGAGAGAGAGAAATTGGGCGTGTTTTCATCCACTGGTTTGATTCCCAAATGCATGCAGTAGTTGGAGCTGGGCTGCGCAAACACTTGTACTGCACTCCTGAGACACGGGAATTACAAACAACAGACAAGTGTTGATGAGTACACCTTTTCTCAGGCCACGTGATAAACGTGGCTTTGGTTCACTAACACTGATTAACATTATGGCAAGGTGGAAGAGGACACATGGATTATCTTACTGGATAGTTCAGATCAAATGAAATCATATATATTAAAATGCTCTTTAACTATGACAAACAAGTAACAGCAAACAACAGAAGTCATTTAACTTCCAAGGTCTTGTGCTAACTTTAAATGATTAATCATAATTGAATTTAGCTTCTGCTTTTGCTCAGCAACATGCCAGGTGTTTTCACTTAGTTATCAGTATTTGCTCTCATTTCCTAATAATATCTGTTAATGTATTACTCTCATTATAGTCTGATTTATTTGAACAGTATAAAAGCATTTTGTGACTTAAGAAATGTTACTGTGGACAGCTAAGCTACATTCAGTTACGTGTCTATTGGCGTGATCTTTCTGGGTTCTTAAATGTGTTTCAATCTCTCTTTAGAGTTTCCTTAGAGAAGTATCACAGTAATCACACTGGCTGCTAGAAAGACATCGCCTATCTCTCATGGTGGCTCCAGGAGGTGAAACTCACTCCCCCCTAACAACAAGCTGTATTATGGTAAGCAAATGTTACAGACTGAGAGCTGTGTTACCCCAATATTCATAAGTTCAAGCCCTAATCCTCACTACCTCCAAATGAAAACTTTCTTTAAACAGGAATACTGCACATGTAATTATTTAGGATGAAAGAATGCCAAGTGGGGTACTTACTGTTGGTGACTGCTACCCTTGAAAACGGGGAGCACTCCGAACCAGCGAAGGTGCATAGGGGAGCACCACAAGAGGAACATGGAGACAGCTGGCAGAGTGCACGGCCATAAGACAAGGAGTTCCAGGTTGGTGCAAAACACCAGGGACTGGCCAAGAGGCAGAGCCTGTACCTTTCCCTAACACCTTCCGAAGGAGCACGGCCCTGAGACTGTACCTGCCAAAGCGTGAGACATGACAGTCCCTTGTGTGGTCCTGGAGCCTGTCACAGCTGCCCTAACAAACTGAAGGGACAAAAGGAGGTCTTAGATGGCTGCTGGTTAGCTTCCTACCTACTCAAATCTGTGAAAATGCCCATTTTTGTTTATTTAATTCTTAATTTTAGAGTGCATGGAACATAACTGTAAAATCTTATTTTTACATTGCTTCGAAGCAACTCGTTTAATGACTACTAGTTGATTCTGCTAACGTTCAATTGTCTATCTGAAAGATAGATTTAAGCACTGTACTATAGATACACATGAAGAGATCAAAACCCACAAATGGTTCCCAGGAGGTTCAGATACCTGCCCAAACATTCCTTCATGTCTCCTTCTACTCCAAGTTCCAAAACACTTACCAAAAACAGGACGCTTACCTTTGGTTTCTAAACTTTGAAGAACAGACATGTTTCCCTTTTAACAAAAGAACGCACTCCACAGCTTGTATTTAAAAACCTAGAAACGCACACAGAGAAAAGCATGAACGCAGTGTCACTATCAATCTATGCAACGACTTCTTCAATTTCACGTATTTTAAAAACAAAGACCTAAGATCAGCAGGAGTACAAAGGCTGTGGGTAATATCTGAATAGAAAATGGACAATTTCACACATACACAGTAAATTATCAAGTAATCACAGGCTGAATCCACACATTTAAAAAAGGAGGTGCAGAAAAGGAGGGGTAGCTTATATTCCCTTCTCAGGAGTAGCGTTATGTCTCTCTGGTTTGCTTTTAAATATTATTTCACTATTGTCGTCAGTATCCTCTACGTGGTGAGAAGTGAGTCCTGAATTTCAGTTCAGAAACCCGCTGAAAGACACGGCAGGGCTTTTTTGTTTTTTAATAAGTGACAGGCCCACAGTAATTCTAAAGTAATTACTTTCTCAAGAAAAACACTGAAACAATTTGCATTCCATAAAGGTAAATTATGTTTAGATGATAAACAACAGAAACAGGAATCAAGACAACTTTATTTTTTAAAATCTGTATGTATGAACTACATGAAATTTGTTAACCTTAAATTTAAAAAAAAAAAGAGCTAAAGTAACCAGAAAATGATTTTGGGGGCGGGTAATGAAAATAAAAGGCGTAGCTTTTAAGGGTAAAAAGTGAGATACACATTGTAGAAAAGCTTTCAGAAGTGTATGCATGGTTCGCAGTGTAGACTCTAATACTTTGGAAGAACAAAGCTACAGGATGAAGGTGCTGAACTGGCCTGGCTCCTGAGTAAGGCACATTATGCAATGACCAGTTTCCTGTGCAGTCACCCTCTCCTCCTCCCACTTTGCAGGTATTGCTGTAGCAATAGGTCTCCACGGAGCAATCCTTAGAGCCTCGCAGGGAGGTGCAGGTGCAACCAAGTGCCTGTGGGCGAGCCCCAAGCACAGGGCTGGGAGGCCATGGAACCCAGTATGGAGCCGCCACAGTGGAGCGTGGGAACCCCGCATCCTTACTAGGCGGTCCTGGGATCAGCTGAGGGTGGGAGGCCATGGAACCCGGGATGGAGCCGCCACAGTGGAGCGTGGGAACCCCGCATCCTTACTAGGCGGTCCTGGGATCAGCTGAGGGTGGGAGGCCGTGGAACCCGGGATGGAGCCGCCGCGGGGGGCGTGGGAACCCCGCATCCTCAGCTCAGCGGCCCTGGGATTCGAACCCGTGGCCCCGTGCCGGTCAGGAGCTGCTGTGCCGGCACGGTTCTCCCTGAAGCCCAGCCCCGACGCGGACCCCCGTCCCGTCCCACCCACCTGCCGTCAGGTTTACCTCCGAGACTTGTTTTCTACCCGGTCGGTGCTACTTTCCACCCCGACGCCGACCCACCCAGGCCTTCCGGACACATCACTTCCGATGGCTCACGGTTTCCTTTCCGGAACACACAGGCTGTCCAGTGCGTTTACAACCCTCCGCAGACCACACCGCGAGACGCCTCAGCCACGGAACACTGAGCGGGTACTTACTTCAAAATGAACGGCGGCGATCTCGGGAGCCTGGCAGCGTCCCTACACCCCCGGCCCCGGGTTAGCTCACACTTCCGGGTCCCCGTCCCGCAGGCGGAAGTGAGGATGCTGGCAGAGGGCTGACGGCATCCCGTTGCCCCGGGCGACGGCGTCACGTTGAGGACCTGTCACGGAGACGGGCGTCACAGCGAGTCCTCCCAAGCACTAGGCACCGGGGGACGGGCCCGGCGTGCGGCGGTGGGCGGGACTCCGTTGCCAGAGTAACCGGATGTTGATGGTGGCGTCTTCCTGGCGCGACGCTGTTTCCCGGAGCTGAGATCTCGCAGCTATGGTGAGTGCTGAGAGAGGCCCTGGAGCTGCTCGACTGGCCTGGAACCTCCTCGGGGCGCTTCCTTCCTCTTCCCCCGTTCCTATGGGTCATCGCTGGGGCATTGCCTTCCCTTCCCCGTTCCTGTGGGCCGTCCGTGCAGCACCCTGAATTCCACTTCAATATAAACATGAATTTTTTTTATAGTCATGCTCAGAAAGTTTAGGGTTAACACGGGCAGTGCCAAGACAGAGCAGCATCCTTGTCTCAAATCCCTCCCCCACCGCCCTTTTTTTTAAAGCCACTCAGTTGAACCAGCTGTCTTAAGTAAATGCCTGACCTTCTAGGTCTGTGGTTAGAAGCACTTGATCCTGGGATTCATGTGCTTGCCCCTGACTCCTAGATGTTTTGCATGAATAAAAATGGAGCTCAGTAGTTCCACTTGTAGTCAGCACGTACGTGATTTTTCTTCAACCACGTGTTTGAGAACGCCAGAGTTCTAGTGGACTAAGAACCGTGGGAAATCACTTGGTGCTTGTTAAACTTACTGTTCGCAGGATGTATCTGTAAGTTTAGCATCGTTATTGCATCATCACAGCTTGCTTCCTCGTTACTGCCCAGCATTCTTTTTTGTAACCCAGGCATGCTCCTCCATACCCATGGCTGTGGAAAGGTTCCCAAGCCTTCACTTGAAGGGACCCCATTTGCAAACATCATTTCCGAGCTGACCACAGAGTCCTACCCGGTTGTTTGGTTTCACGCCTCAGCCTACACTTCGGTGTCTTTTTCAACTGTTGTTTAGTTTTGCATTTCACGTTTAGAGGCAGAGGTGCTGCAGGACAAGCTGTCCACCTTCGCGCCTGCGCTCATTTGCTCCCATCTATTAGAAGGCATTTGATTTCCAAGTATTATCTTCCATTTGTGCCTTCAGCCACTTCCTGTCCAGTTTCTGCTCTTCAGTGTTCAAGTCATAGGTCTTATGAGAATAAAATAAAAACAAAAGCACCTCCCCTATGTTGTGGCTTTTTTTTCCCCCTCAAGTGGTTGCTCAAATCCCCCTGTCATTAAGCTGCTTGAAAGCATAGTATTTGCTTCAGCTTCTGCCCCTTCTCTTTCATTTTCAAGAATCCTTTGTCTGTTCCGTTTGCTAATGATGTGGAGACGAAGTTGTCCTTGCCTACCTTCTACTGACCTGTTGAAGGCCAGTCACTAACTGCGCATCCCATTGTATTTTATTTAGCCTGGCTGTGGTGACTCTAGTCCAAGACCATTCACTGCTTGTCTTTGGCAGTGGCATGGCCTATGTTGTAAATGCCGTTCTCTGGGATTCACATCTCACTTTTACTTCCTAAGCCTGTATGTTCTCCTTGGATGATCTGTCCACACACGTGGATCCTCCTGATGCTTAAGATCTACTCTTCAATTCTGTGTTTCATATCAGACTTACTGAGGTCTGGCTTACTTGTTTCCTGGACGCTTCTACCTGGGTGCCTTAAAGACCCCTCAATCTCAGTATGAAACAAGCAAACTTGCTGTTTTTCTTCCTTGGTTTCTCCTATTTTTTCATCCAGTTATGTAATGATACTACTATATTACAACTGAAACTAGAAATCAGAGTCATCCTACATTCTTTAATGTGCTTTGTTGTAGAGTGTGAGAGCAATCGCTCAGGACCCACATGTAGGATTTAAGGAGGAATCTTTATTGCCGAAGCTTGGAGACAGCAGCTCCCCCTACACTGTAGGAGCCTCTGTACCAAGACCAAAACTCAGGGGTTTTTAAGCTGTCATCCTCTAATCATTGAAAGACTTACCGAGGCAGGAGGCAGGAAGACAGCTAGCTACCAGAGCCCAAAGTTTTCCCGTAGTTACCCTAACGTAGTGCAGTACAAGGCAGGAGGGGCCCGGTGTGCAGAGCCTCTGGGGTCATTTCTGTGGTGTCAGTTGTTCTGAATAGTGCAGAAGGCAGGAGGGGTGGGGCACACACAAGGAGCCTCTGGAACTGTTTTCACACCTTCAGTTAACGTGAATGGTTCTAGAGGAGGTGGGAAGGGCTGTTCCCTGTGAACTAACCAAGGTGCTAGCCATGGAGGGCTGCACTCCATCACACCTTCTGCCTATGTCACCTATATTCCATTGGTCATTAGACCCTATTTTTGGTTAGAATTTTTTCATGTTTATCTTAGCTATTATATTAGTGTCTTTTACAGTCTGGTCGGGAAATTCTCTAGTTTATCATTTTTCTCTGCGACCAGAAAGAAACTGCTAAGTTGCTTCTGTTAATCCCACTTACCTCTTTGGAAGTCTTGACTCTCCATTTCCTGCAGTCAAGTGTAGAATGGCACTCAAGAGACCCTCCATGTCCGGCACTTGCCCTTCTAGCTTTTCTCTCAACCTTCCTAGATACTTACTTTTGCCTCTTTCTTTTTAGCTGGTTACTACTGAACACACCCAACAACTTCAAACTGGTAGTATTTCTCTTTTCTCTACTTGGTTCGTGCTATTGCTTTTCCCATTAGTCTTTCCTTGCCTATTAAATTTCTAGTGATCCATCTAAGATCTGGGTTAAGTGTCTATCATGCCTTTTCCTCCACCCAAGCAGGAGTAAATATTTCTTTCTTGTTATCACTGTCTACTTCTCTGATTGTATATGACATGTTTAGTTGGAATTATTTGGTTATAGATTTTTCACTCTTACCAAACCGTGAACTTTTGAGGAATGGAAGTTTGCCGTGTTCACTTCTATTGCTTACAGCATATGAGGCACTCAGATATTTGCTGAATGTATGTGAGGATACGGAAAGATGGGGCAGGTGGTCTGCAGGAGAAGGAAGTTGGAGTCAGAGTTCTTACTTCTCACTCAGGGCACCAGGAAAATCATCATGAGGCAAGTGGAAGACAGTGTCAATGGCCTGTGCAGTGGCATGGGGGATGGAAAGTGACATTTGCTAAATACTGTTGTTTTTTTTTTTTCCCACTGCCTGCTACATTTTGGTTTGTTTATTGTCACACAGACTTACCGATGATGCTAATAGCAAAAAACAAAAAACAAAAACCCAGTAAACTTCTCTTCCTGCTCTCATTTTCCCCATCTTGACTGCAGCTTTGGGGTTGATGATTCTGCCAATTAGGGGGCCAGTGCAGGTCCTTCTGAAGAAGGGAGTTTACTTTGAAGACCTGAAAGATACCTTGTCTCTTCATCTGGATCTTGAACCAGTAAGGTCACAGTTTCTCAAGCAGAAAGGAAACAGGGAAAAACAAATAAGAGCTTATTACTTCATGGAATAAAAAAGATACAAATTGAGTGATGAAGTGCATGGTTAGCTACACTGGGGGATACATGAAGTGGAAGAGCATGAGATGCAGTTTGAGAGGTAAATGGAGGCCAGCTTGTCTGTCTGTCTGCTTTTATCTATCTGTCTGCTAGCAGCCTGTATTACTCAAATTGTGGGTTGTGCCCCATTACTCGATTGTTAAATGGATTTGTGCTATGTAGCCACATTTAAAAAGAGAGCATAAAATAGAAACTTACAGTACTTACTGCACATGGTAAGGGTATCTTTTGTGATCTTTCATTTTTTAATTGTGTATGTTTTTGAACATTTACATTAGAAGGCAATGGATTTGAAATCTCAAGCATGCAGATTCGCCTTTTCTTTTTTATCTAATGACAGCATTCTTACTGTGTGAAAGAAAAATAAACTTCTGAATGTATCAAAAGCCTAAAATGGGCTAGAGTAGAATGTTCTTGTTTGTCTATGTACCCACCTCTCTCTGGTGCCATTTGATGTCCGTCCTTCATCAGAAGGCCGTGGTGCACTGTGTGCTGGCTAGCTTCTGACGCCCTTGTCACAGCAACAGTGGCTGGTCTCTCCGTCAGCAGCTGAGGGTGGAGGTTGTTAGCTCGGCTGGTGGGGCTCCCTGATTGCTGAACTTTGATAGCAGCGCCTATGTGCACCTGCTTTTGTCATAGTATGGTTCCTAGGAGCAGATTTAGGTTATGAACAGAAATTATAGAACCACGTTTATTTGCTGAGGGAGAAATTGACAACTGTAGTTGACTGTCTCTCCTAGATGTTGCTTAAGATAATGACTGTACTGGGGTCATGGATTTATGTATAAAGAGGGGAGAACAGGTAATTCTGAGACTCCTCTAACAGATCTGAATGTTCGAGAGCATCTTAAATGTAGCTTTTACTTGCATAGTGTCACTCCAGGTGAACCATTTGTGTAAAAGGGCTTCAGAGTTAATCAGCTGTCTTCCTTGAGAATTAATCTACACTTTTGAAGTACAGATGTGTCAACGTTTCTATTTTAACAGAGCCTTCAAAGACCATCTTATGATTGTTAAATAAAGAACTGGATGTTTTCATAAAATGCTTTTCAGTTTTTCAACTTTGTTTATAAAGTCTCTTATACGTCGCTTTCCTGTTTTTATCTTGAGCCTCTGCACTTATCTACCCACAATGCCTTTGGTTACTTTAACTGTTCAGCTGGGAAAAATGGTGTTTTCTTTTTAAGGTTTAGTTATTTGAAAGAGCGAAGGCGAGAGAAATCTCTCCCATCTACTGGTTTATTCCCTCAGGGGTCACCATGTAAAAAAGGGCCAGGTCAGGTTGCAGCCAGGAGTGAGGAAGTTCAACAGGGTCTCCCATGTCAGTGGAAGGGTCCAGACACTTGGCACATTTTCCACTGCTTTTCCCAGGCCATTACAGGAAGTTGGATCGGAAGTGGAGCAGGTGCAGCACAAACTGGTACCCATATGGGACGCCATCATCAATTGTTCTATGCCAGGCACTGGTGGCTGCACACTGGTAAATAAGGGGCATACAATGACCCTTACTTCGTGAAATTATGGAAGAAAGCAGATGTTTGAAGATAAACAACACGTGTAAGTTGGGTTACAAAAGTCAATTACAAAGTGAAATGTACTTCAATATTCTGACCTAGTCTGTGATGGGCAGGACAAGCCTTCTTGATAATATTATTTTTTGAACCCCTTTCTTCCTTAATTGGAGAGAAACAGAATATGTGAACAAATACATGACTGTGACCATCTCAAAGGGTGATAAGCTTTATGAAGAAAATCAAATTAGGTAATGTAATACTGCTGGTCTGAGAGCAGAACAATCAGGAAAGATCCTCAGGAGAAACTAACTTAACAAAATACTTTTTTTGTTGTTGTTTAATTGAAAAATAGAGAAACAGAGAGATCCTGCATCCAAAAGTTCAAATCCCCAAATGCCTGTAACACTGTGGCTAGGCCATGCTGAAGCCAGGACAGTGGAGCTCAGTTTGGGTCTCCCAGATGAGTGTTAGGGATCCAAGCGCATGGGATGTCCCATGCTACCTACCAAGGGGTCCCCTAGGCAGGCTATGAATCAGCAGCAAAGCTGGAACTTGAACGCTGGCACTTTGCTGTGGGCTGTGTGGGTGGTCGCAAACATCGTTGTAACTACCATGCCAAATGACCGAGTTCTCAGTAGTGAAAGGAAATTTTCCTGGTGGAGATCTAGGAAAAGAAAATTCCAAGGGAAAATAATGACTAAAGAGTGCGTTAGCATAAGGTGGAGAGCTAGTGTGTCTAAGGCCTACAGCCTTAGAGTGGAACTCCAGAAGCAGAGACTGGCAACACTGCAGATTGAAAATTATGAAATGTGGAAAGGGTGTTAGATTTTATTCTAAATGTAGCAATAAAATCACTCGATAGATTGTACCTGTTTTATTAAAATGTTCTACTTTGCTGGATCTGTGTTATTTGATCTTTAGCCATGTCATTTTGATTTAACAATGCCCGTTTTCATACTATTTGTAACAATAACATGCACGATCTTAGAAACTTTGAAAAACGTTTTGCTTGCCTTGGAGGATCAGAAATCCTTAATTTCTCCCCGTATAATTGACATTTCGCAACTGTCCACTTCTGGACCTCTGCCGTTCCCAGGAAATCTTCTCCAAGGTGTAGCAAGGACGGCTGGGTGTTGAGGTGGTGGGTGTACGTTTCAGTTTCTCCATGGAGATTATGTTTCTGCTCTGATCTCCTCCTGCGTCCTTTGTTGATAATGCTATAGCTTATGATTGATATCTTAGTCTCCAAAAATGTCTGTAGTATTTTTCATGAACCTTATATTCACTTTCTAGAAAAGTTGTTTATACTGTTTCACTTCCCAAATCCATTGCTATTTTAAGAACTTCCATTAATTTGATGTGAACAAAATCAGTTTTGCTCAGGTCAGGTGCTGTGGCTTGGTGAGCTAAGCTTCCACCTGCAATGCCAATACACCATTTGTTGTGTCTTGTCTGTTTCACTTCCCATATAGCTCTTTTATTGGAAAGGCAGATTTACAGAGAGGAGGAGAGACGGAGAGGAAGATCTTCTGTCCAGTGGTTCACTCCCCAAGTGGCTGCAATGGCTGGAGCTGAGCCAATCCAAAGCCAGGAGCCAGGAGCTTCTTCCAGGTCTCCCACGTGGGTTGCAGGGTCCCCAGGCTTTGGGCCGTCCTCGACTGCTTTTCCAGGCCACAGGCAGGGAGCTGGATGGGGAGTGGGATTGCCGGAATTATGGCCTGCATCCATATGGGATCCCGGTGCGTTCAAGGCAAGGACTTTAACCACTACACTATTGCACCAAGCCCTATGCATAACATTCTATTAATATTGCCTTAAAACATTTTTATGAGCCTTAAATAAGACAGTAGGTATGAAATGAGCATATAAATGCCATATATATAAAATGTTATTACTCATATTTAGCCAGATTTCTGCCTAATGAGAAGATAGTTGGGAAAAATGGAAGGAGATTAAACCTAAAACAAGCTTCAGAAATAAATATTTGAGGCTAGTGATGTTTTTATTCAGTTACATGGATTTTGAAAAAAAAAATTCGTAGTATTAAGTCCCTTCTTTAATTTGTCTCATGGATTACTTTACCTGATGGAAATAATCAAAGGCATGAAAAACGGGGGAAGGATGGCAGACAGTGGGACTCGGCCTTGAGACCAATTTTATTACTGTCATATGATCTGTGGTGTTAGGAGCAGCTAAACATGTCTGATATGTTTCTCAAAAATATTAGATCTGAAATCCATGAAATTTTTTTAATTCTTTTTTTTTTAATTGGAAAAGCAGATTTCTAGGGAGAAGGAGAGACAGATAGAAAGATCTTCCATCCAGTAATTCATTCCCTAAATGGCTACAACAGGCGGAGCTGAGCTAATCCCAAGCTATGAGCCTTCTTTGGATCTCTCACGTGGTTGCAGGGTCCCAAGGACTTGAGACATTGCCTGCTGCTTTCTCCAGGCCACAGGCAGGAAGCTGGATGGGAAATGGAGCTGCCAGGACCCGAACCAGCGTCCATATGGGATGCCATTGCTTTCAGGCTGAGGGTTAGCCCATTGAGCCATGTAGGTGGCCCCAAAATCCATGAATTTCTCTCCGGCTTAGATGGGTATTGAGAACATGTGCTTTCATTGCTGGTAGTTTAGTGTTTTTATTGTTCAATAATTCAGTTTGAGAAGTAGAGCTGGATTATTCCTGCCCAGTCTGTTTCTTGCTACTGAGGTACAGTAACATGGCTTTTGAAAAACTGAAGATCCTTTGATGTGGTGGGACAAGTACAGGTGTGTCATTTATGTTAAAGCATTCCTATGTTTAAGTTGCTTATCAAGTTTCACTACATATGTCCCAATTTTTAAAAGGTTAATATTTGCTTGTATTAGGTATCTCTTTTTTCACCATTAAGAACATTGAATTTTATATCTGAAGGAAGAATGACTTCATTAATAATGTGATCTCTGTTTTTGTACCATTTCTGTATAAAAGCTAGGAAATTAACTTCCAATTGCATTTCTCTGCTGTGCACTTGATCGAGACCATGAATAGTGAACCTTTTTTTCACGAAGGGCTGTCTACCACCAGAGAAAATCTTTTTGATTCTATGTCAAAAGTGATGTACTCTTTTACAGAGAACTTTAGCCTCATTAATTCGTTCAACAATCATTTTTAACTTCTTATTAAGTATTGGGTCTTGTTCTGGGCACCCAGAATTCAACACTGAATGACAGAAGAGTCTTCTTTTTCTCGAGATAAAATGTCTGAAAATTGTGAGACATATAATGAACAAGTTGCTATGTGGAATAATGATAGATACCAACAATAGTTGAGAAAAAGTAGGCAAGTTAGAGGTACAGAGAATGAAAAATGTAGAAGGGGATGATATTTAGTTGGATCATAGTAAGGAAAATCTCTCCCATTGCAGACATTCTAGCAGAGATGCGGGTGAGGTAATGGGGTGGGAACCCCCGAAATGCTAGTCAGTAGAGACGTCTCTGCTTGGTTTGTGCAGCAAGCAGCAAGAGAGCCAGCCTAATCAGAGCAGAGAAAATGGTAGAAAACGCAGGAGATTTTGAGGTCAAGAGGTAGCTCTGGCCCGGCGACGTGGCCTAGCGCCTTGAAAGCCCCGGGATCCCATATGGGCGCTGGTTCTAATCCCGACAGCTCCACTTCCCATCCAGCTCCCTGCTTGTGGCCTGGGAAAGCAGTTGAGGACGGCCCAAAGCCTTGGGACCCTGCACCCGCGTGGGAGACCCGGAAGAAGTTCCAGGTTCCCGGCATCGGATCGGCGCAGCACCGGCCCATTGCAGCTCACTTGGAGAGTGAATCATCGGATGGAAGATCTTCCTCTCTGTCTCTCCTCCTCTCTGTATATCTGACTTTGTAATAAAATAAATAAATCTTAAAAAAAAAAGAGGTAGCTAGAGGACACACGAGGTCATAGAACTGGGAGAGACTGGATTTTTTTTTTTAAGATCAATAATTCTGAAATTGAGGTTATGACCCACTAGCCAATGTTAACCTACAAACTGAAGAGCAGGCAGCCTTTAGAAAACAGTGTAGGGCCAACAGTACATCGGACAACAAATGGTAAAAATTGCTTCATGCAAGTTGTTTTCACTTTTTGGGACTGTGTGTTTGTTGGTTTGAAACGAATTCTTACTATAGAGTTTGATTTTTAAGAAGTGAAATACTGACCTTGCTCCTATGTTTTGTAGATAAACAGACGAAGTGGCCTGTCCTCCAAGACTCATATGTCTTCTGCATTCACATTTTGCTCTTGCTACTTCATAATTGTGGTGTGTAAATTTATGAGGAAACTTGAAACAACTCATTGAAAAATGAAATCCCTGACTCTTGACTTCGAACTAGCCTCATTCTGGGGAGTGAAACAGTGTGTGACAGATCTTTCCCCGACTCTGTTCCTCTTCCTTTCAAGTTAAGGCTGGACAAATGGGCCCAACATTGTGTTGTGCTAAGTAAAGCCAGCACCTACTATACTGGCATCTAGTGTGGGCACGGGTTCTTGTTTTGGTGTGTCAGTGCCAGTTCAGCTCCATGCTAATGGCTTGGGAAAGCAGCAGGAGATGACCCAAGCTTCCTTCCACCCAGATGAAGCTTCTGGCTCCTGGCTTCAACCTGACCCATTGCTGGCCATTTTGTGAGTGAACTAGCAGATTAAAGAACTCCCTCTGTGTCACCCTCTCTCTCTGTAACTCTTTCAAAATAAATAAATAAATCTTTAAAAACATAATGTAAAAATAGAATGAAAAAGTTTATGTTGGTATAAAATTTGTTAAAATTTGAGAGACAAAGAGATTCAGAAAGGGGGGACACAATAGGCAGCTCCCATCTGTTGATTCTCTCCCTGTGTGCCAACAGGAACTGGGACTTGGTTGGGGCAAAAGCTGGGAACCTGCAGCACCATTCATTTCCCTATGTGAGTGGCAGGGAGCCAACTATTTGGACCATCTCTGCTGCCTCCCAGGGATGGCATTCTTCTGGAAACTGAAGTCAGGAACAAGAACCAAGCGTTGAGCCCAGGCAATCCAATGTGGAATATGGGTATTCTAAGGGGTAACTTAACTGCAAGATGAAACTTTGAAATCCATGCATAGTTTATAATATGCATTTTCATGAACTTGTTGAATGTCCCTCGTGTGAATTGAGTTCCTTTGTATCAGGACAGACTTACATTTTAATTCCATTTTTCCCCTGAACATTTTGAAGTACTTTGAGATGACTGATTCCATATTCAATGAATTTTAATTTCTAAACAAAGAAAATGAAGTAAAAACTAACATTTGGCTAAAACCATCTCAATAAATTATCCTCTCTTCCTTACTATGTTTGTTTTATTTTTCATGTCTTTGTATTTTTTCTTAAATATCTAAAGTGAAGGGATACAGAGGGAGGAAAAGAAATCCAGGACCGTGAGAGATAATACAGGGCAAGTCATCCAAAATGCTAGAGATTTCCAAGGTCATAAAAAGAAAGAAATGGAGCCATCTCTGCCCCTGCCTGTCAGCCGTGCCGTTCCCAACATCTGCTCTGCCCTGCCCCAGGCCCCAGTCTTGTGCAGAAATAGTGCTAGTACAGATGAAACCACCGTCAGAGGAATGCATTTGGCGTTTATCCCTGCCCCAGGTTCCCCCTCCTCCCCTCTGTTCCCTCCTTCAGTCTTACAATAGGTGTCTTGCATGAGTTTTCACAAGTCCATCATGCTGTCACTGTGGTGTCTCCCATCAAGGTAGATTATTAACCCTATTGATGTGAGTCCATCCTTGTACTGCATGCATGAGGACTTGCTTCTCTGTTTCCACCTTAGAACATAATTATTTCCACTATATTTCCATGATGTATTCCTTTGAGTACAGTCCACCACAGGGAGAAGATTAAAAAAAATATATATAAGGATTGTAAACCTTCATCCACATGAGGTTAACGGACATGTAACAAAGGTATCAATGTGACTACCATGGTGAAAAAATGTCTTTTTCTTTTTCTTTTTTTTTTAAAGATTTATTTATTTTTATTGGAAAGGCAGATATACATAGAGGAGAAACAGAGAGGAAGATCTTGCTTCCGATGGTCCACTCCCCAAATGAGTGCAACGGCCAGTGCTGAGCCAATCCGAAGCCAGGAGCCAGGAGCTCTTCCGGGTCTCCCATGCGGGTGCAGGGTCCCAAATATTTGGGCCGTCCTCGACTGCTTTTCCAGGCCACAAGCAGGGAGCTGGATGGGGAGCGGTGTTGCTGGAATTATAGCCTGCACCCATATGGGATCCCGGGGCGTGAAAGGTGAGGATCTTAACTACTGCGCCACTGTGCTGGGCCCAAAAGAGTGTCTTTTTCCTATGCATCTTTGCATAAATAAATATCAATGTGGTCCCAAGGCACTCATGAAGGTAAAGGAGAACTAGGTCCTTATTACTTAGGGGCAGTCACAATAACAGTGATAAAAGGGACATTAACAATCTCAGGTGATTATAAATAATCAATCTCTGAATGATTAATTAATGAATTGCCTCACAAGATCTTGTTACAAAAGGTACAAGTAACTAGGAAGTGAAATAAGGTAAAATTCACATGCAAAATCCTTAGGTTTGACATCATATTATCTTATATTAGAGAAAACATATGATATATGGCTCTTTTGGGAGGTCTCTAGTTTGGCCCAGTTGATCACAGAGAATTGTATTTTATTTTTTTAAATTGCTGAGTAGTATTCTACAGTGTAGGTGAACCACAGTTTTTTTTTTTTATTAAAGATTTTTATTTTTTATTACAAAGTCAGATATACAGAGAGGAGGAGAGACAGAGAGGAAGATCTTCCATCCGATGATTCACTCCCCAAGTGAGCCGCAACGGGCCGGTACGCGCCAATCTGATGCCGGGAACCAGGAACCTCTTCCGGGTCTCCCACACGGGTGCAGGGTCCCAATGCATTGGGCCGTCCTCGACTGCTTTCCCAGGCCACAAGCAGGGAGCTGGATGGGAAGTGGAGCTACTGGGATCAGAACCGGCGCCTATATGGGATCCCGGGGCTTTCAAGGCGAGGACTTTAGCCGCTAGGCCATGCCGCCGGGCCCGAACCACAGTTTCTTTATCCAGGCCTCTGCTAATGGGCATGTAGGTTGTTTCCATGTTTTTGCGATTGTTGTTTGTGCTACAATGAACTTTGTGGTGCTTGTTACTTTCACATGTAACAGGTCTTTTGGATATATTCCCAGGAGTGGTGTTGCTGGGTCATGTGGTAGGTGGATTTTTAGTTGCCTAAGTATTCTCCATGCAGATTTTCATAGTAGTTGCACCAGCCTGCAATCCCACCAGCAGGGGAGTAGGGTTCTTTCCCCCCTCATCCCTGCAACCTTTCCAGCAGGTGTTGTTGGTAGTTTTCTGTATGTGGGCCATTCTTACTCGTGTTAAGTGGAACCTCAGTGTTGTTTTTATTTGAATTTAACCTTATTGTCAGGGAGCTTGAGCATTTTTTCATATGCCTGTTAGCCATGTGGGTTTGTTCCTTTGAGAGGTGCTCATTTCCGTTGCTCATTTCTTGACTGGTTTGTTTGTTTCGATGTCCTGGCTGTTCTGGAGTTCTTTGTATATTCTGGAAATTAGCCCTTTGTCTCCTGCGTAGTGTGCAATGATCTTCTCCCATTCGGTCGGTTGCCTTTTTAGATTGTTTCCTTTGCTGTACAGAAGCTTCTCAGCTTAATGTAGTCCCATTTGTTTCTTTGCATTTGATGATTTTTCTAGGAAGTCTGTGCCTATGCCTATATATTGCAGAGTATTTTCAACTATTCTTCCAAACGTTTGATGATTTCTCAGTGTGCAGTTAGATCTTTTATCCATTTAGATTTGATCTTTGTGTATGATGAAAGGTGTGGGTCTTGCTTCTTATTTCTACAGGCCATTAACCAGTTGTCCCAACAGCATTTATTAAAGAAACCTTCGTTGTTTCCTGGATTGTTTTCTGTTTTCTTGTTGAAGATTAGATGATTGTGCACGTGTGGCTCCCTTCTGGTGTTTCTATTCCACTCCGTTGGTCTTCTTCTCTGTTTCTGTGCCAGTACCAGGCTGTTTTGATAACTACTGCAGCCCTTTAATATTTCCAAATTTGTGAAAGACCTGGAAAAGATGAGGGGTAAATCTTTTCAAAAATTCACAATTCATATTTTGACTTTGTCGAGAGCCTCTGAAAAATGCAGTAGTTTAATATATAATATATATTATATAATATATAATAACAGGGCTGTGAAACCTGCTGTGTTGAAACTCACACTGGACACTAGGTGGCACTCTTCCACCACTTTTTCTATTCTTTCGGGAAAAGCTATCCAATATGAATTAATTCTAATCATGTTGATGTGGCAAACGCTATTCATGTCTAAGTCACAGAATTGTACAATATCTCAAATTATTTCTTGCAAAGACATATGCTTTTTTTCCTTTCTTATTAGCCTAACTGTTGAAGATTAGACTTAAAAAATATTTCTGTGAAATTTGTCACTACCAAAATATCTTTTTTATTTAAATTTTTAAATATTGATTACATAGTTGAGAAGGTTGCATATCCACGCGGGCCTCTGATTAGGGTGGTTAGGGTTGAGTTGTGAAGAAAGCTGGCTGGGACAAATGCTTCAGTTGACTTTTTTTTTCCCCTCCAGTGTCCATGGGAAGGGGCAGGCGGAGAGGAAAGGGGACCTCTGCTTGCTATGCAACTACATCAGCACCTCTGGTTGGAGGACAGTCATTTGATGATGTCTTAGAGACCCCGATGTGGACAAGGATGTCCCAAGGTGTTAACTTGAATGGTTTTGATAGTTCTGAGACATTGTTGGCTTCATTACTGCAGAGCCGAGGAAATCTTTCCAAGGTCTATTGGATGGTCATGTCTACCTCAGTGTATCCATAGACCCAGGAACATCATGCAATGCTTGGCCAGGAGAACTGTCTAACATGCACTGCTTTCCATCCTGTAACGAGGCACTCAGTGTCTTGTGCTGGCCTGGATGAGCTGGATTTCATGTCTCTTATATGCATCTGGGTATATGGGCATCAACAGCTTAAGAGACCCTGTCCCAGTCCATGCACTTTAAGTTCAGACTATATGTATTGTGGTTTTCCCTGAGAACGGGGTTTGAGTCTAGTGGTCTAGTTGGAGAAACCCCCAAGAAACCTTGCCTGGGAAGTCCTCAGGCTTGAATCTTGTGTGCACCAGTAAATGCAGGGTCAGGTTCAGCCCGTTTCCCACACCAGCCAACTCACATACTGGTGGGTGCACTGCCTAGTCGGTCCTGTGCCCAGCCCCGTCTTTCACACAAGCTAATGGATTCTGTGGCCTAGCCCAGCCTAGCCTGCCCCAGGACCAGCTCCTAAGCATACTGGCAGGTATTGCAGCCTAGTAAGGGTGACCATAAATAAAGCCCAGTAGGCCTGACCCCAGCCCCAGTTTTTGAATGTGCTGTCCGAGGTGTTGTGGCCTAGCCCAGCCTAACCTGCCCCACCTCTGTCACTCCTGTGAACTGGCTGGTGGTGCAGCCTTGACCATCCCAGCTCACATTCTGCAGTGGGTTTTGTATGCGTCAGTGGGAACTGTGGCCCAGCCCAGCTGAGGCTGCCCACAGTTCCAGCCCTTGCCTGTAGATGCTGCAGCATAGCCTGGCCTGGCCCACACCCTGTCCTGGCTGTCATGTGCACCATTGGGTGCTGCAGGCTAGCCCAGCCCAGCCTACCCTCACACCTACCCACATACATGGCATCAGGTGATGCCGTCCAGCCCACATGCATGCCTTTGGGTACTGCAGTCTTGTATGGTCTAGCCTGCCTCCAGCCCTTTCTCTTGCATTCCCCAGTAGGAGTTGCAGTCCAGCAGGGGAGTCGTGCAAGTTACCCTGCCAGACCCACTTCCAGCCCTAAATATTGCACATGTCAACAAGTACAGTAGCCTGTCCCAGCCTGGGCTACCCCCAGTCCCAACTCCCGCCATTGGGGGATACAGCCTCGTCTGGCCCAGCCTGCACCCTGTGTCAGTTCTCTCCCATGCCAGTGGATGTTGCAGCTTACCCAACACCCAGCCCACACATATGCCTATGAGTGCTGCGGCCTTGTCTGGCCCAGCCTGCCTCCAGCCTCAGCTCTTGTGGTCAAAGAAGGAGCTGCAGCCTAGTAGAAGAGTTCCCTAATTCCCCAACCAAACCCACCTCCAGCACTGGATCTCGCATGTGCCTGTAGGTGCTCAGTGTGGCATGACCCATCCTCAGTCTTGGCACTTGCTGGTGAGTACTGCATCCAGGCCCCAGCTGGCTGCTGCCCCAGTCCAACTCTTGCCAGTGGTACAAGAGTCTAACCCAGCCCTGTCCATATCTTATTCTGGCTCTCATGTGCACCAGTGGGTGCTGTGGGTGCTGTGGGTGCTGTGGGTGCTGTGGGCTGCCCCCAGACCTGGCCCTCTTGTATGCGGATAGGTGCTGCAACCTTGCCTGGCCTGAACTTCCTCAGCTCCAGCTCTCACACTTACTAGCAGGAGCTGCAGGCTAGTAGAGTAGTCCCCAAAGTTCCCCTACCAGACCTCCTCCCCATCCTGGATCTCACATATACCAGTGGGTGCTACAGACCTGCCTGGCATCATCTGCCCCTGGTCCAGTCACTTGCTACTGGGTCCTGGTGCCAAGCTCAGCCAATTGCTGGACCTAATTCTTGCATGTAGTGGCAGGTGCTGTAGCCTGGCCCAGCCTAGATGACTCTCAGGCCCAGCTCTTCTGAGTGCAGGTGGTTTCCACAACCTTGTCTGGCCTGGCCCACCACCAAAACCAAAACTCTCAGGCACTCTGGTGGATTCTACAGTCCAGTAAGGGTGAGCCCACAAATCCCCTATTAAATTTGCCCCCCGTACATTCTTCTGCTTGCTGGTGGATACTACAGCCCAGCTTGATGTGATCTAATCTTGTCCCCCGACATTCACTGATGGGTGTTGTAGCCTAACCCTGCCCAGCCTGCGCCACAACCTTGGCTTCTGCACGAGCCAGTGAATGATGCTATTTCCAGCCCAGCTCTCCCACATGGGCAGATGCCTTGGCCTGACCCAGACATGCCCTCTGGAATCCCTTTTCCGAAGCACCCATCTCAGCTCCTTTGGTTACTTGCTGGTGTAGCGGCCTGGGCCTGGGTCTGATCTGTAAAGGCCCCTAGCAGTCATTCCACTCATGTCAAACACTCCCTCTGCGGCCCCTATTGTGATACACCCCCAGACCTAACCCCATGCGGCAGTCTGTAGCCTTCCCCGTGCAGGACTCTTGCCCTCTTGGCACCCAGGTGGTATGTGTTCCTGTCTAGCTGCCCATCTAGGTGGCATCCAAACTGTCTTTTTAATTGTTAAAAAAAAATCTCAAACAGTAGGCTGCAAGACAAAAGCCACGTATGAATCATGCGCACTCTGAAGGAAAGACAAGTCTGTCCTAACACCTCTTCAGAAGGGGTGTGTCCTAAACAGTACTTCTAACACTAGCTGATCTAGTTTTGCGACTCTACAGAAGTATGTTTTTGTCTATAGCCATTGAAATCTGCATTACTTCCACCAGGAACACAGTTGTTTGTCCACAGATTTTTTTAAAAGATGCATTCCATTTTTTGTAAGGATAATATTCACAAAGACAGTAGGTGGCTATAGTTAATTCAAACGATAATTGAAATGCATGAAAATCTACATGTGCACTTAGCATATGCGGCATAGAGTTTCCCTTCTCTCTCTGTAACCAGGGTCGCTATACACTATATCCAGGACACTGTACCACTGTGCTTGAATTGTGATTTGCTTATTCCTACTATTTTCTGCTACAGACTTTAAATTGCATGGGAGTCAAAAATTTTTGAGATAGGCACAACTTTCTCTGTTTTTACAAAAGTAGTAGTTGAACAAAAGAACAGTCTCATCAAATCTGGTTATGTGTACCATTGGATTTTCCTAGAGTGAGCAAAGAATAGGAGAGAAAGGAGCATGGGAAGGAGAAGATGTGATAAAAATAATGTACCAGGATGCGTCTAACTTGTTAATAATATCAAAATGGATTCAAGGCCTCTGTAGTGGAATTGGGTTGACATCCCACTGTATCCTTCCCATGTATTGCACCTGCAGAACATACTGGCTATTTTGTTTTTTGTACCTTCTGTTTGCCAAGCTCCATCACACTCCTCAAGGTCCAATGACTTTGATTCTCTGGAATTTCTGCATGTTGAATTTTCCTTGTCTTGGATTTAGCCTCTCCTCATAGAGGGCTTATCACTCAACTCTAGTTGAAGAAGGACTCCCAGCTCATTCTCGACTGGTTAGCATATTTACATTAAAAATATTTTTATTAGAAAGGCAGATTTACAGAGAAAGAGAGACAGAGATAAAGATCTTCCATCCACTGGTTCACTCCCCAAGGGGTGACAATGGCCAGAGCTTAGCCAATCCAAAGCCAGGAACCAGGAGCTTCGTCCAGGTCTCCCATGTGAGTGCAGGGTCCAAGGTTTTGGGCCATGCTATACTGCTTTCCCATGCCACAAGGGAACTGGAAGGGAAGTGGAGCAGCTGGGACATGAATCCATGTCCATATGGGATCCTGGCAGGTGCAAGGTGAGGACTTAGCCACTGAGCCATCATATTTGCTTTATTCTGTTGTCCTTATAACATGTAGTATTACTTGAACTGCATGTGTATATGCATTATATTTTTGATTTTACATTCTGTGAAGGGAGACAGAAAATGAGTAAGTTAGGACCATGTATTCACAGACCTGTAAGCCTTGAATATCCACAGTGCCTATTGTAGTGCTGGGCGGGGAGAAGACATTCAAGGTTTGTTTGAGGAGTATGACTGAATAAAGTAAACTTTTCATGCATTTATTTGATAATAGATTGTAGACAAATGCTACTTTTAAACTTTGCTCATTTATATATTCAGCAAATATTTAGTGACATTGACTGTGTGCTGTATATGCCCAGTTCTTTACAATCCATCCATGAACAAGCAGACACAAATCTCTTCCCTAAAAAAGATTTCCATTCTATTGGGGGAGATACATAATAAATAACACATAATAATTAGTAAGCAATCTACATGATAATTGAGTGTGTTAAATGTTTTTTTTAAGGATTTATTTACTTGATCGAAAGGTAGAATGACGGAGAGAACAAAAGTTAGCAACAGAGAAAAACCTGTTGTTTCACTCCCTAAGTGACTGTAATAGTTGGTGCTTGGCCAGGCAGAAACCAAGATGATACAGGAACTCCATTCTGGTCTTTCACACGGGTCGCAGGAGCTCTAGTATTTGGGGCATCTTTTGCTGTTTCCCAGGCATATGTATATATGACAAGCTGGAGTGGAAATGGAGAAGCAAGGACTTGAGCTGGCACCCATGTGCCAGTTGCTAGCTTTGCATATGATGGCTTAACCTGTGGTCAGGGTAATGAATGCTAAGAGTGCTGACAGGTACATAGATTTTAAAAGTAGATGTCTCAGGTCAGTCTTGCAGAAGAACTGAGCAAAGATTTTATGATAATTGACAAAATATTTGAGAATGAGAATTGAGCAAAGATTTAAGAATGAGAAAGGATGGTCATGCAGTTATTTGAGAAGAAGTATTTAAGGAAGCAGAGAAACCAGTGGAAAAGCTCTTAACTGGGAGCATGCTGCATGTTCAAGGAACAGTATGGCTAAGACAAAGTAAACAAGAGTGAGGGTTGTGAGAGATGAATTCAGGTATGTAATTAAAGGCCATATCTTGCAGAGCTTTGAAAGTGACATTATTTGCATAGAAGTAGGAACTCTTGAGTCTAAAGGAAAAGAATTATGTGATTCAGTTGATTTTTTATAGAATCACTTTGCTCCTTTTTTTGAGAGTGGATATAGCAGAGCATGTATATAAATAGTGAGGAGGCGTCAATCTTGATGAGAGAATATAGAGGCTAAGCATAGGTTGGTTGTGATGAACAATAGTCAAATGGTTATGATTTGTATATGTTTTGCGTTAGAACTAGCAGGATTTCCTAATGGATTCGATCTGTCATCTGAGATAAAGAGTGAGTCAAGGATAAGATTCAAAGATTATCTGAGAATTTTGGCCTGAACCATGGTAAAGGTGGAGTTGCTATTAACAGAGATTTGGCAAGGCAGCTGGGCGTAAGAGTTCAGTTCGGGGCCTGTTAAATTTAAAGATGTCTGTCTGATAGCATGGCAAGAAGTTATTGCCCATGTGAGCCTGGTTATCTATTTCAAAATTGTATTTATTTTTATATTTCAGAGAGGGAGAGCGAAGGAAAGAGGGGGTGAAGGAGAAATGAGGAATTCAGTCTAAGTCTTCCATGTGGGTGTGTCAAGGACCCAGCTGCCTACCCAACCCTGCTGTTTTCCATGGTGCATGCTGACAGAAAGCTTGAATTCAAAGGAGAGCTGGGACTTGAACCCAGGCAATCAAGTGTGGGAGAGGGCATCTCTCTCTAGTGGCTTGCTAACCGCTGCACTTAAACACTTGCCCCTAAACCTGGAATTCAAGGGAACATTCTGACCTGCCATTTTTCAGTGTTGTAGATTATATGTAAAGCCATAGAATTGGACAAGATTACCAGGAGAGTAAGTGTAGCTGGAGCTAAGAGGTCCATATACAAAGGTGTAAAGTATTTTAAGAAATCAAGGAGAAATGCAGTAGTGGAAAAGAAGAGGATTTCAAGTGAGTAGCTGGAGACTCTTAACTTTAGAAACCAGGAAAAGGGAATCACTTGGAATTTGACCAAAGGAAATAGAAATAAAGGAATATGGATTGGTGTGGAAAGCAGTGAGCAGAAAATTGAAAATCAATGAAACCAAAAATGAATTCTTTGAAATGATTAGTGTAGATAACCGTTTAGTTGAGGGAGAGAGAGGACCAAAGATGTCACCTGCCGAATTCAATAATGGAAAAGGATACAGCTCTATTTACAGTGAAAAGCTTAGGCCAAGATGATGACTGTGGTGAATTCTAGTAAGTATTTATTGAACAAATACTAGAAACTTTTCCAAACCCTTTCTAGAAAATAAAGGAGGGCTATTCTTTGCAATTCATTCATTGAAGCTTGTTTTATTATATAACAAACTTGGAAAAAACTTTAGGAAAGAATAGACATCTCATGAATAGTAGGTGCAGAAATCTTCAGCAAAATCTCAACAAATTGAATGCAGGAACATACAGAAAGGGTTTATTTACCATTTTCTCTTCAAATTTATACTGAGAATGTTAGGCTTGTTTACCATCTGAAGATCAATTAATACAATACAGACTAGCAGTAAAAGTCAAGAGCAAAGCACCGACATGATCAATAGAAACGGTGTTTTACAAAACCCAATACCAGTCCCAATAAAAATTCTCCACCAATTAGGAATGCAAGAGAACTTTTTTGAACTGAGATTCATAAAACTCCACAGCCAAGCAACATACTTAACAGTGAAAGTAGAATGTATTCTTCTAAAGTTGGAATGCCAGTAGAATGTCTGCTTTCTTTAGTTTTATGTAGCACTGTAACGACCTTCCAGCCAGTATCCTTGGGCGAGAAGAAAGAAATCAAGGACATCCTGATTAGGTAGGGCAAAAATTATCTTTAGTCACAATAACATGGCCTTAGAGCTGTAGACGTTTTAGAAAATGTAGGAAAAATGCTATTACAAATATTGTATTCAGCAAGGCTGCACAATAGAGGATCAGTATACAGAAAGCAATTATATTTCTGTATAAGCTATGGAGAATACATTCTGAGACTTTTAGCAGATATCTGAAAATGTGAACAGTTTAGAATTCTGTATAAATTTTTTTCTTTGCATCATACAGATGATAAACTTTAATTTTTAAATTAGGGGCAATAACAAATTAATAATATTACTAATAGAATAGATCAATATAACTAAATAAGAATTATGTGAATATAGCTGCTGAAACTATCTTGTAATATACCTACCCCTCTTAGGTAAGTGAGTGAGTACTTATTTGATTGAGTAGTACTGATGTCTTCTTGTTTAAAGGAAGAACCTTTGTTAGAATATCCATATTTCTGGCTGCATTACTCTTGTATTTGTAAGTTAAATATAAGTTAGTTGAATACAGTTATTGTTAATTTCATAGCTGATATGGCTACTGATCTAACTGCAAGTAGCATATATAGATAAGATGGATACACTGGACAAAGCGATAACTTGTGCAGAGCAGGAAGGTGTGAGATTTCCTCTTGTTAACTAAAATAGCATGCAATTTAAAACTTACAAATTGTTCAAGTTTCCACTTGATATTATACCACAGTTGACTGTGTGTAATTTAGACTTCAGATAAGTGAAGGCATGAAAGTGAGATCATGGATTAAGGGAGGTGCTTGTTATACAATGAAGATTCTGAAAAAAGAAAACGTAAATCCATTTGCAGTGGCATCCAATGAATAAAATACTTGCGGAATATTTTTAGCATAAGTGCAATATTTATGTCTGAAAATTAGAAAACATTGTTGAGTGAAATTAAGGCTTAAATAAATGAGGCATGTCAGTTCATGAATTGGAGAACTTATTAAGGCAGCCGTTCTCTCTGATTGGTTAAGAGATTCAGTACCGTTCCCATCCAAATTTCAGTAGACATCATTTCCACAATTGACAAAACGATACAGTTGAAGGACCAAGGTTAACCAAGCCACTTTGGGAAAAGAAGAACAACAACATAAGGACTTAAACTTTTTCAAAACTCACTATGAAGCTACAGTAATCAACAAAATGTGGTAGTGGCATTGGGATGATTATTGCAAAGAGAATTGAGATTCAGTTGAGAAAGAAATAAGACCAACAGGGTTTTTTTTTTTTTTTTTTGACAAAAATGACAAATCTGGTGAAGAATAATTTTGTAATGTCTAAATTGATTAACTCAGGCCTTTTTCTCACATCATACATGAAAAGTGACTCAAAAATCAATCATAGCCCTAATTGTAAGTCCGTCAGGCTCTTGAATGTGTTGCTGTCACTTTAGGTCAGCCTGACTTTATATTTGATATCCAAAGCACGAGTGAACAAAGCTTTGCATTTGCATCCCCAGCGGAAGGAGCAGTGTGAGATAATAAGATCTCTGCCCCAAAGTATCAGTCTTAATCCCAGATGTACATCTCTTGAATCAGATGGGATAAAAGATAGTCTGTTAGATGTACTAAGCTTTGTTCAGAATAAATACAACAAGGTAGCTTGACAAGGTAAGTTACAAAGCTATAGAGGTTAGCAACAAATAGGTTATCTGATTGGACCTATGGCCTTTGATAAGGGGGTGCGACTTACCACTGAGCTCTAGCAGGGAATAAAGGGAAGATAACAGTGTTGACCTCACTTTTCCTTAGTTCTTTTGCCCCTGCCTCCTATTGGCTGAGCCCATGGGAAAGGTGGAGGAGTTCAGTCCTTTGATGAATTACATGCAGGGTTGGTTGGCTAGGCCTAAAATATGTTGAAAAGCCAGAGCGAAGCTCCGGAAAGATCCATGAAAAATGTCTTGTACATTCATTCACTTCCAGGCTTACTGGGCAATGAGATAAAAGCCCAAAAAGATTCAGTCCAAAGTCCTTCAGCCCTTGAAAACGGTTATTTAGATAGAAAAACCCAAAGTTAATTGTGTTTGTATTGTTATTGTCTGTGTTATAAAATGAAAGCATGATATTAGAGTTAAAATTGATTATTCAGTGAATATGGCTGAAGTATTTCATGTCACTGCAATTAGATCCAGAATTTCTTATTTTGGTTCTGATTGATTTCTTGTTTTAGAGAGTTGTGGTTCAGCTAATCGTTGACAAGTGGTCACTGATTCGTAACAATCATCCAGGAGTTAATACTTTACCAAGTGTTTTCTTTTAAAGAGATATTACCCAAAGAAGCCATACTTATCCGGAAGATACAGTAAAAAATATCTTCCTTCTGAAATTTTGTGGAAATACAAATAAGCAGAAATAAATGTTTGAGTTCTGAAGTTTTTTTTTTTTTTGATACTGTAGAGTGAATTTTTACTTTTTTTATTATTTGAGTTTTGATAAAACATTTTTGAGTGTGCAGATGGATAAATTGTAAACTAGTGACAATAGGTACTATTTAGCAATATTTTAATTTTTTTTAACTCAGCAGTCTTGCTTTGCTTTCTTTAAACAAACAGGAATTAAAGCAAGTTGAATGTCTTGAGTATTTTTAATATCTGTTTTGGGCACATAATACAGCAGAAGCAATTAACTTTCTCAAACACTTTATTTTTGCTTGGTGTTAAGCATTTCTTTAACTTCACAATCTTCTGTCATAAATGAAAATCAAATGACCCACCTAAATAACCAAAATCAGAAAGTGTTTATGATCCAAGTCATTAGAATGTATGGTCATACAGTAAGAACAGTGGTACACATGAACATTAGGCCCTTCTAAAAATAGGCCAAAAAGAACAAGATCTGTTAACAAACAAGGTGCTTAGGTATGGAGAGGAAGAGTCATAAAACTTACCAGGAAGATTGTAAGTAAAAGAAGCTGGTCTATAGTTTAACCAGTCAAGGAGAAAGACTGATACATCAATACAGTTGATGACGGTTGATAAAACACAGTTGGTATTCTATAATAAACTGCTTCATTACCTCAAAGATTATTGGCAAGCTAGCCAGATATTCTGTTACTCTCCTGCTAAGCTTCTTTTCATGAACCATAAACCTGCATATATAGTAAGAACACAAGTTTATATTGCTTTGCATTTTGATAAATAGCAAACTTTAGGGGAAAAAAAATTGGTAAAGCCACACTGATCTTCAGCCGTGTCAGTGGCTGGAAATAGGGGCTTAAGTGAACCAAGGAACAGTATTCAAACAGACATTCAAAGAACAGCGTATTATCTAATGTAGTTTACAAAATAAGCAAAATTCAAACTTCTTTAGTGGAAAAGGACACAGTATTTGCAAAGTAGGAATGATTTGATGCCGTTGGCTTGGAACACATTCTGAGCGCTCACTTGTTTCACCTCAGCCTCATAATCCAATAAGTGGAAAAAAAAAAGGGTGAACAACAAAAATAGCATCATATAGCACAAAAGTTTTGTTTTCTTCTGGATAAAATTTTTGTCTTATGCTTTAACCTTGAGATTTGTAGAATCAGATATTTATTTTTTCTTTTAGATTGTCATGTTGGTCATTTTTATGATTATTATTTTAAGGTCACAGGACTAAGAAAGTCACTGTGGAATTTCAAAATACATAAATGATGTAGCTTCTATTTAGTATCTCACTGGTTAGAGAGAGAATTTGTGTTATCCAGATCCCCCAGATGACAACCAGCCTGGTGTGGAAACCTCTGGGCCCAGGAAGAAAGAAGCAGGCTGTTTGTTCAGCTATGCCGCTGAACGAGTCAAACAGCTTCTTTCAAATCAGCCAGCCGAGCGCCGTGTCCACCGTTGTTACTGTTTCTTTGACCTGCGATAATCAGATTGGATGTACAGGAATATTACTGGCCGCATAGTGTTTAAAATGTATACAGCACAATTTAGCCTTCCTTTTCAGAGTATGTTTTCCTTGAACTGTGGTGTGTAAAAAAAATTTTTTTCCACATGGAGTAATCTGTAGAAGTCATAGAAAAAATTTTTTTTAAACATCTTGAGGCCCCAGGCTGAAAAGTTTAGAAATTCCTTGCTTTCCTGACCCGGATGTGTCATTTTCAAAATGACTCCCATCTTGCTTAAGCCATTTTCTGGTTTATACACAACCTGACTTATACTCATGCTGTAGAAATGTTCTCTTTCTGGCATTTTTTTTTTCAGTCTTTAACAAAATGGAACAACAAGTCTGTTGCAAATGTGTTCCTGACCATTGTTAGGAAAATTTGTATGTATTCTCTTCACTGAAGCATTGGTTTTTTTCCCCCTACAGACACTATTAATTCTATTTCTAAAATCATGTTTTGAAATGGCATGTTTTAAAAGAAAATTACATCTTGAAAAGAAATGAACTTTTCATCTGAAATTTCATTTTTCCACAAGAGGGATAAAGTGTCCTTAAAGTATGCTGTCAAAGGAAAAATTGATTATAATACTTTCTTAAATAATTTAAGAGGAAGACTACACTAAATTCCAGAATCTGTCCATCGTTTCCTCCTCGTCTAATTTTTTTGTTTCTCTTTATTGATGAGAAGTACTAAGCTGTTGGAAAATGTGATTTTCCACTTGAAGACCCTTTCTTCTTTAGCTCGTTTTCTGTCCACCTTTTATAAAGTAGATTAATGAAGGAGCAGTAACCCTCTGACAGTAATCTAAGCAGGCTTAAAACTGGTGCTGGCCACATTAAAGGTAGGTTACTCTTCGACATAATTCAAGATAATTCTTGGCCTTTGAGCTAAGCTCTGAAGCAAAACAATTTGGTGAGACATAGGTACAAAAAGAGTTATTGGTTAAAGTGTAGCCTGTGCTAATTTGGAAAGTAAAAACATTTTGCTAGTGTGTTTTCATGTCTATGGTCCTTATCACTGTAACATCTAAGTAATGTAATCAGAGCTGCTGTGCTTATTTTCCTACTGTGTCAGGTAATACATTTTTAATGAATGACTCTCTTCTCGGAATGCTCAAGAAGTTTGTTCTCTGGAAACCACTCCTCACTCACTCTTACTGGAAGGAGTTGGCTTGAGGTGGTGTGTTCTCATGCTGTTGAGTTCTATTCAGGGTCAAAGTCAATGAATGGAAATGTAGACTGCAGAAACCTGTTGAGCTCTAACAATTGTTGTCTAGATAGTTCACTCCAGAATTTTTATGAAGTCATAAAGAGGGAGATTAATGGATTACAGGAGATTCAGATAAGTTAACTGTGAACTATGCAAATCAGGAGGGTCAGATTTCCAGTTAAAGGCATTTCCCCATGAGAGATTTTGTAAATCCATTTCAATATGATTTCATCAAGGACATTCTTATGTATGAAGAAAAAAGGTTTTGTCACCCACTATGAAGTAGTTTTTCATGCAATAGAGCAGTTCAGGATTCGGTACACTTTTTTTTTTTTTTTGTATTTTGAAAGTGTTTTCCACACTGTAAGAAGAATGGCATGATTTTTGTTGTTACCAGATTGCTTGTTAGGTCTGATATGTTGTAGTAGCTGGTGAAATTTAAAGGATGTAGCTTCTAGTTCTGCAGATTCTGCAAACAGCTCAGTGTGTGAAGTGTAAACTTGAAAAAGTTGTTTTTTTAACTTGCCAGAGCCTCAGTTTCATCATCTGTAAAATGTAAATACCAATACAGTTTGTCTTACATTAATCTGGAACATTATAAATGTCTGATGGGAACTGCTCATCTTGCTGATCATCATTATTGTTCTTCTAATATTGAATTGCAATAAATTGTTTACATGCTTTGGGTTTATGTAGCAGACTTCCAACAATCAGCAGTGGCTCAATGGCTAAGTCCTCATTTTGCAAGCACCATTATCCCGTGTGGGCATTGACTCTTGTCCGAACTGTTCCACTTCTCTTCCAGCTCCCTCCCTGTGGCCTGGGAAATCAGCAGAGGATGGCCCAAAGCCTTGGGAGCCTGCACCTGCATGGGAGACCTAGAAGAAGCTCCTGGCTCCTGTCTTTGGATCACCTTAGCTCTGGCCATTTGAACCACTTGGGGAGTGAACCAATGATGGAAGATCTTTCTCTCTGTCTCTCTTTCTCTATAAATCTGATGTGCCTTTCCAATAAAAAGAAATAAACTTTTAGAAAAAAAAAATCACAGACTACCAGGGAGCATAGCACAATGTAAGTGATTGATAAATATTAATGTAGTAAATAAATGAGTACATGAGTGGGGTACTGATCAACTGTGGCATGTTGTTTGAGGAAAATCAAAACTGCCATGTCTGTTTGCAGGAAGCCAAGATGAACTGGAGAGAGAGCATAAAACTTAGTCTTCAAGCTGTTCTGATCTTCCATTCCTAATAGGAAAAAATATTCTTAATCATTTATATATAACTGTATTAGCATGTTAGTTATAAACCATACATAACAGTAAAAACCATAACAAGTTAATGCAACCCCAGATCCACATATCCCAGTAGGATCTGGTGCTTTAGAGACTACTGATGTAGAAAATTATCTTGATGCCAGACTTCGGTTCAGTCCTGGTTCTGGCACTTAGTAAGTGTTTACCTAACCTGCTTGTCTCTCAGTTTCTTATTCTGGACAATAACTTCCTAAAGTATTATAAAGATTATGCACCAATATATGCAAAGAACCTAAGGTTGGTAATTTTTCAAACCTATAATAATGCAAATATTAGTAACTGTTCTTTATTATCACTATTGTTATTATGTTTTTAAAATTTTTTTCATCTAGGAATTTTTCATAAGATTTCTGGTTGTTAATGCATCATAATACATTTTTAAAAGTTTTTAAACTTTTAGTTTCTCCCTTTCATTCAAATTATAGCACCATAGCCACAAATGTTACTGTAGTGATTAGAAGTTGTATCTTCACACAGGTTGAAATAAATAATACAGCTTCAGAATCCACAGCCTTAAGCGTAATATTATCACATTTGCACTTGAGAAGATCCTCCAATTTCTCATTCACATGGAATAGAAACATTAGAAACATCTTGGTTAATCTCTGTCCCTCACACCTATGTCTTTTTCTTATCCCTGGCATGTTACTAATTAAAATTTTCTTTTATCCCTCATTGTCTCTTCATTCTTTCTGTTATTCCTTTGGGGCCTGAATTAAATCATCTGAATGATCTCATAACCTGTCTTCCAGTTTTAGACTTTTGTCCGTTCATCTATTTATCCATCTTCCTATCCACCATGTATTTGGAAAATATTAAACACCGTTTTGTCGCATGTTTCTCCAGATTCTAGGAATATGGTGCCCACTAAGATAAATGTTATCAAATGTTATCTTCATTATCATATTTATTTACTTATAACAGTCACTAAGTCAGGAATCCATTATCGTTCTTGTTGGTGTCATGGCACTGCATGTTAAGCCACTGGTTGCAGTGCCTGGAATCCCGTTCTGGAGTACTGGATTGAGACCTGGACACTCCTTCTCTGACTGAGAATACTGTTGATTTGCCTGGGAAAGGAGCAAAGGATGGCCCAGCTGTTTGGCCCCTGCCACCCATGTGGGGGATCAGGATATAGTTCCTGCCTGTGGCTGCTGGCTTCAGTGAGTGAGAACAGCTCTTTCTCTTCCTCTCTTTGTCTGTCATTCGGTCTTGCAAATAAATCTTTTTTTTTTTTAAGAATTTACTACTTATATTTTGTTGTTAAGACTTAGATGTCTTTGATTGAGCATCCTAGGTCCTCATCCTTTATAGGTTCCCTTCTGTCATGCGTCCAGTAGTGCTCACGTGTGTTACTAGTTCTGCCTTCCTATGGCTTTCATCATGATGCTCTTCCTCAAAAGCCTGGATCACAGGCCTTCTCTGGGTGGTTTTTGGTGTTTTGAACATATCAGGGTTTTTGTGCTTCTGAATTCCATCAAAGCATCTGAGGATCAGGGTCATTATTTTGACTTTTGGAAGTGTTCTGTGTATCACCTAGGATGCAGAGCCAAGTCCAAAGTGACTCTATGTACAGAATCTACAGAAGATCATTCCAGGAAGAAGAGACCTATACCATTACCGTATTTTGCAGGCCTGTTGCTGTTGTTGAAAAACAATGACAAAATGTTGCTTTATTTTTAGTGATTAGCTGAGGGTATATGATATGTGTTCTCTATTCAGTCTTGGAGCATCTTTGAGGGTTCATGTTAGCAGCAGCCCTCGTTGAAATGTAAGCATTTTTTTGTTTGTTGCTGGGGAAGCTACACTTGAGATTTATTATCACTGTAGTGTCTGTGTGCGCTCACTTTCACTCATCATCTGGAGAGAGCTGTGCAGTGCTTCCTGGGATGTGATGATGAATCAGGACTAATTCCTGATCCTCCTCCTCCCAACATCCCTTGAGAATAATGAGACTTGTCTGTTCCATTTGTGTTGATCTGTTGAAGATGGCTCAGTTGTGACATGGTTTAAGAAATGAGGGATGAGGTGAAGTTTCAAACTCTTCAATAGGTAGGAGAATGCAATGAGAAACATACTAAGTCTGTGGCATAGTTGCTACTGTTAATTTTTTAACAAAATTCAGTGACTTCCTCCCTGTTATGATGCACAATTTCAAACAACACATACAGTGGAAGCTTGATGTTCAGTTCTTAAACTAATTCTGTAGTTGATTATTCTTGTAGGCTAGAACAACTTCTTAATTACAGTGTAGAGTCTTACTGGCTCTTCCATTGAACTGTGCTTAGATAGTTGGTTTTGGAACCCATGCTGCCTTATGCTTCTCATGCTGCTAATTGTAAGCTACGTGGTTGTTTGATCCATACTGTCTGACTTAATTTTGTGTGGGACTGAGGGGTTCTTGGCTAAGCTTATTGCTTGCTTTTTCCTTCACATGTGAAGGAATTCAAAGGTGGAGGCATAATCATGTATAGGATATAAGGATTTATTCTGAGTAAAAGAAAAGTGCAAACTGAAGAACCAAATAGTGCACAAACTATCAGAAATGCAAGAAAGCCCCAAACATTATGAAACCCCTTGCCAAGGAAAAACATTCAGTGATGTGCATACACACACAGAACAACAACAAGCCCCAAAGCCCCAAAACCTGCCACAAGCGAATAAAGCTTCCAGTGGAGAAAAAGGTACCCTCCACAAGGATAGACTTTCCTATTCTGCGCTCCAAAAGGATGGAGGGTGACATCTGGCATGATTTCTAATTGGATATTCATAATTGGGCAGTTTAGGGTAGGTGGTAAGCACCATGAACTTCTGTGCTTTTAAAGGAAGAACTTAAAGTCATGTTGTTAGATGTCTGATGAGGGTGGAATACACCCATGGTGATTTTATTTGCTGGAGCAGGAGAGGTGGACCTGCACAGTACACAGGGAGGGAAGTTGAAATTGTGTACAGACAGGGAAGGGAGTTTGGATCCCACACAGTAGGCTGGGTCATGTTGGCTAGGTTAAGCTGTCCTACAGGACTAGCCCATATGCATTCAAGCATGCAGTTATGAATTTCCTGGGGCTGTCAGTGCCATCCAGTGGTTTGGCTTCAACTTTCAATTACTTTCTCGTAGGTGGACAAGGAGCTCTTTGGCTGTGGTTTGGCTGGAGCTATCAGAACTCATCTCCTTTCTTTAACTATCCATCTTCCTCAGCATAAGCTGGTTCCATATACCCTCATATATTTATTTAAATGAGAAGTCCTGTGGTTATCTATCTACTCATTAAACTCCAGAGTTGTAAGTTCCTGTTCCTTTGGGGCACTATCTTATCTCTTTAGGCTTCAATAATAAATACCATAATATGGGTAATTTAGAATAGCAGAAGTTTGTTTCTCACACTTTTCAAGTCCCGGGAGTCTAAGAACAGCATTTTTTTTAATGACCAGTATTTTGCTTGGTTCCAATAGAGTTAACTATTCTTTATTTGTAGGTAGGTGGGGAATGGGTGAGTGGACCTAAGTGTGAAGGCGAGGGTGGTGGCTGGTGGTAATGCAGTGGTTTTCCAAGGCACTCACCCTTATGTTAGCCCACAGAGTCAGTTTATATGAATCCATCAGTATTTTTTAAAAAGCAGAATAGTGGAATAGAAAATATCTCAGAAGAATTATTATGAGGAAGTCCTCCAGAATACATTTAAAACATATGTGCAGTCGTTGGATCATGAGTTGAAGTTATTACTATAGTAGTCAAAAGTTTCAAACCACTGTTACAGTGAGCGAATTCTTAAATACATGGGAAATAAATGATATAATAAAAGTTAACTGCTCCTAAATTTGATGTACTGTGTGTGATTTTTAAAATATTTTTTAATAACTGCGAATCTTTTTGTGATGTATTTGAAATCAAACAATCTTATTCAGCTTTGTATACCTTTTTTATCCCAATCCTGTCCCCTGAGTCCTAAATACTATTTTGTGTGTAAATGTCTCCTGGAAGTGATTTCTCTCTCTGCCATGACCCTTTGCCTTCCTATAATTATAAATAAGTAAGTAGCAGCCATTTCAAAACTTTGTTTTTCACAGTTTCAGAAGCCAGAAGTTTATTACTTTGTTTCATACATGAAATAGTTATTAATGCAATATCATTAAATATATCTTTGAAAATACATTTATTTAGGTAACCAAAGTTGCTTGGGATATTTTTCGCCTTAATTATCATGTTGGGGTAGACTAATTCCAAGTTTTGCTTTTCAACATATACACCTGACTTAGAGTGCTGTAGCACAGAATTCTATAATAAGCAACAATAATGCTTCAGAAAAAAAAAAAAAAAGAACAGAAACAGAGGTATTTCTGAACATCTGCTGCGGTTTCAACCCGCACTGCCCATCATGTTCCTCTTGGCATTGCATTTCCCTCTTTTCAAATGCTTTTCTGGTTCATGAGCTGACTTTTGTTCCCTGGGCCCTTTTTATGTTGACTTGGTATCTCTTCCCTTTGGACTCCAACACATCTTAAATGATGCCACCAAAAACATTTGAAGAGTTCTTGAGTAATTTTGTTGGAGCTAGCTTCCCCAGGAACGAGACCACACTGACCTGCCTTTGGTAGTGACCCCTCATGTCTGCTCTCTGGATTTCGACTGACGTACACCTGGCAGACAGGCCACTTTCCTCATTGTTTCACACAGACTTTGTTCCTTGGGATGATCTTGATTCTGTTTTTGTTTGCTCCTTTGTTTGTGTTTATTTCCTTTCTCTCTTAATTCCGTTTTCAGAAAGCAAGCGTTGATTTTTTTTTTTTAAAGATTTATTCATTTTATTACAGCCAGATATACACAGAGGAGGAGAGACAGAGAGGAAGATCTTCCGTCCGATGATTCACTCCCCAAGTGAGCCGCAACGGGCCGACGCGCGCCGATCCGATGCCGGGAACCTGGAACCTCTTCCGGGTCTCCCACACGGGTGCAGGGTCCCAATGCATTGGGCCGTCCTCGACTGCTTTCCCAGGCCACAAGCAGGGAGCTGGATGGGAAGTGGAGCTGCCGGGATTAGAACCGGCGCCCATATGGGATCCCGGGGCTTTCAAGGCGAGGACTTTAGCCGCTAGGCCACGCCGCCGGGCCCGATTTTTTTTTATCAGAAGTTTAATTTGTATGTTATCCAGACTAGTAACCTTAGTAAACCTCTGATTTTTCCTATTTTTGAAAATTGAGGGAGCACTTCCATTACAGGCTTGTTCTAAGCACCAGTCAAGACATTTGAGAATGCTAGTTTCTCTCTCTTTCCCACCAAGCCTGCTTAATATCTCACTCTAACTCTTGTGAGCAGAAAATAAAATGTGTAGAGGTTAATTAAACTAGTAACAGTTTAGACAACACTAAAAGAGTTGTGTTACAAAAATCAGATGTGAACAGTCACTCCTACTGATGCATGAAAGCTGATCACAGGAGGGACCCTGGAAAGACAATGCAGCAGTGGTGTGACTTCGCCGCCCTCCTTTTTCCAGCCTTTCTCCCGGCCTTAAGCACCCCAAGTGTTTGGTCCTTGAACAGGGCCGTTTTCCTGTCAGTCTGTGGTCCCCAGCAGAAGATAAAGGGCTTTACCCGGATTGCGTATGAGTCATGGCCAGTACTTTTACTTCCACATTAAAAGTTGATTTTCTTTTGAGTTTATAATTGATATGTGGTTAGATAATGAGTATGATTTGTCATTTTTACTGTCTTACCTTGAAGCTTATTACTATCAAGAATTTAAATAAATAATAACTGAAAAGATTCTTTAAGTAGTCATTTTACTTCACTTGTGAGCTTGAATAGCTCACAAGAGATTTAGATAATTTGCTTAAACCTGTGTTTTTTTTTCTGTACCTTATTCTTGATATCCCAAAAGGCTTGACTGAAAGTGCTTTCTCATCTGTTTCTGTTTATCCTTTTAAATAAAATGTAAAACATTCTGTTCTTCTTAGGTAGGTATTTTTGAATTCTGTGCATACTTTCTAAATATTCATGTAAGAAGGGGTTTCAAAAATTTCTTGGAAAAATATAATTGAAAAGTAATGTGTATTTTCATGTGCTTGTTAAGCACATTGTACACAAGTCCTCAGGTTCCTGTATGGTCCTACAAACTCAACCAGATAATTAATTTTGCTTCTTAGAGTAGCTAAATGATAAGTTATTGGCCTGTTCTTCGGGACATATAGGTTACTATTAACTGTAGTATCTAATGAGATCTTAAATACTAAATTAACTATATGGATATGAACATATTTATTATTTCCATAAGACCTTTGGGTTCCATAGCACAGCAGGTCTCGCATCTATAATTTGCAATAGGAGCTGCTTGTTGATTCGTGTCATTTCTGAGGTTTTTGGTGATACTTTTCTTTTGAGAAGTTTGAGTTATAGAACTAGTGATCAGTGTGTAATTGACTGTCTTATAGAATTTAAAAAATGAAATTATTTGACTTTATTTTTAAAAAACAAACAAAAATCCATAAAGCAGGCTCATACAGGGCCCGGCGGCATGGCCTAGCAGCTAAAGTCCTTGCCTTGAACTCCCCGGGATCCCATATGGGCGCCGGTTCTTATCCCGGCAGCTCCACTTCCCTTCCAGCTCCCTGCTTGTGGCCTGGGAAAGCAGTTGAGGATGGCCCAAAGTCTTGGGACCCTGCACCCGCGTGGGAGACCCGGAAGAGATTCCTGGTTCCTGGCTTCGGATTGGCACAGCACCGGCCGTTGAGGCCACTTGGGGAGTGAATCATCGGACGGAGGGTCTTCCTCTCTGTCTCTCCTCCTCTCTGTATATCTGACTTTGTAATAAAATAAATAAATCTTTAAAAAAAAGCAGGCTCATACTATATGAACTCCTTTAAAAGGTCGGAGTCTGCATCCTAATTCATATTTTTTTCAAAAATTGCCTATTGTTATGCAAGTAGCTATTATATTCAATACTATTTATATTTATAAATTTTAATCACATTCATTTTCTCCCCATCAGGTTTTTTTTTTTTTTTTTTTTTTTTTTGCTCTACATCAATTTTTTTTCTCTGCAAAGAGAGTTAAGAAAGCTGTTTACCTAGGATTAATCCCAACTGAGTCTGTGGCATCACAGTTCAGGATAACTCTGAACACAAGAAAAAGGTAGTGAGAGATCAGTGTGCCTTTCAAGCCACAAGAAACCATAAAACCAGGCTTGTACAATGAAAGATCTAGGCTCTGCAAGTCCTAAGGGCTTCATGGAGGACAAGTCTTTCATCCCCCAACTGCCTTTGAGCAAGGTACTTATCAGTCTTCCCATTTTACATACTGGAAAACTGAGGTTTAAAAAGTGTTTTGTGCAGCTTCACAAAATCCAAGTCTGAGTGGCCTGCCCATGGTGTTAGACATTCTGAGCAATTCCTTCTTTTGAAACCATCTCCTTCCCAGCTCTCTAGATCCTTTCAGTTTTTTGGATGTGTTGTTGAAACGATACATTTAAGGGCCCTTGCACTGATGTAGGCTGCTAGCACGTGATAGCAGTGGTAGCAGCGGGTGCAGAATTGTTGCACTCTGAGGTACTGCTAGTACCAGTCACGCTCAGTCATGGTGTTCTCTGCAATGGAATGGCGCTCTTATAGGTAAAGATACGTGTGAGTTGAAAGTGCAGTTGTACGTGGTGGAACACACTTAGTAAGCTTAACGTTTGAGCCAAGGGTTTAGATTTGTTTAGAAACAAGATTTGGTAGAACTTCGGTTTGTTTTTATTGATTTGGGTGGAAAGGGGAGAGACAGTGAACACTTTAGTCTTCTGGTTCACTGCCCATCATATGCCCACGAGGGCAGTTGGTGGATCTGGCTCATTCGAGGGGTTGGGAACTCAGTCTGCGTCTCCAGTGTAGGAGGCAGGAACTCAACTCATTTAAGCCATCACTTGCTGCCTCTGACGGTGTGCTTCCGTAGGAATCTGGGGTCAGGAGCACAGCCAGGACTTGAAGGCAGATGTCCCAACATGGCACACGGACATCATGATCTGAGGCTTACCTGCTAGTCCAATTGTCTGTCCTTGGTTCACCTCCTGGACGCCATAATTGGATTAAGTTTCCATGGTCTAGATACCACTAATTTATGACTTTGAGAATTAGTCTGCGTGCGTTCATGAACTGTGTTCTGTTGATATCCTAACATTTCATCCCTGACTTCTCAAGCCTGGTAACCTTCTCACATTCAGTGTCCGTTTATGCCAGTCGTAACTGGATCCGACATTAGCTTTAAAGTCCAGAGTCTCATTTGAGACTCAAGAGAAACTTCAGCTTTGATCCTGTAAAAGTCCAGTTACAAGCTTTAAGATGCAATGAAAGGAGAGGCAAGGCATCTACATGTCTACTACATGAGGAAGACAGCAAATAGAATGGAGGAATAATCAGACCAAAGCAGGACTGATACGCAGAGGGCAAGCATGAAGTCCAGAGGCTGCCTGTCCAGCCTCCTGGGCATGTTGTGGCACGTGAACTCCCAAGCTCTTGCACGTCACCACCCACGACATTTCAGGTTGTAATCCATGCTTCAGTTTTCGTAGAGCGGTGTCTCATCTGCACCTTTGTTGGACAGTCCTCAGCACTTAACTTCCACCGTCCTGTGAGAACTACCTTCTGAGAGCAAACCATAGGTGACCTAAGGATTTCTCACTAGGCCTGTCTCTCATAGACACCATAATTGGGTTAGATTTCCACCCTGTTGGTATCATTAATGTACAGGATGGAGGTTAAAACATCTGCATGATTTCAGAAATGTGGTGCGTGATCACCACATTTGGTTATTTGGTTCACTAGTAGGTATTACCAATTTAATTGTGAGCAGAAATGAACATGGTTTCTAGAGGCATTTCTCAACTATAACCAAAAATATACTGACAATCAAAAGTAAAATTAATTGCAAATGGTGATAAAGATTATGAATTAAATGCCATCACAGCTGCTTAGTTAGTTTGATCAAGTATTGAGTAAATCTAGGTTTCTCTGATTAAAGAAGTTTGAATCAAGACAGAAGGATGGAAAGGAATTAACTAGGAGAACACAAAATGGACAAAATAAGTTTCTAGACAAGACCGTTAGGTGTTAAGGCTTAACTGAAAGTAACCAGAAGATGGCCATGAAATCTCCCCCTTTGCCAGACATAGGAAAGAGGCTGTTGGGTAAGTCTGGAGCTCTAGAAAAGTCAGCTCATATGACATTTTGAAGACTGTTAAGGGTGCTACGATTCTACTCAGAACTGTGGGAACTGGGATGAGGAAGTAGGGTCATACTTGGATTTTAACTTGGATCAGTTTAGGCACATTGTGGATTGGAGGCCCAGACAGCTGCAAGGAGACCAAATAGAAAGCTGTTGTCATATTTTGTATCTTGGCTTGTCTATTTCCAACCCAGCTCCATGGTAATGGCCTGGAAAGCTGTGAAAAATGGCCCAAGTGCCAGGCCTCTGTACCTACAAGGGAGATCTGGGAAAAAAACTCCTGGCTCCTGGCCTCACATCTGGGCAGCTCCAGCTATTGTGGCCATTTGGGGAGTGAAAGGGCAGAAGGAAGATGTTTATATCTTCCTTGTTTTCTTTCTTTATTGTAACTCTTTCAAATAAAAATAAATTTTGAAAAATTCTGAAAATTGAATAATTGGCTCTAGAAAGCAGGTATGACCCATTCCAAGCCATTGAAAATATAGTGATGCCAAAAAAATAGTGATGCCAACATTGAATGACTAGTTAGATGAGCCAGAATATGTGACAGAAACAGAATAAGTAGAAAAGCAGCAATAGAACAAAGTGCAATATTAAAGAACCCGAGAGAAATGTGTTTCAAGGAGAAGGAGGGTAATCATGGTGTCTGACGCTTCTGAGGTCAAGTAAGATCAGACTTAACAATGTGCACGTTGCTGATAATAATAGGAAGCCTATTATGGGGAGAACAGAAATGCAAATGTTCAATAGGTTGAGATGGTGGAAAGGTTAGGCTGGTAGATGTGAAATGAAGGCACCAATGACTGTTTCAGAAACTTAAGATGACAGCTGGGCCTGGCATGGTGGCCTAGCAGCTAAAGTCCTCACCTTGAACATGCTGGAATCCCATATGGGCGCCAGTTCTAGTCCCGGCTGCTCCACTTCCCATCCAGCTCCCTGCTTGTGGCCTGGGAAAGCTTTGGGATCCTGCATCCACGTGGGAGACCCAGAAGAGGTTCCTGGTTTCCGGCTTCGGATCGGCACAGCACCAGCTATTGTGGTCACTTGGGGAGTGAATCATTGGACAGAAGATCTTCCTCTCTGGCTCTCCTCTCTGTGTATGACTTTGTAATAAAAAGAAATAAATTAAAAAAAAAAAAGATGACAGCTAAAGGAGTATGTGCAAACCAGAATTTTTTTTTTTTAAGAGGAAGTTGGAAAAATGAGCTACAAGGATTATAGGATATGGGCAATGAGCTGAATTAATCACCTAATTCTTTTAAAGATTTATTTATTCTTATTCGAAAGTCAGATAAACAGAGAGGAGACGAGAGAGAGATGGTGATCTTCCATCTGCTGCTTCACTCCCCAAGTGGCAGCAACAGCTGGAGCTCATCTGAAGCCAGGAGACACTTCCAGGTCTCACACATGTGTGCAGGGTCCCAAGGCTTTGGGCCATCCTTGACTGCTTCCCCAGGCTACAGGCAGGGAGCTGGAATGGAAGGGGGGCCGCTGGGACCCATGAACCGGCGCCTATATAGAATTCTGGCATGTGCAAGGTGAGGACTTTAGCCACTAGTTTACTGCGCTGGACCCTAATCACCTAACTTGATGGCAGAACACTTTCATGGGAAAACAAGGACCAGTACATAGTATGGTTAGTCTTGTGGTTTCTTCTAGTATTAGGTGTAAGTTAATTCTGTATCATGCATGTGATATATATGGCTTTCGAAGTTTGAATGCTTTACGGAAGAACAGCATTTCTGTTACTCATTTTAAATATAAACATGCAATTGAGAAAAGGGAAACATTTTCTCAAAATGATTGAAAGAAACATTCCTATGTAATCAGCATTGCACAGTAACATGACTGTTTTTAAAATATGACTGCATTCGGAGATGAGTCATAACAAAATGTCACTTTAACAGGCAACCATTTTGGTATGTTATGCTTTAAAATGACATTTTTTTCGTTTTAGAGTGTGCAACAATGTAAGTTTGGAATAACAGTATAAAGTTATTTTTAAAATATATTTAAAAAGCATGGCATCAAAGCCAAATCAGAAATAAAACTATGAAGTGCCTTCTAGCACTTTTAGATGGAAGATCATATTAACAGTGCTGAGTGAATTTTGGATAAGACGAGAGAAAAGGAAGTCTCTTCACTGAAGCCGGAGCAAAGTCGGTCTAAGCTGAGCCAGTGCTGATAGAGTAGAATGCTGAGTGGAAAGCCAGAAGATCTAGGGTCCGGCGCTGTGGCCTAGTGGCTAAAGTCCTCGCCTTGAATGCCCAGGATCCCATATGGGCGCTGGTTCTAATCCTGGCAGCTCCACTTCCCATCCAGCTCCCTGCTTGTGGCCTGGGGAAGCAGTGGAAGACGGCCCAAAGCCTTAGGACCCTGTACCGGTGTGGGAGACTTGGAAGAAGTTCCTGGCTCCTGGCTTCAGAGCAGCTCAGCTTCAACCATTGCGACCACTTGGGGAGTGAATCATCAGACAGAAGATCTTCCTCTCTGTCTCTTCAACTCTCTGTAGATCTGGATTTTTCAAAAAAATAAATCTTTAGAAAGCCAGAAGATCTAAGTTCTTGGAAATAAACAATGTTGTGATTCCTATGATGTTTTTGGTCTCTGCCCTTCTAGGCCACAAGATTTGGGAGGAGCAGTGCAAGTTTGTTTTTAATCACATTTGTCATTTCCTGATTCATGTCTGGTACCTAGTATGATAACTAACTAGTCCTCCATCAGTGAAGTAAACGTGTCAGTAGGTAGGCAACAGATAGTAGATAAAAACCTAATGGCCTTGCGTTATCCTTTTCAGCATGCAAATAGTATGACTTGATGTTTAAATATGCAAATTTGGTTTTTATTAATTCAGAAAATGTTGAAACATGCTGTATAAACTATATGCTGAGGCTTGTTTAGTCCTCCAAGGTTATGCTGACTTGCAGAACTGAGTTTCTCACACAAGCCTGAATTCTAACTTTACGTCTTGCAGGAGTTGGAGCTTACACAGATCTTCTCATTCTGAAGTTCTCATCTTTAACTTTGCTCAGATCATAATTTATTGACAATATTAAAAATGTACTCTTTTGCTTAGTATTGCACCCTATGCGTTTTGGTTCCAATGCAGGACGCTTAAGTTTTCTGATATAGTCTATGTGGCAGATCATTTCAAAAATATAGTCCTATGGATTTTTCCAAGTTTGTGATAGGTGAAGTGTTTCCCATTCTCCAGATGAGGATGGAGACCATGCACAACTTTGGAGCTAGTTAATTGCACAGTTCAATTTCAGGACCAGGCCTTATACACACCATAGGTTTTTATTTTGACTAATATTTACTTTAACTGAAAGTTGAACCTGTGTTTCATGTAGCCTGCAGACATTGACATATACAACTCAGCTTTATATTAAGTGGCTTGTAAAAGAGTGTTCTTTTAAAAGAACCTGAAAGGATTTTTTTATACTCTAATGCTCAGCCATGGCTTTAGATCTGTTCTCAGTGGCTTTACTGCTTCCCTACCTGGTCCGTACTATCCTAAAGCACATTTCTCTTCTCTTTTCGATGCACTGTTTTTATTTTCTCAGCATTCAATTGTTAGTTAAAAATGCATTTTGCTTTAGCTCCAAAGGTTCTAAATGAAATGTGGTTTGAAGAAAGGTTAGATTTTAATTAATATCTATTTATCAAAGGGATTCCAAGTTGAATTTGTCCATATGTTTTAAGATAAATTATAATGAACACAGTAAGAGACAATCTAGCACTCTTTGACATATTTCAAAGAAAAAAAAAAAAAACAGGCAAACAAAAGGGAGCAACAAAGTCAGTCCTTGGGGAAGGTGTGAAGTGCAGAGTGCTCTCCCTGCAGATCTCCTCCTCCTTCCATACGGTCAGCCTCTCAGGGACAGCTACTTTGCATCTAATTTTGGATGTGTTTCCAGAAGAAAAAAAGTTTTCACGATTCTAAGCAAAATATTAAAAGCGTGGCTTATGATCACTTAAGTTCTTGGGCAATGAAAATAATCACTCCGTATGTGGTGCTTTTTTTGTTGAAGATGAAGAATGCTTTGTAGGTTTTTCCTCTCGCTATCAAGTTTAGCCATTGTTTATATAATCATTGGCATGTGGCTCCCGACTCTATAGCAGCTTGCAGGCCACTGTGTGTTTTGCTGTGCAAAGATGGACTTGGTTTCATGAAAGCTTCTATTCTGCCCTACTAATTCTCATTGTCATTTATCAGCTCTAAGGGAGGGTATGTGCTTAAAAAGTTTATGAATTGTTTGTTGGGCATGCAGTTATAATAGGTGATTAACTGTGAGAGGTCAATTCTTTCATTATGTATAAATGTAACATTTTTAAAAGAGGAAGAAAGATTAGTCTTCCTGAAGACATAGTTTCTTTTTGATGAAGGATAACCTTTCAATTCTCTCTATAAAGTAGTTCTGACAAAAGCTGGAAGTAAATGACAACTCATAATCATCAAGCAGTGACATCCTTATCAGAACATCCGTGGCCAAACTGGACATGCCCATATATGCTTCAAAAATCGTAGTTCCTCTCCGTTGAGTAGGTCCTGGAGTTTTGGAATAATGGAAATATCTGAGTCATGGAGAGTGTAGTTTATAGTTTTAGATCAGTCATTAATTAGATCTGTCATTTGTGGTTTCTGGAACTCAAATTTATCTACAAGATGAAGGATTAGAACAAAATTATATTTAGCATCTACATCTCTTAAAAGTAAAAAAAGGACTCAAGATTTTTTTTTTCCATTTTGGCTCAACAAAATTGGACAGAATGGACCCGGCACTATGGCCTGGCAGCTAAAGTCCTTGCCTTGAATGCACAGGATCCCATATGGGCACTGGTTCTAGTCCTGGTGGCTCCACTTCCCATCCAGCTCCCTGCTTGTGGCCTGGGAAAGCAGTCAAGGACGGCCCAAAGCCTTGGGGCCCTGTACCCGCTTGGGAGACTTGGAGGAGATTCCAGGCTCCTGGCTTCGGATCAGCATAGCACCGGCCCTTGAGGCCACTTGGAGAGTGAATTATTGGACGGAAGATCTTCCTCTCTGTTCTCCTCCTTTCTGTATATTTGACTTTTCAATAAAAATAAAATAAGTAAATAAAAAAATATTGAATGGAAAAAAATTTCATTTCAAGTTAACTTATTAAGTATTTCAGTCATGTTCTGATCTGAGAGGTGTGGGTGTTGCTATGCATATTTTTACTCAGACAAGGAGTTGAAAGGCTGTTTTAGTCCATTTTCTGCTTTCATAAAAGAGTATTTGAAATTGGATAGTTTATTTTTTTTTAGCTTCAGCTATTTAACATTGTGCCAAACTACCTACCTACTTCCTTTCCTTCCTTCCTTTTTTTTCTAATTATTTTCCATGATATGTTTTTTTTTTTAAGACTTATTCATTTTATTGAAAAGGCAGATCTACAGAGAGAAGGAGAGACGGAGAGGAAGATCTTCTGTCTGATGATTCACTCCCCCAAGTGAGTGCAATGGCCGATCCAAAGCCAGGAGCTCTTCTGGGTCTCTCACACGAGTGCAGGGTCCCAAGGCTTTGGGCTGTCCTTGATTGCGTTCCCAGGCCACAAGCAGGGAGCTGGATGGGAAGTGGAGCTGCCGGGACTGGAACCGGCACCCATTTGAGATCCTGGCATGTTCACGGCGAAGATTTTAGCCGCTAGCCCACGAGCGCCGAGCCCCCATGATATGGTTTTGTAGGTACAGGGATTTTTCCCACCAGCTCCCATCACTTCCTCCCTGATCCCTCATATGATTGGAGCAGTGTGGTCCTTAAGCAAAAGTCACAAGTCCTGCGTTCTAATGTTTATGTGTATCATGGCATTGTAGGTTTAGGCGATGCTAGAAATCTATCATCATAGTGTCAAAGTATGTTGAACTATTTCACTGAGACTCCTGTCTTTTTATTCAGGAGCAGCAATACATACTGCAACATATCTTCACTTCCTGACATGTCTGTTTCCATTATGCATATCTATGAGAATATATCTGAAAATATTTACGTATATACATAGACATATTTACATATATACATATACATATGATGTATATGTTTATTTGTTTTGTATTTTGCATGAATGTGGCCATATTTCAGAGAAAACATATTTGTTCTTTTGGGATTGATTTATTTCACTGAGCATAATGGTCTCTACTTGGGATCATTTTGTTGTGCATGGTAGAATTCCAATGGCTGAGTAGTTTTCCATGGACTAAATATTTTGTAGTTTTTCTTTTATCCACTTCTCTTTTGATGGGCATCTGGGTTATTTTCATGTCTTTGCTATTGTAAATTGTGCTGCTGTAAATACATGATTTCAGATCACTTTCTCATATGCAGACTCACTTCCTTTGGATATGTTTTGAGAAACTGGGTCATACAGCTGCATCCATTTTCAGTTGTCTTAGCATTCTCCATGCTGATTTTCATACTTGCTGCACTACCTTACACTCCTACCAACAGTGGTATAGAGTACCTTTTTCCCTACATCCATGCCAGCAGGGGTTATCAGTGGATTTCCTAATGTAGGTGATTCTCACTGGAATTAGGAAGGACCTCAATGTGATTTCTATTTGTATTTCTTTGATAGCTAGGGAGCATGAGCTTTTTTTACATGTCTGTTAGCCATTTGAATTTGTTCCTTTGAAAATTATCTGGCCATTTCCGTTGGCCATTTCTTCATATGGTTGTTTGTTTTACTGTTGTTGAGTTTCTGAAGTTCTTTGCATATCCTGGATATAAGTGCCCTGTCAGTGGTGTAGTATACAAAGATTTTCAACAAAGGTCACTTCCTTTGTTGTACAGAAGCTTCTTAGTTTGGTATAGCCTCTATTTTGACTTTGACTGCCTGTGGTTTTGATGACTTTTTATAACCAACTTATAGAACTCCGATAGTTTGTAGACTGCTTCCGATGTTTCTTCCAATAGATTAATGGTTATTGGGTACAGATTTAGGTCCTTGATCCCTTTACAAATGATGCTTTATTAAGGTAAAAAATGGGGTTCTTACTTCTTACTTCTCTGCACTGCTATCCAGTTGTCCTAATAGCATTTCTTGAGACCAATCTTTTTTCCCTTATTATTTTCAGTTACGTTGTGTAAGATTAGTAGAGAATAAGCAGAAGAAATAGCAGGAAACATAACCACCAAAGGTGAAATGCCATGGGGTGTCCTTTTGGAAATGGCTGAAAAAGAAGACCCAAAGGGTGGGGAGAACCCAAGTATCTATGTAACTGTGTCACATAATACAATGTAATTACTGAAGTTAAATAATAAATAATTAAAAAAAAAAAAAAAAAAAAGAAAGTTACCTTAAAAAAAAAAAAAAAAAAAAAAAGAAGACCCAAAGAACTAGATGGGGAGGGAATAAAAAGATTAGTTGGCTCGGGAGAATCAAGATGGCGGATTAGGGTAAGGACACATTTAAACAGACAGAGAAACATTTAATCAGGATGAAGAAGAAAGGACACATTTCAGGAAATAGGAGAGAACAGAACAACAGCAGAGGGGTACCTGGAGACTGACAGACACAGGAAAGCAGTGGACACAACAGTGTCGTGTTGCAGTGGTTGATAATCCAGCAGCATTCAGCTAACAGCGATCTGAACACCAGCAGCCAGAAATCCACCAGCAACCAGGTGGGAAGGGACTTGCACTGTGAACTTGGGAGGTGAACCCAGAGAAAGAACTCTCCATCCTGTTGGTCCGTTTGATTTGACCAGGAGCAGAGACAGAGCAGCAGAACCCAGATAGGCAGTGCGAGAACAGGGTGGATTTCACAGCCCAGTCAGCCCCTTAGAGCTGATTAGATGCCATTTTGCATAAGGAGGCAAAGGCAAGGGAAAGGACTGAGCATACACTGGGCTGGAAGTGAACTCATTTCTGACTCAGTGAACTGCATCAATGTGGCATTCCACAGGTTCCACCCAAGACAGGTCTGGGTATCCCTCAGACCTGACGACCAGCAGATCAAGAACTCTAGTAGGGGCACGTCAGGTGCCATTTTGTACAGTGTGGCAAACGCGTTAGGACTACAGGGGACAACAGTGAACTGTGCATGTGCTGAGCTCATGAGACCCCACTGAGTCCCATGGATTGCACTGATCCCACAGGAAAATAACACCGACTGTGGCATCTTATGGGTCAGAATAGGTCTGTGTGGTACCCAGACCTAACGTCCAACAGGTTCTTGCAAGATCAGCACCATCAACAACCTAGCTATATAGAACATTTGGTCTCTCCCTAATCCTGGGAGCAGAAGTGGGAGAAAGGTTGCAGAGACAACAGTGCAACCTCAGTACAATAACACAGGAGATGGAGAGTGGTGAGCCAGGAGCTGGGGCAACGGAGTTCTTGGTGGAAATCTAACATGAGAACCCAGAACTGGAACTTGCTGGAGGGATTGGCACAATTGGCTACAAGCAAGGAGCTGGGTGCCAATGGCAGTAAGTAAAATTGAACTGTAGACCTGTGGGTGACATAGCTTAGAAACCTGCCCCAAGGAGAAGTCTCTGCTAACCAGAAGTAGAATGACCAAGATCAACAGAAGACTCCACATCAAAGGAGCAAAATCCTATGCCAACCTCAGAGTTAACTGAGGAAGACATCAAGAAGATGGGGGACACACAATTCAGAAAACTCATTTTAAAGCTTCTGATCAACAATGAGAAGCACATATAAGAGTTCAAAGAGTTTAAGGAATATGTTAAACAGGAAATAGCAGCAATAAGGCAAATCAAGGCTGATATATCAGAAATTAAGAACACAATAGAGCAAATTAAAAGTACAGCAGAGAGTCTCTAAAATAGAATGAAGCAAGCAGAAGAAACAATCTCAGAATTGAAAAATATTTCCTGTCACCAGGGGGAAGCAAACAAAAAGCTGGAAGCAGAGCTGGATCAAGCCAAAAAAGTATTCAAGAATTGAAAGACACTATTAAGAGGCCAAATATAAGAGTTATTGGAGTCCCAGAAGATGGAGAAAGAGAAGCTGAGTTTGCAAATGTATTTAATGAAATAATAAGGGAAAATTCCCCTAATCTAGAAAAAGAATTCTAGAGAAAGAATTGGGAAACAACACCCAGGAGGGGCACAGAACTCCCAACAGGCTTGATCAAAAGCGATCTTCACCACAACATATGATAATCAAACTCTCTTCAATTGAACATAAGGAAAAGATCCTTAAATGTGAATGTGAAAAAAATCAGTTGAACTATAAAGGAATGCCAATTAAACTCACAGGAGATCTCTCATATGAAACTCTACAGGCAAGAAGAGAATGAAGTGACATATTCCAGATTCTAAAAGAAAAAAATTGTCAGCCTAGGATAACATATCCAGCAAAGCTTTCTTTTGTCTTTGAAAATGAAAGAAAATTCTTCCACAGTCAAGAAAAGCTAAAAGAATTTGCCTCTTCCAAACCTGCCATACAAAGGATGCTTCAGATGCTCTCTTGACAGAGAAGAATAGCACCCAAAAAACCAAAGGCAAATGTGAAGAACATCCCAATAAAATGACAACAGAAGTCTAAATCAATGAACAACCATTCCTAAAATGACAGGACCAAAGTACCACCCATACATATTAACCCTGAATGTAAATGACTTAAGTTCAGTCAAATGTCATAGATTAGTAGGCTAGATTAAAAAACAAAATACATGTTTATTATCTAGAAGAGACACATTTCACCAGCAAAAATCAGCGGAAGTTATATGTCATGGATTTTGATGTTTTCATTTCTTCAGAACAGTTTCTTGTGATTAAATTCTTCAGTGACTCATAGATCATACAGTAGCATCATTTTCTGTAAGAAGGTCCTTGATTTTCTGTTCCATTTCTTCAGTGACATATTAGTCATTCAGCAACATGTTATTTAACTTCATGGTATTGTTAATTTCTTTTTTTTGTGTGGCTTTTTATTTAAGGGGATGTATAGTAGCTGTGTAATGGAGGCTGTCATATCTAGTAACATGTTATTTAACTTCATGGCATTATAAATTTCTATTTTTCTTCCTATTGTTGTTTTGTATTATGGATTTTCTTTTAAGGGGATGTACAGTAACTGTGAAATGGAGACTAACATATCCTGATGTGAGAATACAATGTAGTATGCATCTCTACTTACAGACAAAGATGGACTTACAATGAAACTGTTCACTATATCTTGACAATAGGATGATGGACTCTCTGCCATTGTCCGTGCCCGCAATGACGGACATATGACTGTGTATGAAGAACTATATTTTAGTAATGATGTAGAGGAACTAGGTTGGGGGGGGAGGAAATTGGGGAGGGGAGAAGGGAAATGCCGGGAGCCTATGTAACTGTATCATATAATAATAATAATAATAGTAAATAAAGATTTTTAAAAAAAGATCAGTTGGCTGTACATGTATGTGCTCCCTTGTAAGGTTTCTGTTTTTTTTTTTCCATTTGTTGTCCTCTCTGTTTCTGTACCAGTGTCAGACTGTTTTGATGAGTACTATCCTGTAGTATGTCTTGTGGCCTGGAATGGTTTCTTCTCCAACTTCATTTTTATTCCAAAAGATAAATTTTGCTATTGGTGGCTTGTATTTCCAAATGAATATTTGTATCTTTTCTATTTTTAAGAAGAATATTGCTGGGATTTTGATTGGAATCACTTTGATTCTATATGTTACTACTGGTAATGGTGACATTTTTGTGATGTACAGTCCACTGATCCAGGAACTTGGTCAATTCCTCTATCTTTTGATGTTTCTATTTTTTTTTAAATATTTTATAGTTTTTGTCCTAGAGGTGTTTCACATCTTTCTATGGTATTTAATGTTTTCTCTGCTGTTTTAAAGGGGACTGTACATACAAGTTCTTTCTCAACCATTGAGTATGTTCTCTCGCTGGTTCACTCCCTAAGTGGCTGCAATGATTGGAGGTGAGCCAGTCTGAAGCTAGAGGCCGGGAATGTCTTCCAGGTCTTCCACACTGGTGCAGGATTTCAAGGCCTTGGAATGTCCTCTAGGATCCACTAGGCTATCATGCCAGGCCCTCGAGTTTTTCAAATGCCTCTCTGCATCTATAGTAAGATGATCATATAATTTTTATTCTTCATTATGTTGATGCAGTATATCACATTTATTGATTTGCATATGTTGAACATTTCCTATGTACTAGGGATAAATTCTGCCTGGTCTGGGTGAATGATCTTCCCGATGTATTGTTCGCTTCTATTGGCTAGTATTTTGTTGATTATTTTTGCTTCTATTTTCACCAGGAATATTGGTTTGTGGTTCTCTTTCTTTGGTCTTGTTTTCAAGGTGATGCTAGCTTCATAAAATGAGCTCAAAAGGATTTACTCCCATTCTGTGGTTTTGAATAGCTTGTGTAGGATTGGTGCAAGTTTTTCTTGAAATGTTTGGTGGAAATCAGTGGTGAAGCCATCTCATTTCAGACTTTTTTTTTGTTGTTGTTGGGATATTATGTGTTCAGAGACTATCCATTATTTCTAGGTCTTCTGATTGTTGGCATACAATGGCTTATAATAATTCCTGATTATTCTATGTATACTGAGGTATCCATTGTTACATTTCCGTTTCCTTTTTTTAAAAGATTCGTTTTATGTATTTTGTTGATTTTCTCAAAGAACCAGTCTTTGATTTGTTGATCTTATGTATTGCTCTTTTGTCTCTGTTTGATTTATTTCCTCCCTTATTTTGATTAATTATTTCTGCTAATCTTGGAATTATCTGCTGATGTTTTACTAGCTTCTTGAGACATAAGGTTAGTCCATTTATCTGGTGCTTTTCTAGTTTCTTGACATAGGCACTAATTACAATCAATTTGCAATGAACTTTCCTCTTAACATTGTCAGACTGTGTCCCACAAGATTTGGTATACCATGTTGATGTCTTGATTTGTTTTGAGCGATTTCGTTATTTCCTTTTTTATGTCTTCTGTAACCCATTGTTTATTTGGTAGCGTGTTGTTTGGATTCCAAGTATTTGCGTATATTCTGGGATATTTTAATTTGTTGGTCTTCAGTTTCACTCCATGATGATCTGAGAAGATGTGCAGTATTGTTTTGGCATTGCTAAATTTGTTGAGACTTGTTTGTGACCTATAATGTGATCGGCCTTGGAAAAGGATCTATGTACTGATTAAGAAAAATGTGTATTCTGTGTCTGGAGGAAGAAGGGATTCTGTAGATATCAGTTAAGTCCATTTGTTGTATTGTCTGGGAAAGGTGTTGTTCCACTGCTGAATTTTTGTCTCGTCCACCAGTGTTATTGTATTGGTCTTTATTGCCCTTTAAATTCATTAATATTTGTTCTTGTAGCTAGGTGGCTGGCACTTTGTATATATACTTTATTATCATTATATCCTCTTGCTGAATAGATACTTTAATCACTGTGTGGTGTGCTTGTTCATCTCTTTTATTTTGCTGTCAAAATCTATATATTAGATTAAAATTCTAATATTAGAATTGCTACACCAGCATGTTTTTCTTTCCCTAGCCTGAAATATCCTTTTCTATCCGTTCAGCTTCTGCATATCTTTGTGTCTCTTGTAGATACAGAAAAATGGGTTTTGTCTTTTGATCCGGCCTGCTAGTCTATGTCTTTTGATTGATGAATATAATCCATTTACATTCATGGTTGATATAGATAGGTAGTGATTTGGTCTTGTCATTTTAACATTGGGTTTCTCATTTCATTTAGGTTCTTTTTGTTTTTTTATTGAAATATTCACAGTTGCCTTTCACTTTAGTAGGTATTACTCTTGTATGTAGCACAAGCAACACTTGTAGCGCAGGTCTTGCAGAGGCAAAGTCTTCCAGTTTTTGTTTGCTTTGAAGATATTTCATTTGAAAATTCAAAGATAAACTTTACTGGGTTAGTTAATATTGCCTGCAAAATTTTTTTTCTTTTAGAGTATGGAATGTGTCACTCTATTCGCTTCTGGCCTGTAGGGTTTCCTTTGAGAGGTCAGCTTTTCTCACCTGCTCATTTAAGCATCTTTATGTTCAACAGCTTGATTATAATGTGTTGTGCCAAGGACTGCTTCTGATCAGTCTATGTAGGGTTCTGTGCCCTTCCTATATTTGGATCCCTACTTCTTTATCCATGTTAGGGAAGTTCGTATTGATTTCTACATTGAATACATCTTTTAATCCAGCTTCTCTTTCAATGCCTTCAGGAATTCCCAGAACTATTATATTATCCTTTTGATGGTGTGGCTTAATTCTTGGATGCTCTTCTTTGTTTGATTCATTTCTTTTTCCAGCTTTCCGACTTGCAGCGTTTTCCCAGGAGGCAGGTGCCTGCCAGCAGGGATTTCTGTCTTCTGCCTCACTCATTAGGTCCTTGAAGCTTTCCACTGCATTTTTAATTTGCCATATTATGTTCTTCACTTCTCATAATTCAGTTTGATTTTGTTGCTGTGTTGTTATTTCTTGTGTAGCGTATTGCTTAAATTCTCTCAACTCCTGTATGTACTTCTCATTGTTTTTAAGCAGCTTTATAACAATTTTAAAAAATTCTTTATCTGGCAGTTTCTCAGTATCTTTCTTTGTGGTTGAGGCTTCAGTAACTTCACTCATCGTACCTGGGGCTCCTCTTTTGCCCTTGGACACTGCAACTCTGATTAGTGGATTCTTCTCTTTGGGGCCAGTTTTTAAATTATAGCCTCCGTAAGTCTACAGGTTGTTGTTACTGACCCTGTTCATTGTGAGGTTCTCAGTTTGCCTCACTCTTGTCATTCCCTTGAGCAAGTCTCAATCCCAGGCTCCTGTGCTGTGCTTCTGCCATGGCCTTCACAACCCACTGTAAACCCACTGTCTCACCCACTGTGATCCCATGTTGTGCTGCATCATTGTCTGCTCAGCCTTTCTCCTGCTTCCGGTTCCAGCCATACCCGTGATTAAGAAGACACAAGCTATGACTTTAAAGTAGATCACGGGGCTGTCAGCTGGTCCCATTGCACGGATTTTTATTTTTTTTTCTTCTTTCCTCTTCTTGCCAGTCCTTGTAGGCAATTAGATCTAGAGGCAACTTGGACCTACTTTGGTTGGAACCCACTGGGTCCCAAGTTGGTATTATTTTCCCAGTGGGAGCAGTGGAATGCATTGAGCCAGAAGTGAGCTCTTCCCTGTCTTAGCAGAGCTCGCTGTTGTACTGCCTAACCTTCCCGCCTTTCCTGCCTACCCCTGCTAGGGGCTTTACCACAGAAGTCAAAATGGCACCCAGTGTAGCATTGGAGGAGGTCTGAGCCGGGAAATTCACCCTGTTCCTACACCCATGCAATAGGGCTTACTACTTTGTTTCTGGTCATGATCAAATTATAAAATCAGTAGTACCCACAGTTCTATGGCTGTATTTGCTTGCTGCATTCCTGGTGATCTTCCTGCCTGACTGCCTGTGGAGCTCCACTCGCCACTGGGATGTCTGTTCACCGCAGTACTGCTCTGCTTTCTCTGTTGATTTCCCTGGTCCATGCATCTCCAGATGTCCCTTTGCTGTCCGCCTGACCTCTCCTACTTCCCAGGATGGTACCTTTTCTGTTTCTCTGCTGTTTCTCCTTTTTAACGTGTCCTCACCCTATACTGCCATCTTGCTTGCTCAAGATTGGGTAATATGCAAAGAAAAATTTATTGGATAGCTGGTTCTAGAGGCTGAAAGGTCCAAGAGAATGTCACTGTTATCTTAGAACATTCTTATATTATTGCTTGGCAGAGAGGCAAGGGAACATATGCCAGAGAACAGACCTTTTAAATAATGTACCCTTGTAGTAACTAACTCATTCCTACCCGTACTAAAAATAGCTTGAATCCATCAGTGAGAGTGGAGTCCTCCTAACCTAATCATCTCTTAAATATCCAGGTTCTCATTCTGTTGTTTTTTTTCTATATAGAAAGATCACAAAGCTTTAGTGCAACATGATCTATTTAAAAAAAAATAATGAAATGACATGCAAATTCCTAATTGCATACTCCAGGATACAAAGATTATTCGGTCCATGCAAACTAATATAAACTAAATGCCTAACAAATAAAAATCCCAGCAAGATATTTGTGTTCACTGCTAAGCTGATTCCAGAGTCATCTGGCAGAGTCAACACTCCCACCCCAAGCAACAAGGCTTAATACCATATTAGGCAAAGATATCAACACATGGCAAGTAGGAAATAATAACAACAACAAAGAGCAATAACAACAACAACAAAAAGCACAAACCCTAACAGTTCTTTGGTAGTATAAACAAGGGCTGTACACAATAATCAACTCCCAGAATGTCAGCTCTCGCCTGCAGGTTACTTCTTTGTCCTCTGTGTATGGATTGTCACAGACTAGGAAGGACATGATATTTGCACTTTGAAGACTGCCTTATTTCACTACTGAGAAGAATGGTTTCCAGTTCAATCCATTTAGTTGCCAAAAATCGTCTCAATGGCAGTTGAATTTCAGTATGAGCTTTGGAGGAGACAAAGGACAGCTGCAACAGGACATTGTGTACAAAGTCCAGACGTAGCACTGTCATAACTCTAGACATATCAGTGACTTCAGGAATAAATCAAGCTGCAAAGGAAAACCAGAATTCTAAATTGCAATCAGGTATGAATGCAAGCTGCATGTGAAGTGACAAACCTTTTCTCATAGAGAAAAGGCTGTTGATTTGAGAGTTCATTTCCTCATCTGTGAACAGAGATTCTGTTATTATTCTTGATGCATTTTGAAAGTCTCATTTCATTCAGTTATTGAAAAGGAATGACTGTTTTGAAAATGGCATACTTCCCCTCCCCCCCACTGAGTATGTCGGTTCTGTTGTGAAACTCTAGATGAAAACTCTACAAGAATAGACCCAGGATCTTGCGAGTTTTTAAAATCTTGTGTATATTCGGTTATTGTCTCTTTTTCTTTTGATGCTTATTGATGATGTATTTGTTTCATGGTATGTGGGGTTGTATATTCTTCTCTCAATATCTATTTTGTTGGATTTCTGAGAGAATTTGTAAAGATAACACAAATAATTCTTTACTACCACAACGCGGTGTCAAATTGGTTAACTATTTACTTTTCTATTCTGTAAGAAAAGATCATTTGTTTATATAGTTTTTCCTTGAGATCATTGTTGTCTGAATCTCCAGTTAAAGTGGTTTTAATGTGGTCACTTATGGACAACACATTATATAATATCTGTAATTTCCTGCATAGTGAACCATTCACAATTTTTTATTATCTTAAATCAATGCAAAATCATTGGATTAGATCCATTGACTTGATCATCTATTTAAATTGCCTCATTTCCTAAGGCAGGGCTGTTGACTAGGATGTAGCATTGGTTTTGCAAAGTCTGAAGGACCAAAGTTTTAAGTCTACCTTATTATTTTCTTTATAACCTTGGGCCAGTGTTTGAATTTTCTGAACTTCACTATCCTTGTCTATAAAGCATGAATATTACCTTCATTGCTGTAAGAATAAAATGATACAAATCATATAAGGAACCTAGAGCTAAGAAGATACTTTAAACATTTGTGGCTATTGTTGGCATTGTTTTGATAAATAATTATCATTAATTTCTTAAAACATCATAGGTTTTATTCTCTAATTTACGGATCAATCTGAAAAACATTTTCTCATTTGAGTAGAAATAGAATGTCCATTCCAACATATCAGAGGGTGAAAATAGTATAGAATACACATGATGTTCATCTACTATTTTAACAGATTTTATTTATTTGAAAGCTAATATTTGCTTGACCTTTTCTATTTTATTCTTTGGAGGCCCCAGCATTTCATCTCTCAGACCTCCAGCCACTTGTATCAGGAAGCAAAGGCCCCAGGTGCTGTGCTCTGAAACACACTGAGTTTGGCTGCTTAGGAGCCAGATCCCAAGTTTGTTGCCAGGCATGACTGAAATCTCCCCACTTCCCCTTTCCTGCTGTCTACCTGAAGAACTCGGGGAATCTGTTTTAGGCTGCACAGGAATCAGGGATAACCCTGCTTAACTTCTCCACTTCTCTTCCGCACTGAGGGTTAGAGTTGTACTGTGGTCGTCAGCCTTACCCCGACTCTCTCTGTTTTCTCCCACCATAATCTCCATTAATAATTTCTTTTCATATTTTGTATCTATTTCTAAGGGCTATAAACTAACACATTCTGCTACTATTCCTAATAGCAACAAAGTACCAGAAATTACTTACCAAAAAAGTTATTTACTGTAACTTTAATGACTGGATTCTAATAGTACATACTCAACTTTAGAAAGGGTAAACCTTCATAAAATTGAGCAGTGGCCTTTCAGACATGTTTGTCATAGTAGTTTATATTGATCACTCTGCCACCTTCAGAAGCACTTTAAAATGTTATGAGAGTCAAATCTAGGATACCTGTTTTTTAAAATATCCAAGTCCTCAAGATAAAGCAATTCATAGATCATCTTTGAAATGTCTAAGATACTTAATATGTGGAGGAAATATTTTTTTTTTTTAAAGATTTATTCATTTTATTACAGCCAGATATACAGACAGGAGGAGAGACAGAGAGGAAGATCTTCCATCCGATGATTCACTCCCCAAGTGAGCCGCAACGGGCCGATGCGCGCCGATCCGATGCCGGGAACCTGGAACCTCTTCCGGGTCTCCCACACGGGTGCAGGGTCCCAATGCATTGGGCCGTCCTCGACTGCTTTCCCAGGCCACAAGCAGGGAGCTGGATGGGAAGTGGAGCTGCCGGGATTAGAACCGGCGCCCATATGGGATCCCGGGGCTTTCAAGGCGAGGACTTTAGCCGCTAGACCACGCCGCCGGGCCCATGGAGGAAATATTTTTAAGGTATATCCATTGCAAATATTTAGTAATTCTTGTTTTTCTACTATATGACATATTCAGGAGTGATTGTATTCAAATATGCTAGTGTTAAAATCATCCTGTTTTTCTTTGCAGAGTTACGGTGAAAGATTTGTTTTCATTGTGGAGTGGTATGATCCAAATGCCGCGCTCCTTCGACGTTACGAACTTTTGTTTTACCCGGGGGATGGATCTGTTGAAATGGTGAGTACACTTTTCTGGGTTTGAAAGTCAGCAGAGGGGAGGATGGAGGGATAGAGAGGCGAATAGCATTGCTTTGTATGCAATCACTTTAAAAACTCTATTACATATGTGTATTGTGTTTTGATATTCATTAGAATAACAATGCAAGAAAGTAACCATGCCTTTATTTTTTATGTCAAAAACGAGACTTTATTTGCTTGGAAAACTGAAATGATATTATTCATGTTTCAGATTAAGAGACAATAAGTAGCTTAAAGATTATTGTGATCAGAAGTATGTTACCGTTATTTTAAGATGTTATGTCCACATAAGTAAAATTTGAAGAGATTTGAGCTGAGGGGTTCCTGTTTGTTTCTTTGTGGGTCTCCTTGGCGCAGTGCCTTTAATGAGTGGGTATATTTGGTGTTGCCGTTTTGTGGACCTAAGCTGGCAGCAATTTGGACATGTGACCATCTTTCTCTGGGATTTGGTAGGCATTAATTTGCTAAAATGATTTAGCCAAAAAATTAATCTTTCTGTTGAAGATTTTTTCAAAAAAAAATTTTATAACTTTTTAAAAGAATTTTTAATAATTAATTTGTTACACATTTTTACATTATTACTGGACTGGATTAGGGAATTAAAAGGTCTAATATGAAAAAACTAGAGTTTGTCTTTGGTGCAATGAAAAAACAGTTGAATTTATCTCTGATGACAGAAGAATTTCAGTCTCGTTGAAGGTTCACAGTACTTCCTGGCAGTTACTTTTTGCCTTTATTGTTGTTGGTTCTAGCATGATGTGAAGAATCATCGTACCTTTTTGAAACGGACCAAATATGATGACCTGCGCTTAGAAGATTTATTTATAGGCAACAAAGTGAACATCTTTTCTCGACAGTTGGTGTTAATTGATTATGGGGATCAATATACAGCACGCCAGTTGGGCAGTAGGAAAGAAAAGTAAGAACTTATATAATCCCTTTCATTTCATTCTTAAAATATTACATACAAGATTTGGTACCAACTTCTGATTTCCTATATCAATCTAGTGTTTTCACAGTATCAGGGATTGTTCAATGATCTACCACTGTTAATGAAATTTTTAATGATTTTATCAAGTAAGTTATTGTGATTGGTTTATCAATCAAAGTAACAATGTGGTGTTTGAAGATAGTGGTATCTTAGATGGTGATTATTTCCTGGGGAAAAAAAATCACAAAGCCTTTTATATGTTTCGTTGTTGTTTGTAAACTCAATGTCATTTGAAACAAAGAATATTTGAATCTGAAAAAAAATTCTTGGTGTTTTAGATACACACCCTTTCATTACTGTTTTTGCTGCAGCTCATGGGTTTTGATATTTTTGTTTTTATTTTCATTTATTCAAAATGGCTTATTTTCTATTATTAAATTCTTCACTGACTCATAGGTTGTATAGTAGCATTATTTTCTGCAAGAATGTTGTTTATTTTTTATTTACACATTGGTCATTCAGTAGCATATTATTTAAGTTCATGATATTGTACATTTTTAAACTTTATTCTTGTTGTTTTGGTTTAATGGCTTTTTACTTAAGAGAATATATAGTAACTGTGTAATAAAGACTGTCGTATCCAGATGTGAAGATACAATGCAGTGTGCATCTCTACTTCCAAATCAAAGATGGGCTCCCAATGAAACTGTTGAAAGTACTTGATAATAGGATGCTGGACTCTTTGTCATTATCCGTACCCATAATGTCATGATACAGTTAAATAGCAAAATGATGGGCTTATGACTGCTTATGAAGGACTATACTATTATAATAATATGGGGGGATATCAGTGGGAGAGGGAAAGAATTAGGGGAGGGGTAAGGGTAATCCCAGAGCCTATGGAATTGTATCATGAAATTAAAAAAGAAATTATTACACATTTCTTAGGATAGTTTGAATGAAGATAAGAATGTCTTAAAAGTGAGCATGTTGATCAGTCAGTACCCATACACTTAACCTTGTACAACCACATTAGAAGAACCAAGCTAATAATGCTCAGATCACTTGTGTTGGCCAATGGTCTGTCAGATTCATGTAAAATAAAATCAGTTTAATAATAAAGTAGATAAAAAACATGACTTACAGGGCCCGGCAGCGTGGCCTAGCGGCTAAAGTCCTCGCCTTGAAAGCCCCGGGATCCCATATGGGCGCCAGTTCTAATCCCGGCAGCTCCACTTCCCATCCAGCTCCCTGCTTGTGGCCTGGGAAAGCAGTCGAGGATGGCCCAATGCATTGGGACACTGCACCCGCGTGGGAGACCCGGAAGAGGTTCCAGGTTCCCAGCTTCAGATCGGCGCGCATCGGCCCATTGCGGCTCACTTGGGGAGTGAATCATCAGACGGAAGATCTTCCTCTCTGTCTCTCCTCTCTGTATATCTGGCTGTAATAAAATGAATAAATCTTTAAAAAAAAAAAAAAAACATGACTTACAAAGAAAAAAGCAGTAAGTATAAAAAAAACTCAATAGACTCCCTCAGAAAAAAGTAAAAATAATACTTACAGAAGCTTTGAGAAGATGTTTGGCTCAAACAATAAAAGATGGATTGAATTTATACCCAATTGGATAAAGCAGGGGCAATGCTGGTCTGAGGAATGAGTGTGAGCAGTGATAGAGAGGCAGGAAATTCTGTCCATACCAAGAACAATCCATTTATTCAGCCTAAATAACTTCATGTTTGAAAATATTGGGGCGAGGGGAGCAGTACTATTGCTTACTCAATTAAGTTACCTAAAGCCTATGAGGACGACATCCCAGTCCTGGCTGTACCCCTTCTGATGTGATTCCTTGTTAACGTAACGTGCCTGGGAAGATGGTGGAATTTGGTGCACATTCCGGCCCCCTTGCATGCATGTGGATGACCTGATTGAAGCTCCTAGTTACTGATTTCAGTCTGACCCAACCCCACCCGTGCCGCGTGAGGGTGTTCTAACAGGTATAATGTCTGGCTCTCTCTCTTTCTGTAACTCTTTCAAATAAATAATTAAATCTTCATAATACTCTCTGGTTGATAAGTAAAATAGCAACCTGAGTTAGGATGATAGCAATAAGTAGTGAAGAGGAAGGCATATATGAGATTAAGAAAAGTAGAGTGATAGTAACACTAAACACAGCGTTATTTTATGAAGTAATGTGTTACATGATTTTCATGCATTATTGACTGAAGCCATACCAAAAAAAAACATACAAAAAAGGTGCTTTATTACCTTCACTTTACATACAAGAAAGTGAAAGCTTAGAGATATCAGTAAAGACAGATAATGTCACACAGCAGAGGCAAGGTGAAAGTTCGGTTAGTCTGAACTAAGAGGATTCAACCATAGGAAAATTGATGGGCTCTGGAAAATGATTGCTGTTCTTGTTTCATTGAGTTCATTCATCTTGATGTCTCTTGAAGCACTTAACACATTTCATCATGCTTTACAAGCATTGTTTCTGTGTTATGGGAGTGAGGTAATGAATAACCATTTAAAAATTCAGAATCAGCTTTCCTTTGTCCATTTCCTTCCTGTCATCAAATGGTAATTATTTTAGAATTAAAATTTATTTACTTATTCAAAAAGCAGAGCCTTCTCTCTACATCTCTCTTTATATGTCTAGCTAGCTAGCTAGATAGACAGGGACAGAGATCCTCCATGTACTAGCTCCCTCCCCAGATGGCTGCTAAGGCCAGGGGGCGGTTAGGCCAAAGCTAGGATCTTCCATCTGAATCTCCCTTTTAAGTGGCAGAGGCCCAAGTGCTTTAACCATTGCCCACTGCTTTTCCAGGTGCATTTGCAAGGAATCAGATCAGACGCAGAGCAGCAGGACCAGATCTGGTGCCCCTATGAGATGCCATAGACTCAGGCAGCACCTTATACTGTGGTATCGGCTGCTGGCCTCCTCAAATGATGACTTTCTAAGAAATATAGTTAATAAGGATATTTTGTCTAGAGTCTTTGTAACTAGTGCTATTCTTGAGATTTATTCTCAAGCACAGTCAATGTCCATTTTTCCATTAAATTTTGACCAACTGATCAATGAATGAAAGATATGAGTATTGTTAAAAATTAGGAAATCACATTTTAAAACTGATAGAGGGAACTGAGGATTTTTGTCAACATTATATGCCTAGAGGCTATTGCAATTATATTTCAGATAATTATTTTTTCATTACGTATCTCTCAAAAATGTATTGAATGAATGCATAAATGAATAAATGAGAATGTTGAAAATGGCTTGTATGTCTGGAGAAAGAATGTTTGGTCAGCATTTATTGTTGATCAAAGTTGAATTTGCTATTCTGACTTTTCCTCAATTTGTTGTGAGCAAGTTGGGGATATAGCTGAAAAACAGGCTATGGAAAAGTGACTTTTATTTTTAGTGTTCTACTTGTTTTAATGTTAATTAGAATTGAACTGACCAGGTACAATTCTAAGCACATGATGACATCCCACTCTTCTCTCCTGCCCCTGTTTGCATGCACCTACTTCCCTCTTCCTGCTCAGTATGTATTTTTTTTAACTTTTGAGAAACATTTTCTAGATTTAGACTATTGTAAAGGAATTACACTTCACTGAACAATAAGTTTAGCAAGTAAAAATAAAGAGCAAAGAAAATAAAGTTTAGTGGGAATATACACAATACCTATAAACAATATTTAAATAGAAAAACAGCCATTTTACCCATACACAATTAATTATAAATGTAATCCAATCTGTAAAATGATAGTAGTACAACATCCTTGGCTATTGGTTTCACAAATGTATAAAACAAAGTTTTACAAAACTATGTATATAGTAATATGAACACAGTCATTTCTCTAAAGTAATTTTTTTCTTTACTTTTTAAATTGTAGCTCCTGAGTCTAAAGGAGAATGTATGGTATATGTCTTTTTGTGTCTGGCATATTTCACTCAATACAGTGTATCCCAGTTTATACGATATTCCTGAATAGGGTAGAGTTTCATTCTTTTTGGTAACTGAATAATAGCCTGTTCTGTTTATATACCACATTTTCCTTATCTTCATCTGATCATGGACACCTTGGTTGATTCAACATTTTGGCTATTTGGAACAGTGCTATTATAAACCTGGTAGTGCAGGTACCTCTGTTAGATTCACTGTGTTCATGTCTTTTGAGTGTAAATCCACTAGTAGGATTACTGATCACATAGCAAGCCTATTTCTAGTGTTTTTTTCTTTTTAATTATTTTAGTTTTTAGAGAAATCTCCATACTGTTTTCCACAGTAGCTGCACTAATTAACATTCCCTGCAGTTGTGTGTCAATGTTCCCCTTTGGCTACATCCTCAGCGGTGTTCATTACTGTTTTGTATTTTAGCCTTTATTAGGGGCTGCAGTGATATCTCAGTGCCCTACATTCTAGGGATGTTGAGCATTTTTCGTATATTTGTTGGCCATTTGCATTTTTTATTTTGAGAACAATTGAATTCCTCTGCCTGTTTCTCAACTGGATTGGTTGGTTTTTGCTGTTGAGTTTTTAAAATTGCTGATATGCTAGGGATAGTAATCCTTTGTCAGTGGTTTGCAAATATTTTTAAAATTCTGTTGGCTCTTTCTGCACTCTAGGGGTATGACACAAAAGCTGATGAGTTGATATAGCTCCATTGGTTTAGTTCTGCCGTCGTAACGTGTGCTTTGGGAGTCTTGTCCGTTAATGTTTTGTGCACATTTAAATTTAGCAATCCTCAGTTCTACTGAAGTACAGCAAGGAACCAAACTACATAGTCAAATTAAGCAATACAATTATCTCTAAAATCGGTGAACAACATTGCACGAGATGCTAAATTTGCATGATAGTATACAGCGATCTTAGATCTCAAGGTCTAAACCCAAATCATATGAAAAAGAAACTACATATGGTAGGGTTTTCATATCCTCATGGAGTTATACAATTCCAAGTAATTCTGAAAAAAATGGAATGAGAATTCACAACAGGCCTTATTGAAGATGGAATGCTTGTTAGGAAAAGCTTAAGATTACCCCTCCCTGGAGACAGGGAAATTGACCTCCATCAATTTTTTTTTAATGCATCCTATTAGTTCCATCTATCTGGTTAATTGAAATATGCCTTATTTTTATTTTTTCAGAGATACTAAAAGTAGTCTTTTTCTTAACTTAGTAATTTAAGAATACTTATGAATGAAAATAATTTTCTGAAATTAAATTTAACTTATATGAATTTAACTTATATGAATTATTTTCCTTTTTATACTTGAAAATTTAGAAATCTCATCAGTTTTTTAAAGAAATATTACTGGAGGCATGGCACAATAGCCTAGTGGCTAAATCCTCATCTTACATGCCCAGGACCCCTTTGGGTGCCAATACATGTCCTGTGTGCTCTACTTCCCATCCAGCACCCTGCTTGTAGCCTGGGAAAGCAATAGAGTATGGTCCAAAGCATTGGGACCCTGCACCTGCATGGGAGACCTGGAGGAAGCACCTGGCCCCTGATTTCATATTGGCTCAGCTCCACCCAATGCAGCTACCTGGGGAGTGAATGAGCAGATGGAAGATCTTTCTCTCTGTCTCTTCTCTCTGTAAACCTGCCTTTCTAGTAAAATAAATAAATAAAATCTTTTAAAAAATTACTGGATAAAAATATCATAAAATTGTGGCTGCTTAGACATTGAAATAACCTCTGAATTTGAATATTTATCCTTAAGCAAAATTATACTTTTGGGATATAGTAATTAATGTACGAATGAATTAACACATTAAAACGAATGACTGCTAAAAACCCACACCTACTCTTCCCTATTCCATCTGGAGTAACTGATATTTTGAATAGTTTAAAAACTCTCCCTGTTTCTTGAGTCAGTTCCTGTGACACTCCCCCCCCGTGTCTCTACACCTCTGGCTCTTCTCAGAATCATTTTGACATTTCCTTGAAAGAGAGAGGGAAAAAGACAAAATCCTCCTAGTGGTCCCTTTGTCGTGTTCTTGGCCTTTTCTCAGTGTACACATCCTCCCAGAGAATTCTGTTTCCCTCAAGAGCTTCAACTGTATGTCTGTTTCTAAATTTACATGAACAGTGAAATTGCAAGACTGTGCATTCAACACTTTGCTAATTTCACACAGCAATTTAAAACAAAAACTGAGTTTTCAAATTTCATAGAAAAATTTCTTTATGTATTCGTCACAGACTTAGAAATATAAGACTCTCCCATAGTCCCATGTATGTAACCCTATACCCAGATGGATCCTAATGTTATCAATTTGCTTTGTCTTCAGAAATCTTTCTTCCCTTCTTTATCTTTAACATTGCTTGTACTTTGAGTCACTTTCCTGTCATGGCTTGAACTCAATCTCCACCTTTCCTCCTGCTCCAAATTATTAAGTAGTAGAAAACTGACACTGGAGCCAAATGTAACTCAGAATGAAATATTCATCGGAATTAGGCTGCCTGGTACAAGCTGTCCTGTTTCACCCACTGTCTTTATCCCTTACCAATCTGGAACTGGAGGCTGCCTGAGAGAGAAATTAGATTTACAGTGTAAACCTGGAGAGTACATTTAACACGAGTTTTCCTCCCTGCCTCCCAGGAGAGGGGTCCAGACCCCAGGAGAGGGTGCTGCAGAGAGGAGCTTCCTAGCCAAACAGGTGCTAGACTTATTTGTGCCTGAGCTGTGGAAGCAGCAGCATGGATTGTACCCTGCATTAGGGTCTAGATGTGTGAGAAAGAACAGGCAGAATCACCCGTGACCACCTGGTAATGTGGCCAGTGGGGAGCAGCTGGATGGCGTGGAGAGGGGCAAAATTATTCCTAAGCTTTCCCTTTATATAAAGTAAGAACAAGAATCCATATTCCCAGGCACCACCTGAGTTTTATGCCTTGCAAGCTGAGTCCTTCTCACACTGTCCATTCTGTTTTTGGCAAATATCATTAGACCGAGCATGTAGGAATAATCCAGGGCAATCTGCCCGCGGCAAAAGCTGTCATCTTAATCACACCTTCGGTATAGACCTATTCTAGCATAGAGTGCAGGCTCATCTTTAGGAGCCATGATTTTGCCTGCTATCCTCTCTGTTGGCTTAGAGGTTATATCAATTTGATACTATTTCTCTGGAAAGTTCTTCATATATTGAAGTTTAAAAAAAAGTTCTGCAATAATTTGATCTTCTAGGCCATACAAAGTATTGAGCATACTGTAATTTTTTCTCTTCCAATATCTGTAGATTCAGTGCTGTTTTTCCATTGAGGGTTTTCCCTGCATCACAAACATTCTTTTATTTTTCAATGTTAGAGAAGTTTGCTTCTGTTCTCAAGTTCATTATTTCGTGTGTAGGCAACTGCCCTTTCTATTGTTATCCTTCATTTTTTAATTAAGTGATCTCAGTATTTTTTCAATCTCTAAATATTTATTATGTTACCTTCTTTCATTAATAACAATATTACTTGGCATAAAATTCTAGGAATATAGTTCGTATCAAATTTTTATTGCCTTTTTCTATTATTACTGATTTAAGAATTACATGTTTCATCAGTTTTTAATATTTATAATGTGAAGTCAAGACTATAAATTTCTGTCTAAATTCTTATAACCCATTTCACTATTTTTATGACATTTTTATTCAGCTTGAAATATTCAAATTTTTGTAGCATCCAAATAGCTTTCTTTCTTGACTCATTAGTAACTTAATAATATATAAATTAATTTCCAATCTAAAGGAGATTCTTTTAGTTTCCTTTAACCTTCAGTTTTACCAGAATTGCATATGTCTACAATCTGTATGCTGCCTGATTTCTGTGTCTTTAAAATTGGTTGAGATTTGCTTTGGCCTAGCAAGTAGGCAGTTGTTTTAATGACACAGGAGAGTTTGAAAAGAATGTTAAGCTATTGTGGGCATTTTAGATTGAAACAGTTGTTTTCTGTCATCATTTTGTATAATTAAACTTAGAAAATATACGTCCATTAGCTGAAGTTCATGAATTATGTTGTACAATTCTTTCATATACTTACTAACATGTTAGAAGCTTATTTGATGGATTGTCAATGATGTGTTGGAATTTCCTATCATGATTATCATGTTTCTTTTTCTTATATTTGTGCTATCCTTTAAAATATTTTATTTTATTTATTTTTTTTTAAAGATTTATTCATTTTATTACAGCCAGATATACACAGAAGAGGAGAGACAGAGAGGAAGATCTTCCGTCCGATGATTCACTCCCCAAGTGAGCCGCAACAGGCCGATGCGCGCCAATCTGAAGCCGAGAACCTGGAACCTCTTCCGGGTCTCCCACGCGGGTGCAGGGTCCCAATGCATTGGGCCGTCCTCAACTGCTTTCCCAGGCCACAAGCAGGGAGCTGGATGGGAAGTGGAGCTGCCGGGATTAGAACCAGCGCCCATATGGGATCCCGGGGCTTTCAAGGCAAGGACTTTAGCTGCTAGGCCACGCCGCTGGGCCCTAAAATATTTTAAATAAATAATTAATTAGTTAGTTTGTAAGGCTGTGGTGGGTTGAAAAGAAAAAGGACCTGCTTTTATTTGCTGGTTCATTCTCCAAATGCCCCAGTCATGAGGGCTTTGGCCAGAGGAGAGTCAGGAGGAGGCTTGCACTGGGAACCCATGCACTTAAGCTGCCACTGCTATCTTCCAGAATGCACATCAGCAGGAAGGTAGAATTGGAAGCAGGAAGTGAGGGTTTGAAGCCAAGCACATAGGGCCTGGTGCGATGCCTCAATTCATTGGCTAATCCTCCACCTTACAAATGCTGGGATCCCTTATGGGTGCCAGTTCATGTTCTGGCTGCTCCATTTTCCATCCAGCTGCATGCTTGTGGCCTGGGAAAGCACAGAAGGATGACCTAAGTCCTTGGGACCCTGTACCCAAGTGGGAGACCCAGAAGAAGCTCGTAGCTTTATGTTGGCTCAGCTGTTGCAACCATTTGGTGAGTGAATCAGTGGTTGGAAGCTCTTTCTCTCTGTCTCTCCTCTGTATAAAACTGCTTTTCCAATGAAAGAAAAATAACAAATAAAGGAAAGAAGGAAGCAAAGCACTGTGCTATCAGGTGCATGTATCCAAGATGTCATCTTTGTTACTTTGCCAGAAGCTGCACATTATTAATCTTCACATTACAATTTTAAGGGCATATTAAGAGGTGGTTTTAAATAGTTGTATCTTCTTAGTAAATTAAAACTTTCAGTTTTGCAAAGCACTCATCTTTGTCTCTAGCAATGCTTTTTCCCTGAAAGTGTAATTTTTATGATTTCTATTGAGCTGTGCTTTCTTTTAGTTAATATTTACAAGGTATGTCCTTTTCCTTCTTTCTATGTTCAAACTTTCAGATCATTTTTCCTTTTAAATTTGAGAGTCAGAGAAAGAAAGAAGGAGAAAAGAGAGAAGGGAAGAAGGGACAGAGGGAGTGAGAGAGAGCCAGAGGGAGAGAGGAAGAGAGAGAAGCTGGGAGAGAGAGCTTCCATCCCTTGGTTTATTCCCCATAAATATGCAATAGATGGGGCTGAGCTGGGGTTGCACTGGGTCTGGTTTCAGGGTCTGGGACCACAGTCCAGGTCTCCCTAGAAGGTGGCAGGGACCTAGTAACTTAAGCCAACACTGCCTCCTCCAAGTATCCCCATTGGTGGGAAGCAGGAAGTAGGAACCTAGCTGAGACTCCTACCTGGAATGTGGGAATCTTAGCTACAAGGCTAAATACTCACTCCAATGTCCTATTCTAAATATGCCTTTTATAATAGCATAGACGTTTACTTTTAAAATCTAATCCCATTATCTTTTCCTTTGAATTTTTTGTAAAGCTGGTTTATAACCATCATCTTTTAATTGTAAAACGTTTACTTTTATATATCTACTGATACATTTCAGAGTAATTCTGCTATATAATCCTGTGCTTTTTTCCTCTCATGACTTTTGTTTTATTATTATTATATTTAGTCCTTTACTGAGTTTGAATTGTAATGTTTTTTCTTTTTTATATATCTTTATATATATTATATGCTATATGTATATATAAAGATTGATTTATTCACATTGGAAAGGCAGATATACAAAGAGAAGGAAAGACAAATATATTTTCTTGTCATATATATATATATATATAAAGATTGATTTATTTACATTGGAAAAGCAATTATATGGAGAAAGAGAGACAGAGAAAAAGATCTTCCATCCACTGGTTAACTCCCCAAAGTAGCTGCAATGACTGGAGCTGAGCTGATCTAAAGCCAAGAGCCAGGAGCCCACGTGAGTGTAAGGTCCTAAATCATTAGTCCGTCCTTCTCTGCTTTCCCAGGTTACAAGCAGGGAGCTGGAAGGGAAGTGGAGCAGGTGGTACATGAACTGGTGCCCATTTGTGATCCCAGCACTTGAAGCGGAAGATTAGCCAATTGAACCTTTATGCTGGGCCTGAAAAGTGTGTATTTTAAAATACTTTTGGTACTTACACTGCAGGGTGTATACTCAACTTCTCCAAGCTTAAATTAATAAATTTCATCATTTTTCTTGAACTTATTGAAAGCTTGAAATGAGTTGAACTCAGTTTTCCTTCTGGCCTAATTGTGTCAGTTTTTTGTGCTTTGTTTCTCTGTTGTCCGTTATTATTTTTTGCACAGTTAGTATTTAGTTAAATTTCTTCTTTTTTTGCTTATGTTTATTTGTCTTAGGCAGTGTTTTGAATCTTTTAACTTTTGTTCAATTTTTTTTTGAATCTTGCTTTAAGTCTGTGCACTCAAAGAAAACCAAATGTTAATACTCATCTGAAAATGTCTTTGATTCATATTCTTGAAGCTCACTCTCTGTGTGTGTTGCATTTTTTTTATTTTCTGTGCTTTATTCTGAATTTTGCACAGAATTCTTCCTTTAGTTTCTTCTAGTCTTCTGCCGTGTTTGTAAGTTTATTTTCATTTTTGTGTATTTTTTTTTATCACTAGTGACTATCTAGTAGATTATTTTTCCAAGTGTATTTATTTATTACAGCTTATGGTTTCCTGCTGCCTGATAATATTGCAGACCTTACCTTTTAGGTATGAATTATTTAAGTGTAGTGTGACAGTCATTTTGCAGTGTATATAAGATGATTCCAGTATCTGAAATACTTGTGGGTCTTTCTCTGTTTTATGTTATTTGTTCTGGTTTTCCCCCATTCTAGTTTGTTCCATGTATCTGTGTGAGAGTAGAAGTATCTTCATGTGCTGACTGTTGTCCTATGTGTTTGCATAGACGTATCACACCTGTGTGATGTGTTTATGCCATCTGCATATGAGTGTGAATTATGAATGTCCGAACTACATGATGACGTTAATTTCCTCACAGGCAGTGATTATGCTTATGTCTGTCTGTCTGTCTGCTGGAAGCATTAGCAATCTCTCTTTATGTAATTTTAAAAATCCAAAGTTCTGAGACTGCTAGGGTGACAGGGACTCAGGCTGCTGGACCACTCAGGGCTTGGTTCTTTTGGTTCTAAGTGTGGAGCCTGTGACATTAGGCAGGGCATCTGTTAGAAGGAAACTGCTGTCAAGTCAAAAGGATACTTCAGCCGAACTTTCCTAGATGCCCCCTTCTCACCTTTTACTCAATAACTACTAGGAGAAAGTTGAATTAGGAGAAGTTGGAAATAATCGAACATAGACAATTCATCTTTAATAAAAACCTTACTGATCTGTTTTAGTTTCCAGTGGAAAGATTACCATAAAAATTTTTTAGCTCACTGCTAATTCGTAGCCTTAATTTAGTGCATTTTGTTCCAAACCATAAATGCAACAGTTTTTCTGTATACATGAGGAAGCAATACATATTGTGCTTCCAAAGAAAGCATAAGTGAAATAATCAATTTAGCTTTGGATTTGTGTATTTTTTATATACTTAAGCCAAATATAAATATCTTTCGAAATATTTACCTTTGTATGAAGTTTGTTTATTCTTTCAGATCAAGAGAATTTAGAATCCATTGCATTGCACAATCTAAGACCTTTATTGTATAGCATAACTTTGATACCAAGAGTGTGTGTTTTTATAGCAATCAGCTTTTTCCTAAACTTTATCTACTGTAATTTTTGCCTAGAGTCTAATGGTGTATGAAGAACAACTGTTATATTTTGGATATCTGTATCCTGTATTAGTTTACAAAAGCAAGGAAAACCTTTTTTTCACTGTCAGCTGCTAAATTTTAATATAAAATAGTATTTTTTTTGTAACTTTTTTATAGTGCATGTTGCATAGTTTAATACTTTAACATAGCAAGAAGGATAACTCAGTGTTAGCTTATTATATCAGTAACCCATAGTGAATTAAACCTGTTGATATTCATGACCGTGTACCCTTGATGATTGTGAACTTGATCACATAATTTGCACTGTCCAAGCCAATATCAAGAAGCATACCTTCATGGATTCCTTGATAAGTGCTGCAATCCTACAAGGCCTCAATTGACTAATCTTCCCCTTGCAAGAGTTGGGATCCCATGTAAATGCCAGTTCGTGTCCTGATTGCTCCACTTCCCAACCAGCTCCCTCTTGTGACCTGGGAAAGCAGAGGAGGATGGCACAAAGCCTTGGGATCCTGCAGCCTCATCGGAAACCCAGAGGAGGCTCCTGACTTCAGATTGGCTCAGCCTCCGCTGCTGTGGCTATAGGAGAAGCAAGCCAGCAGATGAAAAATCTTTCTCTCTCCTTTCTGTAAATCTGACTTTCCAATAAAAATAAATGAATCTCAAAAAAAAGAAAAGCAGGTGCTGCTATCCTATACTCTGAGTCATTGCATGAGAATAAGCCTGCTCTAATTCCTTCAAAATGGAACTGTAGGTAGAACTTTCGCTGTCTCATCTGCTTGCCACCCAGCTAAGACACTGTCCCGTGAGAAGCTGCTGCATGAATTATCTTGTGTTAAGCCGCCACCCAGCCAATCTACAGAACTTTGAGAACTTGTGTGTTATTTTAAGTCACTATATCCTTGGCTGATTTTTACACAGCAGCAGATAACAGAGGTTTTATTAATATATTTTTGTTACCTTTTTGTTGTTTGAGTTGTTTCAAATCACATGTAAGATTCCTAATGACTCTCTTATTTTCTTTGCAAAACACATTTTAATTATTACCTGATGAACTGTGGGGAGCGGCCGACCCCACATGGATGAGGGGCTTCAAGATGGCGGCTGGCCAAGTGCCAGGAGGTGGGACTTGTCCCGCCAGTGGGCAGGCAGGAAGTCACAAGGATAGGCTAGTTCTCCCTGGCTGCGAATGCTGGCCTATCAGATAGCGCCCCGTGGACCATGGGCAGAAGTGATTGGTGGAAGAACTGTATATAAGCAGCTCGCTTTCGGCAGTAAAGCCTTTTTTGGTTCATCTGCCTTTTTTGGTTCGCCCTCTCTTTTTGGTTTTGTCTCTCTCCTTTTTGGTTCGTGACATTCTGGTGGCCCTTACGGGGGGAATACAGAAACAGGAAGAATTGGGAAGAAGGGTGGTGGAAATTGGGAGGAAGGGTGGCGAAGAAGCGGGTAGGAAAGCTTAGACAGACGGGGACAGGAGCAGCAGAGAAAAGGTTTTAAAACGCAGCCGCTTTTGCCAGTTTTTCCCGGACCTCCAAGAGTATGACTTGGCATTTTTAGTGTCGCCACGACCAGAGCGGCGGCAACAATGAACAATAAAAACATGAAGGAGAAATTTTCGAGTACTTGCTTACGTAATCCATATGTTATCCCCTGTAGGCATTTATAGAAACTGAAAATACTTTCTAAATGAAAGTACATTAGTTTTGGAATTCCGTATTGTTTCTTCTTGAGAGAAATTGGTAACCTCACTACATTTTATATATATATATTTTTTCAGAACTTTTGTGAAATGCTCCAGAATGGAGTATAAAAGGCTAATACATTGGTTTGCATTATAATACATATTTTAAAATACTAATTGATGTTATATATTTGGAACACACACAGAGAGAATGAGAGACAGAAAGACGCAGAGAGAGATTTTCAAAATGCTTGTTCAATACTCATATGTTTCCAAAAGTCAAGACTAGACCAGGCCATCTCTGCAGGCTGAACTCAGTTCTGGTCTCTTACGTGGATGGCAGGGATCCATGTGTTTGAACCATCTTTGCTGCCACCGAAGGCATACATTGTCAGGAAGCAGGATCAGAATTGGGGCTAAGACATGGATTCAAGGACTTTGTATTGAGATGCAGTGTCCAAAGCTTTTAGTTAACTGCTATGCCACATGTCTTTCCCATGCCTTATAATATTTAATTAATGCGATCTAGAAATGACTAGTTTTAATTGTATTTTTTAAAGATTTCTTAATTTTTTTATTGTAAAGTCAGATAAACAGAGAGGAGGGGAGACAGAGAAGAAGAGCTTCCATCCACAGATTCACTCCCCAAGTCCGCAATGGCTAGAGCTGAGTTGATCCGAACCAGGAGCCAGGAGTTTCTTCCGGGTCTCCCACATGGGTGCAGGGCCCTAAGGCTTTGGGCCGTCCTTGACTGCTTTCCCAGGCCACAGGCAGGGAGCTGGATGGGAAGCGGGGCTGCTGGGATTAGAACTGGCACCCGTATGGGATCTGACTGTGTGCAAAGTGAGGACCTTAGTAGGCTACTGTGCTGGGCCCTAGCCATATTTTTTGTAATCTCATATAAAGTAATACAAGTGGCTCATCTCATTGAAATCAAATAAAAGATAATCTAGTATGTTTTCTAGTAAAGAGAGCAAATTCTTTTGCTATTTACAGTTTTAACACTGAGCGATACGTTATATCTAATTGCAAGGAGCTTTAATTTATGTCTCTAGCTGCATTTATCTCATTATTGGGGAAAAAAACTCTAAAAAAATGAACTCTTCTCCTCTTTGTACCACTGTAATGAGTATCAATGTCAGAATAATTGACAGTACAGAAGCAGGTGTGGCAAAAATGCTTTATCACATCAATCAAATCACGCCTATGAATCTTTCTTTTAAAGATTTATTTATTTTTAAAGAACCAAGAGAGAGAGAGAGGAGAAGGTAAAAAGATCTTCCACTCCCCAGATGGCTTCATCAGCCAGGGTTGAACTAGGCTGAGGTTTCCAACAGGTGTACAGGGACCCAGACCCTTGGCCTGTCTTCCGTAAGCAGTCAGCTGAAATGCAAGAGGAAAAGCTGAAAGAGGCATCAGCACACATAGGGGCTGCCCGCGTTGCAGGTGGTGCCTTTACCCACACACCACTACACTGCCCCAGTACATTTCACTTTCATCTTCTTTTGCTCATGTTATCCTTAAGAATTGGTGAGGGTGTACCATTCTAAAAAGGTTGATAGTATCATTGTTTGCAATGTCAGAAAGAGCACAGACTTAGGAATCATGAGCTGTTTATTTTTTCATGAAGATGTCATTAAGTGGCTACATGGGTTTAGGCACATTCCTCCCTAGGCATAAATGTCTCATTAGAATAATGAGGACGGGTCCCGGCATGGAGGCCTAGCAGCTAAAGTCCTCGCCTTGGATGCACCAGCATCCCATATGGGCACCGGTTCTACGTCCCATCCAACTCCCTGGTTGTGGCCTGGGCAAGCAGTCAAGGATGGCCCAAAGCCTTGTGAGAGACCCAGAAGAAGCTCCTGGCTCCTGGCTTCAGATTGGCTCATCTTCAACCATTGCAGCCACTTGGGGAGTGAATCATCAGACGGAAGATCTTTCTCTCTGGCTCTCCTCCTCTCTGTGTATCTGACTTTGCAATAAAAATAAATAAAATAAATCTTTTTTTTTAAAAAAAAAGAATAATGAGAATAACCTAGATATCTCAGTCTCCATGATTATGTTAATTGCATGACTTCAGAAATATTAGGTGCATTGCTCTACTATATTTTTGTTTTTAAAAGTTAGCGTAGTTCATCATACATATATATTTTTGAGTAAAAAGACATTAGGTTCTTTGCATCATCATATTATGATGAATAGTCAATAGAAATCAGTTACTCCACATCAGTAATGAACTAACTGGGTAACATGCATTCGTATGTTAGAGACCAAAACCAGACCTAAAATGTATTTGATGCATCCATAGAAAGTAGTGTTTTGGATAAAATGTCTTCAGTAAGTAGAAAAACACCTGTGTTTTCTAATTTTGGCTTATTAGAAGTTGACATATTTCCCCCATACTTTTTTGTTTTGTTGCTGTAGATTGGTTACCTAGTTTAGGGCTGGGGGAAGAAGGAAAAATGATAACCTTACTTTCAATAACTTTTCAATAAGCAATGTTAATCATGATGTTTGATTATCTGGAATGTTTATTAGTAAAGTTTCTACTAAAAAAAGTTTAAATTAAAACTGGCTAACTCTTTAAATTTTTCGTATCTATTCTTTCTTTCTTTATAGAACATTAGCACTGATTAAACCAGATGCAGTATCAAAGGCTGGAGAAATAATTGAGCTAATAAACAAATCTGGATTTACTATAACCAAACTCAAAATGATGATGCTTTCAAGGTAAGTTCCTGACTGATTTCACTTGGGTGAAGTCTTTTATAAAATCATTTCTGTCTTTGAAGGCTTTATGCTTATAAAATAAAACCCCCTGAAAGGCAAAGAATAATAGTTTTATTAAAATGAAAAAGTAAGAGCAGTAGATAGTCAGATTTATAAATAACCATTGAGCTCGAAGCAGTTAGAAGGTATCCAAATTACATAGGCTCATTGAACTATTCTGTAGCTACATTTACTTTTATAACATCTGATATAATTGCTGCATCTTAATATCTAGGTATAACACACTGTAGGAAATGGTTAAAAAAAAAAGAAATTGATGCTGTATCATTTCTGTTTGCCAAAGGACTGTTATTGTAGATGTTTCTAGAAATGATTTATTTGGAATTGTTTATATTGGTCCTTCTTGCTATACATATGAAAATAGTCCATACTATCTGATCAGATTTTTTTAATTATAAATATACCTTGACATTGTGGTAATAGAATTTCTACCATTGCCTATAAGTACAATGTCACCATACACTTAAGTAGCAGAATGTTAGTCTTATAACTAGAAACTTAAAGGCTGTATCACTGTAAGAATATGGGGAAAATGGTGACAGATGGTGCGAAGGCAAAATGCAGACAGAGCAAGAATAGGGGAGTAATTCCTGTACTTACAAAACTCTACCCTGAAATATAATGCTAGCAACTTAAAACTAAATACTTATTTACAGAAAATGTCTTCTCATTCTGTTTAGCCTTTTGTATCATGAAATAAGTAAATCCAACACTGTTTGAATTATATTTCTCCCTTTGGAATGAAGAGGAAAATATTCACAATGTCCAAAAAAAAAAAAAAAAACCAAAAACCAAAAAACAAACAAACAAACAAAACAAATGAAATACAGAATAGAGAAAACTTTGTCTCTTATTGTCTTGGATTTCTTTAGGAAATAGCACAAAATAATCTTTCCTTGCTGTTGGACACTCAATGAGTAAAAATTTTCCCAGCAAGTAGGCAAAGCAAAAATTGAAACACTGCAGAGAATGTAAAAGGAAAGTGAGGCATCTGTTGGAGTAGGGGCCAGGAATTATGGTCCGGTTGGCTCAGCGTGGCAGCTGAAGCAGCAGTGTAGCCATTAGGCAGAACTGGCTCCAGTTCTTATGTCACTCCCTTTGTCTTGTTGGTTTGTTTTGGAGCAATGGTTTTCATGTGTTCTTGGATTTCTGTTCCATCGGTCAATTGCATTGTTGTTTCTGTGAGAATTGGTACTGTGGATAGCAGTAGTTGTTCAGGTTCACTTTGATATGTGTGATCGCCAGAAACCTTAACAAAACATCCTTAATTTTACAATTTCACGGTTTAGGTTCCATACATGTTTTTTTCTTTATAACTTGCCTCAGGTAAGCCAACCCAATGTACCTAAGGTCCCTCACCCACTATAGAATTCCTAACATAACTCTAGCCACGATCTCTCTCTCTGAAGCTATGAATCCGAAAGTGGAACTATCCTGCTTCTGCAGCATGCCATGTGCACTTGATATTTCTGCCTAGTAGTTCTGCTTCTCTGGGAGCCATTTCTTCTGTATAATTACTATTGCAGCTTCCTTAGTTTAGGCGTTTTATGGCATCTTGTTCAGTTTCTCAAGGCATTACAAGAGTCTACTAACTGCTTTATCTATTTCTAGGCTTATTATTTTTTGTATTCCTTAATGAGCCATTTCTTTTCCCCAGAACACTTGATTCCCTTTGTATATTGCTGCCAGAAGGAGTCTAACACAATGGAAATCTGAGCATATCACCATCCATTTTGTGAAGGCTTCCAGTGATTTGTCTTTGTGTTCAGGGGAAGGAAAAAAAGTGTCAATCCATTTGTTGGGATGTTTAAGATCCCTAGTAAAATGGGCCCATCTGAATAATCTCATCTAATCTCATGCATTTTAAAGACTTTGTAGGTTTCATGTCTTAGATATGCCATGCTTTATTCCACTACAGTTAATCTTGCATATAATTTTGTTGCTTCCTCATATTTTTTCTCTTGTCTGATCTATTCCTGCTCATTGAGGCCTAACATGTATAATAAGACTTAATTCCCGGAAAACTTAACAATGCCTTTCCATTTCTATTAATACAACTGCTGCTGGATCTGGGATTTACACAGTGTACAGTCTAGCAAACTAGTCTGTCACTCCTTCATAGAAGCTGAAAGAGAGCCTTCTGCATGGAGACAAAGGATTTTATTATGTTTCAGCAAGCAGCATGAGCATTTTTTTTGATGCCTCTAGTTTCTGCAGACCCTGATGGTTGCTGTCTATACAGTGTGTTATATTTTGACTAAGAAGGGGTGAAACTTGGGTTACCAACTGTTTCATTAGCAACTGTGTTGAAAACCTTCTTCCTGAAGCTCATTCTGTAAACACAACCCTGAGGAAGGATAGGTTACAGACCACTCAGGGCTTTACATCCTTGGCACTCCCTGTGAGACTTTTGGGAGCTTGATTCAAAGAAATTGTTAAATCTAGTTATTAACTGCCTAGTGTTGTCACAGCTGTCCTAAATGTATGCATGAGTCATATATTTTGGTGATGTTAGTGTAAACAAAGCTATAGCACTGCTAGTTGTGCAAAAACGAAGCATATACAATTCTAGTTATGTTCAGTGAAACTTGATAACAACAAATGAATGCATTATTGGTTATGTATTTAGTACACTGTATATTTTATTATTTAGAGTATGCTTATGAAGAAATATTTTACTGTGCTTATCGAATAGTATGCCATGTTACGCAAAGCAGCCTGATCAGTCTTATGTGTACCATGCCTCTTGACTGTCACCATGTCATCAGACGGAGGCCCCATTTGGTGACTGACTTAGGCCATCTAGGTTTGTGTACACTCTATGATGTTTAAAGAAAGACAAAATCACCCGATGACACATTTTTTTGAACATTAATTGATGCTTGACTACTTCTTAAAAGAATTAATACATGGATCTTTGTAAAAGAGTGCTAAGTTTCATTATAATAACACAACAAGCCAACAATAAAAAGCTTATCTAAGTGGTAATTTACTTGGCAATATCCATCCTCATAAACCTTTTAGTGGGAAAATAAGAATAATGGTGAAAAGTCTTGAATCCTCATAGTTACTTTTAATTTTAGGTGTTGAAAGGACATTACTGTGCAATAGTTGCCATATTAAAAAAATCAGACATGTTTTGTAATGTATTAAATATTTTTTACAGATTAAAGTTTATTTTTTCTTGGGTTTTTTGTTGTTGTTGAAAGATTTAGATTTGATCATTTTAGTATTGCTTTCTAACTCTTGTCATGTATTCTCATGTCCCTAGAGGTAGGGGTGTGTGTGTGTGTGTGTGTGTGTGTGTGTGTGTGTATTGTTTTGTTTTGTTTTGTTTTTGCCATTGGGGGTAGAGAGAACACAAGCAATTAGAATTTTTGTTTTTGAAAACTGATTTTTTATTATATTTTTGACAATCTTTACATAGTTAATTACGGTAAAAAGGTTCAGGGGCTATAGGGAAGTGGGTAAGACTATTATGTCCATATTGTTTCCTTCTTGTATCTGAGGTAAAGGGGGATATTGACGGGAAGCCCCGCCCAGTTTCCCACCCACCCCACGTCCTGTATATGGGGCATGCTCTGAGATACTTGCTCAAGTGGTTTTAATAGTTCACCAGGTGTGAATCAATTAGAAATTTTTAATTACACAGATTTGGGTTTGAATCCTCCCCCCATTGCCTTTAAACTGGAAATATTATGTAACATAATGAACTAAATTCTTTCATGTGTTAAATTAAGGTGATCTAACTATTTTAGTATATTGTAGTGAAGTAAAAATATAACAATTCAACCAGGGTATGAAATGAACTAGAAAAACATGATTTTTCTTCTCCATCCAGTCTAGGAATGATTTATACTCTCTAAATCTGCATATATACTTTCATAATCTCTTCATGGCCAAATCAGAATAGGCCGTGATATAACCTGTTTTGTAAATTTATTTTGTAGCAGGCTAATACAATCCCAAAGATATTACATTTTAAATTAATTCTAGAGAGTTAAAGGTTGGTCCATTGCTAGGAAACATTTTAGTTTCTATTTAAAAACATGTATTTGATGTTGATATATAAATGAAGACACTTCAAAGGGGTCATAGAAATTATGTATTTGGTAGGAGGCAATATTTATATAATGCAGATTTTCTGTGAACTTTTTCTTGAAGATTGATTTATTTATTTGAAAGTCAGAGTTACAGAGAGAGACAGGGATGTTCCCTCTGCTCTTTTTCTTCCCAGATGACGGCAATGGCCAGGACTGGGCAGGACTAAAGCAACAACCTTCTACATGGCTGTCGGGGGTTCAAGTACCTGGGTGGTCTTCTGCTCTTTTCCGAGGCAAATTATCAGGGAACTACATAGTAATTGAAACAATGAGGTTCTATTAAGTTTCTGAAGATCTTTCATGTATTTGTCTTGTGGTTTTTCAGTTTGAAGCATATAAGGAAAACTTCACAGTTTTAAACAAAATACCTAATCTGCTTAAAATTAAGTTTTTTAGACATTTCAGCTAATCACTGTTAGTCCATTGTCTTTTTATTTCCTGTATATATATATATTTATAGTGGGATTATAAATATCAAGAGTAAATCCCAATTGCCTTAAATAGAATAAGCATTAATGCTTCCATATTTATTCTTCTTTAGGTGAGTGATATCAGTTAAAATATTCCTTTCCAGTTGATGAATTAGAATAATCAATAAGAATTCATTAGCACTCATATTTTATGAAACAGTTCTTAAAAATACAAGACTATAATCTTTCCATTGGAGAAATATAGCTGAAAAAGAAAATTGTAAATACTGAATTTAAATTTTTGATCGACTCTGGAGTTTGAAACCTATAAAAGACAGTGACAAATTAAGAATTTGAACATGGTTTTAAATTTTCCGATGTAACCCTTTTGGATTTTAAAGAACAAATATGCTTAATGGCCTAAAGATTACTTTTGTTTCTGAAATGCTTTCGTATGGGTGAAAAAGAAGAAAGCTGATACATGAGTCGAAAAGTAAATACTGGTTTATGTTTTCATTTTTTAAAAAAAACTTTTTGAAGACCTTTTAAAAATATATATTTATTTATTTTATTGGAAAGTCAGATATACAGAGAGGAGAAGAGACAAAGATCTTCTGTTCATTGATTCACTCCCCAAGTGGCTTCAATGGCCAGAGCTGCCCTGATGCGAAGCCAGATGTGCAGAGCTCTTCCAGGTCTCCCACATGGGTACAAGGTCCCAAAGCTTTGGGCTGTCCTTCCACTGCTTTCGCAGGCCACAGGCAGGGAGCTGGATGGGAAGCAAGGTGGCTTGGAGTAGAACTGACACCAGTGTGGGATCCCAGCTGATGCAAGGCGAGGACTTTAGCCAGTAGTCTAGTACACTAGGCCCTATATTTTCATTTTTAATTTTATATATTTATGTAGATATGCTTGCAGAAAAATTTAATATTAGTGAATGCTTGCGAGAATATTTGTTGAAAATCACTAATTCATAGATTAAATATAGTATGTAAATGTTTAGGAGATTTAATACTTCTATTATTATTGTAACCTAAAGTACTAATTATTTTCTTACACTATTCCTAATTGTTTTATCTTGATTATTTTGTAGGAAAGAAGCAACCGATTTTCATATAGACCACCAATCAAAGCCCTTTTTTAAGTAGGTATTTAATATGGAGATTAGTGGTATATAAAGGAAGGTGTTGTGTAAAAGTAAAATGATATGCATTTATTCTTTTTTTTTTTTTTTTTTTTTAATTTTATTTTAAATTCATTAATTACATTGTATTATGTGACACAGTTTCATAGGTACTGGGATTCTCCCCACCCCTCCCCAAACCCTCCCACCATGGTGGATTCCTCCACCTTGTTGCATAACCACAGTTCAAGTTCAGTTGAGATTCCCCCATTGCAAGCATATACCAAACATAGAGTCCAGCATCTTATTGTCCAGATAAGTTCAACGGCTTCTTAGGTATACACTCTCTGGTCTGAAGACAGAGCCAGCAGACTATCATCCCGATCAATTAAAAGCTCCAACATACCATCCGCAAAAATTTACATCACCATGGAATTAATTGACATAGTAACGAGTAACCAATATGGTAAAAGTAAATGCGATTTCTTATCCACCTTCTGTGACCACCTCATTGACATTTCAATTTAGGTTTATACACAACATATAACATTCATAACATAACTTGTTATACATAACATCGTGTCATCTTAAATTAAGGCAAACATGTGGTATTTAACCTTTTGGGATTGGCTCATTTCCCTTAGCATTATGGTTTCCAGTTTGGCCCATTTGGCCACAAAGAACTGCATTTTGTTTTGTTTAATAGCTGAGTAGTATTCCATGGAGTAGATGAACCATAGCTTTCTTATCCAATCCTCTGTTGATGGGCATTTTGGTTGCTTCCATGTCTTTGCAATTACTGATTGTGCTGCTATGAGCATAGGAGTGCATGTTGGTTTCTCATAAAACAAGTGTTCTGGATATATTCCTAGGAGTGCTATTGCCGGGTCATACGGTATGTTGTATTTGAGTTGTTTGAATGTTCTCCATACTGATTTCCATAGAGGCTGTACCAGCCTGCAGCCCCACCAGCAGTGGAGTAGGGTTCCCTTTTCCCCGCAACCTCGCCAACAAGTGTTGTTGGTGCTTTTATTCATATGGGCCAGTCTTACTGGCGTTAGGTGGTACCTCATTGATGTTTTAATTTGGATTTCCCTTATTGCCAGGGAACTTGAGCATTTTTTCATATGTTTATTTGCCATTTGGGTTTGTTCCTTTGTGAAGTGTTTGCCCATTTCCCGTGCCCATTTCTTGAGTGGCTTGTTTGTTTTGACATTTTGGTTGTTTTGTAGCTCTTTGTATATTCTGGAGATCAGCCCTCTATCACCTAAGTCGTGTGCAAAGATCTTCTCCCATTCTGTGGGTTGCCTTTTTACTTTGTTGATTGTTTCTCTAGCTGTACAGAAGCTTCTTAGTTTGATGAGGTCCCAATTGTTTATTTTGGTCTTGATTTCTACTGCATTTGGAGTCTTTTTTAGGAAGTGAGGGCCTACCCCTAAGTGTTCCAGTGTGTTTCCAACATTTTCTTCCAAAAGTTTGAAGGTTTCTGGATATAGGTTTAAATCTTTTATCCATTTGGATTTGATCTTAGTATATGGTGAGAGATGTGGGTCTATCTTTTTGTTTCTGCAGGCTATCAACCAGTTGTCCCAACAGCATTTATTGAACAGACCTTCCCATTTGCCTGGGTTGTCGTTTGTCTTTTTGTCAAAGATTATTTGGCTGTATTTCTGTGGGTTCCCATCTGGTGTTTCTATTCTGCTCCATTGATCTTCTTCTCTATTTTTGTGCCAGTACCAGGCTGTTTTGATAACCACTGCCCTATAGTATGTCCAGAGGTCCGGAACTGTGATTCCCCCTGCTAACTTCCTGTTCTTGAGAATGGTTCTAGCTATTCGTGGTTTTTTGTGCTTCCAGATGAACCTTTGGATCATTGTTTCCAGGTCTGTGAAGAATGTTTTGGGCAATTTGATTGGGATTGCGTTGAATGTATATATTGCTTTTGGCAGTATAGACATTTTAATGATATTGATTTTACCTATCCAGGAGCATGGGATGTTACTCCATCTTTCTAGATCTTGTTCAATTTCTTTTTTAAGTAGTTTGTAGTTTTCCTCGAATAGGTCTCCTACATTTTTGGTTAGGTTAATTCCCAGATACTTCATGCTTTCCTTTGTTACTTTGAATGGTATCTTGCTGGTTAGATCTTTTTCCAACTTGGGGCTGTTAGCATACACTATGGCTGTTGATTTTTGTTCATTAATTTTGTACCCTGCCACTCTACCGAACTCTCGTATAAGTTCTAGTAGTCTCTGTGTTGAGCCTTTTGGCTCTTCCATATAAAGAATCATGTCATCTGCATATAGTGAAAGCTTGACTTCTTCATTTCCCATTTGGATTCCTTTGATTTCTTTTTCTTGTCTTATGGCCTCAGCGAGTACCTCTAGAACTATGTTGAATAGCAGCGGAGAAAGCGGACATCCCTGTCTTGTTCCAGATCTCAGTGGGAAGGGTTCCAGTTTTTCTCCATTCAGTATGATGCTGGCATTGGGTTTTTCATATATTGCTTTGATTATGTTGTGGATTTTTCCATCTATGCCTACCTTGGTTAGGGTCTTTAGCAGGAAGTTGTGCTGAATTTTGTCGAAAGCTTTTTCTGCATCTATTGATACTATCATGTGATTCTTGTTTTTCAGTTTTTGGATGTGGTGTATCACATTTATGGATTTGCGAATGTTGAACCATCCCTGCATTCCAGGGATGAATCCTACTTGATCTGGATGAATGATCTGTCTGATGTGTTTTTGAATTCTGTTGGCTAGGATTTTGTTGAGAATCTTAGCATCAATGTTCATCAAAGAGATAGGTCTGTAGTTTTCTTTCTCTGTAGGATCTCTGCCCGGTTTTGGGATTAAGGTGATGTTGGCTTCGTAGAATGAGTTTGGAAGGGTTGCTTCCTTTTCTATTGTTTTGAAGAGTTTGTAGAGGATTGGAGTTAGTTCTGTTCGGAATGTTTTGTAGAATTCTGGAGTGAAGCCGTCTGGGCCTGGGCTTTTCTTTGTTGGGAGGTCTTTAATCACTGATTCAATCTCTACTTCAGTTATGGGTTTGTTCAGGTTGATTGTTGCCTCTGGGCTAAGTTTTGGCAGGTTGTGTGAGTCTAAGAACTTTTCCATTTCTTGGTGGTCTTCTGATTTGTTGGAGTACAGTGCTTTGTAGTAATTTCTGATTATGTTCTTAATGGTTGTAATGTCTGTTGTTATGTTGCCTTTTTCATCTTTGATGCTGTTAATTCTTGCTTTCTCTTGTTTTTTCTTTGTCAGACGGGCCAGCGGGGTGTCTATTTTGTTTATCTTTTCAAAAAACCAGCTTTTTGATTCGTTGATTTTGTGTATGGTTTTTTTTATTTCTATCTGGTTGATTTCCTCCCTTGTTTTGATGATTTCTTGTTTCCTGTTGTGTGTGGGGCTCATCTGCTGCTGCTTTTCCAATTCCTGGAGGTGTGTGGTTAGTTCCTGTATTTGGCGACTCTCTTGGGCCTTGACATGAGCTCCAATTGCGATGAGTTTACCCCGTAGCACTGCTTTGGCAGTGTCCCACAAGTTTTGGAATGTTGTGTCAGAGTTTTCATTGGTTTCCATAAATTTTTTGATCTCATCTTTAATTTCTTCCCTGACCCATTGTTCGTTTAATAGCATATTGTTCAGCCTCCAAGAGTTTCTATATTTCCTGGGACATTTTGAATTGCTGATTTCCAGTTTCATTCCGTGGTGGTCTGAGAGGGTACATGGTATGATTCCTATCTTTTTGAAGTTATTTAGATTTGCTTTGTGTCCTATCATGTGGTCGATCCTGGAGAAGGTGCCATGCACTGCTGAAAAAAATGTATAATCTGTGGTCTTAGGATAAAAAATTCTATAAATGTCTACCAAGTCTAGTTGTTCTAATGTTTGTACGAGCTCTGTTGTTTCTTTGTTGAGTTTTTGTTTTGTTGATCTGTCTATAGTTGTTAGTGGGGTGTTAAGATCACCCACTATTATTGTGTGTGTATCTATGTCTCCCCTTAAGTCTGTAAGTAGTTGCTTCACGAAGCTAGGCGCATTGGAATTAGGTGCATATATGTTCACGATTGTAATTACTTCTTGATGGATCAGTCCCTTCACCAATATATAATGTCCTTCTCTGTCCTTTTTGATGTCTGTCAGCTTGAAGTCTAGGTCATCTGAGATTAGAACAGCTACGCCAGCCTTTTTTTCTCGTCCATTGGCATGAAATGTCTTTTTCCATCCTTTCACTTTAAATTTCTTACAGGATTTTCTGGTTAGATGTGTCTCTTGTAGACAACATATAGTTGGGTGCTGTTTGATGATCCATTCCGTTAATCTATGCCTTTTGATTGGTGAGTTTAAGCCATTTGTGTTTAGAGATAATATTGAGAGGAATTGGTTTTGGGCTGCCATGAGTGTAAGTATGCAAGTGTGTATTTGCGACTATTAGAGTTCTTGATTGGTTGACTTTTCTTGTATGGATTTTAGTGGGGAGGTCTTCCCATTTGCCATCTTTGATTTTGGTTTGTATTTTTCCTTTCTGGGTTTAGCACCTTCCTGAGGAGATTTTCCAGAGCTGGTTTCGTGTTGATGTATTCTTCGAGTTTCTCTTTACTGTTGAAGTATTTAATTTCATTCTCAAATATAAATGAGAGCTTTGCTGGGTACATTATTCTTGGTTGGCAGTTGTTTTGTTTCAGGATTTGATAGGTTTTACCCCATTCTCTCCTTGCTTGGAGCGTTTCTTCTGATAGGTCGGCTGTGATCCTGATTTCCCTTCCCCTGAAAGTAATCTTATCCTTTTTTCTTACTTGTCTTAGAATTGTTTCCTTGTGTTCACTTGAAGGTAGCTTGAGGACCACATGTCTGGGAGACGATTTGTTTGGGTCGTATCTCCTGGGGGTTCTTTGCCCTTCCTGGATTTGTGCTGGATTTATATTTCCAATATTCTGGAAGTTCTCCTGTATTATCTCATTGAGCACCCGTTGCAAGCCTGTCTCCTTTTCCACTCCTTCGGGAAGGCCTATTATTCTAATATTTGATTTTTTGAGGTTGTCTTTCATTTCCTGTATGGACCTATTGGCTTTCTCTAGATTTGTCTCCAACTGTTTGATGAGCTGCTGCCTTTCATTCTGATTGTCTTCCAATTCTGATATTCTGTCCTCTGCTGTGTTCATTCTGTTGGTTAGGCTTTCAATTTTGTGCTCTATATCGAGGATTCCCTTTTTGATTTGATTTATTTCTGCAGTGATATGGTTTTCGAATGCCTTAGACTCTTCCCAGCGCTTTTCACTCTCTCTGACGAATTTCATCATTAGCTTCTCAAAGTCCTTATCTGATAGTTCCTCTATGTCTTCATCTTGCATCTCAGATATTGAGATTAGTTTTTGGTTGTATTGGGAGGGAGTGCTTGATCTTTCCTCTGGGTCATTGCTTTTTCTGATACTTCTCCTCATTGTGTTTTTGCTTCTTGTTGTTTTGAGATTTTAGCGGTGATTCAGCTGAGCTGGCTCTGGTTTGGGGCCTCCGGCTGAGCCCAGCAGGGCTTACTGCCTGAGTCACCAGCTGCTTTCAGGGTCTGTAGATCACAGCCCTGAGCTGGGTCAGGAGGCTTTGTGGGCCAGCCCCAGTGCCAGGCCCCTTCCCCTGTGGCTCCCTCTCAAAGGCAGTGCCCTACAGATTCACTCTGCTGAGCCGCGCCTGGGCTTTGGGTCACAAGGCTAATACAGCGGGGGTCTCCGCCTCAGTGCTGAGCCGAGACTCTCCTTCAGGGCTTGAGGTTAGCACAGCAGGGGCTCCTGCTGCTCGGAGTCTAAAATCCCCAACCCCGGCCTGTGCTGGGCTGGAAATCTCCTCGGCCCCAGTGCCAAACTCGGAAGCGCTGCTCCGCTGAGGGCTGCAACACCACAGGCAGGTCTTTCCGAGTGGGCTCCTGCTGGGAAAACCTGTCCGGCCAGTTCAGCTGAGCCCGCTCTGGTCTGGCCTCTCTAGCTGAGCCCGGCTGGGGACTCTGCCCTGAAGAAGCCACTTCCTCAGCTGCACTCTCTCAAGGGTAGAAGCGGATCTCTGAGAGGCACAGAGCCCTTGAGGTGAAATGTGCCCCCACTAGTCCGCTCCTCTGACCAGGACGTGAGGCCCTGTCGAGCGTTGCCCAGCCTCTGGGGCTCAGGGCTAGTCCAGCAACAGGATCCACTGACTCTCCCACAGCCAGTCCACAGCTCAGAGCCGATACGGGGATCTCTGAGCCCCAGTCCCACAGCGCCGCTCCTGTTCCCTCTGCACTCTCCCTCAGCCGCTGAGCAGCGGGTAGGCAAGCCTCTGGGAAATCTCCCCTGCTTTTCCTCCACTTCTGCAGGGATGATGCACCCAATGATCAGTCCAGTAGCCTCCTCTGGGGGCTCCTGCCTTCCAGGGGACTGGTGCCCCTGTCGGTGTGGGCGCCTATCCTTCCGGCCGCCTCTGTTTTCCCTGGGGCGGTTGAGCCTCCGCCGCCTTCCCCCTGCCTGGGATCGTGACTCACCAGGTTTCTCGCGGCGTGCTGTATTTTCTTTCCTACTTTTTGCGGCTGTTCCTTCACGCTGTGTAGATCTTCTTGCTTTAGTGAACTCCAGTGACCTTCTCGTTCTTCTCCCTACAGTTTCGCACCTCCTGGCCTGTTTCTCTGCTGGATCGGCTCCCCTCCTTCCCTACTCCACCCTACACCAGCTCTCTGCAGTCGGCCATCTTTTCTTTCCCGGAGGATATGCATTTATTCTTACAATGTAATGACTTGTGGAATGGGTTTTCTGTCACCTGGGTCATAGTAGCATTGTGTTGCTACATGTGATTCTGTCCCTGGAACTGTTTTCTCTGTTCTTTTATTAAATCCTAATTTTTACAACTCATCCTTGAACCAGAAGCAAATGGGAACTTTGTTTAAATTATAAGGACTATAGCTTTACTTTTACATTTCAACAGAGTAAAATACAGTAATAATTTTGAGTATTTTCTTTGTGCTTTTCAAGCCCTTTGTTTCAATAGCTTTGTGTACTTACAGTAGTGCTTGTAGAATGTGTATATCTCAGCTAAATACTTTGGAATATGACTAAAATGAATATATATTTCAGGTATTTGGGGTATATTAAATGGATATTGCACATACTCACATTGCTAACTACAAGCAAGAGTTTATATTTCTAATAAGTAAAAATTTTTCATTAATGAAATTGCTATAATAAACAATTTGGTGTCATATACAAATTAGTATTCTTATAAAACTAAGGTTTTTTTTTTTTTTTTTCCAAAGGCAGCTAAGACCTAGGAGGATATGTATGTGGAAACTCTATGGACCCCTTATAATATTTCTTCTACATCCTCCTTCTCAGATATTCATTAAAATGAACCAAAGTGACTAAGTACTGAAGGTACTTAGCTCATATGTCAGATGTATGGGAGAAGGCAGTGTGCTTAAACAGTCACAAAAGGGCACAAAATAGCTAGGAGCCTTTCTCGGTCTTTTCTCCCTTGTGGATGAGAAGCAGACTTGGCTTTGCTTTAAGAAGTGCTTTGTTCTTTCTTACATTAGCAGGAGGGAGGGTGTCATTTATTTCATGGCTAAACGTGTTGCTGGCCAGCACCCATGTAAAAGTGGAAAAGTAAAATGAAGTGTCATTTTTCATAGCATGAGATCCTGGAACTTGGTACTGAATTTTGAATGAAGAATTCTGTAAACCCTTTAACATTTTGGGATGGAACACCCAGAGTAGCTTAGTCAGAGTAGCTTTTACACCAATAGAAAAATGTTTCTTCAAGTGCTGTTTATTTCTTCTCTCCTTGTCACCAACCCAGTTGAGTAGATATTGATTGTGAATTATTTGCCAGTCTTCAAATTCTAATAGTTCTGTACAAAAATAGTTAGATGAATTCTTATTGAAAAGCATATGACACCATAAATCAATCTTTATGATATGAAACTTTTCATGAATTTAATGGCAAGCCACATAGAAATAAAATGGCAAATCCTTTTGTTATTTTTAGAGCAATGGAAGAAAAACCAGATAAGCAATATGTGTTTGCAGTCAATAAAATAGTCTTAATTCAACAAAACATTTTTCTACCAATAGTAGTTGATATGGTTGTAGTGATTTACAGTGAACTGGAAACCTCATGATGTTCAATTTATGAATATTTGATCTGTCCATGTAAATGTCACTATGAATATAGTTCTTAGATCAAATACTCAGGTCTGTGTAATAATACACTAGTTTAACTATATACTTGTTGCGAAGAGATATTTCCATACGAACAGAAAAAAGAAACAAGTTGATTTTTAAACTGTCTTATAGTGAGCTGATTCAGTTTATTTCAAGTGGCCCCGTGATCGCGATCGAGATTTTAAGAGATGATGCTATATGTGAATGGAAAAGACTCCTTGGACCTGCGAACTCGGGGGTGGCAAGTACCGATGCTTCGGGAAGCATCCGGGCCCTCTTCGGAACCGATGGCATAAGGAATGCGGCACACGGCCCTGATTCTTTCACCTCAGCTGCCAGAGTAAGAAGTTTTGTTTGTTTGTTTGTTTTTTAAATATGTTAACTCTGGTTCTTGTTAAATGTTATATTTAAAAGCTAAATGTGTAATAGAGACTAGTATATCCAGATGTGAAGATATAATGAAGTGTGCATCTCTATATCCAGATCAAAGATGGACTTCCAGTGAAATGTTGACTGTATCTGGACAATAGGATGCTGGACTCTCGTCCATTGTCCGTACCAGTAATGTCAGGATACACGTAAATAGCAGAGCGATGGACTTTTGACTGCTTATGAGAGACTATACAATTGTATTAATAATTGGGGGAATCAGTGGGGGAGAGGTAATTTGGGGAGAGGCTAAGGGAAAGCCCAGAACCTGTGGAATTATATCATCAAAAAAATTATGCTTAGAGAAATAAACCAGTCCAAAAAAACACAGATATCGTATGGTTTCTCTAGTTTATTGTAGTTAATACACAAATCAATATATAATAAATAAATATAAATATATGTATATATATATGAATGAAAAAGACAAAGCGTTTTTTTTTTTTAAGATTTATTATTATTGGAAAGCTGGATATGCAGAGAAGAGGAGAGACAGAGAGGAAGATCCTCCATCTGATGTTTCACTCCCCAAATGAGCTGCAACGGGCCGGTGCATGCCGATCCGATGCCGGGAACCAGGAACCTCTTCCAGGTTTCCCACGCGGGTGCAGTGTCCCAATGCATCGGGCCGTCCTCGACTGCCTTCCCCGGCCACAAGCAGGGAGCTGGATGGGAAGTGGAGCTGCCAGGATTAGAACCGGCACCCACATGGGATCCTGGCGCGTTCAAGGCGAGGACCTTAGCCGCTAGGCCACGCTGTTGGGCCCAAAGCATTTCTACTATTGTTGCCTTATGGTGGATTTATGTGGTTGATCTAATAACGGGAGAACTTTTGACCTTTTGGCTGTGATCAAACAGGGTTTTAATGATACAATTATGTCTCTTTTATGAACAGGTAACCTGATTATGACCTAAATTATTCTCCAATTTAAATAATTTGTTCCTTAGACTTGAATTACTGAAGGTCACAGATCTTTAAATGATTGAATTTACATAAGAATCATTGAATTTATGTAAGAACTTAGGATAGTATATATTTAAAAAGATTTTATTTTTTGACTTAGATTTAACAGAAGACATTCAAGATTAAGAATTTTTCATATTCCTACATTACAACTAGTGTTTCTCAAAAAACTATGCATTTACTTTTTATTTATTAAAGGATAAATAAGGCATTCTACTGACTGTACAGAGGATGAATTAATGAGGCAAAATTTTATTCAGAACATCATGAGATATTTCTTAGCTAAATTAAGATGGCTGTTAATCTGGTTAGACTTACAATGAAATAATGCTAGACTAATTTAGAATAATTATTTTTCCTTATAGTTTCATCAGTGAATCCTGTAATCTCTACGTTCAGCTCTATAGTCAGACCCTCAATCTGATCATTGTACTCGAAATCCCTGTGTCTTTTAGAACTGCAACAGTAACCTGCTAATTATCCTTCCCTCTTCTCTTAAACTCAGTGTTTTGATATTTTCCTTGTCCCGGAGAATTAATTATGCCCAATGTTGTTCTTAAATCACATAAACATTAATCTGTGGAAAACCTTTCAATGGATTTCTGTCTCTTTTGGAATGAAATCTGAAGTCTTTATCAAAGCCTCCATTGCTCTTGACCTCTGCCTTTCTACCTTTATGTTTGGCCAGTCTTTATTTTAACCACTAGATTGTGGGTATACTGACTTTCTTGATATTACTTAAAAATTTCTGCCTGGGATATCCCTCTAACAGTGAATGGGGCAGGGTTAGGGAATCCAAATTTGGAATGTGGGGTTTGGGTGATAATAGAAATGTTCAAGGGAGAGGTGTGATGTCTTGTAAGCCATGGTAGTATTTTGCCTTTTTCTCTGGGGGCAAAAAAAAAAAAAGTCATTTCAGAGCTCTGAACTGGGGTTGACATGTTTTACTTAGCATGTTTTGAGAATTGTTCTGACTGTGGCATTGAGAATGGCTATAGAGGATAAAAGGAACAACATTGAGCCTAACCAAGAGTGTATTGTGGTAATTCAGATAAATGATGGCTTGAACTGGGTGGTAGCAGTGATAGAATATGTAATTATGCTTTAAACTGATGTTAATATTTGTTGGTCAAATAAACAGTATTTTCTCCTAAATGAATGAGTTTATTAGAAAAAAAAGAAACAGCAGAAATTTCTCCAAAATCCTTCATCTGAACAATGGATAGGATAGACGTTAGGTGATGTGAAGTGGGAAAACATTGTGGGTGGAATCAGAATCAATGGGAACTTGAGAGTTACTAATATGTATGTATGCAAAGTTAATATGCATGTTAGTCCCTCAAGTAAAGAGACTGCACAAAGAAATGGGTATTTTATCTGGAGTTTGGGAGAGAGTTCTGTGCTAAAGACATTTATGTGGGACTTATTAACAAACGGATAGTATTGAAAGCCATGAGAGTAGTTGAGATGACAGACAGCTAAGATAGAAGCAGGTCAAATGTTAAAGGGAAAGCAAAGGAGATGGAGGTGGAGCATTGTGAGACAGGAGGAGAGACTCAGATATATTTCATTACCAATCATATTGTTTTAAGAATGGTAGATGGAAATTATTAAGACAATGATGGGCACTGATTGTGTTATTCATATTTCTCCTCATATTTCCTTCCATTCTACCTTCCCCAAACCCACCGAACTTTTACCTCTGAATTCAGCCATTCCCTATCCGTTGGATGGTGATATAGTTTGTATATTTATGTGAATAATGTCAGTGCTGAAAATAAGCAGATTAAAAATATAAAGAAGTTTTATATTTTAATACAGTAAATTTGACCTTATCTTACTTGGGTGTATGTTTTTATATACATATGTAGTGAAGGCTCCCTAATGTTAGTAGAACAATTACTATATACAAATACAGTTTAAGGATGATTTTAAAAAATGTTTTTTCTCTTCTAAATAAGTATTTCATTTATTATTTTTGCAACATCTTCAACTTACATTGTAGTCAAAGTCCTAATGCTCCACAAAATAAAGAGTTCAACAGGTAAAAATTAGAAAGTCCTGCTTGAACCAGATTGTAAGTCAGGGTAAGTCAGGGCTTGCAACAAGATTCAGGAATAGGTGATTAGCACAGCAGTTACACTGTCCCGCATTGGGGTATGGGAAAGCAATTCCAAGTTCTGACTCCTGATTCCAGCTGCCCACTATTGCAAAGCTTGGGAAGAACCAATGTCACAAGCATTTGGATGTTTGAAGCCGACGTGGCAATTGTGGATTTTGTTGTTGGCTGCTGGGTTTGCCAATAGCACAGCCCCAGCCGGTGCAGGTAATTTTGAAGTGAACCAGCTAATGGAAGCTTGTTCACTCTGTCACAAATTAAAAAAAGTGCCTTAAAAAAATGTATGTACCTGAATACTAACTCAGTGCTCTTACCTTGGTAAGACAGTAGTATTATGAACATTATGTTAGCATTAAAATGATAAAGGAGGCATGCCAGAGCTGGATAATACAGTTTGTAAAAAGAGGCACATGCCATAGATTATAGAGTCAAAACATATCACAGGAGCAGCTCAGACAGCCTAGCCCTGGCCCTTGACTCTCTTGTTAAATCCTATCTGACTGTACTTTTGTGCATAACGAGGTTTCACCAGAATGTAGATCACTTTCACTTTGTTTTCTCTTTTTCAACTGTTGTGGGGTTACTGCACTCCTTTATTACTAATGTAAAGGAAGATAGATAGATAGATAGATAGATAGATAGATAGATAGATAGATAGATAGATTTTAACAACACAATATTTCCCACCAATCCTTTCTTCTACTTCCTTCTTATTTTTCATTTAATTATTATAATGACATACTTTTACTTTATAACCACAAGCTTAATCTTTAACTAGATAAAGAACTCAATACATAATGAGTAGAAAAACCATCACTGAACCAGAGGATAGTTAAGTTACAATGTTAATTGTTTTGTACACTATATCATTAATATATAATATACATATTTTTTACTCTAAAATCACCAACCACAGAAAACCTATGATAATTTTGGAGACTGGCTTATTTCACTAAGCGTAATAGCTTTCAGTTGCATCCATTTTGCTGCAATAGACAGGATTTCATTCTTTTTTATGACTTAGTAGTATTCAGTCGTGTAATTTTAACCACATTTTCTTTATTCAGTCATCATATTGGTTGACATATTGGTTGAATCCATATCTTAACTGTTCTGAATTCAACTGCTTATAAACTCACAGGTACAGATAAATCATATACTGATTTCATGTCTTCTGGATAAATTCACAAGAGTTAGATGTCTGAGTATATGGATGATCTATTTGATGAATTCATTGGAATTAACTAAAATGATGTAAATGTTTAGTATACTGTCTGGAACAGGTTTTTTTAATATATTATTTTATTTTATTTTTTTGTTTTTTTTTATTATTTTGCATTATGTGACAGTTTCATAGGCTCTGGGTATCCCCCCACCCTTCCCCCTCCCCTCCCCCCAGTGGATTCCTCCACCTTGATGCAGTATTACAGTTCAAATTCAACCAAGATTCTTTCCTTGCAAATGTATACCAAGCATAGAGTCTAGCTACTTATTGTCCAGATGGGTTGAACAGTTTCTTGGGGAGACCATTTCTGGTCCGAAGTTAGAGCTGGTATAATATCATCACAGTCAATTAAGAGTCCCAATATAACATCAACAGCAATTTGCAACATTATGGAATTGACATGGTTTTGAGTAACCAGTATGTTAAAAAAAAAAAAAAGCAAGTCCTAACCACAACCTATGATTATTAGCTCATTGACATTTCAATTTTAGTTTATATACAGGACCGGCTGCTATATACCTTAAAATGGCTATAAGGTACCATTCAGCTGTCTCGTGTCTATTTCATTTTCGTATTTATCCATTTGTTGTGTTGAAGTCTAATTTTGCTGATCTTGGCAGATTTTAGGATAATCTAAACTGGCTTGTAACTCTAACAAGACATTAGTCGACAATTAAGATGCAGAACATTTTTTTTTGGGGGGGTGGATGTGCAGGAAAATCCTCAACACCATGGTGAGGAGTGACTAATCTTTGTGTCCCACCCAGTGAGGCATGAGCCAATCCACGCCAGCTCTTTCCTGTCAGATTTCAAGCTCTACTTTCTGTTGTTTGTCTATTTATTTTAGTTTTTTTTTAGTTTGTATGATTGTGTGTTTGCTATGAGGGGTTTTCGCAGCGATCCCGATGATCACTGCGAGGGAGGGTGGGGATCCAGAGGTGGTGCCAGGCTCGGATCAGAGAAAGCTCTCCTCCCTGGTCCCGGAGGACGTTTATTGTTCTTCTGTTTCTGCGGTTGGGGGTGGGTGACCTCAGAGTACTCGGCCTCCGAGGGCATCCAATTCCCTATGGCCTTCTTGGCAGTTGGGATGTAGTCCTTGTTGCTCGTATTAATAGTTTGTGGTGAAGGTCTGGGAGTCTTCATGGTTGGGATCCAAGCTTCCTCCTTACCACCTGCTCCACTCTGGAGTGCCCCCCTGCTCCACGCACATGACCTCCTGTTAAGAGGTTGTCAGGATCGCACCCGATTCCCCCCTCATGCATCGGTATAGTAGTTTTACTATTGTCTAGTGCCGCTTTGAGTCTGTTGTCTATGAATTACCAGATTTGATCTTGATAGGCTATATTGTACTTTTTCCTCACTCTTTTTATGGTCCTGAAAGACTTCCCTGCACTCCCTCTCCATTACGGATTAACATAGCATATTGAGGGTATAGTATGTTTTACAGTTTTTCAATGTAGATCTTAAGTATTCTGACATTAATTGTTGGTTTATAGATTATATCGCATTATCTTATTGCATTGGATACAGGTTGTTAGAGATTGCACTAATATTACAATATACAGGTACTATCTTCCAAGATGTCATCTTTTCATCTCAGATTAAGGCAAACATGTGGTATCTAACATTTTGGGATTGGTTCATTTCTGTTAGCATGATGGATTCCAGTCGGGCCCATTTGGCCACAAAGAACTGCATTTCGTTGGTTTTTTTTTTTTAATATATTTTTAAATTTTTTAATGGAAAGGTAGATTTAAAGAGAGAAGGAGAGATAGAGAGAAAGATTTTCTATCTGCTAGTTCACTCACCAAATGGCTGCAATAGCCAAAGCTGAGCTGATACAAAGCCAGGAGCCAGGATTCTCTTATGCATCTCCCCCATGGGTGCACAGTCCCAAGGACTTGTGCCATCCTCCGCTGCTGTCCTAGTCAGAGTTGTAGGAACGTGGATGGGAAATGGAGCAGCCAGGACATGAAGCAGCAAGTATATGGGATGCTGACAATTGGGGGGCAGATTAGCCAGTTGAGCCATGACACCAGCCCTTGGAATACAATAGTTAATAAATAAATATAGAAAGTGTTGGCCCTGAATACATATATGTGTGTGTTTTATATATATGAATATATATTTTTTAATTTTTTATGATATTGTTACTTAAGCTTAGAGATTTTTTCATTCCCCAATCCCTGTGTCTTTTCCCTCCATTGTTTCCCCCTGTATTATAGAGATAGTGTCGTTCTTCAGCAACAGTCACAATTGTGTCATTCTGTTTCAGTGTGCCATGACACTGTAGGTAGACACAATCGTACAAAGTCCAGGATTCTGGCCCTGGCATGATACTTCACTGGCTGAATTCTTGCCTGCAAGCACCAGGTTCCCATATGGACAACAGTTTGTGTCCCGACTGCTCCACTTCCCATCCAGCTCCCTGTTTATGCTCTGTGGAAGCAATAGAGTATGGCTCAATACAATGGGATCTACCTTTACATGGCAGATTCAGAAGAAGTTTCTGGCTCCTGCTTCCTGGCTTTTGTTTGGCTTGGCTCTGGCCATTGTGACCACTTGGGGAGTGAACCAGTGGTTGGAAATCTTTCTCTGTGTCTCTCCTTCTCTCTGTGAATCTGCATTTCTAAATGAAGGAATGAATGAATGAATAAACCTTAAAAACATGAAAGTCCAGCAGTCTCTTGTCAAGATGTATTATTCAATAGTTTTTTTTTTTAAGATTTATTATTATTGGAAAGCCGGATATACAGAGAGGAGGAGAGACAGAGAGGAAGATCTTCCATCCGATGTTTCACTCCCCAAGTGAGCCGCAACAGGCTGGTGCATGCCGATCTGAAGCTGGGAACCAGGAACCTCTTCCAGGTCTCCCACGCGGGTGCAGGGTCCAAAGCTTTGGGCCGTCCTCTACTGCTTTCCCCGGCCACAGGCAGGGAGCTGGATGGGAAGTGGAGCTGCTGGGATTAGAACCGGCGCCCATATGGGATCCCGGTGCATTCAAGGTGAGAACTTTAGCCGCCAGGCCACGTTGCTGGGCCCGATTCAATAGTTTTATTAGGAGTCCATATTTCATTCAGAAGTGCAGAAGCATACTGAAGTTATATCTACACAGTATATTGCCTCCATTATATACAATTGTTCCTCTGAGTAAATATGTGTATATATGTTATATATCTATTGGTCTTGTATTTTGCATGAAGGTTGCCTATATCAGAGAGGCTATAATATTTGTCCTTTGGGGATTGGCTTATTTCACTGAGCATAATGATCTCTAGTTGGGACCATTTTGTTGTAAATGATAGAATCTCATTCTTTTTGTGGCTCAGTAATAGTCCCTAAAGTAGATGTACCACAGTTTCTTCTTTCCCCGTTTCAGCAGACATCTGGGTTGTTCCCGTGTCTTCACTGTTGTGGATTGTGTTGCTGTAAATACTGGATTACAGGTCACTTTCTCAGATGAGATTTCATTTCCTTTGGATATATTCCCAGTAGTGGGAGAACAGAGTCAAAAGGTATATCAGTTTTGATTACCTGAGCCCTCTCCATACTGAATTCCATAGTGGTTGTACTAGCCACCACTCCCACCAACAATGAAGGAGAGTACATTTCTCTCTAGTTCTGCATATATTTTCAAGGATTACTTGATAGCTTGGATTGAGTGAATTAGGAAAGCTAATCAGATATAACTTTTTCCCCCTATTTTCCTATTTGTGGGAGATAACAAATCTTGGGGAAATAGTGAAAGAATTCTTCTTTAGATATTAAATGTGAAGATTTGTTAAGTGATTTTTGCAGAATTGTGGGGATAGAGTTTAGAGAGGAGGTTATTAGAAGGTAGATATGTGGGAACCAACAGAATATTGATGTCACTATTTGACCAGAAAGCATCATCAAAAAATTACCGGTAGAGGGCCATGTGGTAGCCTAGTGGCTAAATTCCTTGCCTTGCTCACGCTGGGATCCCATATGGGTGCTGGTTCTAATCCCGGCAGCCCCACTTCCCATCGAGCTCTTTGCTTGTGGCCTGGGAAAGCAGTGGAGAACGGCCCAAAGCCTTGGGACCCTGCACATGTGTGAGACCTGGAAGAAGCTCCTGGCTCCTGGCTTTGGATCAGCATAGCACCGGCCGTTGTGGTCACTTGGGGAGTGAACCAGTGGATGGAAGATCTTCCTTCCTCTCTGTCCCTCCTTGTCTCTGTATATGTGACTTTTCAATAAAAAAAATAAATCTTTCAAAAAAAAAGATTATCAATAGTAACAAGATAGACAGAGTCATGCATGCTATCATGACTGATTAGTACTTCTTTACATACTCTGATTATAGCTTTTGAAACAGAATATACATAGATCATTTTTAGGGTATTTGAGATGGTGTTTTGCTCTGTAGTGCAGTGCGTTAGACCACCGCCTGCAATGCCAGATCCCAGATGCACAGTGATTCGAGTTCCTGCTGCTATGTGTTTGATCCACCTCCCTGTGGTCATTTGGAAAGTCATGGGTCTTCCAACGAATGAAATTTCTCTCTCTGCCTTTCAAATACATAAATGAATATTTTAAAAAACTTAAAATATTTGTATTATAAAACAGTAAAAGTAATCACACAGTTCTAATAATTTCTCTGTATATTCAATGTAAGATATCATATATGTCAAACTCATTTCCTTCTGCCTTTAGGAAATGGAGTTGTTTTTCCCTTCAAGTGGAGGTTGTGGACCAGCGAATACAGCAAAATTTACAAACTGTACCTGTTGCATTATTAAGCCCCATGCTATCAGTGAAGGTAAGTCTTATGCTGAATACAAAATATGAAGTACATTGTATTTTCTTGAGTTTTTTTTTTTTTTTTTTTTACTTGTTGAAGGCACATGCATCTAGGCAACAAAATACTGGGAAATCTGTCTCACTCTGTACCTCTGCTTTGTGTCTGTGGTTCTAAGAAGGTTTTCCTCAGGTTCCTGCATAAGGTCAATTTCAGTCACCCTATCACAGGTCTTGACTCCTTGAGCATTTTTTAAAAATCAGTTTTTGAAATCCAGATTGACATGTAGTACTTGCACATTTTTAAAGAACATAGAGTGACATTTCAACATTTATTGTGTTGCTTAAAACCAACAACGGTGGGCAGCCAGCCTTTTGGTGTTGTTTTCCATTGTGGGTTTGGAGCCAAAATTCTGTATTCTCTTTCATTCTGAGTCATGGTCTTCCTACGGTGCTGCATCGACCTCCTCTTTGCAGTCACATACTCATTCACTTAGTTCACATCCAAGGCTTTCCTAATGTACATTTAAAATAATACCTATTGTAGCTGCAGCACCATGCTTCCTGAGATAGTTGAAAAGCTTCATCAGTTCTTAGTATCTTGAAAGACATACATACACACACACACACACACACGTGTGTGAGAATTTGTACTGATTTTTCTTATTTTTAATCTTTATTTTTAATCTACTTGTTTTAGTTTGTTGTATATGTGTTGGGGAGCTATTCTGAATGTTTTGGAAGTAACAAGGGACACAGTGAAAAAGTTCATCCTTCAAGTGTGAACTGCGTTAAACATATATATCAATGTTTAAAATAATGAGATTAATAAAAAATACAATGACACCATTAAATCAGTTATAAAATGGAAAGATAATGGTATTAATAAATAATGCAGTGCACTATTAAATCAGTTATAAAATGGAATTTTAAATTTTATGTTTTCTGAATAAAAAGTTATTCAGGTGAGCAGTAGAATTGGAAATTTAAAAAACATAAAAGTTGTCTGCCTTGTCATCATTCAGAAATGGGCATTTTTCGTATTTTGGTACATTTTCTACACATGTTTCTCATCTGTGTTTATATGTATGTGTACACATAGGTACGTGTGAAAGCTGGCTTGATTGAGCTGTAGTACTATAGGGTGTTACTCTAAGTTTAATTATATGAGCATTTTTGGATTTCCTGAAATCTTTGGGACTGTTTTAAAAGTTTATTCAGCACATAGTAATAATCATATCTATGTACTATCATATTTGGATACTTATATTGTGTTTAGTTTTTTAATAGTAAAATAAAATTTTGAAGAATATCTTTATGCAAAAATATTTATGTTATATCTCTTTAATCATTTCCTCTGGCCAGTTTCCTACAGGTCGGATTATTGGTTAAAAGGATATGAACCTTGAGGATCTTGTTGTATAATTAATTCTTCTTTAATTATTTAGTTGGTGCTTTAACATCTTATACAGTGTTAGGACCCTAAGCATAGGTGATCTGAGAGGGAACAGTTACACAGGACTTGTGGTTGTGTGCCTGGGAGCGGAGCTGTACCTTCTATGCACTGCAAGTATGCCAGGTGTATTTGTCTCTCGTATTTAGATATGCTGACTGAAGCCTCATGAGATTATTTCCTCTGATTTAGAGTAGAAAATTCAAGATGCCAGCCTTCCCCTCTTTGATTTCCATTTTGTATTCCCTATATTTAATTATTCCACAAAAATAATTATAATTACAAAATATCACACATGAGTAGTAACACTCAAATGGAAGAAATGATAGTAATATTGGAAATGGCTAGTTTTAGCAATCTGTGAAACTAAACTGGAGTAATATGTTACGATAATGTTTCTTGCCTGGGAATATGTACTCACATATATACACGCACGTGTATATATGTACTTGTATACAGAAACTTAACACATGCATATTTAACATACATATTCAAATATGATAAATTCTTTTCTAAATGCCTTAATTTTTTTTTAAACAAGGAGCCTTTTTTTGGCACATTAATACATTTGTAAAAAGTTTTCTAGAATCTATCATTTATGTATATAATATGTACTATCATTTATGTACTAAGCATGGTTTATATTAAAATTTCTGGTTCAATTTGAGAGTCAGACACACACCGACACAGCTCCCACTTGCTGGTTCATTTTCTTTTCTTTTTTTTGTTTAATTTTTTAAACACCTTTATTTGCTTTAAAAACATAAGACTTCTTGTACAATAAAGCATAAGCATGTACCATCTACAAAGTCAGAATATCTTCCTCATGGAACAAGCAGGAAGAAAGGAAAAACACACACATGGCAAAGTAGTCACAGATTATCTCTAAAATAATTAAGACTTTCGGCCAGAAAAATTAATCTTTTGAAAACAAAAGTATAATAACAAAAAGCCATATTTCACACCTGGAACTAACAGTAAACATTCATAGTATAAAATTATCTGTTAAAATCAAATTCCTATATATTGAAAGCATTAATATCACCAAAATACCCATCGTACTTAAAGCAATTTACTAGCTTATTGCAATCTCAAAATACCAAAGACATTTTTCTCATATCTAGAACATTTTTAAACTACTTTTCGGATTGACATCATTTCATAACAGCCACATCAGTCACAGCATGAATAACAACAGCAACAACGTCAACAACAAATTGTAGCACCTTGATTAAGTAATGTGCCACTGAGTAGGCAGCACATGCTTCACTAAAAGGAAACACAGAAGTCTCTTAGGAACTATGTTGCCATCGCATACTCCATGGGCACTCGATGAACTCCACTAGAGAAAAGATGGTTCATTTTCTAAAAGCTTCTGACCACTTGAAGTGAGCACACTTAGAGGCAGGAGCTCATCATGTAATTCTGATCTCTGGCATGAATGCCGGGCTCTGAAGCCATCCCCTGTGCCTCCTGGAGCCTGCTGTTGCTGTAAAGTGTGGCCAGCAGCAGAAGACAGGACCTGAACGCACTGATGGGACATGGCACATCAGTATTTCACCCTGTGGGTGAAATGTCTGCTACCAGCTTAATGCTGTGTTCCATTAGAGTTGATCTGATTGGTCTGATATTGTTAGTTGTTTGGCCTAACTACTCGTACATTGTTTATGAAGTAACTAACGGTGTAGTATGTGAACATGTGCAGTTTAAATTGATCAAGACAAGCTACAAATATTTCCATTTCTTTATCTTTTCTTCATGTTTAGAGTCTACTAGTACCTCTTTCCCCTTCTTTATAATGTATATAATGCAATACTCTGAGCTTTATTTATCTCACTGAACTGTAGGATGCTAGAACTTACTGTTTGTTTCAAAATATGTTTTAGTAAGTGTTTTCCAAATAATTCATCTTTTTTTAAGGAAGAAAAGGTGATACACGGAAAGAGACAAAATAAAGAACGATGAGAATACGTGTTGGTTATCAGTCTTTTTTGCAAAGATTTATTTTGTTTATTTGAAGTGCAAAATTAGAGAGAGGGGGAGAGCATACAGAGGGGGAGATTCTGTCTGTCTGAATCAGAGATTCTGATTCATCCCCAGATGGCTGCAGTAGGGCTTTGGCAGGCTGAGACCAGGAGCCAGGAATGGATACAGCGGCCCAGAAATTTGGAGAAAGTTTTGAACAGATAGGAAGAAGTCAGTTGGCCTGTAATTGTTCAGCCTGTACCTTACAGGTCAGGCTCCCGATTTGGCTTTACCTAGACCTCACTAATTAGGATGTAGAGTTCAGTCATTCCTAACTTGCTAAATTTGGGGGGATTTCTCTGCTCGCCCACCTAAGACAGTTCTACTCTTCAGTTGTTAATATGTGGCTTGTTATATGATTGTTTCGATTGCCCTAGAATGCACGACGTTCCGTAGGATCTTGCTTGAATACAATAACTGCTAAGTTTAAATAAAAATTACTTTGTGTGGATCCTATAAAGCATTTATTAACGTAAATTTGCTTTGTTAATTCGTTAATATAAGGCAAACAGATTTTATAGACACAATTCTAGGAAGATAACCATACTTGCCTTCCTCTAATTCCCCATCCTTCTTTCCTTTATTTTACCTTCAGTTTTCACAATAACATAATTGGAGTTTGCTTCATCCTCCTGAATTTAATGCACCATCAACCATAATATTCAACTCGGAAAAACTAAAAAGCCCACTTTTCCCAGGAGTGTAGACAAAGGCTAGAAACAACAATCTGATTGATTATGGGCGAGGTTCATGATGTAATATTTTGTGGTTAGTCAGTGATCTTTACCAACTCTTGTAAGTGTACGGTTGTTTAACAAGCTAGTCACTTACCCATTGGAAGGACTATCATGAAAAGACAGTTGTTTTGCGGTCCATTGTTGGAGTAAATGCATTTTTAGAAAGTTCCTGAAGCAAACAAGGAAGTTATTTACAGATTTAGATCCTTATCTTTTATGGAGGAATTTTTTGGCACAAATAGTAGTCATGTGTATGTAGGCAGTTCTGCTTCTTAGTTCTATGTGAAGGCAATGGTTCTGCCATGGGAATGAAAAAAATAAAAAAGAGAGCTCATTTTGTGGAATAGACCCTGGAAAAATGAGAAGGTATTTTTTTATGTAAGAAGGAGAAAATATATTGTCATTTTGGATCAGTCGTGGGGTGGAAATTTGGGGAGGGGGTAGGGAAATCCCAGACCCTAAGGAATTGTACCATGAAATTCAAAACTTTTATCTATATAAAAAGTTTATATGTTATATATAAAATATATTTATATATTTACATATAATATGTGTGTATATGTATATATATATGTAGTCACTTTGTGTGTGTGTGTGTATTGTCAATATATATATATATATATATATATATATATATATATATATAGTCATTTTGGAACTCAGGCTTTCAAAGGGGAAAAAGCCAAAGTGAATGTTCTTGTATTTTTATAGTAGGTTGGTTGGGTTGAACTAGGCTTCAATGCCCATTAACATGTACAAGAGCTAAATGGGATGTGGGACAGACTGGACAAACCTGTGGTACATACTTGCAAGCATGGGGACCGGGGTAGGGGGCAGAGCTGGTGGGGGTTATGGGGAGTCGCCCCAACTAGGCTGCAGCTCCAATTGCTTTGCGTGAAGACCGAGTATGAAGTAGGTGGTTCATGAGGAAGACAGGGCTGGAAACAGAACGTACCCAGCAATTGCAACAACCAGCATGTGCATAAGCTGATTGGTGTGACGGACGGTGTTGGACTCTGTACTAGCAAACTCATGCAACAATCAGGTCTGGGATCATCCCAGATGAAGTTTCTTTGGAGATCCCTCCAACTCAACTGCTGATCTTAGAACCCCAACCATGAAGAGACTGTCAGCCAGTGAACTCTGAATAGGTTTCATTGTGATTGGAACTGCAAGGTGGCAGCAATCCAGAACTGATGAACTATCAAAACTGTTTGAGCAGGACCCTCAGAGCACGCCTCCTGTTGCAGATCTAGGGTGGGTGGGAGGATGGGTTGGGCTTTTCCCTTTGTTTCTCCCCTGACCCCAGATACAGGGAAAAATGATAATATTAGTGTGGAAACAATGGTATTACCCACTCACACCCTGTAGCCCTTGACCCTTTGTACCCTAATCAACTAAGTAAGATTATTAAAAAATAATTTAAAAAAAGAAAATTACACAGTGTGTTTATATCCTTGGTGCTATTTTTTATGTGTTAGTTTAATCCTTTTAGTGAATGAATTAGTTCTACTTTGAAATCAGGCTGTGTAAGTATGAATTCTGAGTACCATGGGGTACTCGGGAAATCACTTCACATCATTGGACCTTGTTCTTCATTTGTTTGTTAGGAATGCACCCATTAGTACAGTAACCAGTACTCAAAGTGCCATCAGTTAGCTATCATTACTTATGATTGCTATTCTGTTATGAAGCTGTGTTTTTTTTTTTAATTTTTTGAGGATTTATTTTTATTTTTATTGGGAAGTCAGGTTTACAGAGGGAAGGAAACACAGAGAGAGAGATCTTCTATCTGCTGGCTCACTCCCCAAGTGGCCCCAACAGCCAGAGCTGAGCCAGTCCAAAGCCAGGAGCTTCTTCCAGGTCTCCCGTATGAGTGTAGGGTACCGAGGCTTTGGACCATCCTCTACTGCCTTCGTAGGCCACAAGCAGGGAGCTGGAACAAGCAGGGAGCTGCAAGGGAAGTGGAGCAGATGGGATACAAACTGACTCCCATATAGCATCCTGGTATATGCAAGGTAAAGACTTTAGCACCTAGGTTACTGCGCCGAGGCCCAAGACTGTTTTTAAGAGGTGTATTTTCTCTTTTTAAAGATTTATTTATTTACCTACTTACTTACTTGCTTACTTACTATTTAAAAGACAGTGACAGAGCGAGAGGAAGAGCAGGTAGGAAGGCAGGGTGGTGAGTGGAGGATCTTAGATCTGTTGGTTCACTTCCCAAGTTTTTTCAGAAGCCAGGTCTGGCCTAAGCCAAAATTAGGAGCCGTGAACTCCATCGTCATCTCCAGTGTCAGTGTCAGGGGCCCAAACATTTGGTCTATCCTCCATTATTTTCCTAGGCACATTAGCAGGGAGGTGGATTGGAAACAGAGCAGCCACTACTCCAACCGAGGCCTTAATAAGGGATGTCAGTGTAACCAAGGCTGCCTGAACCCACTCTGTTGTAACTCTGCCCCCATATTGCTACTACTTCTACCAATCTCTGAATGCTTAAGTAAAGTTGAATGATTACCTATTAATTCAATATTCACATACATCATCCATTATAAAATAAGAATATCATTATGGTCTCAGTAACACAGGATGGTGAGAATTTCTTAAAGTATGAAAACTTTGAGTATCTAGGACATACCTCCAAAGTAGATGCTATAATATATTTCAGCTTCTGTAAAGCAGCTATTTAATGAAAATAGCAGTGAAAGGTGATGTGTAAATGGATGACTGTTAGGTTGACCTTTCTGTCTGCTGAGGTTGGGAGCAAACCCAATTTCATGGGAAAAACAAAGCACAATTATAATATCAAGGAAAGAGGCTGCTAAAATGTAGGTCTTTCAGAAGTCCACTACAGTTTTAAGCTTTAATAACTTTTGAAGTATAAAAGGCACAAACATATGGTAGGTGTTAGTGTTTTACAGTATGTTTGATTCTGGGTGGTTTTTTTTGTTTCAATTATTATTCCTAAGAGAAATGAAGGACTATTTTCCTACCTTTTGTATGTTAAAACTCAGTAGTCCTGGAACAACCTGACACTCATGCTTTAGGAATATTTATTCATTAACCTACCAGTTCCCATGTGTACACAGAAATTTTTGTGAGGAAGAGAATTATTGCTAGATTTTGCGCACAATTTAATGACAGATTTTCAACCACTTCCCTTCCATATTTTCCATAAACTTGTCTATCAAAGAACCATGTCATTATAGCACTCATGATAATTAATGCTGAGACTAACTACATGAGATACACTCAGTTTGTAAGAAAGATACCATGTGCCCATTTCCTCCTGGGCAAGCCGCTTAGCATTGTGGTACTGTGTCCCTAACCCTTTTGTCTGCAGACTTCCCTGGAGAATAGTACAATGACAGAAGGGAGACAGGAGATTCTTCTCCCCACACGTCCGTTCTGCACTTCAGCTTGATTCTCCCCACCTGGAGCCGGGCCAGTGCTGTGGAGCTGGAATCCAGGGACTCAACACACATGATGATGCTTTATCACAAAATGTTTCAAAAATAGAATGCATGTTTTCAGATTATAAGTCATCAAAAGATTATTCAAATTACATGGAAGATTACAAATTCTAAGATTTTGTTGATATAATTGATTCTTATATGTGAAACAGAGAAATAACTGAAGAAAAGATGGTATCTTAACAGTAAAGGCTCTGAATAAGCTTGGGTTTCCCAAAGATGAAAGAAATTGTCTCTTATGAAAAGTGTCAAAAGACACTTCTGATCCAGCTCCTGCCTGAAGTGCCTGGGAAATGGGTGGAGAATAGTCCAAGTGCTTGGGCCTGTGCACTTACTGTGGGAAACCCAAAGAGGCTCCAGGCTGCAGTCTTCAGACTAGAGGAGTTCCAGTCATTGCGGCCATTTGTGGAGTGAACCAAAGGATGGAATCCACCTGTGCCTTTCAATGAAAAAGCAAAATGTTTTTTTAGCTTACTTAAGAAGAAAAAGAAGAAGAAAGAAGAAAGAAAAGAAGAAGGAAGAAGGAAGAAGAAGAAATCATCCTGTTCCTCCATAGTAAAAACAAAGGCTGTAAACAATAATCAATTCCCAAAGCATAAGTCTAGCTCATATAGACCACACTTTCTGTGTTCTGTGGATTAGTTACCAGAAATCAGGAAAAACATGATACTTCTTTTTTTTTCTGTGACTGGCTTATTTTACTAAGCATAATGATTCCCATGCATTCATTACCTGCTGTCACACCCAATACGTCTTGAAAATCATGTTAACACCAATCATACTTGTACTTTATTGCTTTTGTCACTAGGACTCCCTTAAGTGGCACCTTTGCACCGCTCGTTCCTATGACCCTGATGCTACTCTGTTTTCTTCTGAGTGCTGCAAACATGTTCTCTTATTTAGAAACCTTTACTGTTGCTTTAATCTTATTAATACCAGTTTATGTTAAACTGCCTAATTTGTCCAAGTCTATTCTATTACATATTATGTTTCCTTCACCTAATGCAAGCCTATTTTTTCTTAAAATGGTAAGCTTACTCTTTCTAAAACAAAAATACTATTTGAACAGGAATGTCCCATAATAATATTGTCGTCCATTTATTTTTCGACATTAGCTGTTCATTTTCATTCATTTTTATTAGTAAACAGAGAACACCTTACTTTATTCCCTAGATAAAGTCCCAAGAGGTTAATCACATTTCCCTCTTGTCTCTTCCTTTCATCAGATTTTGCAAAGACATAATTTCAATCCACCTTATATTTGTAGGCCTCATTCACTAGTTACCATACTAGTCAATTAATAAAAAGAATGATTGCAGCTCGTTTTGAAGTGAGGAAAGATGATCCTTGCCATTATACAGCTAGATGATCTTATCTCGTGATCTCTCCCTCTTTATTAAAGGTAGGGTCATCTTATCTCATTTTGTGATCATTTGACTGTACATAGTATTTTTTTTCTGAGATACATATGTGTTCTATTTGCAATTTTATCAGGACAGCAGGGACCAGAATGTCACAGCTGTCAAAATATATATATATTTTTTTTCTTCCACGTTTCATAATTCAGCCTTTCTTTCTCAGGGTGAAGTGTCTCACGTCTTATATAAATTGTGTGGTTTCATGATAGTAGTTTTTGGTATAAGCAAGAGAAGCCCAACTTCGGTGTTCCAAAACTGTCTGATTTGCTTAGGCTGCTTGAAGAGGAACAGGGCTCATGCTAGCCTTAGGCAACACAAAAGTAACTCTGCCACTGTCTCTATTCTCTCTGGCTTAAGTCCTTAGTTCTCACGATTGTCAGCTTCTTTCCCCTGTGGGAATGGGAGTTCTAACAGCCATATAATGTGCATATGTTTGTTAGGAAGAGTGGAAAGAATGCTTGTTATCCTTGCCTCCAGCTTATATATATATATATATTTTTTTTTTTAAGAAAAAAAAAAAGGAAGGGAGAAAGAAAACTAAAAAAGAAATGTAATTGGTTTGTGCAAATATATGGATCCATTCCTTGGAAATCACTGTGCCCCAGAAAACAGAATATTTTGATTAGCCCTGGTTAGGTCTGGTGCTTATCATTTTTATCACTCATTGAAGCTGTGCTTTAGGGTTAATGAAGTTCTTTCCTCAAGGAGGAATCGGTGCTCATCTCAGCAGAAGCAAGCATTTTAAAAAAATGTCTAGTTAGTTATAGATGCCTAGTATTGTGCGTGACTGAATATAGGGAGGCTATTTATAGAGACCTTTGAACAAACCAGATGAAAGGTATGAGGTTATGAAGTGAGGTCTTTGGAGTAGGGACCGAGAGAAGGTGATCTGCCATTCAGAAGTTACAGGTAGCATTCAGAGAGTTTAAAGCAAACTATTATAAAACAAATAAGCTGTGGAAACAACAGGGAAATAAAACAGAGTGCTTTATTTGACTCCTGAGGTTTGTTGCATAAAATTCAGTTTCATCTCTTTTTGTTCGCTGTGTGTGCTTCATTTACTTAGTTATAGCCATTTGTTCAGAAGACTGAACATTTTGTATCCAGAACAGAGTACAGGACGTATGTTCATCAAATTGTTGTTTTAGGCTGTTAAACCCAGAACAGGATTTTAAAATGCTCTTCTCTCCTCCCTCCACACATATCCAACTTAGTATAAAAAGGGCAATTTCCTTGAGAGTTGAACAGGCCACGTACCAGGTGTGGGTATCATAATGGCATACTACCTAAATAAATAGGAATTGAACTTTTTATCTGACTTTCCTTGGCAGAATGGCAATTTTACTAAGTTGATCTGTCAATAGAATTAATGTGTTCAGATGGTGTATTCAGCGTTCATTGTGGTTCTAGATTTAATACTATGACAATGATTCGAAAAGTGATGAAAGTATGGATTTAAAACGTAAGTTTACTTTTATACAATTTTTTTTGAAATTTATGTAAAATGTTTTCATACTTGTTGAAGATCCCTTATAAATGTAATCTCTCTGTATTAATTATAGACCGATGCTACTCTCATATTTAGATCAACATACATATGTAATTATATAAATTTTATTATTATCACCAGTAAAAACACTTTAGGTATCTGTGACATCAAAACTACTCTCATAATAACAGATTAAATGTTTTTTTTAAATGTGTTGGTATTTGTACTGATGATACAAAAACAATGCTGTACAAAGCTGTTAATACCTTGTAATAAATCAAGGCAGTGGCATCAAACTGTCCTATAAGATATTGTGCTTTTCATCATCATGTACTTGAAAGAAAAGAAAGTCACTCTCATTTTGGAATATCCTCAGTGGAGCAGAAAAATTATTAATTTTGTGGCCATTTGGTATACGTCTTTTATTGTACTCTGTATGAAGAAATTGGATGTTTATATAGGGCTTTGTTTCTAAGAAAACATTTATACTATGTACATATTTGAGTTCTGAGCTCAACTGTGGATTTTTGTGTTCTATAGAATATGGTTTGTATGTGAAAGAACTCCTTGACAAATTGGTTATTCGGGAATGGGTATTTTTCAGGCATTTTCTTTAAAATTACCATTTAGAGAAAACAGTTGCCAACAGTTGTTGCCAAAGATAAAACTCAAGATAAATGAGAAGTTAAAGTTAATATTAAAATATGGGAAAACTATATTATCCAGTTTGAGCTTAGCACCTCCCCAATCGACTGTTCTAATAAAATTACTACTGTTAACAGAAATTGAGTTTTTGCCATGGTATTATGAAATGAGTCAGCATTTGGAAGACCCATACAACTTATTGAACTAGCACTTTTCAAACAAACGAAGAATGATGGTAGAAATAATGCTTAGGATAAAAATTCAAAATACTAAATGCAGCAGTGATTTTAAATATAGGTAACTTAAAAAATAAAAAGAGTATCACCTCACACATTTTTTGAAAAAATTTTTTAATTTAATTATTCCATGATATAGATCTTTGTTTTTTATTAATTACATTGCATTATGTGACACAGTTTTATAGGCTCTAGGATTCCCCTGACCCTTCCCCAAACCCTCCCCGCATGGTGGATTCCTCCACCTTGTTGCATTACCACAGTTCAAATTCTGTTGAGACTCTTTCATTGCAAGCATACACCAAGCATAAAGTCCAGCATCTTGTTGTCCAGATAAGCTCAGTAGCTTCTTGGGGAGACCATCTCTGGTCTGAAGGTAGAGCCAGCAGAGTATCATCTCAATCAATTAAAAGCCCCGACATAACATCAGCCACAATTTATAACGTTATGGAATTAATTGACATAATATTGGGTAACCAATATGTTAAAAGAAGAAGAAAGAAAAGAAAAGAAAAAAATGCAAGTTCTTAACTGCATCCTGTGACTTCTTCATTGATATTTCAATTTTAGTTTATATACAACCGGGTTCTATACACCTTAAAAAGGTTATAGACTATTATTCAGCTGTCTCGTGTCTATTTTCATTGTAGTATTTAGCATTTTAAAGTGTTGAAGCATAATTTTGCTGAACCTGGCTGTTTTTCGGGTAGTCTAGACTGGCTTATAACTCTAACAAGACATTTGTCAACCATTTAGGTGCAGAAGAGTTTTAGGAGGAGTGTGCAGAGATAATCTTCAGTACCCTAATGAGGAGTAACTAATCTTTGTGTCCCACCTAGTAAGGTATAAGTGAATCCACACTGACCGTTTCCTGTCTGATTCTAAGCTTTCCTTGTTGTTCTCTGTCTATCTATTCTAGATTTTTTTTTTTTTTGATGGGTGTCTGGAGCGATCCTGATGGTCATTGCTTGAGAGGGTGGGGACAGAGAAATCTTCCATCTCCCTAGAATGTGTGAGGAGGGCATGAAGTATGGCCTATCAGGATCATAACTGGTAACTCATGGACAACAGACTCGAATCAGCATTAGGCAATAGTAAAACTACAAAGGCATATGGGAGGAATCAAGAGTGATCCTGACAACCTCTTAATAGGAGGTCATTAGCACAGAGCAGGGGGATCCCAGAGTAGAGCAGGTAGACAGGAGGAGGCTTGTATCCCAACCCTGAAGACTCCTAGATCCTCACCAAGGACTGTCAGTATGGGCACCAAGGACTACATCCCAACTGCCAAGGAGACCACGGGGAATTGGAGTGCCTTCAGAGGCCGAGAACTCTGAGGTCACCCACCCCCATCTGGATCTACCACATGGGGTGGAAGAAGTCCAAATCCTTCCTTGTAGGATGGAAGGACATCGGAACTACAGCCAGGAGCCCTGAGTGGTCTGCAGAAACAGAAGAACAGTGAATTTCCTTTGGGACTAGGGAAGGGAGCTTTCTCTGGTCCTTGCATGATATAGTTCTATGGACTCTGGGATTTCCCTTCCCTCCTCCCAAATTCCTGCCCCACCCTCACTGACTTCTCCCATGTCATTACAGTAATATAGTCCTTCACAATCAGTCATAAGTGCATCATTCTGCTGTTTTAGTGTATCCTGACATTGTGAGCATGGACAATAGCAGAGAAACCAGCATCCTATTGTCAAGATACATTCAACAGCTTCGTTGGAAGTCCATCTTTACTTTGGAAGTAAAGATGCACACTGCATAAGTATGTGGTTCTCTTTTCTCAAGAGCTGTATTTATGCTAAAATATAATGGGTGTTTGTTAAAGTATTTAAATTAATATGTATTTGAAAATCTTTGGGAGGTTATGTCATGCTGGCTTAGCATATTAAGTGACTATATGTGATGCCTGTAACCCATATGGGCACTGATTCAAGTTCCATGTGCTGCACTTTCAGTCCAGTTCCCTGCTGATGCACTTGAAAAAGCAGTGGAAGATGACCCAGAGTCTTGGGACCCTGCACTCATGTCAGAGAGCCAGATGGAGTTCCAGAATCCTGGCTTCTGCCTGACCCAGGCACTTGCAGCCATTTCGGGGAGTAAACCAGAGGACGGAAGATATCTACCTCTCTCTCTCTCTCTCTCTCTCGATATATATATATATATATATATATATATATATATATATATATATATATCTTTGTCACTCAGCTTTGAAAATAAACAGTATTTAACATCCTCATAAAATGTGTACTAAATCTTAATAGCTATAACCTCTATAAATGAAAGTACTTCAGAGTCTACAATAAGTTTTTAAGAGCAGAAAGAATCTAGGAAAACCGAACCTTAAGAATGTCGGTTCTACAGGATGAAGTCCAAACTTGTGTATGTGATCTGTAAGCTCTTCTGTTACAGCTTCTCGGTTCTACAGGATGAAGTCCAAACTGTGTATGTGATCTGTAAGCTCTTCTGTTGCAGCTTCTGCCGCCTCTCGTCCCTGCACTTCTGTCTCACTTCCCCTTCGCCCTATTTTTTAGTAAAATGAAAACATTTTTGTTGGTGAAAAGTGGGTCTTCTAGATAAAAAAAAATAGATGGGTTTTATTTTTTAATCCAGTTTACTAATCTTTGACTTTTGATTGAGCTTAAGCCATTTACATTCAGGGTTAATACGTATGGGTGGTACTTTGGTCCTGTCATTTTAGGAATGGTTGTTCATTGGTTTAGTCTTCCGTTGTCATTTTACTGGGATGTTCTTCACATTTGCCTTTGGTTTTCTTGGGTGCTATTCCTCTTCTCTGTCAAGAGAACATCTTGAAGTATCCTTTGTAGGGCAGGTTTGGAAGAGGCGGATTCTTTTAATTTTTCTTGACTGTGGAAGAATTTTCTTTCATTTTCAAAGACAAAAGAAAGCTTTGCTGGATATGTTATCCTGGGCCGACAATTTTTTTCTTTTAGAATCTGGAATATGTCCCTCCATTCTCTTCTTGCCTGTAGAGTTTCCTGTGAGAGATCTCCTGTGAGCTTAATTGGCATTCCTTTATATGTCAGTTGATTTTTTTTTCACATGCACATTTAAGGATCTTTTCCTTATGTTCAATTGAAGAGAGCTTGAAGATCATGTGTCGTGGTGAAGATCGCTTTTGATCAAGCCTGTTTGGAGTTCTGTGCCCCTCCTGGATCTTGTTTCCCAATTCTTTCTCTAGATCAGGGAAAATTTCCCTTAGTATTTTGTTAAATATCGGTAAAACCAGTTTCTCTTTCTGCCCTTTCTGGGACTCCTATAACTTTTATATTAGGCCTCTTAATAGTGTCTTTCAATTCTTGAATACTTTTTTTGGCCTGATCCAGCTCTGCTTCCTGGCGCCTGGCTTCTGATCAACCCAGCTCCGGCCATCGTAGTTACTTGGGGCGTAAATCATCAGACGGAAGATCATCTTCTTTGTCTCTCCTCCTCTCTGTATATCTAACTTTCCAATAAAAATAAATTAAATCTTTAAAAAAAAGTGATGTCAATCTTCTAGTCACTTGGACTAAAAATTGTAGAATCATCTTTCGTTCTTTTATCTTCTCATTTGTTATTCATTGTGTTACTTCTTGTATAGAAAATATAATCATTATTTCCTTGAAGTACGAAATAGGACATAATAATTAAAGTTATAATGGTTGAAGATTTTTCAATTATTGTGCAAAACAATTTGAAAAATCTTTGTTGCTCCTTTTATTGTAATCTGTTCTTTAGAACACATTACTTGACACCATTATGTTAGTAATTTTAGTGTAATACTACTTTTATTTTGTATTATGCTGCCTAGTATTCTCAAGGACTCTTTTTTTTTTTAACTACCACAGCAGAATACAAATCATGGGCTTTTGATATTAACATAAATTATATTGATTTTCTGTAATGCAACTTAAGCTTCCAAATATAAAATTAAATAGAAACTTTTCCATGTGTAAATAAATAACTAACATAATTTAGATGTTAGTTACAAATAAAAATATAAAATGAATGAAATTTAAGCTTGTAGTATTTATAGGGAAAAGATATTATGCTGCAAAATCCAGCTGAGCTAGATGTGGTATAGATTGAGTTGTGTGTGGGCCTGTTTGACTGTGGTGACTCAGGCAGCCTGCCAGTTCCTGCTTTCAAGCTCCTGAAAAGCCTTTGCTGCCGTAACATGCTGTGATATTATTTGGCCTTCATGTGAGACAAATGTACAGTTTGAGAAATAGGTCTAATCCTGTCCTCTTCTCACTCCTCATTCTGCCGCAGTTGAAATAGTAATACTTGGCTCCAATAAGATAACACAAAATAATGTATCGTCAGGCACCCGCACTGCTTGGTGGTTTGTGTGTCCAGATCATGCACAATATTGAGTGTAGGTGTGGGCAGGTGTTTTTACATCAGAGACAGATGCAGAAAAAGTCTCCACAGACTTGAAAAAACTAAACTTTGAGTGTGTATAGCAATGAAACAGAGTATCAAATCTTGACCATATGTGCAGTCTATAAAGTCCGTAATATGAGACGACTCATCTGTGCCATGATGACCCCATTCTTTATGTTGATCCAAAGCTTCATCCCTTCCTTTTCAGTTTCGTTTTCCTGTCTTGTTCTTACTGTCAGATGAACAATCCCATACTTTCTTAGATGTGTCCCTATGAAAACTTAAGTGTCCACGGCTCCTAAGAGTCCTTGGTGCTTTCCAGTCCTCCTGAGGCTTCTGCCTGCCTTTTCGTTTATAATTTTAGTTTTCTGCTTCCCTGAACTACTCTGTGAGTTTCTTCTGTATCCAGAACTTCAGTATTTAGGGTTTTTTTCTTTGGTAATGTTAATTTTAAATTGTTTAATTTTTTTGTATTCTCTCAATTACTAACCTTTTATGGACCCAAAGGCAAAATGATATATTAAAATGTTTTTGCAAATTCCTATGGACCGTTATTGACCTGCTTCAGGAACTTAGGGAATCAAATGACCAAGTGTATTTCTCAATGTTAGGGAGTTACTCTCTTTTGCAAAAATGTGTATTTTCTTCACATGAATGTTAAGAAGAGTAGTTTGATATGGAAAATTTACATGTCTAAAAAGCTAAAGGTTTATATTTCTTAAAATGTATATTTCTGCCATCATTTGTTCTTCATTTTCAGGTCTCCTGGGCAAGATCCTCATGGCTATTAGAGACGCCGGGTTTGAAGTCTCAGCTATGCAGATGGTAGGTGCTTTTTCTTAAAAGTTTTATATCAAATATTTTGTGTCTGCTTGTGAATTCAACTCGTAAACTTAAGGGTATATTTATTCAACTCAATATCCTTTTTATAATAAAATGTTGTCAAATTATTTTATCCATAGACTCTTTTTCTTGCTACTGGTGAGAACATTTGCTATTGGAATTCCTATCTGTGTATGTGTGGCACATTTCCCTTACCTAGTTATTATTTCTGCCTTTTTATTTGCTTATATTTTGTGTGGGGATGCTAATGGTCACCAAAGTAGTAGAAACTTGACTTGATTTTACCTCCAGCCTGTTTTTACAGTATACCTAACTGAATGTTACACATATCTTGGCACTTTGTTAAAAAAAATAAATAAGGACCAAAAATGCACTTAGTTTTTCTAAACGAAAGTGGAATCAATGTAGGCAGTTTGAAGGCTTTCAGTCTTCCGGGTTCGTAAATAAGCAGGTGGTGAAGGAAGTTCAGTGTTTCCCAGACTAGTACCTTGTATCGTCTTTGCAGATGCTTTCTCAGAACCTTTTTGGGGGACTGTGTATTTCCATCCCTCTGTGTACCCTGGCACCATTGGACCTCTCAAGCCTAGCCTGGTTCACAACTGCCTTGTTCACACATTCCCTGGAAACCCTTCGTGGAAGCAATAGTGAGAATTTTGCTAGAGACCAAAGCTGTGTGCCGTACTTATTTGTACATTTGATGTGGAATTTCCAAAATAGTAAATCTATATAAATCACATAAACTGTTTTTTGTGGTGTTTGAAACATAGCAGCTTTATATTTGTTTTGGTTTTGGGGTTTTTGTTGTTGTTGTTGTTGTTATTTGTTTGTATGGCCAAAGCCATATTTCTCGAAGCTTAGAATTTTCCTCTCAGTGTTATTTGTATCATCTTTTCTTGAAAATAAATTCCTGTTGTTTCCAGTGAAGTCTTAGTGCCATCCAAAATCAGGTTAAGGTTCTGCCTATTTTGTATTCATAAGACCTCCATTCCTGGCACAAAAGACTTAAATAATAGCTGGTTTGGTAAAACTAGCCAGGCAAATTAAAGCAAATACCACATTCCCATATATTGATGTGAAAATTGAGATAAGTGGTAGAATAATTGTCACAAGCAACTAAATAGTGTTTGTATTTGAAAGGAGTGGGATGGATAGAAAGATTGAATGAGGGTTTCCAAGAGCATTTTGATAGGTGGTGGTGACTGTAGTTACCAATAATTTATCATATATTTCAAAATAACTACAAGACAAGATCTTGCATGTTCTCAATGCAGAGATATGATAAATTCTTGGGCTAATATATGCATATACATTTTAATTACTGTTATTTCCTCATTATAATTGCATATGTGTAGTAAAATATTGAACTACCATAGTATGTGCAATTATGTATCAATTAAATTAATTCAAAAGTTTAAAAGTATATCTCCTAGCTTATGACTTCATCAAGAAAAGTTGGAGGCCAGTGAAAAACTAGATATTTGAAGAATCTTTCCTAAGAAATTTCTATCCATTTATTTTTTAGCTGTTAGCTTCATATAATATTTACAGAATTATGCATCTCAAGCCTACTTAAAATTTTTTTTTGGAATTTCAGATTTGAACACAGACCTAACACTATTCCTACTATGAGAACTATTAAAGGAAAAAATCAAATAGGATGTTGAATTGAACATACGGGGAAGGCAGGGTTCTAGAGGCATGTTGTTGGAATTGAGACAATCTGTTCCTTCCTGAATCCAGGGCCTGTTACTGCTTTCTGCTCCTGTGACTTTGACCCAATGTCCAGCTTCTTTATCCTCGATTTTCTCATTTAGGAAAGAAGAAAATTATTGATGCTTAAGGCAGTTATTTTGCAAAATAAATTAAATGACCACATTCAATGTCTGAGGAAGTTTCTACGTCAAATAACCAAGCATTAAATAAGTTACACCTTTCATTACCATTCTGTTGTGGGGTTATCTGCATGCAGTTTGAGCAGTAATGTTGCTTATGAAGCCAAATCCCTGAAAACTTGAATCATGCTCTGTATGGGCAGCAGTTCCTCAGTGACTTTCAATCTTGGTAACAATAAAGAAAACAATAAAGGAACAAAATAGGGGTAAAATAAAATTCAGTGTTCCGAGTCTATTTTACAAAAAGTAACGTTTTAGTTTTTGATATCCTCGAATTTAATGTAGTTTTTTATATTTCCATCTAGATACAAATATAACCTTGTAAGAGTAAGCATAGACTTATTTTATAAGTATGTTCTTACTCACAGTTTTTTTTTTTTTTTTTGAGGAGTAAGTCCAGATCACTCTTTTTGCTCCAATTCCTGAGCCACTTTTATTCTGCATGTGTGTGTATCTCTGTCAAAACTTGAACCCAGAGGCTGGTCCAATGGCTTAAATGGCTAATCCTTCACTTGCAAGCTCCAGCTTCTCATTTGGGTTCTAGTTAATGTTCCAGCTGCTGCACTTTCTATCTAGTTCTCTGCTTATGGTCTAGCAAAGCAGTGGAGGTTGGTCCAAAGCCATGGGACCCAGCACCCACATGGGAGACCTGGACAAGACTCCTTGCTCCTGGCATCAGACTGGCTCAGCTCCAGCATTTGTGGCCATTTTTGGAATAAACCAATGGGTGGAAGAACTTTCTCTCCCTTTCTCTCTGTATATGTACATTTCCAATAAAAATAAATCTTAAAAAAAAGAAAGAAAAGGAAAACATAAACCCAGTCAACATCCACTGGTGCTGTCAACATGGAAATTAGGGATGTGGGAGCCCCACACTTCTAGATCACTTCTGTAAGAGTTTTATTAAGAACAAGTATGGGGGTCCGACGGCGTGGCCTAGCGGCTAAAGTCCTCGCCTTGAAAGCCCCAGGATCCCATATGGGTGCCGGTTCTAATCCCGGCAGCTCCACTTCCCATCCAGCTCCCTGCTTGTGGCCTGGGAAAGCAGTCAAGGACGGCCCAAAGCTTTGGGACCCTGCACCTGCGTGGGAGACCCGGAAGAGGTTCCTGGTTCCCAGCATCGGATTGGCGCGTACCAGCCCGTTGCGGCTCACTTGGGGAGTGAATCCATGGGATGGAAGATCTTCCTCTCTGTCTCTCCTCCTCTCTGTATATCTGGCTTTCCAATAATAATAAAATCTTTAAAAAAAAAAAAAAAAGAACAAGTATGGGGATTTTTTTCTAGATGTTTTGGAGGAAAATGGTAATTTTTCACTCCCTTTATAAAATTCTAACTATTTCTCTTTAATAATACGTATTTTGGTACCAATCAATAAAAATTACAGTGCACTTGATTCATTTAATAAATCAAGAAAGTGATTTTGTTCAGAGAGATGTAGTGTAGTTGTTGAGGATATGATCCATGGCTCATCCTGCGAATTTAGGAAGTTACACCTAACCTTGTAAAACTGGGACTGTTAATACTACCTATATTGTAGGGTTGTATTCTGAGTCTTAAATATGGTGATGGAACCTAAAATCATGTCTACCACATTAAGTACTCAATAATTGTTGTCATTGTTAACTAACTGATCTTCAGTAACATTTTCTTTAAATAGTAATTTATGCCAGGCTTACATTTTAAGGTAAAAAATACATATATACACACAAAAAAATCCTGTAAGTGTTGAGTACTAGGTATCACTTATTCATTTTTCTTTTATTCATTGTTTTTTGTTCTTTTGTTTTTCAAATATAGTTCAATATGGACAGGGTTAATGTTGAAGAATTCTATGAAGTTTATAAAGGAGTGGTGTCTGAGTATAATGTAAGTATTGAAATAAATGTAAAGCGCTGTGCCTGATGTGTGTGTGTGTGGTTGTGTTCGCTTTCTGCAGTTTCAATTTCTACAGTTTCAGTTGCCCGACATTAACTCTGATCTGAAAATATTAATCTTTTTGTTGATGAGAGAGGCAACATTCACACAGATTTTTAAAATTTTGTGAAGATTTTATTAATATTAATATATTTTGCTATTTTTAACCTCTTACTGGTCCTAAGTTATGGATTAAATTTTATCTGAAATATATATAGGCAAAACTATAGTACGTATGAGGCTCATTACCATCTTCAGTTTTGGGCTAAAAGTCTCAGAACTAGTCCCAGATGGATAAGCAGGGGCTATAGTGTCTCAGAGAGTGATCTCAATGTAATTTATAATCTAAAATACTCCTTAAAGTGTTCCCTCTGCAAAAGACCAGATGGTTTAATTCAGTGATGTGGAAATACTTATCCCCAATTGCTGGGAGAAGATATGATAGCATTTTTTTATGAGACAGAAATATCCAGGAAGAATGTGGAAAATGTGTCATCAGCACAGAACTTTGCTTTCTGAGAAGTACATGATATTTTCAGATTAGAAGACTGTCCAAAATGCCTTAGCCAGTAGAAACCAAACAGGTTTAGGACCAGCGTTTCTAAGTGTGGATGAAGCCACTGTCCGATGCTGGCATCTCACTTGAGCCCCAGTCTGAGTCTTAGCTGTTCCACTTGCCATCCAGCTTCCTGAAGATACAACTCGGAGAGCAGATGTCCCAGGCGCCTGGACCTCTGTCACACAGTGACGGACCTAGAAGGAGTTCCGTCCAGTCTCCTGAGCGCAGCCTGGTGCAGTCCTGGATATTGTTGGCTATTTGCGAAGTGACCCAGCAGGTAGAAGTGCTCGCCTTCCCACCCCCACCTTACTGAGCCTGCATTTCAAATCATACATTTTTAAAGCAAGTGAAAATAATTATGCACATTGTTATTCAAATCAACAGCAACACATAATACATAATATGCAGGTGTTTTTGTCCTTTCCTCTACATTTGATTCTTACTCAGTAGGGCATGTAATGTCCTTGACTAGGCTTGGCCATCATCGTTTGTCTTAAAGTCTACCTAGAGCAAACAAAAATGGCTATTTAGTAATAAAAAAAAGAATGACATCAGATGAATCATTATTTTTAAGTAATTTTATGGTTATCTATTCAGCTTAAAGAAGCTGATCAAGCTTAAAATGAGATCATTATTTATAATAGTTAATAAGACAATGTGTGGTTGTATTTATTTTTATTTTTTTAATTCATTGATTACATTGTATTATGTGATACAGTTTCGTTGCAACTGGGAATCACCCCACTCCTCCCCCCGCCCTCCCCCCATGTGGAATATTCCACCTTGTTGGATATCCACTGATCAAGTACAGTTGAGATTCCCTCTTTGCAAGCATAAACTAAACATAGTGTGGTTGTATTTAAACCATTGCATATCATTATCTCGTTGTTTCAATGACATTGTTGTGTACATAATATAAAATCTTACTTTATCTAAAAAAAAAAACTTTCTTCTTGAAAGGTTTTCCCAAATGTAAATAGAAATATTATTATCTCAGTAATATTTTGTTGAAGTAAATGATACTCTTATGAATGGTATGTCACATCTCATATTTTTAAAGTTTAGTAAAGTCATATTACTGGCTCTATTTCATTGTAAGTTAAATTATGTTAGTTTATAATTGTGAAATGATCCTCTTAAATATAGAATGTATAGTACAAAATAGATATCCATCCCCTGTATTCATAAATGTAGATTATATAGAAACAATGACAGTCACTGACGTAATTGTATCGGATGTTTTGTTTTTAAAAGCTTTATTTATTTGTATCAGAAAGGCAGATTTACAGAGAGAAGGAGAGACACAGAAAGAGATCATCTATCCGCTGGCTCACTCTCCAAATGGCTACAGAAGCAGGAGCTGAGTTGATCTGCAGCCAGAAGCCATGAGATTTTCCCGGTCTCCCATGCGGGTGCAGGGGCCCAAGGACTTGAGCCATCCTCCACTGCTTTCCAGTCCGTCAGCAGGAATCTGGATTGATAGTGGAGCAGCCAGGACACAGAATGGCACCCATCTGTGATTGGCACTACAAGTGGAGGATTAGCCTGATATGCCATAGTGCCAACCCCACAAATATTTTTGGTAACATTATTCTTGTTTTAGGTTTTCACGCAGGTTTTCTTCAAACTCTAGATTTTTGGTATTTTTGTGAAGCTCATAGTAGCCAGCTTGTAAATGGCTAAACTCAATCCCCCTCCATTTTTTTTTTTTTAATCATGGGGTCAGATGCTTCATTTAAATCTGACTCCTCTACTTTCATAACCATAGACAGCTATTTACCTTTTTAAGCTTGAAACCAAGGACGATGTTATTAATCTTATATTGTGAGACTGTTGTGAGAACGAAGGGAAATGAGTCATATAAAGTCATCTGGCATGTTCAAAGTATTCCAGAACTATTGTCAGCTATTACTGTTATTTTGTTATATCATTTAGTGATGGTATTCTTTGGAGGTGGATCCTCTGTTGAACATTTATACGTGAATTTTGTGCTTCTGTATTTGTAATCTTAAGAAGTGGTGTTTGATATCTTCAGTATGTGATAAATAATAATCACAGTTGATGTTTAATGGAGGACAGACTTTAAATCAAACCATCCCACAAACGACCCACCCAGGAGAAATAGTTGAAGGGCTATAAAAGAAACAAAGAACTTCTTGTATGACTGCAAAATTTGTTCACTAATTCAAACAACTTTAAAATCTCACCTTTTTAAGAAATGTGCTGTACACTTACGATGTAGTGTTCTTTTCTTTGGGCTTTATTTTCCCATTCAATTACATGTATTTTGAACAGTGATGTGTGTCAATAGTTTCATTTTCTGTCATTGATACTGAGGGAGTTAATAAGAGTGAATGAGAGAAATACAAGGGAGGGGTGAAAGGAGGAAGGAGGGGAGGGAAGCAGGAAACATTTATGTAAATAAGTAAATAATAAGCAGGAAATATGTAATGTTTATGTAAAGCGATTTTTTAATATCATGAAACAGATAATCAAACTCACCATAGTTGTGTATTAGAAAGTCTGCATGTGACCTTTGTGAACTAGCACGGTGACTTTGTGGGGATTACAATGGGCAAGGTTTGGTGAACCACGCTAATTATGAAGCCCTTTCCCTTCCATTTTAACTTCTGTCATTTCTGTTGGGTAAGGTAACTGAGTTTGCCTTAATATTTTAATACAGCCTGTAAAATATTATTTTCCTTCGGTCTTATGAATCCTAAGCCACCCCCGAGTGATCCAAATAGCCTACGTTGTCCTACGTGATCTGGCCTCATCTCATAGCCTTCCTGCAAGTTAGGAGAACTCTCACTCAGCTCTTACTAGCTTGGTTCCTTGGTTGGTCTTTGTGTTTTCCATCTGTCCTTCTACCTCAAAGTCTGTATTTTTCACTTGTCAAAGTGAAATATTTTCACTAACTCTTCTTTCCGGAATAGTTTGCTGTATTTTTAATTTTTAAATTCTTATTTGTTTGTAACTAATTTCCTTATACTGTGCTCTGTTGTACTTTTGCTGTAAATTCATTCCCCTTGATTCCTGTTAGATTGATAGGTTTGTGGATTTCAGCAATTTTGACAGATTTTTTTGCCAGTTATCTTTTGAACTGTTTTTCTCTTCATCAGCTTTTTTCTAGAACTCCCTCTACACAAATGGTAGTTCTATATTGTCCCTCAAGTAAACTTTGTGTGTTTGTTTTTCATTATTTTCCTTATCTCAGTGTTCTCCCTTGAGTAGTTTTATTATTAAACATTTTCAGTTTTTTTACCTTTCTGCAGTGTCTTATCGTTCATACAACTCAATGTATTTTAAAATTCAGTGTATTTTTAAATTCAGATGTTTTGTATTTCATCTCCAGAGGTTTCTTTGGGATCTTCTTAATACCCTTGATTTGTTTTTCTCTTTAATATGTCCCATTGCTTCTTTAATTTGAGTAAATGGAGCCTATTTTTATTAGCTGCTCTAACTTCTTATGTTAGTCTTATGTCTTCTGTTATTGGGCCTCTTTATTGAATTCCATTCTTGTAATTTTTTTTTCTATTTCTTTCTGCATGCCTAGTATTTCATTAAGTGGTGAATTTACAAAACTACAGTTGTCCCTTTTGGATATTGTCGTATCTGACGATTCAATTATCCGGCAGCAGTTTGACACTTTTGCCGCTGAGCCACCAGTGCTGACACATTGACTGGGCACAGTCTCACACTTTCTGAGACTTGCTTTCAAGCTTTGTCAGGTTGACACGGAGCCTCTCATCACCCGGGGTTAGTTTAGCTCAGTGATTGTGCTGTGATAGCCCCCCTCCCCCGTAGACCTCACCCCTACTTGTGTCATAGGAGGGCTTTCCACTCTTCTGATAGCGGTGTAATCCTTGTTGGCCATATGTCACCTTTTTGCGTTATTGGATCTACTGCTTTCTTATTGATTTTTTTTCCCCCAAACTGAAGTGGTTTCCTTTATGCATGCTTCAAACTCTGAGCCAAAGTTTCATACCAACTTCTGGAGATCCTGTATCTTAGTGCCTGTATAGCTCCGTTTTTCTGTCCATCATTTTTTCCTGAAAATTCCAGCTCACTGACCGCACTGAGCTCAGTGAGAATGTTGAGCTGTGTTGTGCTTTGGCTGCCTGTCCTACCGTCTGGAACCTGCCTGTAGACATTAAGATGAAACACTTATTTAGCTTTCCTTGTTTGTTCCCCTTTTCTCGACAGTTGCAGTCCTTTGCCATATGGCATCCAGTGTCCAAAAGCTGGTTTCTTTTTATTTATCTTTTCTTATTTTTAAGATGTTGTGTGTGGGTGAATAAATCTGTTCCCGCTAATTCTTATTAGAGAACATATTTTTAAAAAGGTTCTTCCAGAGAAATAATTTGTAGGAATTTGTTAATTTGACATCACTGTGTTCATGGTGTGGGAGATACCTGGAATGCGAATATGCCAGAAGATAATTTAAAATAACGAAAGTTATCATCAGGTGGTAAGCGTATTACAATGATAGTAGCAGGAATGGTGACGAAGGAACATATCTGAAATATATTTTTGCGGGAAAAATGGATAAAATTTGGGACCTGCTGGCATGTGGATTACAGATAGGGAAGAAAACAAAAAACTTTTAACTGTTTAAGATCATTGAAGGAATAGTGGCAATTAAAATAAGTGTGAAAGACCATTGTATTGATTCTTTTGTGTTCTCTTATTTTATGTATCATAGGAGATGGTGACAGAAATGTATTCTGGCCCTTGTGTAGCAATGGAGATTCAACAGACTAATGCTACAAAGACATTTCGAGAATTCTGTGGCCCTGCTGATCCTGTAAGTTATTGCTAGAAATAATAACGTATTTTTGGCTATCCCTTAACTAAATAACTTGATAGGATTTATAAGTTTGGTTTGTTTATTTGTTAAAAGAGATAATATACAAGTGGCTATACTATGCAAATAACTTATGTAAAATTCCAAGAAAAATTCTACTTTATTAGCCTACGGACAATATATAATGGACAGAAGCATTTAACTGTGTTATTGTTGTTGTTGTTTCTTCTTGATAATTGTTAAAGCAACTGAACTTTTCAAGTTTTTTGACAGAAATTATGTAAGGAATTATAACAGTTGGTAAGACCTAGAGTTCGTTAAGGGAGCTTTGTTAGAAGAAGAGAGATTTGAAGGACAAATCAGAGCAATCGTAAGAAATATATCTGTGGGCAAAGACAATTATGAATCAGCAGAACTGAGGATAACATTTGAGAAAACCAGCCAGGGCAGAAGAACAATAGAGGCATTACATGTGGTTATAAAAGGGTACCAAGTCCAGTAGACTTTCAGAGAAATCATTGGTGATGCTGAAGATTTACTGGATACCAATCAAAGAATGTAGGGAAATTTTGATGGCAACTAAGTAGAACTCAGTTTTTCCCACTTTTGCCTATTTATGTTCTGAGTTCCATAATGTAGGCTAGGTTTTTGTTTCTTTGTTTTTATGATAATTAAAATTGTAAATGATCACCTGATCCAACAAAGGGTTAAATTCAAAGAAAGACATAAACTGGAAGCAAATGAGTAGACTTGTTCATTCTTTCATTTTTCTCATTTATTTAATGATTATTGTGCAAGTGATTATGAGTATAAAGCAGCCTCAAAGAGCTTAAAGGAAAGCTAGCAGACCATTTTCTGTGTACTGTGAGAGTTACACTGCTTGATATTTACAAATTCAGAGCAGAGAATCATGGCCGTCAGCTTAGCCTCGGGTCGGTGAAATGTGTCAGGAGAGACTTGTTGAATAATATAACATCTGCGATGCACTGTGGGGAATCAGTAGAGCTTAATGGGGAAGGCAAGAAATGCTATGAAGATATGAAGACTCGAAACAGCATCACTATTGGGCTGCACAAACTCTGCGTTAGAGTAAAGGAAGTGAAGTCCGAGGCAGGGAATGACAGAAAATGGGTTCCCTGGGAAGAACTGGAGCACAGAAGCTGATGACAAGCCAGGCAAGGAAAACAGATGGTGATTCGCTTTCTTTCTAGGTGTTTATTTATTGCGTATTTTCTGAGCACAGTGTGTGTGGAAGGCTAGGTCCTGTGGTTGGGGGAAATAAACAAGACTGAAATGAGTTCTTCTCCCTTAGGACTCTGCTAATCAGTGCGAAATCCCTTCAGGGTCTTGAATCGTGTCTCATTAAGCATAGTTGTTGGTTAGCCTCTCATTATATTTAAAAAAAAAACCCTCTATAGGGATTTTTACAAATTGCAGTTATTTTGATATTTACGATGTATGTGTTCTTGGAAGGTGAAATTTATGGTTTCTACTTTTGTATTGTATACATGTTTCTCTTTAAAATAGTTGCATTGCTTTTTTTTTTTTAAAGAATGACTTATTTGAAAAGCAGAGTTAAAGAGAGAGAAGAGATTGCTCAGTCTTCTATGTGCTGATTCACTCCCTAGATGGCTGCAACAGCCAGGGCCAGGCTAGACTGAAGCCAGGAGCCAGAAGTTCCCTCCAGCTCTTCCACACAGGCAGCAGCTGGATCAGATGAGGAACAGCTGGGACTGAACTAGCACCCATGTGGGATGACAGTGTCTTAGGTAGAGGCTTTACCTGATATTCCACAACTCTGGCCCTGTATTACCTTTTTTTTTTTTTTAATTTTTATATAGTTCCATCAGCTCCAAGTTTTCCCTTACCTCTTCCCAAATTTCTGGCCCCTCCCCCTGAACACCCCAGTGTTATTACAATAGCATAGTCCTTCACAGTCGTAAGTCCCTCATTCTGCTATGTAGATGTATGTTGACATTGTAGGCATGAGCAAGGCAGAGAGCCCAGCATCCTATTGTCAAGACACATTCAGCAGTTTCATTGGGATTCCATCTTTGATTTGGAAGTAGAGGTGCACACTGCATTGTATCCTCTCATCTGTATGTGATAGTCTGTACTACAAAGTTACTATACATCCTCTTAAATGAAAAGCTGCAAAACCAAATCAACAGCAGAGAGAAACCGCAGAAAATTTACAACAATGTGAAGTTAAATAACATGCTACTGAGTAACCAATGTGTCACTGAAGAAATGAAAAAGAAAATCAACAACCTTTCAGAAGCAAATGATGTTATTGTGTGACCCATGAGTCAGTGAGGAAATAAGAAAAACAAAATCTTATTTTTTGAATGAGTGGAAATACAAGCAAAAATATTAAAATCCCTTGGGATAAAGCAAAAACAGTATTGAAACGGTTATTGATCTCTATTTTGCATGTCTTATGTAAGAGAGAATCTATGATATTTGTCCTTTTGGGATTGACTTGAATTACTTTAATAGAATGAAGAATGTTTTCTTTTTATTATAAAAACTGAAAGTTGATTGGGCTTTATAGTAAGAGGTATATGTTTATTAGCACTGACCCTGGCTTTCAGTCACAATTACATAAAGTTTCATAAAGTTTCATAAAGTTACATAAAGTTTCTCAGTGCAGGTGGAGGATGTTAAGACTTACCATCTGCCTCTGACTGTTATTTTGAAATGAAAAGAAATGTCATAGCAGTTACAATCACCATGAACTTCAAGAACAGCAAGGTAGTTCTTCCTGATTGGTCTCAGACTTCTTTTGGTTCATTTTGTTATCTTCTGTTCCTCCCCACCCCCGCCATAAATCGAATGTTTACTTCATGCATACTCTGATGATCAAATCCATTGCTTCTCTCTGAAAAATGCATGTTGAAATGCTGTCAAGGGATACATTTGCTAACTAGTAATAATTTCACCTTAAACTGCTAGAAGTACCAAGCTATTTTCACGTTATCTTAAAATGATTTAGAAATTAATTTCTTCCATGCCTAGTCATCCCCCTACCTAAATAAAAACCCAGTTGTAATACAAATGAATTAATTATTGCTTGCAAGACTACCGGGTACATAATGGTCATGTAGCTAATATGTTATAATTCAACGGAATGACTTTATGCTACATACACTTAGTGCCTGATAATAACGCATTGTTTAAGTGTGTTTTGCAAGTTAAAATGATTCTGATATGTTCTTTATTTCTAAGACACACCACTATTTTATAAGTTGCTTCAAAAGAATATTCAGTCCACTGAAGACCATTAGATCAACTTGGAACTATACTGTTGCAGTGACATCATTTCATCATTGATGTCTCTGCTGTTGGCACATCCTTCATTTTTATGTTCTGCTACTTGGAAGAAAACACTCATTGTGTATGAACAAAATGTCTTTCAGTCTCTCTAGAAGTGGTAACAAAAGAGAAAAGTGGTGCGCAGGGTTCCACGTTAGAGTGTGGAGAAACACTAGAATTTCAGCTTGATTTAACTCCCTAAAATGCAAAAAAAAAAAAAAAAAGTGTAGCTTTTAGTAAAGCATAATGTCTTGATTGTCAGAAGTAAATTTACATAGTATGTTATATATGTGTGTGTGTGTGTAAATATGTATATTTGGTTATAATTACATTTTTACTGTCAAGAGTGTTAGAATTATGTTGATGACCACTGCGTACAATGGGGGAAATTTCACAAGTCTCTACGACTAGAGTTACATTCACTCAACATTCTGTGATCAACAGAAAATAAATCCACCTAGGCGGAAAACTTATTTCATATCTGCCTCTGTAACAGATTTGCATTGCACCTGCTGAAGAATCCCACTGTTAAATTAGCAGTCTTCTTGGGCCATTAGAAAACTCAAAGTCACCAAAGCAAGAATATTGTCTGAAAAATATTGTGCAGAATACACTAGTTCTTAGACAATTGGGCTTGATAAACCGAAATAATGCAACATAGATACATTTTACTTTTCTCAAAACATGTACCTAAAATATTTTTATAACTCATCATTATTTAAAGTGCAAAGGGTATTTTTGAGGAGATTACGGTTTTTGCAGTGAATATACATACTCACCTGCTCTCATGTGTTTCAACTCATCATTGAGTAGAAAGTTTTCATAAACAAAGGGTAACTCTTCAAATTTTAACAAAGTACTACCTTCATTTGGTTGTCAAAATATTTTTTTTGTCTTTTATCAAGTAGGCTTTACCAGTCTTAAGATGAAAGCAGAAGTATCATATTATGATAGGAACACAGGTGTTTTCACCCTGTGTGCAGAATCCTAGCAACTGACGTCTGTTCTGTCTGTTGTCTGGCTGACATCTGGTCCAGATCTTTCTTCCCTGGAGTTATTGAAGCCCTTAGCATGCTCAGCTTGACCAAAGACGACCTTTTCTGTCATTCGTCTTTCATCATTCTCTCTTATATACGTTTATTCCACAGATGACATCCCGAAGAGAGCCACTTCTGAAAACGTAATCCCTAGCATGGTGGGGTCTTGTCAGCGTCTCCCTGCCCTCTGGGTCTCTTGATTCTTGGCGTAGTTCACATCTGGTTTCAGTGAGACCTCCAGGCTTTGGAGGTGCTGCCCTTCCTTTTCTAACTTTTTTTTAAAAAGATCTATTTTTGTTGGAAAGTCAGATATACAGAGAGGAGGAGAGACAGAGAGAAAGATCTTCTGTCCGTTGGTTCGCTCCCCAAGCAGAAGCAATGGCTGGAGCTGACTTGATCCAAAGCCAAGAGCCCAGAACCTCTTCTAGGTCTCCCACATGGGTGCAGGCTCCCAAGGCTTTGGGGCCATCCTCCACTGTTTCCCAGGCCACAGGCAGGGAGCTGGATGGGAAACAGGGCTGCCGGGATTAGAACTGGTGCCCATATGGGATCCTGGCGCTTGTAAGACAAAAGGACCTAAGCCGCTTGACTATCACGCCAGGCCCACCTTTTCTAACTTTTAATCCCACTTTCTGACTTCTTTGTCCAGTCTACCTGGACTCCATTTTCCATCTGTTTCTTCATGCCTCATTTTTGGAATTTGTACTCACTTGAGAGTCTAAGAAGACAGAAACAGAGAGGGAGAAATACAAGCTGAGAAGAGTTTCCATCTGCTGACTTACCCGCCAAATGCTCACAGCACCTGTGAAGAGGCCGCACCAAAGCTGGGAGCGAGGAGCTCAGTCCATGTCTCTCTTAGGCCAACACCTGCTGCCTCCCCAGCACCTTACCAGGAAGCTCCATTAGAAAGCCCAGTCAGGAGTCAGACCTAGGCAGCATAATTAGGTGTGCCAGCATCCCTAGAGGTTGCTTAAGCTATTGTACCACTGCTACATTAGTGATTACAGTTTGTAGAGGTGGACCCGGTGCATGACTTGACCTTACAAAGATTACCATGTGTACTTTGTAGCTATTAGAAATGAGATTGCATACCCAGCATGGTAACCTTGCGGCTGAAGTCCTCACATTGCACGTGCCAGGATCCCATATGGGCACTGGTTCTAATCCCGGCAGCCCCACTTCGCATCCAGTCCCCTGCCTGTGGCCTGGGAAAGCAGTCGAGGATGACCCCAAAGCCCTGGGACCCTGCACCCACGTGGGAGACCCGGAAGAGGTTCCAGACTCTTGGTTTTGGATCAGCTCAGCTCCGACCGTTGCTTCTGCTTAGGGAGCAAATCAATGGATGGAAGATTTTCCTCTCTGTCTCTCCTCCTCTCTGTATATCTGACTTTCAATAAAAATAAATATTTTTTAAAAATGAGATTGCTTTCTTGTTTTCTTTTTCAGATAATTTGCTATTGGTGTACACGGATAATTTTGAATTTTCTGTTACCTATTTATCCTGCAAGTTTGCTGAATTCATTTATAAATTCTAACAGTTTTTGTGTAGTCTTTATATGGGTGTATGCATGTTTGCACATATATGCACATGTATGTATATGTATAGCATATACAGCTGAAAATATGCATAGGCATATATAGATCTAGACATATAGACAGATGCATGCATGTGTGTCTATATAATTTCATCATCTACCGATTGTGAAAGTATGATCTTATCCTTTTCAATTTGGATGCCCTTTGTTTTTTCCTCTGGTTTAATTGCTCTAACTAGTATATCCAGTAAGTTACAAAACAGAACTTGTGAAAGTGCACATCCTTGTTTTGTTCCAGATCTTAGATGAAAAGCCTCTCTGTTTCCTCTTTCAATATGATATCAGTTGTTGCTTTGTTACATAGGAGCATTGTGACTAGTATGTTCAGAATACTCTAGGGGCCAGTGAGATGGCTCAGCTGGCTAACTTTCCTGCTGTGAGTGCTGGGCACCAATTCCTGCATCGGCTGTTCTGGCTGCATTCTAGCTCCCCTCTCACGGCCTAGGAAAGCAGCAGAGGATGGCCCAAAGCCTTGGAACACTGGACCTGCATGGGAGACCTGGAAGAAGCTCCAGCTATTGCAAGCCTTTTGGGGGAGTGAACCAGCAGTTGAAGATCTTCCCGTCTGTAAATCTGCCTTTCCAAAGTTGATACAAGGAAGGTTAAAGGGAAATTCCGAGATCACTTTCCCTCATTTACCAGATTATTTTGGTTCTTATCCTTTATGAAAAGGCTCACACGTCATAACCTCAAACCCTTCCTTATATTTCAATTATGTATGTGTTTCCAACATGTGCACAGTAACATTCAGCTCCATTTGCTGTTTTGGGAGATGAGTCACTATTTAATACCCTGCCTAGTAAATACATTCTAATTCAAGGGTAACAATTATTTTGAGATGAATCTGAGTAGCTGAAGCTTAGCTATAGTTTATTTTTATGGGAAATGCAATAATAACATGAAGTGTTAGACTGATCAACTGTACCAGCTTGCCTGGCATTGAAGAATTTCTCAGGATGCTGACCTTTCGGTAAAAGCCTGTGACAATCCTAGGTGAAGCAGGGGCGGTGTTTGGTTATTCTAAGCAGTATACAACATTAATGCTTTTCCTCAGCAAAACTCCAGTAACGGAAAGTCCTGACTTATTCTCACCTGTGGGTATATGTCTGTTATGCAATGGTAACAGTCATGTACTGAGTTAGCACAAAGGATATGGATTCATGCTATACTTACCAATATAGTGAAATGAAACACAGTATAGAAGTTGTTTTTCATTCTAATTCTGTACCCTAGAAATAAGGATTCTTCCATATCTCTTGTCTACTTTCATCCATGTAAAGCTTATCTAATCATCCACTAGAGATAAACAGAAGGACAATCTAAGTGTAGTGGCCAACAATATGTGACTACTTCTCACCATGTGTATTGTGACTGTCCTAGCCCAGGTTACATCGTTTGCACCTGAATCACAACTTCTGTTTCTGTCTTCCTTTAAATGGATGTTTGATTAACTTATACAAGCTCAGAAATATAGTTAATCTGCACCCACCCAGATCCAGTGAATGTCGGATAAGTTTAATTTTTCATCAGTTTTTCATTTACTCTCTCACTTACCCTTGAATTAGAATTTATTTGCTAGGCAGGGTATTAAATAGTGACTCATCTCCCAAAACAGCAAATGGAGCTGAATGTTACAGCCAGAGCTGAGCTGATCCGAAAACAGGATCTTCTCCTGCACATCAATGCAGGGTGCCAAAGCTTTGCGCCATCCTCATCAGCCTTCCCAGGCCACAGGCAGGGAGCTGGATAAAAGTCGAGCAGCCAGGATACAAACCGGTGGTCTTATGAGATCCTGGCACATGTAAGGGTAGGACTTGGCTACCACATTGGGCACAAAAGACAATCTTAAAAAACAACAGCAAAGAGAAATAGTGTATAAATATTACTTCTTTTTGATTGAGATCACATCGAATCTGTAAATTTTTCTGTAGTATAGATTTTTTATTGTATTCTACGAATCTATGATCATGGAGGATTTTTCTATTTTTTGGTATTTTCTTCTACTTCTTTCTTTAAAGGTTTTTTTAAATCTTCATAGAGTTTCTTACACATCCTTGACTACATTTATTCCAAGGTATTTAAACCTTTTTTGTACCTATTTTGAGTTGAAATTATCTTATGGTTTCTTTTTCAGCTGTGGAATTGTTTGTCTGTGTCAAGACCTTTGGTTTTTGTGCATTGATTCAATATGTGGCAACTTTACCAAACTCTCTTATGAGTTCCAGCAGTCTCTTCGCAGATCCTTTTGTTTCCCCCATGTAAAGGAACATGCCATCTGTAAGCTGAAATATCTTGAGTTGCCCGTTGCCAGCTTGTGTCCCTCTGATATCTTTTGGTTGTCTGCAGTTCCAGTCATGTTTTGTTTGAATCTCCAGTGTTTCCACTGTAAAATTATGTCATCTGCAGGCAGAGACAATGGTAGCTTTGTTCTGTAAAGTCACTGCAAATGCTCAAGTCCAGAAACCTCAGCTAGAGCCCCACAGGGAAAAGCAATGGGAGATGCCTCTACTCCCAACACATGTATTAATGAAGTAATCAGTTGTTTTCGTGTCCAATTCAGTTTAAAGACAAACGTAAATATATATTTCTGCTCATGTAGCATTAAGCTCTTGGCCAGCATCACTGTAACTCATGCCTAAATAATTCTGAGATTACATATATATTTTCTCTGAATGATACATCAGAATATTCTTGCATTTAGTACTCCAGACAGTGCTTCAACATCGTGGTGGGAGGTCATTTTAAATAGAGCAGTTATGAACAAAAACAATCACAAAAATGTGTCACAAAATAGACTGTAAGACTTCAGTTTTAAACATGAGAATTGAAACAAGAGGGCCAAATGTAAGATTGTTTAAGCCCAGTGCGTTAGACTAGTAGCTAAAGTCCTCACCTTGCACACACCAGGATCCCAGATGGGCACCAGTTCTAATCCCGGTGGCCCCACTCTCTTCCAGCTCCCTTCATGTAGCCAGGGAAAGCAGTCAAGGATGGCCCAAAGCCTTGGGACCCTGCACCTGCGTGGGAGATTCGGAAGAGGTGCCGTGCTCCTGGCTTCAGATCCGCCCAGCCCTGGCCATTGCGGCCACTTGGGGAGTGAATCATTGGATGGAAGATCTTCCTCTCTGTCACTCCTCCTCTCTGGAATATCTGACTTTGCAATTAAAAAGTAAATAAATATTTTACAAATGTAGGATTGTTCAGCTTCAAACAGCATCTTGCACATTGGATAACCTAATTTTTTGTTTTGTCCATACATATCTACCAATAACAGAATGTAGCTATTGATTTAGGACTTTTCAAATAAATTTTAGCAATTATGTGAAATCACAGACATGAAATCCATGAGCAGTGATGATTAATCATATTTTCTACATTTATAGTAATGTAGAAAATTATTATTTGAAACTAATATGAAAAATAAATAATGTTTGCCTAATAAAATTTCTCTTGTAAGATAATACATGTAAGTAGTTTAATACAGTTAGCTTGAGATGTAAAAAAATGTGTATATATACTAGAAAAACTTAAATCTCAGTATAGGTATTTGTCTTGGATTTCTTTGGGCTTTGTTGTTAAGCAACATTCAATCCAAGAAATTGTCAAAAATAATGACTTCATGAACATAAAAATATTGTGACTTAATAGAATAACAATAGCAATTAATATTAAAGTTTAATATTCTATGAGAAATAAAGTTTTACTTAACTATAATATTACTGAGTCAACAACAATATTTTCCTTAGAAGACAGAAGGTTAAATTTACATTTGTAAGTTGAAGATTTTACATACTTTTTCTGTAATGTGTGGATTGTACAAGTTAATTGAGAGTGGAAACATCTCTCTCATTACTGTTGTTACAGTCATTGAGCAGGAAGCCTAAGATTCAGAACTGGACATTGCTGCTTCCAAGTTCACACCTGTAAGCATTACATGATTATTACATGTCTGTTAGATCTGATCATAGCATCACCAGCACATGACTCTTCACACCTAAGCACAAAAATAGTTGCTGTAAGTTTTAAAACTAGAGTGTGAATGAGCTTTTCCTGGCTGATTTAGCTGGAAGCTAATCCCAAAACAACATAATAAATGACAATACATGAATCATAATTATTTATATTATGAATAGAAAAACAGCAAGGCAATATATATGTAACTAATGGATACAGAAATCTTTAAGGTGAATCTGGATATGACAGAAACATTTTTGTAAAAGAATTAACCATAGCACTCATTATTCATCGTGTTTTTGTATCATATAGTTCACAAATATGATAAATCTATATGCTCTTACCCAGTCTTTTAAATCATACAATATACCAAATGCTGCCTATGTGGTATTTGTAGTCTAGTGAGGATTATTCTGAATAAACACATGATTATACAAATATATATATGTATAAAAGTATACATATATACACAACTATGTGTACACATTATATGCATCAACTATGTTTACAGCATTGAAAGTGGTAATCATGCAAGAGCCTTGATGGAAAAGTTTTTGAGGCTGTTCATTTTGTTTTCTTTTTAAGGGATGTGGTGGTAGCTTGAACATAATGAGCTCTTATTCAGCTCCATCAATATTAATTTTAACGTTTTGAAGTTATTTTTAACTCATTTTGTAAAAACAACAAAAAAATGCTGTATTTCACCCTGCTGGACCAGCAGATGTTGCTTTTTTATTATTGTGCCTTGGAAATTCAAAAGTGGGTGGAATTATTTGATTAAAATCCAAAAACTGATGGACTATGGAAACACATTCTTTAAAACCTTACAGGATTGAAATCTAGTACATTTTTTCCCCAGCAGATACATTTCTGGATATCCTTTTATTTTATTTATCTGCTGTACGATATGATCCCCACTTTTAAGGATTATACTTAGAATCTGTCTGGAACTATTCCAATTTTGGACCTGTTAAGCCTTCCTCTTCATTACCGTATTTCGCTAGCAGGAATTGTGGTCCTTAGCAAGAGGTCCTGCTAAGTACTGCACAGAATGCGAATATGGTGTTTCATCATCTGTGTTGTGATCTGTCCAGCTTCAGAGCTACAGAAATGATCTGAGTGGGAAGATACATTCCTTCTCTTGAGTGAGTCATGAGTATATTTATTCAGCTATAACTGTATTCGTAGATTTCTGCTGGGAAATTTTCTTTAGTTCTTTCATTTTCATTTTAAGATTTAGTGTTTTGGGTCCAACACAGTAGCCTAGTGGCTAAAGTCCTCGCCTTGCATGCATCAGGATTCCACATGGGTGCTGGTTCGTGTCCTGGCTGCTCCGTTTCCCATCCAGCTCCCTGCTTGTGACCTGGGAAAATAGTCAAGGACGGCCCAGAACCTTAAGACCCTGCATGCATGTGGGAGACCGAAGAGAAGCTCCTGGCTCCTGGCTTTGTATCGGCTCAGCTCTGGCTGTTGCAGCCCCCTGGGGAATGAACGAGAGCATAGATCTTCCTCTCTGTCTTTCCTTCTCTCTGTAAATCTGCCTTTCCTATACAAGTACATAAATCTTAAAAACATAAGAAAGATTTATGTGTTTATTTGAAAATCAGGTTTACAGAGAAAGAAGGGAACACAAAGACGAAGATCTTCCACCTGCTGGCTCACTTTCCAGCTGGCCACTGTTGCCCTGGAGAACAAGGCCAAATGCAGCAGCCAGGTATTTCCTCCCTCTGGTCCCTGGGTGGGTGGCGTGGAGCCAGACACCTGGACCATCCTCTGCTGCATTACCCCCAGCCGTTGGCAGGGAGCTGGATGGGAAGTGGAGCAGCTGGGATACAAATGGCACCCTATTGGGTGTAACTGTCACGGGCAGCTTTACCCCACTTTAAACTCCTTTTAAACTCCTTCTAAATGTCTTTCCGTGTTGCAGATTCATATGCACAATAAAAATTTACTCTCAGCTTTTTTTTTTCATCTGACTCATTCATTCATTCAACTAACCAACCCATCAACCACCAGCCATCGATTTACAAACCTTCGAAGCATCAGGCATTGAAGGTACTGGCAATAAGAAAATGAACAACAGTTTCCCTGACCCAGATGAATTTATGTCATGATAGAAAGAATTGTGTAATCAATATTTATGATAGAATCCTATTGCCATGATACATGTATGTATTACCTGAAACAAGTTTGTGATCAAATCAGATTAAGGGATACTGCATTTAATGAAGTAAATTTCTCTGCTGCTAAACTCTAGACTATTTTAAATACGGACACACATTGTGAATCTGCAAAAAGGGCATCTGGCATGAAGTATTTTTCCTTGCCAAAAGACAGAGCTGACAACCAGGATAAAAAGAAATTCCTAACCATAACTCTTACTAAGCTCCTCGCAGGGACCTTGATGAGAGCATAAAGAACTCTGAAGCACAGCTTTGCTTCTTGGGGAAGAATGAAAGATAAACACAACACAAATCTGTATTTCAAAACTTTATCTTCTTCTCACCCTTCCCACCAAACCCCACCCCACGACCAACACTGAAGCATGTGTTTGCACCAAAGTGGAGGCTTCTGTGTTTTCTTGCTTTTGAATGTCACATCAGCGTTAGTAAATCTTTGTGCTGTTGTTCAAATTTGCCAGATACACTAAAACTCACAACAGTTAAGTTTTCAGGCCTTTTGCCTATGTAGATATAGGAATTTGCAGAAATCGTCTTGGAGTGTAGCTGATATATCTTCTCTCTCGAGTGCATGAGACTGACCCTAGAGCACATCTTCTTATCCTGATGTGTACACATCACAAAAATGTAAAGGACTAGAACCAGGGGTGTCAAAGCCAGTGGTGTACACAGCAGAGTAAACCAGAGCCTGTGATGCTAGGATCCCATATGGGAACTAGTGAGGTGCTCGGTTGCTCCACAACATTGCCAGTGTTCCCAGTAGAGCAGCTGAAAATGACCTAAATACTTGGGCTCCTGACCCATGTGGGAGACCCAGGTAGAGTCCCAGGCTCCTGCTTTCACTTGGCCCAACCCTAGCCATCGTGGTGCATTTGGAGAGTAAACCAGCAAATGGAAAATCTCTTTCTCTCTTCCTCGGTCTCTCCCTTTCTATCTTTTTGTCACTCTGCCATTTCAGATAAGTAAATAACTCTCAAAAAAATTCAAGAGTCTCTCAAATTGAAATACAAAAAGTGTTTATTTTCTTTATTACCTAACTGAAGATTAGCATTCCATGAATATAAGCAACAAATCAGCAATTAATTTCTTTTTTAAAGATTTATTTATTTTTATTGGAAAGGCAAATATACAGCAAGAAGGAGATACAGAGAGAAAGATCTTCCATCTACTGATTCACTCCCCAATTGACTGCAATGTCTAGAACTGAGCTGATCTGAAGCCAGGAGCTAAAAGCTTCTTTTGGGTCTCTGATGTGGGTGCAGGTGCCAAGGCTTTGGGCCATCTCGACTGCTGTCCCAGGTCACAAGCAGGGAGCTGGATGGGAAGTGCAGCAGCTGGAATATGAACTGGTGCCCATATGGGATCCTGGTGCATGCAAGGCAAGGACTTTAGCCACTGGGCTATCTCACCAGGCCCCAGCATTGAATTTTTAACCAGTTATTAAATTAACAGATAGGTGTTAGCAAACATACACATTGTATTACTCATATCACAAGAACATTATAAAAAATTTTGATTATTGACCTTTACAGCAATTAAGTTCCTTGGCAGTCCTGTATGTGTTATGCATTAAAATATGTTATTATGAATAAAGTTTCGCAGGTTTCAAAAGACTACCAAAACAGGTCCACATCAGAAGGCAAAACTAAGAAGCTTTGTTCTCAAGGAATCTGTATTACATGGCCAAGTGGGGGTCTCTGGAGTTAGGGACAAAGCAGCTTCTTCCTCATGATTCCTTTGCCTTTCATTGAGCCTTCCTGCACGCTCGCTGTTATCTCTCTGAGGTGTTCCTCTCTGGACAACTTGTAGCTCATTCTTCTTCTTTGCTTTTTCAGTATCTGCCCCAACTTCCATATAGATGTTTGGGTGAATTCGTTCACTCATCAAGTATTTTGTGAAGATCTATGGCACAGTAAATACTGTTGTAGTTATCGGAGATGTAGCACTGAAGAGAACAGACAGTAAACCTTGCCCTCCTGGCAGTTTTCCTGGAGCGAGGGGAAAAAGATTGTGGACAGGATAAGTAGAACACAAAGTAGGTATGCTGAAGGATGTTGTATGACGTGGGAAAAATTGCGCAGGAAAGGGAAGTAGAGATTTTCAGGAATAAAGGGGTCTTATAGTTTTTCAATGGGACGGGCATGGAATGCCACACTGCAAGGGGTCACATGACTTGGAAACCTGAGGGTCAGAGTTTCTTTCTAATATGCAGGGAATGGCTGGAGTATAGCTGGCATACTGAAAGAAGCTAGGAGGCCCGTGTGGTGGCATTAGAGTGAGTGTGAAGATAACAGGAGGCGGTAGGGTCAAGGAAATGCCCAACAGATGTACAAAGTATGAGTGGCATTTTCAGAGGAAGGAGTGCTGACATCTCTGGAGGGCAGAGCTTTCACAAAGGAACGTGACACGTGAAGCTAGATGAGCCCGAAAGAAGAGAGAGACGTCCTACATGCTACCCAGCCATTGTCAGCTGTCCAGGCTGATCAGAAGCCTGTGATGGGGCCCTGCAGCGTGGCCTAGCGGCTAAAGTCCTCGCCTTGAATGCGCCGGGATCCCATATGGGCACCGGTTCTAATCCCGGCAGCTCCACTTTCCGTCCAGCTCCCTGCCTGAGGCCTGCGAAGGCAGTCGAGGACGGCCCAATGCATTGGGACCCTGCACCCGCGTGGGAGACCTGGAAGAGGTTCCAGGTTCCCGGCATCGGATCGGCGCAGCACCAGCCCGTTGCGGCTCACTTGGGGAGTGAATCATCGGATGGAAGATCTTCCTCTCTGTCTCTCCTCTCTGTATATCTGACTTTGTAATAAAAATAAATAAATCTTTTAAAAAAAAGAAGCCTGTGATGGTGCCGCACTGTTGGAAGAGTGAGCATTCCATGCCTTCACCAAACTTTGGCTGTGTGCACTACTTTGGTGTTTGAGCAAGAACTTTGAGCAATGTTTTGTGCCTCTGAGAGTCCTGATGAGTTGGTCCTAGTTTGGAAACAAACAGTTAATTTCTGGAGAAAAATTTTCTATATGCTGAAATGAGGATCTGTGCGTCCAAAGAAGGAAGAGTGTCACATAGATACAGTTTATTTTGAGATGTTAGATGAAGTCAAATCGTAGGTTTGTAAGACTAAAGAAGTATCAAGGGCGATAGGGAGACTGTAAGGAAGGCCAGACTGGGGATTTTGTTATTTAAGCCCAAACAAGTGGCTGGAGGCTACTGATAGAATTGCAACATTATAGGATCAATGTAAGAGGTTCGTGTTCATGTGTACGATGACTTCGGTAAAACTGTGGAAGGAGAGGCAGCCAGTCCCATGAGGCAATGCATTAGAGAGATTGGAAGGAGGTATTTACAGGCCCAAATCCCAAAACTGCCAAACTCAGAAACACTTTATTTGGGATTTTAGGAATTACAGTTCAGTCATAGGTTCAGTTAGCTTTAAATGTGAGAGCTAATATTGAATGTTGAAGATTAAAAAATATGAATACTCAGAGCCATAAAAGATAAAGGAAAAATTATAAACAAAATAGAAATGTCCATAGAACTATAGTCCAGTGGCCCATTGATATGCTTCATGAGCCTCTTTGTGCAATAAAATTGCTAGATCATTCTGGCTTTTCTAGATGACTATGGTCAAAGGCTGGATGGGCCAAGTTCACATTATCAGGCAACAGCCCGAATTGCGTCTAAGTCCTGTTCCTTTATTGGCATTTCGACTCCCTTTTGAAAAACTCCTGAAATGATGCCTTCCTTGTTTTCACAGGAGAGCATTATTTCGGTCTTATTTAACCTTTGTGAGCCTGTGTCATCATCTCCTGAGCCTCACTGAGTTACTAAATGCAACAAATAAAAACATGCCTGTACAATGCTTGACATGATGTCTGAAACATAATAAATCCTGAATAAATATCTGCCCATTAATGAGGGGGAAATTGTAAGCCATTTCTGTTGCTGCTGCTACACTCTCCAGGACTGCCACCTCTTCTGTGTCCCTTGCCAACAGAGTCCCCCACCCACTTTTTATATTATGGTCCTCCCTGAGTTCTATTTTCAGCACTTTTTGATTTTCTTGTCTGTCCTCCTTTGGTAATCTACCCTTCCTGAGTGTAGGAAACACCAGTATACTTCTCACTCTCCAGTCTGCTTTTCCAGTCCAGGATCTGAAGCACCAGATCCACATCTGTACCAGTAACTGTTGATGATTGTCAGTAACTCCGCAAGAGCCAGCTTGCCAGTCTTTCAAATTTGGATAATGCCAAGACATGCTTCCTTAAAGAAAAAAAAAAAAGAGAGAGAGAAAAGGAAGGAAGGAAGAAAGGCAGGCAGGCAGGAAGGAATAAAGAGAGCGAGAGAAAGAGAAGAAAGAAAGAGAAAGAAAGAAAAAGAAAGAAAGAAAGAAAAGAAAGAAAAAGAAGATAAATGAAAGGCAGAATGCAGAAGAATGATGGGGTAGGGGATTGGAGGAAGAGAAAGAGGAAGTCTGCCTTTCACACCTGTAGTTGGTCTGTATGATTCAACATCTCCTGGCAGGCATACAGGCAGTTTCTGATAAGGTGATCAAATTTGATGAACTCTGTGAGGTCACACAGAAGGTCAAAGAAAATCCTGCCCTTTTCCTAAATTGCCTCATGGAGACCCTAATTAAATATACCAAACTTGGGCCCAGAGGCGTGGCCTAGCGGCTAAAGTCCTCGCCTTGAACGCTCCAGGATCCCATGTGGGCCCCGCTTCCCATCCAGCTCCCTGCTTGTGGCCTGGGAAAGCAGTCGAGGACGGCCCAAGGCTTTGGGACCCTGCACCCACATGGGAGACCCGGAAGAGGTTCCTGGTTCCTGGCATCAGATTGGCACAGCACCGACCGTTGCGGCTCACTTGGGGAGTGAATCATCGGATGGAAGATCTTCCTCTCTGTCTCTCCTCTCTGTATATCCGGATTTCCAGTAATAATAAAATCTTAAAAAAAATATATACCAAACTTGACCCCAAGTCTCTCCCGGGGGCCACGGTACTGACCTCCCATGTTATCACACAGTCAGCCTCCAATATCTGAGAAAACCTAAGCGGACTGAGGATGGTCCTCAAACACCCATCCGGGACCTAGTAAAAATGACCTTCCAATGGTCTGTTCACCCGGCGCCTGCTTCAATTGTGGAAAAGAGGGCCACTGGGCTAAATCCTGCCTGAACCTGTGCCCACCTTCATGGCCATGTCCAGCCTGAAAGCAGCAGGGACTCTGGAAAAGTGACTGCCCTGTGGCCGGTTCGGCCCCAGCGCCTCAACACTGTACAGCCCCATCCCGTGAGCTTTTAGGACTGGCCGATGATGTTTAGAGGTGCCTGGGCTCAGGGTCTCACCGGACCCTCACTGAACTCAGAGTAACACATCATAATCTATTGACACAACTCCAAATCAATACATAGTTAGCTCAGTCATTTATGCTTTAGTAGTTGTTGTGCGTGAAGGTCCTATTCTCAAAGAACTCTGCTTGTGCCATTTACAGTGGCTTCATGTTGCTTAGAATACCCTATTGGGTTTACTTTTGGGGGGAGCAGGTATCAGCTTCTAAAGTACTGCCATTTTCTTATTGAACACTCTTATTAGTTTTTTAATTTTTAATGTGATTTGATAGGCAGCGTGACAGAAAATGACAGTGTTTCCATCCGTTTGTTTACTCCCAAATGGCCACAGCAGTTGTTAGCCTGAACTCAATCGATGTCCTCCGTGTAGGTGGCAGAAACCCCGTTATTTGGGCCATCACTACTGCCTCCCAGGGTTCGTGCTAGGAGAAGATCGAATAAAGGGCAAAGACAGGAATTCAACCCATGTACTCAGAAGTGGGATGCGGGCATCTTGACCTGTGTGTTAACTACTAGACAGAGAATCCTCCCTTGCCTATTTTATTGTTTGTGTTAACACATGAACTCCATATTGGAAAGGATTTTTGTTCATTCATGGATTCAGAAGAGTGTCTTGTGCATAATCATTACTCACCATATGTTTTTGAGAGAATTTCAGTCAAGGAAAGTATTGCCATAAATGTCAACTCCCCCTCTCAAGTCCTAAGGTGATTGCTGTAGCCAGTCGCTGGTCCAGCAGCTGGATACCCATGTGCTCTGATCATCAGGGTCCTCAAGGTAGGTTTTCTGGGGTCCCTCTCAAAGGTGAGGAGAATACGGCTAAAGAGACTTTGTAGAAAGTGTATAAAAGCAATTCAGTTCCTCATGAAACTGTCACCATGGAATGTGAGCTCTTTGAAGACACTTCAGTACCCTTTTGAATTTACACTTTTCCAGCTGTTCCCTCGCTCTCCAGAGTTTCACTGTAGCTTTGCCTGCTCTCAGTCTTTACACTTGCGATGGCTAAGGACTGGTCCCCTTTCAACTCTCACCTCTACCTTCTCGTCTCGGGCCTGTATCCATGGGAGTCACCTGAGCCCTGCACGGACTGAAGAACTGTGGTCACTGTTTTCTTGTACAATGTACCCTTTAAAACTGTTTTCTTTCTCTCTATGTCTAATTTTAGCATTTAACTGGCTTTTATTTCCCCATTCCTTAACAGACTTATTGCCCCATTCCATGACTCCTTTTAACATCCCTATCGCTAACATTTATTTTGATATTTTTCTTTAAAAAGCAGAGTTACAGAAAGAAGGAGAGCCAGACAGAGACCTCTTCCATCTGTTGATTCAATCCCCAAATACCCACAAAGGCCAGAGCTGAGCCGATCCGAAGATAGGAGTCAGGAGCTTCTTCAGGGTCTCCCCCGTGGGTGCACACTCAGCGACTTGCTTTCCCAGGCCGTAAGCAGGGAGCTGGACTGAAAGTGGAACAGCTGGAACTCAAACCAGTATCCACAAGAGATGCCGTGTGTTGGACAGTTGGGTTAACCGACTATGCTATGACACAAGCTCAATTTCTCTATTTCTTAGATCAGCCTCCTTTGGTCTCACTATTTTTAGTATGTTAATTGAAGGATTCTCTCGGAAAGTTTACCTTTTAGTCCCTTTTTATTTCATTCATTTCCCCTTTTTACTTACATTGGTTTTTTTCAAAAAGATAGTTTCGTGAAAGATTTCATTATTTAACATTTTTGCCTTTTCTTTCCATTTTCTTTGTATCCATAAAGCAGGTTCCTTGTTCTGAATATCTTATCAAATAATTATATTTCAACCAGTCATGTTTACCTCACAGTCAGCAAGAGGGACCCAAGTTCCCCGAAACCTTGCACACTGGGGCGGAGGTGGAGCCACCAGCTGGAGCCCCAAACACTTCCAAAGGGACTCCAAACCCCAGGAGGCTGGGACAACACGTGCCAGCTCGCTCTGCCTGATGCACCCGTGCTGCTTGTCAGTTTCAAATGTCAGCCCCCTGCGGCATTGCCCCCAGACAGTAGGCTTTGTGTCAAGAGGGAGGGAAAATATTTTTAAACCTTTTTTTGTGAGACCCTGGGAAATGACCATTTTTGACACAAAAGAAGCCTGACACTCTACAAGGCCATCGATAGGGAAAAGCCGTGGACCCCAGTGCCAGGTTTGAGTCCAGGATCAGTTACAGCTGGTGCGAATACTACTGAGCCAGGGTGTTCTCAGGATGTTGCTCACAAGGCATTTTATTTATATCTCAGTGAGACAGTCCTAGCACTTGCAAGGCCAAAGAGAAGGATTTAGGGGACCCAAATGTAACAATGCACATACGGGCTCTCCTTTCACAGCTGTAATTAGGGTTGTGTTCATGCATCAAAAACAGTAACCCTTACTGCTATATAGTAAGTAGAAAAGGCTCCTTTTGAAAGCACTGATTGGAAAAAAATGTAATACTTGCAATAGGATAGGCTATTCATATTATACAATCCGTACTTTCCAAAAGAATTTCTTTCAGGCATGCTTTAAAGAGAAGCTTCTCAACATATGAGATGAGACGTAAATGTGTAGCACATATATTGTAAAAAAGGAAACTGGAATGTGTGTTTGGGGGAAATGTAGATTGCAGAATAGAGTGTAGAATGAGGCAGTGGATCTCTGACAGCTCCTCACACCATTCTCTCTGCAAGCTTTGCTCCCCCACCAGTATGTTGTTTTCGTGTTACCATAGTTAAGTAGTGAAGTAGGTTTCTCACACAGTGATCCTATTCAGAGCTCTAGGTGTGTGAAATCTACAAAACTGTTAGAAACACATCTGTAGAAAGCATGGTAGAGTATTCAGCATTCCGTTTTTTTTTTCTTATTTCCCACGTGTCTTTCCTTTAAGATAACATTAGCTATCCTTACCTTGAGTGAATTTTACATTCCTTCAAAGTCTTCTATACATTGTCATCACCTCTCATCCTGTGGTTAGCATATACAGCTTGTACCATTTACTTTTCTATGTATGTCCCTGCCTTTGTGATCTATAAACTAGTTAGAGAACCCACATTATACCATTTTAGTATCTCCCATAGCAAAAAAAAGAGGGGGGAGGAGGAATGTTCTAGTGCAGTGTTTATCAAGCTTCCATGTACCTAGGGATTAGCCGGGGGAGGAGGATCTTGCTGAATTCCATATCGTGATTCATCTGGTCTAAAGTGAGACCTGGAACGCTTCGTTTATGAGAGATATGATGCAGCTGGTCCATGGACCATGCTTTAGGTGAGAAGTACCTAGTAACCTTTCAACAGATGTTTGCTGATACCGTTGTTTGTTTCCAAAAAAAAAAAAATTATTAAGTGCTTTATTCTGTGCAGGATGTGAACATCACTTAGAAGTAAGCAGCTCCCTCCAGCGAGTCCCAGGTCTGGGTTCTTATGTTAGATTTCCACAAAGAACTCCACAGCCCCAACTCCTGACTCACCACTCTCCACCTCCTGTGATATTGTGCTGAGGCTGCACCGTTGTTTGTAAAACCTTTCTCCCACTTTCAGTTGGAGCAGGTCCCAGGATTAGGGAGACACCAGGTGTCCTATATAGCTAGGTTGTTAGTGGTGCTGATCTTGCTGGACCCTGTTGGCCGTTAGGTCTGGGTGCCACACGGACGTATTTTGACTGGTACGATGCCACAGTCGGTATTATTTTCCTGTGGGACCAGTGCAATCCACTGAACTCAGTGAGTTCTCATGAGCTCAGCACATGCGCAGTTCACTTTTGTCCCCTGCAGTCCTAGTGTTGATTTTGTTTTGTTTTGTGGCTTTTCATATCTAGTAACATGTTATTTAACTTCATGGCATTGTAAATTTATATTTTTCTTTCTGTTGTTGATTTTGTATTATGACATTTCATTTGAGGGGATGTACGGTAGCTGTGAAATGGAGACTAACATAACCAGATGTGAGGATACAATGTAGTATGCATTTCTACTTCCAGACAAAGATAGACTTACAATGAAACTGTTTACTATATCTTGACAATAGGATGCTGGACTCTCTGCCATTGTCCATTCCCGCAATGATGGACATATGACTGTGTATGAAGAACTATACTTTAGTAATGGTATAGGGGAATTAGCTGGGGGGGTGGATTGGGGCTGGGATAAGGGAAATGCCAGGAGCCTATGGAACTGTATCATAAAATGATAATAATAATAATAAAATGTAAAATGTAAAAAAAAAGAAGCAGAGATTTAAGTCAAGTCCTTGTAAATTGCTGAGGGTGTTGGATGTCTTTTTTTTTTCCTGATTTTTCGCTCTGATCAATAGAAACAAACTCTAGCGTATTTATCTTGATAAATGCCAGACAGGATGAGAGTATATATTATCAACTTCTTTTTCTGGGTTCACTAGATTCAGTGTCAAAAGACTCCCTGAAACACATCTCTAGTCACTTTAGTTGTTTGGTCCTTGCCTCTCTCTTGCAACCTCTTGCTCAGTATATCTGTTCTTAAAAAGTGGATACACTTTCCCCAGTAAGCTCTAAATTGTACAAGTATCATGTTTCCATGTCAAGAATTCTACACACTTACTTTTGGCTTCACCTTTCACAGGTTCAGCTATCCAAAGTCAACTATAGTCCAGAAACAAATTTAAAATTGGAGAAAGAAAGTACAGCGTTCTTTTAAAAAAAAGGGAAAAGAAAAGAATGGGGAGGGGATTTATTTACTTACTCAAAAGGCAGGGAGACAAAGAAGAAAGGTAGATCTTCCTTCCACTGGTTCACTCCCCAAATAGCCATCACAGCTAAGGCTGGGCCAGGCTGCAGCCAGGAGCCAGGAACATCAGCTGATTCTCCCACGTGAGTGGCAGAGACCTAAGTACTTTACCATCACCTACTGCCCTCCAAGGCACATTGACAGTGAAACTGATGGCAAGTGGAACAGCCGAGATCCAGTCCAGCACTATGATATGGGATACTGCTTAAGTACTGCACTGCAACACTAGCCCCTACTTCCGAGCTTTAATGAGATTTATTATGTTATATTGTTACAGCTGTTCCATTGCATTAGTATTAAACTCTTCCTGTGCCTAATTTATAAATTTTTTCAAAGGTATTCAGTATAGGGAAAAGTAGTACATTCCTTTCATTTTTGTATCATCCATTGTTTCAGGCAACCATTGGGAGTCTTGCAACATGTCTGCCAAGAACAAGCAGTTACCCATTGCCTTTTACATTGGAGCTTCAAAGTGAGGAAATAAATGTTAACAATAAGCCGTGACTTTTAGTCTCCAGGCTTTAGTGCAACCAAACGCAGTCCAGGATTCCCCATGAAAGACAAAAACTCAGTTTCTTGAGCAGTCCCGAGGTCTGCGTTAGCAGAAGCCTGGAGTCAGGAGCCGGAGCTGGAGTTCCAACGCAGCCAGTCCTCTTATCCACCAAGGGGATTCCACTCATTTCTCTGGTTTAATAAAGAATTCACCAGTTTTCTCCTTGTGAAATGCACCATGGCTTAGTTGATGCCATTCTACCTAACCTATACTTTTTTGATATTTTCTCTCCCTCCAGGCTCTCATTTCTCTACTTCAAGTCAATTCTTTACAAGTGAAATGAGGCAAATTAAAATAAAACATCTTTGCTGAGAAGTAAAATGAAACATTTTAAAGTATATTTTTATTATTTTCTTCCTAGTTACAGAAGTAACTATGTATTATCTCATGATCTCCCCAAAAGCAGCATTAAGAAAAATTATGGGAAAAAGCCGACAATACCAAAATTTCAAAATTGTAGTTGTTTTGTCTGCTTCCCAGAATTATTATACACACTTTGGTCTTATACTATTTTTAAATGTATATTATTTGAAAATTAAGATCATAATTATAATTTTGTAGCATCCTCATGATTATTATGTTATGATTTCTTCTAATGTCACTAAATATATTTGTGTAACATGGCTATTAACAGACATATCATGTCCCACCACAGACATTGGTTAACATTTCTTCAGCAATATTTTTCTAACTTTTATGTAAAAGGATGTTCGAAAAACAAGGTTTACCTGTGAATTTAGAAGTTTTTTTCCTATTGCCTTAGATTCAGGTTCTAGAGGTAAATTACTTGGTGGGTGGATAAACAATGTTAATTAATCATTTATTTTGTCTTGCCCTTTATAAAATGGCACTTTAATAGATTTCTGCTTAAATGGTTTCAGGGTTTCTCTTGAAAAATGTTTTCTGTGAAGAGGAAGATTTATGTTCGTTCCTGCTGTGCATTTATATACAAAGCAGTTGCTTACGATTTGGGTCACTAATTAACCTGAATCGATCATAAATTATAGGCATTGCAGTGAGCAGCATTAATCAACTTGACTTACCATGTACACTGTTGTAGTTCTATCATGATCTTGTCACATTTGAGACATTAGATTGTACAAACAAGACAAAAAAGCAACTCATACATGAATTCTAATTAAGAGTGAATGACTGTTTACCAAAGCAAGTGTTTGTCTTTTTTTTCCTCTTGTGCAAATAATTTTATTTGTAAACATGCAATTCTGAGTCAAACAAATAAAGAAGGATACACGAACAGACACTCACATGGGATGCCGGCACCTGCGGACGGAGGAATAGCCAGTGAGCCACCGATTAATTACATGTCATGGTGTAAAGTCTTGTATCCTTTTTTTTTTTTTTAACAGGAAGCAGGGACACATTGTGACATAGCATTCAGACTTCGCCAGAATTAAATTAGATGGGTAACCGTATTCAAGAACTAGATAAATAACTCTGGGCAAGTGTTATGCTGCAAATTAAGCCACTGCTTGGGATACCTGCATCCCGAATTAGAGCAACAGGTTCAAGTTCTACCTATGCTGTGTGTGGTAGTGCTTCCTATTGACGCACCCGGAAGGCAGCAGGTGATGGCCATGTGTTTGTGCCCCTGCCTCCCATTTCAGAGACTTGAAAGTTCCTGGTTCCTGCCATTGCTGTTGTGGGTGACTGGGAAATGAATCAGCAGGTGGAAGATCTTTTTTCCCTCTCTTTCTCTCTGCCTCTCAGCACCTCACTGTCACGCTCCCCTTCAAATAAGTAAATACTTCTTTACCAAAAAGTAAAATGCGCACACAGTTCAGCATTTCCTGATACTTAGGAAAAAATTCCTTCAAGAACCTCCAGACATCATGGGATTTAGCACTTGCTTTCTTCAGTAACAGGCAATTCCTGAGGAGTTTCTTAGCCCCTTGATGGAGACTTATGGCACTCTCCAGTTTGTAACAATTATAGAAGAAGTCAGAATGACCTGATCCCACTACTGGGGCAGCTTGGGAATCAGGTCCCTATAATGATGGGTTTGTTCTGTTTCCCATAAATACCTCACTGTGCATCATGTCCTGATTTCAGTTTCCTGCTAATGCACATACTGGGAGGCACCAGGTCATGGGATCGGCTCATTGGAACCCTGCCGCCCTGCTGGGAACCCTACATTTTTTAATTCTGGATGTCTGGCTTTGGCCTGGTCCACTCTTGGATGTTGTAGGATTTGGGGGAAAGAAAACCAGCATATAGGTTTACCAGAGAATTCGCTCATTTGAGCTTCTGGTGCACCACACCGCCCCTCCACATCTCTTGCTTCCAAATAAATAAAATAAATGAACATTGTTTTATAAGTGAAATACCTATAGGAAGATTTAGTCCAATGCAGTCATCATGTATTGAAGTGCCTCCATTTGTGAACGCTGGGATGCTTAGGTAAATAAGGCACAATCCCTTTTCCCAGAAGACTTACCAACTTTAGAAAAAGATGTTCATGAATCGGTTTCTGGGGGCGTAGTAACTGTTAAAACACTTTCACTGAAATAAGCAGTTTGAGCATTCAGAATACAGCAGAAAGCGAAATACATGCTGTCCTTGTTTTTAAAACCAACAAGATAACATTAGCTCTGCAAATCACTGTGCTCAGTACCCTTTGTAATCCAGAGTTCTTCACTACCATTGAGAAAATTGATGGAGTTAATTTCACAGAGTTAAGGTCTTGGAGTTAATACATTTTTGTAAGACAGTTTCATGATTCAGAGAAGAACAGAAAAACACAGAAGAAATTGCACGAGTGCAGCATGGTGAGATGTGAAATGTTCGTTCCCTTTCCATCTCGTTATGTTTACCAAGACTTTGGGATATCACAGCACCCCGTACAAAGCTTGTGGCAAATATGAAGCTCCTCTTTCTTCTTTTTAGTCTGAGTGCTTGAACTAAGTTTGTTTCTACTTCACCAGTCTTTTTCAATTTTAATATTTTCTTTTTAACACATTTTTGAAAGATTTATTTTTATTGGAAAATCAGATGTACAGAGAGGAGGAGAGACAGAGAGGAAGATCTTCCATCTGATGATTCACTCCCCAAGTGGCTGCAATGGCCAGAGCTGAGCCGAGCTGAAGCCAGGAGCATGGCACCTCTTGGTCTCCAACACAGCTGCAGGGTCCCAAGGCTTTGGGCTGTCATCAGCTGCCTTCCCAGGCCACAAACAGGGAGCTGAATGGGAAGTGGAGCTGCCAGGATTAGAACTGACACCCATATGGGATCCCGGTGCATTCAAGGCAAAGATTTTAGCTGCTAGGTCACCGCACTGGGCCCTGTTTTTTTTTTTTTTTTTTTTTGAAAGTTGTTCATTAAACATAACCGGCTATTTATTTACCTAGCTGTCTTCCTATGAGACTGAATCCTTAGAATAAAAATTCCACCAGATTCATTTTTGTTTCCTTCTCTCTGACAATAATACTTCACATATTATAATATAAATAAATACTTATTGACTAAGTGGAGGGACAGATTATGAAATGAGATGAACAAATTAAGTAGTGACCCCTTGGTCGTGAGGATTGAACAAAATAGAACTAGCCCATTACTGTGTAGGCTGAACATTTGGGAAAACCGTGAAGGGCACAAAGACCCAAGCAGGGGAAACTGAGCAGCTGTGTGACACAGATAGTAAAAGACAGCAGTTTTATTTGTGACACTGCTTTAATAAGAGACAGAATCCACATGACGTGGTAACAGACTGGTTAATGGGACAAGGAGGGTTGTCCTTATGGTGACTCAGAAGCATTTGGCCAAGAGCATTCATTCATAATTTGTTTGGATGTGGTGCCATTCAGGAAGAAAGGAAATCTGATAGGAAGATATGTGGAAAGGAGAGATAGGGATGTTGTTTTTGCCAAGCTGAATATAAGAATCACATAGGATGACCAAGTAAAGTTGGTGAAAAAGTTCTATTTTCCAGCTTGGAGCTTAGGAAGAAGGACTGGGCAAAAGCTAGCAATTCAGTGCTACTCTGAAGAGAAGTGATAGTGGCAAATGAGATTGCCCAGGAGAACCAGAAGAGAGAATTCAGAAGAGGCGTGGAGTGGAAATGGAAGCCCGCAGAGTCTATCAGGGGGAGAACCTTGATTCGGGTGTATGAGGGCTGAGTAAAGAGAGAGCGTCAGGAATAAGGAGATGGTCCATGCTAAATGCTGAAGACAAGTCACAAATGACGAGAACCTATGGACAATTAGAAGATTGTTTCCTTGGCTACAGCATCAGAACATGCTCCAGTGTTTGAGCCCCAGATGCCCATGTGGGAGACCTGCATGGAATTCAGGATCCTGGCTTCAGTCTGACCAAGTTCATAGTCATGATTGCCATTATATATATATATATATATATATATATATATATATCTGTGTGTGTGTTTCTTTAACACTATCTTTCAAATTAATCTTTAAAAAAAAAGACTAAATGTAAGTGGGGCTTATGACTTTTACAAAGGTGGGCGGGAAGAATTGGACCAATACCTTAAGTTATCTTTATGTACCTTGTGGTACAGTGTGTTAAGTTGCCTTTTGGGATAACGGCATCCAAACCTGACTGCTGTTTCTAGTCCTGGCTATTCTGAACTTCAGATCCAGCTTCCTGCTCCCACACCTGGCAAAGCAGCAGATGATGGCCAAGATGATGGCCGCTGCCACCCACCTGAGATACCCAGATTGAGACCCTAAGTCCTGGCTTTGGCCAGGCCTAACCCATTTCTCTCTGTCTCTGCCACCCGCATCTCTCTGCCTTTCAAATAAAATACATAACAAAAAAAATCTTAGAAAATATAGTGACTTTTTAAATGATAGCAAAGATAGCCATTTTTAGGATGCAGGGAGGATGATACTGCAAAGAGAAAAGTCTCACTTGTCTTTCTTAGCAGTGGCATCAGCAAGAGGTGGACCTTTGGTCAATTGTGCTTCCATATCTCATTTGGAACATCCGTATCTTTAAAAAATAGTTTGTTTTTTTTTTTTAATTGGAAAGTCAGATGCACAAAGAGGAGGAGAGACAGAGAGAAAGGTCTTCTATCTGTTGATTCACTCCTCAAGCGGCGAAAAGGCCAGAGCTGTGCCAATCCAAAGCCAGGAGCCAGTAGCTTCCTCCAGGTCTCCTACATGGGTGCAGGGTCCCAAGGCTTTGGGCCATCATTGACTGATTTCCCAGGCACAAGCAGGGAGCTGGATGGGAAGCAGAGCCACCAGAACATGAACTGGCGCCCATCTGGGATCCCAGCGCATTCAAGGCGAGGACTTTAGCCAGTAGGCTACTGCACCAGACCCCCCCCCAAAATTTATTTTTATTGTAAATTCAGATGTACAGAGAGGAGCAGAGACAGAGTGAAAGATCTTCTATCCACTAATTGTTTCCCCAGGTGGCCACTATGGCCAGAACTGAGCTGGTCTGAAGCCAGGAACCTCCCCTGGGTCTTCCAAGCGGGTGCAGGGTCCTAAGGCTTTGGGCCGTCCTCTACTGCTTTCCCAGGCCACAAGCATGGAGCTGGAAGGGAAGTTGGGCTGCCAGGACATGAACCAGCGTCCACGAGGGATCTCAGCACATGCAAGTCTAGGGTTTTAGTCATTGGCTACAGCACCAGGCCCTGGATCGTCCATGTCTTAGCAACGGTGGAAAACCTGTCTGGGGCATGTACTTACTGGGTTTCTCAAATCTGAAGAGGATAAAATCAAGAGTTGAAGGAGTTCCTCTTTAGAATGTACTAATCCCAAAAGAACAAATGTTCTTTCTAATATAAGGCAGCCTTCATGCAAACTGTAAGATCAATAACCCTTTCCATACTGTTTTTGCTGCAATCCATGGGTATTATGATGATGATGATGATGATGATGATGATGATCTCTACATAGTTGATTAGAGTGCAAAGGGTCAATGGTTACAGGGATGTGGGTAAGACCATTGTTCCCACCTTCTCTTTTTGCAGCCCGTGTGTTTTAATGTGTTTGATCTCATTTTCATTTCTTCCAAATAGTCTCTCTTGTCGAATTCATCACTGACTCATAGATCACATGGTGGCACCATTTTGTCAAAGAAGCTTTTGTGTTTTCTTATCTTCACCCATGTGTTGGTTATTCAGTGGCGCGTTTTTTCGACTGCGTGGTGCTGTGAATATTTTGTTTGTTTTAACTTCGTACCTGTTGTTGATTTTGTTTTGTGGCTTCTCATTTAAGGGAATGTATAGTGATAGCATAATAGAGACTATCACACTCAGATCTGAAGATACGATGCAGCATGCATCCCTACATCCAAATCAAAGATCAACTCCCAATGAAACTGTTGGGCATATCTAGACAATGGGATGCCTTACTGTCTGCCATTGTCTGTACCAGCAGTGTTGGGGCACACGTAAATAACAGACTGATGGAATTAGGACTCCTTATGAAGGACTATATTATTGTAATAATACGGGGGAAATTAGTAGCAAGGTGGGAATTCAGAATTTGATTTTCTCCTAAGAAAGGAAGTATAAATGGGTTTAGGATGGGAAGAGGTATGATCTAACTAATGTTTGATAAATTTCTCTCTGACTTTTTTTGTGAACAATGTATATACTTGGAGCAATGAAAACTAGGAGACTATTAGACTAATAAGATTAAAAATTGAGAAAAACCAACATTCTAGGGAAGAGAATTTGGTGGCAGAGTAAAAACAGAAATATTATAGACTAACGTGAGCTAATTTTAGCACTGTATTGGCAGAACTTGGCAATGAATTGGGTACTGCAAGTGCCGAAGAAGGATCCCAGTTATTTTGTGATTTTGTTCCTTTAGTGAAGTTTTGAATGTTGAGCTGTAAGTTGAGTTGTTGATAGAGGAGGTGTTTCATTAGGGCAGGATCGACCAGGCAAAATCGTTCTACTGGGGAGAGAGATGAACAATGCTGTTCAAGTTTCTTAGTAGTAAGAAGAATGTACCACAAAGATTCAACCTCCTGTTACAAAGTTTTTACAAAAAATAGAAAAGAAATGGAAAAATATTTACCAAAAAGTTATGTCATTTCCTCTTACACTAATCTTTATGTTCTTATACTTTACTTACATAAATGAATCTTTTAATTTTGGCCACAGTATGAGGTAATTTATGTGAAAGCTGTATAAAGGCATGTGCCCCACTCAAAAAAAAAAAAAAAGAGGAGGAGGATGCAGAGATTATAATTTTATATTTTAAAAGAACACCTATGCCACATGAAACTTCCTTCTTATTTGAGCCAGTGCCTCTTATGGACTGGAGTAGCAAATAGCCAGGCAGTCACGACTGTGACACGCTGTTTGTGGAAACCTAGTAGAAGATCAAGATGTAGTTGTGTGAGTGTTTTACCTGAAATAACGTTTAATCATGACCCTCTTCAGCTTCTATACATTTATATTACATTAATTACATTAAATTTTACCTAATGAAAAGTGAGATGAGACTAATAAGTAAGCAGTTGAGCTTAACCCCGCAGGGCTACAATCTAGATCCTGTGCACAGATCCCAGAAGGATCCTTAGGTTTCGTAGGAGGTGGTTTCTGGATCTCTTCCTTGCCTTCTTCTTCTATGTCCAGTGCTTTCACCGTGATCCAGTGTCTCAATAGTAAATTGCTTTATCTGCTAGGAATATAAAACAGCAGCAGTTGCCTTAGTTAATACCAAGCTGCATGGTAAGAGGAAAAGTTCTGTGAGGGTTTTGCTATTTTTAAAGTGCCAATGGAGGCACAAAGATGATTCAGCATGTACTGTTCAATATTCTAGCGCATTTCTGAAGAGTACCAGGATGGTTAGCAGCATGAATGTTTGTATCTTGTTTATGCAGCGATTTTATTGGTCTTTGCTATTAGGTTTTATTGTCATTGTTGCCTGTGGAATGACAGCAATGATGAGAACACATTTTAAAGTTCTTTTCACAGCTGTTTTCAGATTCTTAGACCTGGAGTTATGCCACTTCATCTTCTACTATTTGGGTACTTACTTATATCACTGATAACATGGTTATCCTACAGTTTAGATTTCCTGGTATTAGGAATTATCCCCAAATTAGTCTAGTAACTGAGTGATTATCCACCATATGGTACTTGTATTCTGTAGTTGATTACAAACTTCTCTGGAATTATCCACTATGTGGTACTTACATTCTGTAGTTGATTACAAAATTCTCTGTAATTAGCAAATTTCACAAATATCTTTACAATTCATTTCTTAAATGATGTGTCATTTGCATTGCTAGATACATGGCTGCATCGCAAAAAATGCAGTCAGGTGCTACTGTGGAAATTGCTTGTTCTTTGCCCGTAGGTTATCATTCCCATGGACCTTATTATTCAGTTAACAATAACATTCTAAAGAATGCACACAACTGTAGAATTAGTGCACTTTCTGTTCTTTGTTTTCAGTGTTTTGCTAACCACCATTCATTTGGTGTATTTTTCCATGTCTTTGATATAGAGGTCATTCTGTAAGCCAGAATTCTTCCTCCCTCTGCAGGATTACCTGAGCAGAATTGTTAGTGTTAGTGATAAGCTGTGAAGTAAGCAAGCAGTTGACTTAATGAGGTTGAGCAGACAAGGTTGTGCAGGAGGCTGACGAGGCCAGGAATATGGAGGGATTTGAAAGACTGCTGCTCCCCCAGTTGCAAACAAACATTACTCTTGAAAGAATCCGGTTTTCTCAGTATGATCTGTCATTTATAATACTGCAATTGTCTTTGTTTAAGGTTTACTTATTTGCTTGTAAGGCACAGTGACGGGGGAAAAGATAGAGATGTTTCATCTACTGATATAATCTACTATTTATAAATGCTGCAGTATTCCATTTTACTTTTTTTAAGATGTATCTGTTTATTTGTACGGTAAATGACAGAGGGAGAAAAGTAGAGATGTTTCATCTTCTGATTCACTTGAAATGGACAAGGCTGAAACCAAGTGCCCAGGACCCCAGCAGGGCACAAGTACGTGGGCCGTAATATTCTGTTCTGATGGGATCAGACGTGGTATAGCCGGCACTGGAGCCCAGGCTCTGATCAGGATTTCAAGTGACAGGTTAACCTTCTGTTCTACAGTGCCAGCCTCTGCAGTAGCTTTTTACAAATTATCTACTGTATTAAATGAAGGAGAATGTTGATTTTGTGTGTGTGTTACCTGTATGTATCTGAGAATTTATGTTTCTGTTCCTTTAAGGAAAGGATCTGCTCCTGATGGTAAGACATTCTTCACCACAGGCTCTAAGGGACAGGAAGAACATGACTCTGTTAGGAATGATTAGGGGAAAAAAAATCTATCAAGAATAAGAGAATGATCCATATAGAATTCTGCTGTTAGTATTTCACATTCCCTTTTAGAGTTTTTAAATGTTTAGTGTTTGTGCTTTTTTTGCTTGTATAAATATCTGATGTTTTACAGTAACCAAACTGAAACTAAAATCAGCATCTCGGTACCTTTTTCAATTTTGGTTTTTCATGGCATCTTTTTAAAAGGATCCAAAATGAAAGCCTCCATTTTCAATGCAGCTGTGAAGAAAACACTCGTTTCATCTCGTGCTGATTCATCCTTATCATTTAACTGAACTGAACATTTCATACCCCTAAAACGCCTCGTATTTTCTGAGGTTTATCTATACATTTTTGTCTAAATGTCTTATTACTTGAGAATGAGATCTTTGCTTTTAGTCTAAAACTCTTGAGAGATGTTTGTTAAAAGATATTTGATCTCGGATACAAATGCTCCTTTTATGTGGGAGAATTATCCTAATTTCTTTTCATTCTCAGGTTATAATAATAAATAGCCAATGCTGAGCTTTGCCATGTGCCAACCATTGCTCTAAAAAACTTTCATAGGTACTTTAATCTTCACAGTAGCATTGTATTGAGGCCTGCTTTGGTCCTTATTTTGCACGTGAGAACACCAAGCAGGCACAGAAAGGTTAAGGAACATGGCATGAACTCAGAGCTGCTAAGTCGCAGAGGTGGCACTCCAACCCTGAGGGTCTTGTCAGACTTGGCTCTTGGTTACTCTTCCATTCCGTTGTCCAGTTTTTGTCAGTCAACAAATGCCACATGTCTTGTGTGGTATTTGTGTCAATATAATACAGAATATTAGGGAAATCTTGCATTATGGTAAGAGGTTGACAATGTAATGTGAAAATAGGCACATAAAATCTGTGTAATTTGCAAGTCATATATAACAGGAGCATGAGTTCCTGGATAAGGAAGATTTCTCTCATTGGGAGGAAGTCAGTTGGATTCAAAGAATAAATGATGTTTTCATTGGGACCTTAGCATTCCAAGGCAGGTGTGAATGAAGCAGGTTTTAAACAAGCATGGGATACCACTCTAAGGAGTTTCAGCATCTGGCAGTAGGCAATTAATGAGCCTTCTGAGACTTGAGCAAGTGAGTAGCATGCCGTATTAACATTTGAGGAAGAAAATGATGCTCTCTCTGAATTACAGATAGTATAAAACATTTGAATATACTGAGAATGTTATTAAGGTAAGGTTGCATCAGGATAACAGATGACCCTATGTGCCCCTCATCCCCTTACTTTTCAGCCCGTATAGGAAGTGACAGGAGATCAATTTTACTTTGTGTTATTTTAAAAGCAAATGTTCAATGCTTCTAGTAAGCAAGTGGCTATTACTAACAGACTATGAACAAGGAAAGCACTAATACAGCTGGTAGTTAGGATTACATGGTGACATAAACGGGATGCCCGCTTCAGAAGGATGGAGGACTGTGAAAGGGCATTAGGAAATAGGGATGCAGGGCCAATAGCAGGTGGTTAGCTTGGAGCCTCAAGAACAGCAGAGTATCAGCCCTTATGCTTCCTTACTGTGAGCAGAGGCCATTTATTCCTGTGGCCGCAGCCTAAGGCAATGAATGTGGGACTTTTGCTAATGAAGTAAACTATAGTGGGGGTAGCTACTTTCACCCAGGAAAAGTAAGAAAACCACCTGCCCACCCCGTGTGAAAGAAAAGCAACCAGAATATTCTATGCTCTAATCATCATGCCCCTGGCAGCTATTACAGGTGAATAGAGATGCCAAAAAGGAAGATAATGAAGTCCAGGAACTGGCAATTATTTGAAGTTAACCACTACTACAGACATGGAATTCAATACTAAGAACCAAACTCAAAACAGAGCTAACAAAGACTCTTTAAAGAGACAATTTCAAAAGGACCTCACAGAATATTGAATACCTGAAAACAAAAGTGTCAGTTTTAAAAGCTCAAGACACAATTTTTGAAGCTAATAAACGAGCAGAATTTCCACATAAACTCAAATTCAAAAATAATTTGTAGAGTGGCAAATCAAATGGAGGAAATCTATACAGGTGTAACACAAACAGATAATTAGATGGAAGATACAAAATATAAAGGGAAGCTAGAGCCAAAAGTGTGAACTTCCTTTATATGGAGCAAGTCAAAGAAAAGGTGAAAAATGGAGGAGGGAAAGCTGAGTAATTGCAAATCTTCGGACGTGGAGCAGAATGACTAATAAATGACCAACGTGGAAACTTCCAGAAAGAAAAATTAATTACCTAAAAAGAATGGTAATCAGATCACATTACTATAGGGTGCCATAGTTGTCATATAGAATATGTATAATATATGAGAATACTTCAAAAAACTCATGTAAAATTTTTTTAGAAGTTAAGGTTATTTTGCTGCTCCAAAATTCTGATGTTCAGGTGTAACTTATATATATGTATAACATTTCCCAAGCCTCTTTTAAGAACACCTCACATACATAGATTCCAAATTTTCTATGTGTGTGTATCAATGGTAGATGGTGTGGCGGGTCGCGTGGATTCCCTTCTGCTGCATAGATTGAACCACTAGCTTCCTGTCTGCCTTTTGGACTGGGTTGTTCATTCCCCAGCTGCTGACAGTGTGGGCAGCAGACAGTGATTCACTAAGCCCTTCCCAGGAATTACCCCTGCTGAAGAAAGTCACCTTTCCCAAGGTCATGTCCCCTTCCTTGCAATGATTCATATCCCGTAATTTTAGGTGACCCCTTTACTTCGACTCAAGAAGAGGCTGATACGTCACTGTGCACCTCCCCCGCCCCGCACTCTCCAGCATGGCTGAGGTCACTGGGAGGGGGCTGCCCTGCAGGTCTCACTCTCCCTCTTCTGTTTCTCTTACTTGCCACTCCCCAGTCAACCCCCTGCACGAAGACCTTCATCCCACAGTTGGTTTCTGAGGGATTGAAACTTGTGACAATCGGCTTGCTCAGACATGTTTGGAACGTTTAACTCCAGTTGACTCCATTAAGATACCAAAAAAGTCTCAACAAATTTCTGCAAAGAAAAACCAAACAGACCACATAGTCTAACCACAGTACATTCTGATTGGATGTTCACTAAAACCTCACTAACTGCCAATTTTATATTTATATCCAGCACATTGTGTTATAAATATACAGGCACACACAGAGCTCATCAAACTTCAACTGATGTGCAGGTAGCAGACACATGAAGGTAATATTTTCATGATTGTGACCACAGACAAAATTTGAGAGAGAATAGCTTTAAAATGGTTTACCCCATCTCAGTCATTTGTCAGTAATTTTTTTCCTAACCTAAAGTGATAGAAAAAACAGTAAGCATTCACCTTTCATAGTTTTTATAAAGTACATCTTATTTTACAAAATGTCGGACTTGTGCCATGTAAGTGGAGTCAGTATTTGACAATCAATGCATAATCTTGGAAAGTTATGGGAAGTGAAAGTAATGAATAATCAGTTCATCTTTCTTTTCTTGTTTATGAAAGTGTTTTTAAATAAAAATATATGTATAGAAGCAATTGGAAGACAACTTGGAAAATAAAATTTGACTAATTAGAGTGGATATTTTAAAAATATGAAACCTCAGATATGAAGATTGCCCAGTGTCCTTGCTCTATAGACTTTCATAGTTTTTTACGATTTTTAAATACAAAAAGAGGTGATCCACTTTGCACATTAGTCTTTTAATCTGTTGCCCTTTTTTCCCAACGTTCCTGCCCTTAACCTGAGCTAAAACTGGTTATTTTCAAGCTCCATAACCACCTGTCCTCCAATCGCCAACAACCTAAATTTCAAGTGTCCAGTCTCTCCACTTTGTATTTGCTGAAACACGCTCATCTGAATGATCATCACATCCCTTTAGTAACTCCAGTTTTTTGTTCTGCCTGTTTGTTGTCTCAGCTCTGTCCTCTTGGTCCTCAAATTCAGTTTATTCAATTTAGATAGTTTCATCCTTCATAATGGTCATGTCTTTGCCCCTGTACTTCGTTTGATAGGAGCTGCGTCCTCTCTTTAAATTCAGTGCTGATCCCACCAGGGTTTCCCTCCAAAGGTGAAGTAAAACCAAGCTGGAATAGTTGTAATATCTCTTGAAAATATTTTGAAACCAGTATCAAGTTGCTTCATTTTAAGTCAAGGTTTTGGAATCTGTACTATCTATAAAACACAAAAGATTTACAATAATAAACCAGGTTGTTATTTTGTGAGATTTGCATAATGTATTGAAATAAAATAATGTAATTATTGTCTACCTTCTAACATAATTAACCATAGACTGACTTTATAGTGAGTCACAAAAAAAAATCCTCATGAAAAAGCAGAAATATTTCACTGTTCAAAATTTTACTATATTCATGCTCTTTCCAGGAAAAAATCTCCTTCATTGTATAATATGTATTGCACAAATCAAATAACTCATGTGCTTCATACAGCTGGTATTTTTATTAATTACATGACTAACTTTATATGTGTATTTCACAGGAAATTGCCCGGCATTTACGTCCTGACACCCTTAGAGCAATCTTCGGTAAAACTAAGATCCAGAATGCCGTTCACTGTACTGACCTGCCAGAGGATGGCGTATTAGAGGTAAGATAAAGAAGCGTACACATCCCACTTGTATGTCATCAATAATCATGGTAATTCTAGTATGCCAGAAATATTTGAATATTCTTGGAATTGATGACTTTGGTCTGCAACTTTAAAAGACCAAATTGTAGAATGTGGTAAACAACCAGGTTATTTTCAAAGAATTAAGATACTGTTTATGATGGTTTAAAAATTCTTCTAGAAATAAAAAGCTATGTTAATTAAATCATACAAAGCTTATTTTTGATTTGGATGACAATGCTATTACTGGAAGCTTCCCGTTAATTAAAATATTCCAGTGAAATTAAGAAATCTAGTACATAGTGGGATACCATTGAAAGCAGTGGCTGACATTTATTGGCACTTTCTACGTGCCAGCTTTTGCCGGGAAGAGTGCTTTGTGTACATTTGTTTTAGTTGCCACAGTATTCCTAATAGTAGAGTATTACATCTGGCTGTTCAGGAAAATGAAACTGAGTCACAGAGAGGTTAAGAAATTCTTTTAAGTCAAACAGCTAATAATAGAGCCATAGCTTGCCTTCCCATTAGTTATCATAAGAAGCAGTGAAAGAAAAATATAAATGAAATTGGATCTGGATTGGACCTGAAGAGATATTTCTAGGTTAAAAGTGAAAAAAAAATACTGGAAGAAGAGTTGATTTATTTGACTTCTCAATTTTCAGATTGGTGCATTGTCAAAAAATGAAATACGATTAAAAGACAAGTGAAAAATTCAAATGATTATAGGATAAATGACAGGCAATTATTGACGTCTTTAATACATATTTTTGCTTTGTGTGATGAAATATATTAGTATTCGTATAAATTTCTATCTTCAAAGTCATACGTGGAAAAGCCTTCCCGATATTTTGTTTGTATTGACTTTCTTAATTGAGATGTTCAGTCCGTCTGAAATTTATTTCACATGAGGTCTGAAGTGTGAATGTAGCCAGCTGTTGTTACAACATTGTTGATGAAATCCATCCTATTCTCATTGTCCCTTTTCACTTATTCAATACATCTATACATCTGTGCATGTTTCTAAACTTTTGATTTTATTCTATTGACCTACAACAAAATATAATTTTTGTAGATATAGCTTATTTATAGTTAACAAAATTTTTCTTCATTTGTGTCTTAAGTTTATTCTTCCGTATGGAGTTTACTAAGTTTTACCAAGTTCTTTCTTTACCGTACTCTTGAAAGATGCAAATGGGACCTTGACTGATATTACAATATGTTTATACATTAATTTCAAGATGCTGTGCCTAAAACAGTGAGTCTTTCCAATTCTGAACGAATATATATATGTATGCATTTGAATTTGTTTTTTCCAAGTAGTTAGATAAATGTTTTCATGTGAGTCTTAGACAAAGTCTATTACATTTTTTTCCATCAGCTTGTGTTTCTGTTGCTATGGAAGTTGAGATCATTGGTGTCATGAAAGTGTTCTGCTAAAATCCAAAATGTTAGTCTACTAAAATTGTTTTTTTTCTTTTTTTATTATTATTTTTTAATTTATTCATTAATTATATTGTATTATGTGACATAGTTTCATAGGCACTGGGATTCTCCCCACCCCTCCCCAAACCCTCCCCCCCTGGTGGATTCCTCCACCTTGTTGCATAACCTCAGTTCAAGTTCAGTTGAGATTCCCTCATTGCAAGCAATGAGGGAGTCTACTAAAATTGTATATTTATGCTGTGCATCTTGACATAAAATCTGAACATACTTGCAATCTATAGACATCTAAAAAGCTTTATTTTTTAATCACCAAGGGTTTATTTTAAAATTTAAAAAATTCTACAAATATTTCCTTCACTTTCTGATAATTTAGGACCCATAAGCTAGGTTTGTCTAGACTCTTACCCAGTGAATGCAAATATTATTAACTATGAGTTTAGGACCCATTATAAATCTTATCCCAGGTATGCCTGTGATAATTATTGCTTGCTGTTTACTTTTACTAAATGATTAAAATCTTTCTGATCTGACTGCAGTAGATTTTTCATTTTAAATTAATGTTTGTGTAGTTTAGAAAATTAATCAAAAGCCAGAAGTTGGAACTCCAACAGCCTGCTGTCTGATGGCTGAGTGACTCGTACTTGATGTCACCTTGGATAAACCACTCCAAGTGCTTCACTTCTCGTTTCCACAGAAGGACTTAAGGAATGCGGATATAACCAGTCTTGTGTTAGTAAGGGGTTGGTTGGCTTTAAAGGTAAAATATTATAAAAAATAAAGAACAAAATAGTTATCTATCTGTAGGTCTCCAAGAGACACAAACTCTGATCAGGAAAGCAATTGTCTTAAGACCTGCTGTTCATTAAAGCAGTACCACCTAGACAGACTAAAACAAATGTATTGCCCACTCCTAGTGCTTTTTGAAAGACACCTGTAGTTAGACAAGATGTGAGTATTAGCGATATAAACCAAATCAGTCATAGGCAATCTACAAGTATCATACCCTAATTATATGTCAAAAAGAAACCAGGGAAGCACAGCACCTCTTCTGAGTCTTGTCCTGATATAATATTTATTTGGTTTTGATTATTGGTGTAGCATGTAGAGCTCGAAATGCATGGTTTCAATTTATGTTTTTCATCTATTATTTCATTGTTGTGTTTTTATGGAAAAGAGTTATAGAGCATGTTTATTTGCAGTTGTTCTGATAAGATTTCAAACTCAAATAAGGCATTTCCTCTGTCCTCAGAGAGCTCATAGTATGAGCGAGAGGTCAGAGATCTTGACATAAATATAGAAAATTGATTTCTTTGGACAGTGTTAATTTCTTTAAGTTAAAGGAATAAATTCCTTTATTTATTGAAATCATAGGAATCCATACAATATCATATTTATAGTATGAGAATTATTTAGCTGATAATGTTGCCTGATTCCCTGAATCATTAATTTTAACTGATAAAGAAAGCATCGGTGGGGTACTGTTTGGCTTGAATAGTAATCAAAAAAACACTTGTTTCCTACAAATGATAACTGGGTTTTTTTATCTTAGGAGGTTTCTTCCAGCGGGGCAGGAACAGGGTGGAGGTGGTGGAGAGAAAAAGGGAAAAGGAGGGGGAAGGGAGGCGGGAAGGAGAAGAGAGAGAAGAGAAAGAGAACCGCACCTGGGGGCCCCTTTTGTCTGCAAGGTGTGGGGAGCAGGGATTGGGAGGGATTGAAGGCAGGCCCCAGGGGATTGGTGCCTGCAGGTGAATGCCTAGGGATGATTGGTGAGTGGGTGAGGTTGGGGAAGGAGCAGAAGGGGGGTGGGATTCTCAGGTGGAATGCCAGGTTACATCTAATTGGTGGATGGCTGGACTGGCACGAATTCCATAAGCTGTGAGGATGAAATGGCACTGGGTCCAGGGTGGGATATTCAAATAACTCCTTACATTCCTCCCTTTTGTTATATATAAAGGAAGTGGGGCATTGTTCTCTCTGACTTCTTGGAGCTGTTTTTCAGTGGTTGCAGCCTGGTGGGAGGAATGGGAGATGGAGAGACACTTCTAGTCCTGCAAAAGAAACTGGCTAATGGTTTGATTTAAAAAAAAATTTTTACATTTCAGTGGATGGGAATGGAGGGAAGAGTTATTAAGAGTCCTTTTGAAAAGCTGGCTTGAGTTGATTTCCTCTTAGCCAGGCCTTCTTGTACTCGATTCTTCATTACTACTAAATGGTCAGTATAGACAGGGTAGCTTCACCAGGAACCAGAGACCCTGACTACCTATCATCCTATCTAACTCCTCACATTTCCAAACAGAGGAGTGAACAGGGATAAAGGGACGATGACTGCTCTAGCTTCTTCGAGCTGAAAGGGGGCGTTGTTGAGTAACTGCAGGAGTAGGGGGTTCTAGAGGTTCCTGGTAGAAGGTAGAAGTCATCAGGTGTCTAAAATACTGCCTGGCACTTGAAGGTTTCTCTTTGTTGAAGTCTAGATAACAAAACATATCATAATTATAATTTTTCCCAACCTAGCAGGTCATGAGTTCAGTTAGAAACCCAGTTGGAATACTTGGGCTTTCAAGCATAGATATAAAAGAATTGTCAGGTTTAAAACTTTGTCAGAGTAAACAGGTTAGTTTAAAACAATGGACTAGATTTATATCAGTTTAAGTTAACTACTTCAAATCCCCAATTTTGAAACATACCCAGTGAATGCAGTGGAACACATGAAACCTTTTGGGTTGTATGAAATTGTTATCTGAAACAGTGAAAGGATTAGTGTGTGGCATCAGAATATAAACCCATCACAGGACAGGTAAATGCAAGCTGACATCTTAACTAACCTTAACAATTATTGCATTTGAAGTTTGAAACTACTATAGTAACTTTGAATCTAGCTAGGAAGCATGCGAGTGCTAAATTTTTCTAAACAATTATACTTTACTAATCATTGTAAGCCTTAAGAGTTTCAGGAAGACATTTACCCTAGAACATAAAGCACAGCACTTAAAACATTCTGTTAAAAGACCTACTAGTCACATTGTAGATGGCACAAGATTTAAACTAGCTTTCATTTATAATAACCCAGCAGTTTATAGTATTCCAACAAGATTTTCCAGAACTTTATACACTTTAAGGCAGAGACAAGCAATCTACTAATTGATAGCCTAACAAGTCATGTACTGGCAATTGAAGAACATAAGAATCTTAAGTAGATGAGCTAAGAAATCCCAAATAACTTGGCAAACCATGAGCAATACATCAAATCTGCTTTAGAGCAGTGAGGGTATCCTACCTCAGTGAAGTCTAGCAAAAACTGAAGAGGGAGATGGCAAACATGTCTATCAGGAGCGTGGTCATTGATGCAGGCTGAACAGTTACAGACTAAATAACTTTTCCCTAGAAAAGCTTCTTTTCTGAACTTCTAGTTAGTCTGTCACCTAAGCTAATCTGGGGCTCCTGAGAGACCCTGATGGTCACTGTAAGAGAGGGAAGAAGCCAAAGCTAGCTAGCACAGAGAAGGCAGTGTCCAGACAGAAACTTAGTTTTCCCTTCCACTATGAGAACCACCCGGGGCTCTTGGGTGCTGTTCCGAGGTCACTGAAGTCTGTGGATGACCTTGAGCCTGTGCAGGTTCTTGGGCTGCTTCCTGTCCCATGTGGGAGATCCAATGGGAAATGACTGACCTGAAGTACCTGGCCCTCGGGGGGCAGTCATATCTCCAATGACCTCCTTGGTAGTTGGGATACGGCCCTGGATGTCCTTTCTGATGATCCTTGGTGAAGTGTCCATTGCTTCTGCAATGAAGAGCACTTGGGAGGCCTCCGGGGGTCTCACTGGAACCAGGAGCACACACCTCTCTCATCCTGCTCTGCCATGGGATCCCCTCCTGGTCTCTGAGGTAAAAGACCATGGTGACCCCTTTAAGAGGATATCAGGGCACTTTCAGGTCCCATTTGTAAGTTTCTAAAGCTCTGTCCTAATGTCCAAAGCAGTCAAGAATCTGCTATCTATACATCACCTGTTCTTCTCTACACAGAATCTAATGGAATATACTCAAAGTCATTCCTCAAGCATTTTAAGAAGCTGGAGGATTTCTCTGCGGTCCTAATCTCAAGGATTTATTTAAATCAAAATTAAAGGATTTAGCTTACCAATTCTCATCTATGAACATTCTCATCTCTAAGTCAATTAGAATAAGCTACATAGCTTGCCACATAAACATGTTCATCTGTATCAAGTCACACACATTACAAAACAGCTTTTGCAGCAGCTTTTGAAAAAACAAGTTTAAAGTTTTAGAATTTGTTCCTTTTTTTGTCAAGCACTGCTCTAGGTATACACAAGTGATATTACATCAACAATTTTTGCATATTACAACCTCACAATGTGCTTTGCATGATCTAAATTATCCCAAATGACAATCCTATCCAAATTATTATAAATGACACTTATATTATCTAAATTTTGTCTCAGTCTTTGAGAGTTCCAGGGATCCGCTGGAAATCCCAAGGTCTGGAGACTTGGTTTAGAACTGAAGAATTTAGAAGTCTAAATGAATTAAAAATCTCAGAAACTGGGAGAGCAAGTTAAGCCAAGGCTTAAAACAGAAAAAAGGTTTTAAGCAGGAAATCTTTGCTACCCAATGAGGAGAGCAAATAGAGACCTTCACACAGAGGGGGATGGAAGGGAGAGAAAAGGCAAGATGGCAGACAGAGGGATAGGGTAGGGACTGACTGCAGATGGAGGATAAGATGGGAGTTTGTTAGAAAGATGACATTAGAGATAGGAAAGCACGTGGCGCCAGAGCCCTGGAAGAGGGCACTGGGGTTTCCTACTTCATGGCTAGAAAACTGTGGAAAAGACAGAAAGCTGAGAGTGAAGAGAGAATGAGCCTTCCCCCCGTCCCCATTTTTCGGAATGCACATAGTAGTCAGCTAGATTCTGGAGGGTGTCCGGATCCGAAGTGCCATTAACTGGCCACTTGGAGGAGTTAGCTAGGGAATACTGGGGCCAATCCACATTACAAAAGTATATTAGTGTTCTACGTTTTAGGTAATGAGCCAATTCAAGGGTTTCTTAATTTGCTAGATGAAAGCCCAAGGGGTTGTTGGGAGGAACTGGCGATGAAAAAATAGCTCCCATGATTACGACTCAGGACTGATTACCACAGCAAACCTGGTGGTCCCTGAAAACAACCCAGTGGTCGGACCCAGTGGGCAGGAAAAAAATGGCTCTCATAGAAGGTCGTCACCCCCTACATAAGGGACAAGCCAGGTCCCAAAACACTGCCTGTATCCGAAGTCGTTAACAGCCCAGCAGCCCGACTCAGAGGTACAAGGAGCCCCGACAGCACCTGGCCAGAGTTTACAAAACTGGTCCCCCAAAAGCTCCCAAAAGTGGAAAATCAGCCCTAGTTAGAGGAGCGCAAATGTGCCGAGCTGCACCCAAAACTCCAAGGGCTGAGAGGGGAACCCTACCTACAACAGTGTATGCATGCAACAACTTAGCATTTGGAAAGATGGGGAATACCTCGTGTGCTCCACATGGAGATGGAGTACCAGGAGCACACATCTGGGCTATGTCGTTGCTGGATGGAGGCAGATGCTAACACGGTCAGGTCAGATGAATTTAGGAACGGCCATGTGGAGGTAGAGAATTCTGGAACTAGCAGGTGAAGGCAAAGTCAGAAACAGGCTGTTGGAGATGAATTCATGAACCAGCGGGCGGATGGAGACAGATTCTGACGGCTGCTAACGAGTCTCCGTGGCACAGATGAAGACAGTTAACACAGATCGCAGTTCTCACGGTTCGGGTCCTGGTGGTGGCCAAAGGCCCTAAGACCACACGGCCAAGTGCCAGGGGAAACCGACCAGTCATGGCACCAAATGTTAGTTATTTAAAACAGTTCAAGTTCTAGTTCATAGTTCATATGATATTACGATATTATTTCGCTCGGCTAATTCCCACAACCTGGTACTTTACCGTGAGCTGAAAACACCAGACCCAACGAGGTATCTTAGGGGGTTTATTCCAGTGGGGCAACAATGGGGTGGAGGTGGTGGAGAGAAAAAGGGAAGGGGAAGGGGGGAAGGGAGGCCGGAAGGAGAAGAGAGAGGACAAATGATAACTTTTCAAAAAATATGTATTTATTTATTTGTAAGTCAGATTTGCAGAAAGAGAAGGAGAGGCAGAGAGAAAGAGAGTTCAAGATATCTTCCATCCACTGATTGACTCCCCAAATGTCCACAGTGGCCAGTGCTGGTCAGGCCAGAGTCAGGAACCATCAGCTTCTTCTAGATCTCCAACTTGAGTGGCAGGAACCCAAGCACCTTGGCCATCTTCTGCTACTTTTTCCATGTATTACAGGAAGCTGGACACGAAACAGTACCTGTATGGGGTGCCAACTTCACAGGTGGCAGTGTTACTCACTACACCTCTATACTGGCCCCAGAAAATAGCAACTTTTAAAGTAATAATATTCAGTGTTAATAAGACTGCAGCATAGTCAGTACCTTAATATTACTAATGAAACTTCTGGGGCTGCCCAGATGGAACACCCTGGGATTTTTCCATGCAATTTTTTACCATTATTCTTCTCAGAATATAACCAAAGGAAGAGGTACAAAAGAGAAAATGATCTGTGCATTTCTTCATGAAAGGAATATCTATGGCTATTAATGTTCAGATATAATAAGCATATCTAAAGGTAGGTCTGAGACTGGTATAGGCAGGTTAAGCCACACCTGCAACTTTGTCATCTCAAATGAGAACGAGTTCCAAATCCCAATTGCTTGGCTTCCCATCCAGCTTCCTGCTATTGAGCCTGGAAAGGCAGCAGACAATGATTCCAGTGCTTGAACCCCTACCGACATGGGAGACCTGGTTAGATTTCTTAGCTCCCATCTTTGTCCCTGCCCAGCCCCAACTGTTGTAGCAGTTTGGAGCGTGGGTGAAAGAAGGTTTGGTTTCTCTCTCGGCTTTAAAATACATAAATCTTTTTTTTTTCCCTGCTGTGAGAAATCTTCCAGGGTCAAAATAGCTTGGTATTCCTAGACAAGTTTCTTATCTCTCTGCGCCTTAGTTTCCAGATTCTACAAAATGAAAGTAATAATAAGAAAACCTGCCATATCAGATAGCATAACAAATAATAAATGCTCAGCACATGACACTAATCACCTTGTCAGTGAAGCACAGTGTCTCTTTGTTCATGTTTATTTCCACATGAGATCATGAGTATTCTTAGGGAAGAGATTATTTTTTGTCCCTCATATGACTTCTCTACAATTGATGATGTTTTGAGGAAAAAAAAGTTTTCTTAAATAAATTATGATACCTAAACTTAGTAGAAAAAGTACGTAATATTGTATCTTTAGTGATGATAACTAAGACATCATATTACTGGTTTATAGCTTTGGGTGTATGTTACAGTCACCTTGGAAAATTTTTAAATGCCAATTTGCAGACCCACCCTCAAAGATTCTAATTAAAAATGAACAAAAAATAGATTTCAAAGATGCCATTACTGAAATTTATTCATGAACATTTGAGAGGCAGTTGCAACATAAGGCTCTGCAATTCTGATTTCTATAGTGTATACAGTTTTTTAATTTCATTTTTAAATAATGATTACATGATTGATCAGAGTGGGAAGGTTCGAGGTTTGGGGGAAATTGGGTGAACTCTTTGCTTCCAAATTTGCTATTTCTTCTTATTGTTCCTGGGGGAAGGGGAGAAACAAAGGGGGAAACCACTCATGACTTTCCACACGTCCCAGTACCCAGGGATGAGGAACAGCCACCTTATATCAACCCAGAGCCTCAATGTGCACATATTCTGAGGGTTCTGTCCAAGTGGTTTGGATAGTTCTGAAATGCTGATTTCACTGATCCAAGGATGATGTCACCCTCCCCATGTCCATTGGCTCCATTCACTGAGATTTTTTGCTGTCATCATTTGTTTTGGGTAGTTGTCCACTTTCTTCTGTTCTCCTTCTTCTGCTACAGCACCAAATGTACAGCCATATTGTCCTTTGGCAACAGAGTCTGTGTCCCCTGCTCTACCTTTTTCATTAAGTGGGACATATTCTTGCAGGCGAGTCTAAGTATCCAGGCCAGGTGTCCCAAGCCCTGCCTAAACCACTACCCCTGGGGCTCACAAACCCAACATCCACCTAGTAGATGGGCCCCAAGACCCAGGCCAAGAGACCTAAGCCCCACCAGATCCCCCATTCCTGAGGCTCATAAACCCAGCACCCACCTAGTAGGTGGGTCTCTGGACCTGGGTCAGGTGATCTGAGCCCCACCATATCCCCCACCCCTGGAGTTCATAAAATAAATACCAACCTAGAAGGTGGTTCCCCGGATCTGGGCCAAGCGACCCAAGCCCTACCAGTTTCCCCATCCCTGGGGCTCAGGAACCCAGCCCCACCACACAGTTGGGCTACCCAAGCCCTATCAGATCTCCCGTCCCTGGAACTCATGAACCCAGCCCCTGCCGGCCAGGGCTGGCATGACTCACGTCAGCTCAGCATCCGAAATCTTATTGTGCAGCATGGCCTAGTCTAGTCTCCCCCCGTTCCAGCTCCTGTTGGCGGGTGCTACAGCCTATCCCAGCCCAGTCTGATTGCTGTCCTAATCCTAATGTAAACTGGCTGGTGTTGCAGCTCAATCTGGCTCCTCCTGTCCCCTGTCCTGGTTCTCAGATCTGCCAGTGGATGCTATGTGCTGGCCCACTGGTCTGTCCCCAGACCTGACCCACATGTATGCCAGTGGACACTATAACTTGGCATGATCTGGGCTGTACCTTGCCTTGCTTCTTGCGCCTACCTGCAGGGTCTGCATCCCAATGAAGAAGTTTCCCAAGCTCTTCCATGGAGTCTCCTCCCAGTGGCAGTTCTCGCTCACACCGGTGGATTGTTGTCCCAGGTTGACTTTTGTCCACCTCCTGTCCTGAGAAGAACAGTGACCTTGCTCAACTGGTCATGCCCATTTTGGTTCTTCTTGGTGGTTGTTGCAGCCCAGCACTACCTGGTCTGTGCCCAGACACAGCTTTCACATAGTTCAGCAGGAGTCAAGACCTAGTTTGGCCTGTTCTACACCCAACCTGGCTCTCACAAGTACCAGTGGGGGCTTGAGTCAAGCTCAATATATCATTCCACAGTCCCAGTGCACACCCGCACCAGTGCAGTCCATAGCTATGTACAGCCAGGCCTGCCACCCTCAATCTTTATTTCACTCTCACCACTGGGAACCCCAACCCAACTAGGGGGTTCCCCCTTAGCTCCCCAACAAGGCCTAAACCCATCCACGGTTCTTGGGTGAGCTAGCAGAGACTGCAGCTCCACAGGGGTGAGCACACATTTCCCTACAGATTCTGCTATCAGACACACTCTCTCACTCTTGTTCTCCCCTCCAAACCACTTTGGTGTCAGTCCCCTACATACATACACATGTCATGGACTTATCAGTGCAAGTCCTTCAGCTGTAATTCCTAACCTGGGCATAAAAACCACAGATCATCTCTCACTATATCTTGGTGATCCCATCATCCCCCTGCAAATCAAGACCCTCTAACTGTGAAGGTGTGCCACCGGGTGGCCTGAGGGGCCTCGCCCAGCATCTTTGGCACCTGTGTTGCCCAGACCCTTCCAGGGGGAGCCACACAGCCAGACTGCAGACAACCAGGCAGTTCAAAAAAGCCTAACCTCCATGATGGATGGTCCAGGAGGCCCGCTGAGCTTCCCTCCCTACAGGGAGCCAGTGTGCTCAGTGTATATTTGTCATATAAAGGTTATTTTCTGACATAGTCACCCAGACTTTATGCAAGTTTCATCAGTTGTCTCAACGAGATATTTTAATAGCAGAACATCCAGATCAGAATCATGCATTGCATTTGGTTTCCTCCCTAGTGTTAGCTTTCATGTCATCACTTTTGAAGATACTAAGCAGAGGTTCTAATTTAATTAATACATTTATTTTCTTTCTTTTTTTTTTTTTAGATTTTTTTTTTTTATTGTTATTGGAAAGCCGGATATACAGAGAGGAGGAGAGACAGAGAGGAAGATCTTCCATCCGATGATTCACTCCCCAAGTGAGCCGCAACGGGCTGGTATGTGCCAATCCGATGCCGGGAACCAGGAACCTCTTCTGGGTCTCCCACGCGGGTGCAGGGTCCCAAAGCTTTGGGCCGTCCTCTACTGCTTTCCCAGGCCACAAGCAGGGAGCTGGATGGGAAGTGGAGCTGCCGGGACTAGAACCGGCGCCCATATGGGATCCCGGTGTGTTCAAGGCGAGGACTTTAGCTGCTAGGCCATGCCGCCGGGCCCAATCCATTTATTTTCTTTGCTTATCACAAACTTTTGAGGGAAGCCTGACAGGGTCCTAACAAATGAATTTTGCTGTGGGGCATCTGTAGGACATACAGTACGTGAGTTGTTCGCTCCCTGTTGTCCAGGAAAGTGAATGCCTTTTTGTTTGGATGACTGATTCTCTGCTCCACTCCATGTTAGTCTACATCTCACAGTGTCACTGGTGACCCCTCCAAAGGTCACTTCTGTCATCTCCTTCTTTGTGAAGGAGAATGAACTCCAACTTCATTGGAAAAACAAACAAGCAAACTCGACCTTTCTACTTTTCGATTTGCTTCTGTAGTTTGTTCCTAGGGTCCTTTCTGGGGGAGGGGGTTGTCTTAACAGGAACAACAAACACTGTGTATACACTGAAATTGAAATTTTCAAAGTTGCTGAATAGATTATGATAGAAAATTCAAGAGTGTTTGGGTTTTGAAATCTGTAATGAAAGTGATAGGTTGGTCATTCCCTCTGACTTTTACATTATTTAAAAATTAAATATTTGTGGCTGTCACAGAAGCCTGGTGGTTAAAGTCCTTACATTGCATGCACTGGGATCCCATATGGGGGCCAGTTATTGTCCTAGCTGCTTCATTTCCCATCCAGTTCCCTGCTTATTGCCTGGGAAAGCAGTCGAGGGCGGCCCAAAGCCTTAGCACCTTGCACCCACGTGGGAGACTCAGAGGAGGCTCCTGGCTTTGGATCAGCTTAGCTCAGGCTGTTGCGGCCACTTGGGGAGCGAACCAGCAGACAGAAGATCATTCTCTCCATATCTCCTTCTCTCTGTAAATCTGCCTTTCCAACAAAAATAAATAAATCTTTTAAAATATTAAAAATTCTGCACTGGGGCACTGGTGTAAACAGTGTAACTGTGCTGCCCTCATGAAACTCACCTTACAGGAAACAGTAATTAGAGTAATTATGTGGAAAAAGGATGAAAATACAGATCTTTCTTCTGTTTTCCTTTTCTGAACATTCTATAAACTTGATTATATCCCTTGGTGATGCAAAAATCAAACTTTGAAAAGCATTTAAAATATTTTACTGTATGTAGAAACAATCAAAGCAAACACAAATTCTGATACATAATTATTTCTTTATGGACTCCTGTTACACCCTGTATTAAAAAAAAAAAAAAGAATCTTAGATTAACCAGAAATAACGTACATGTAGGGCGACAAAGTGGTGAAAGAAGCACAGATTTCTTGGCTGGAGTTAACACAAACCTCTCACATACTGACCCTGATCATTTATCTTTGGTTTTAGTTTCTATCTTGAAGGAAGACGACCTGTGATTTTTACGAGCGCATTGTCAAAGTGGGAACAACTTGTACAAGTCAAGAGCAAACAACATTCTCTTGGAGGTTTAAAAATAGTTTAGTCAGCCCGAGCTTTGAGTATGAAGTGGGAAATGGCAAGGGATGAGTTTTGAAAGTCAGCAGGGACCTCTAAAGTCATATTAAGACATCTGAACTTTATCCAGAGGCATTAAGTATCCAAATAAATGTTTTACACAGGGCGTAGCTTAATCATGTCTATGTTACAGAGATCACTTTGGCTAAGGAGCACAGATCAAAGGAGACTTGACAAAGAACAGAGGCATGCCTGGAAGAAGAGAGACCAAGTAGAGGATTGTGGAAGTAATTCAGGAGAAAATGTTGGTAGCAACAATGAATACAGAGTAGGAATAACCAGGCTAAGCAAACAAAACTAAAAAAGATAATTAGGGAATAAAAACTGATAGCCTGGAGGTTGATGTCATAGTGTGGTAGGTTAAGCTTCAGCCTGCAGCCCCAGCATCCCATATGGATGCCAGGTAAAGTTTCAGCTGTTACACTTCCAATCTAGTACTCTGCTAGTGTGTCTGGGAAAGCAGTAGAGAATGCCCCAAACCCAAGGGCCCCTGCACCCACTTGGGAGACTCAAAGGAGCTTCTGGCTCCTGGCTTCAGACCAGCCCACGTACCTCTGGTGTTGCAGCCCTTGGGGGCATGAACCAGTGGATGAGCTTTTTCTGTGTGTCTCCTCTCTATCTTTAAATTTACCTTTCCAATAAAAAGAAGTCCTTAAAAACAAAGCAAAACCTGGTTGCCTGAGAGATGAGCTGAAAGTCACTGAGGTCAACCCCGTCCCTGTCCCCTGGTGAAGATGTAATATAGGGACTCTGTTGACCTAGATCAAAAATTCCTGAAAACCAGCCTTTGCTTCAATTTCATGGCAAAACCTAACCAAATCTCACATCAAGCTCTTTATAATTTTTATGTAAGCTACTTGGTGTGTTCGCATTGATGGAAACTTATTATTCCATTATGTACTGGGTGACGTCCCATTTCCCTTGGAGTGTTATATAATAAAGTATGTATATCGTAATACCATTCCAAATTCTCTACCATCTGACTGTGATGGTATTAAAGAGGAGATAGTAAAACGAGGTGTGAAACAGCTGCGAACTAAGAGACGACCACAGAATGCGAATTCATGGGTGGAATTTAAGGTTCGATTGATTGGGAGATTACATGAATGGTGATTTTATTGGTTCTCTGAGGAGCAGATTGTACAGTGGTGAGATTTTTTTATGGGTGAGCACGATGAGGAACGATAAGTGAGGATGTTAGCAAGACTGGTAGAAATCATACATAAAGCAAGGCTACGATGGTAGAAGAGACAATCAAACAGAAAGTAGTTGTGCTAGGGAAATGCAGGCAATTCTGAGGCAGAGTTCCCTCCCTGCAGTGATGGGGGAGGAGCTGTTCACAAGCCAGCTGTGCCTGCATTTTTCAGAGGTAGAGGTTTGCATGAAGCTGAGAAGTGTAGGTGTGGCCATGGAACAGAGAGCCAGTGGAGACTAGAGGTCAGTAGCAGTCACTACTAGCGATGCGTGCCTTTCGAGCCACCTAGGATGGAAAGCAGGGTGGAGGAGGACATGATTCTCCAAAGTCTGCAGTCTTCCCGCAGATGGGAGAGAATAAGGCAGAGCTGTGAGCACAAATATTATGAAGAGAGGATCTAGTCAGAGGACGTGAACTTGAAAGAGTCAGCGGCTCATACCTGGGGCAGGGCGTATGTATTCACAGAAGAACTGGGAACAAAGATGGAGCTGTTTCTACTCTCCTTGGCCAGAGAGATGCCTCCCCTGAGGTCTCCAAGGAACTGCTGTCCTTGGCAGACGGACGTCTTGGCTGCATTTCCAGCTAGGAGGCCTCGTGCGCAGCTGCAGGCTTCAAGGAAGGTTACTCCTGAGGTTCCCGAGGCAGTGGGGAGGAACAGAGCTGTGTGAAGGGAGGAAGGAGGAATCTCAGGGCTGTGTGAAAGTTGCGTGATAGGAGAACATAGGTAAATAAGATGGCTTCCATAATTGTAGGGAAGGAATGGTGGGTTGTACAAATAATTAGTTTCCTGGTCACTAATATTAGACAACCTCAAAATCATACCTTTCAAAACTTGGGGGGGCAGGATGCTTCGTATGAGTGAGATGCCTTGGGATGCCCACACCCCGTATCGTGCCTGGATTCCAGTCCCAACCCTGCTTCAGATTCCTCACCCTTCCCAACAAGCACCCTGCAAGACAGCAAATGATTGCTCAAGTGTTGACGTCCCTGCCACCCACATGGGAGACCTAGACTGAGCCCCAGCCTCCCGCTTTGGGCCATACTGCAGCCTGGTTATTGCAGGCATTTAAGGAGTGACCCGGAAGCTGAAATTCTTAAGCCCCAGCCTAGGCTTACTGACTTAGCAACTTAGGAGGTTGTCCCGGGAATCTATGCTTTAATGAGCCTCCCCCAAGTAATTCCACCACCCATGCCTAATACACCTACTCGCCTAATACAACTGTTCCCAGGAAACGATGAATCAAAAAAAAAAAAAAAAAAAGAAGGGTTTTAAACCACATAAACCTGAAGCTCCTTCATAGACGATTTTGCTTCAGTAGGTCTAGAATGGGCTTTCTTTTTCTTTTTTTCAGATTTATTTTTATTGCAAAGTCAGATATACAGAGAGGAGGAGAGACAGGAAGATCTTCTGTCTGTTGATTCACTCCCCAAGTGACTACAATGCCTGGTGCTGTGCCAATCCGAAGCCAGGAGCCAGGACTTCTTCTAGGTCTCCCACACGGGTGCAGGATCTCATGGCTTTGGACCGTCCTCTGCTTTCCCAGGCCACAAGCAGGGAGCCGGATGGGAAGCAGGGTTGCTGGGATTAGAACCAGCACCCATATGGGATCCTGGCATGTTCAAGGTGAGGATTTCAGTCACTAGGCCACCGCGCCGGGCCCAGGTTTCTTTTTGTTGTTTTGTTTTGTTTTTCTTCAATAGGTGATGCAGATGTAGCTAAGTGGGCAAGCTAACATTTTGAAACCACTGTCCTAGTAAGTGGGACCCAGAGGACTCTTTGGAAGTTAGCCTCCGTTCTGCTTTCCATGAAAAACCAGAACCACCTGAGAAGGCCAGCTTAGGGGTTATTTTGCTTTCTGGACAAACTGATAATCAGGCAAGCAGCAGCTAGCCTCTTGCAGAGGATTTAGCTAGAGCCAGCAGTTTCGAGGGTATCCTAGTCTGACTTGGTTCATTGCCTGGATTCCCTGGGGTTTGTGGTGTGGGCACACATAGCCAAGTTCTTCAACCCTGTACCCACCATTTACATTGTGCATTTAGTTTACAGTTGTGAGGACCCATGGGATTTGCCTTTTCTTTACTGGTGGTATAAGGGCCTTGAGGACCTGGGCCTATCAAAGACTTGTATCTCCCATGCCTGTCTAGAACACCACTAACTTCTAGTATCTTGAATATGCATGATACATTAACGTGGTACAGCGGGTTAAGCTGTACTCGGGACACTTGCATCCTACATTAGAGCGTCAGTTCGAGTGCCAGCCTTTCTACTTCCAATCCAGCTCTGTGAGGCAGCAGGTGGTGGTCCAAATACTTGAGATTGTGCCACTGATACACCTAAGAGACCTCAGTGGAGTTCCAGACTGCTGCTGGCTTTGGGCTGTGCCAGCTGTAGCCGTTGTGGCCATTTGGGGAGTGAACTAGTGGGAGAAAGATATCTCTGTGAGTCTCCTCATCTCTCTGTGCCACTTCATGTCTTAAAGAAATGTTACAAAGAAAAAGGAAGAAAATGCGTGGAGGGATGTTCTGTGAGTGGGGGGAGTGCACCCCCAGTCCCTCTCCCTGTTTATAACCAAGTGTCACAATGCCCTGGTGAGACTCATCTTCAGGTGTCACAGCTTGCTCTTTCTTCCACCTACCAGTTGTCAGAAGAGCCCACTGCTGCCAGCATCTTCCTTCATTGCCGACTCTGTGATCAGATAAAACCTGAAGAACATGCATGTGAAAAGCTGAGTGCTTGACATCTTTGCTTTTTGAATCTGTTACAGAACTCTCTGTAGATATCTTCAGAATTCTAAAATGTTAAGAAGCGTTACACTATCAAATTGTAACTCCTTGTGGTCCTTTTGAATCAATGTTAGTTATTTTATCAGATAATGGAACCTTGGACTGAGGAGTAATTTTGTGTTCTTTCCTGTATCCTATCCTAAACGGAGCCCATCTCCCCTTGCTGGATTACCTCCATGGTCTCCCCTAGGTGGTCCTCACAATGCCTTGGTGATAAATGTAACTCTAACATTTCTCTTGTTTCCCACAGAGGAGGATAGTAATAACAGAAATCTACCAATGAAATCTCATAATAATGAATAAGTATTCATGATATCTTTACTACATGGAAATTTCTGTAGATACTAATAATAGTGTAGCAGTCATTAGGACTGAAATGATGTAAAAACTATGTAACATGATTTATCCCATTTCAGGCTTACACTTTAAAAACCATCCCCCATAGACACTGGGAAACAAATCTAGAGTAATTTATCTTAGAAAGATTGGCTAATTAATAACTATGAAAAGATATAAAATACACAGGGAATCAGTCGCAGAACTAAAAGCTTCCTTAAGGTGGCATTTTTTCAGGCATTTTGTCTCATCGCTGTCTTGTGTTGCTTACCCATTCGGGACTGAAAGTGCATTTCTAACAGGTGCCTAGTTGATGCTGTTGATTCAGTATACTACGCATGCAGAACCATTGCCCTAAACCAAGAGACACTGAGCACCTAAACAATAATGAGTCAGGCATTTCTGCCTGTTAATGGTTCTCAGATTTGGGATTTCACATGCCAGGAGCATTTCCAGAAACAAACCAAGCAATAAACAGCAGTCACAGAGCTTATGTTACGGAAAGACACAATGATCAATTTGAAACATTTATCAAATAAAAAAATTAGAAACTATTGTTTCTTGCTATTTATAACCATATTGTTATGGTTATTTAAAAATGTATATGCTTATTTTTACCCAAAAGATCAGGTTTACTGAGAGAAGGAGATAGAGAAAAACCTTCCATCCATTGGTTCACTCCCCAAGTGGCCCCAACCAGTGCTAAACCAATCCAAAGCCAGGAGCTTCTTCTGGTCTACTACATGGGTTCAGGGGCCCAATTTGGGCTGTCCTCTACTGCTTTCCTAGCCATAATCAGGGAGCTGGATGGAAAGTACAGCAGCCAGAACACAACCTGGACCTCATCTGGGATCCCAGAGCATGCAAGGCAAGGACTTTGCCATTAAGCCATCATGCCAGGCCCCATCATTGTGTTTTAATAAGGTATTTAATAGCTAACAATATGTAATCATAGTACAATAGGGGATGCCATGTTGGAGTAGTAAGCTAATCCTGTGCGTGCTATGCCAGCATTCTGTATGGATACCAGTTTGTGTGCCAGCTGCTCCACTTCTGATTTAGTTCTCTGCTTGTGTCTTGGGATGCCAGTGGAGGATGGCTCAAAGCCTTGAGCCCCTTCACCCATGTGGGAGACCCAGAAGAAGCCCTTGGCACCTAGCTTCGGATAGGCTCAGCTCTGGCTATTATGGCCATTGAGGGAGTGAGCGAGTGAACAGAGAATTTCTTTCCCTGTCTCTCCTCTGTTAAAAATCTGCCCATCAAATAAATGGATCTGTTAAAAAAAATCACAATACAGTCAACTATTTCTTCAGTTAAATATGCTCAGAGTTGCACAAAATACACTTCTTTGCAATTACAGGTCAGGGACACTGGGATAGAAATAATCTGGTGGAGGTTTAGGAGAAAACAACTTAATTTTCTGTAGCTAGTTGAAAGCAACACTATTACATGCGTGAAGTCCATTTGTTTTCTATTACCACCAAAAATACTGCCCCATCCCCAAGGTCAACCACTCCTACACGCTCCATTCACAACTGCTGTATTCTAATTTTTCCCATTTTGCCAGGAAACAATGAAATATCACCCTAGACCAACACCATCCGCAGGCTGGTGATCTGGACTCGTTGTGCTAAGTGATTATGGAGTCTTTGCATTGTTACTTTATCCAAACTTGATATGCAAAACATATATCATGGTTCATAGGCCAAAGAGGAATATGAAGTATTTGAGAATGCTTTCGTCCCTAGAGTACTAGTTTTTTAATTATTTTTATTTGTTGATGGTCTTTACATTAGAGTACTAATTTTATCCATGTTAAAGAAAACTATACAACTGAATGAAAAATAAAGAGTAAAAATAATTTCTATTTGTTTGGAAAGATAGTCTTCTTTACAGCTCCTACTAGGCTCAAACACATCCTAGATTGGAATGTTTTAAACAATATTCAGTCAACAATGCTTTATCGGCAAAAATACCATGCTCTACTTTTCTGATGAAAAATTTAAAAAGAAGACTGTTTTCACAATATTAAATCATTCAGCATAAAATAGGAAATTAAAAATTAACTTTTGAAAAAAATATATTTATTTGAAATGTGGAATTACAGAGAGCTAGGGAGAGAGCTCTTCTATTCACTGGTTAACCCTCCACCCCAACCCTCTACCCTAAACTCACCTCACCCCCGTCCGTTGCACTCAGCAGCTGCAGTGGCTGTGGATGAGAGCTTCTTCCAGGTCTCCCACATGGGTACCAGGGGCCAAGCACTTGGGCCATCTTCTGTTAGCTTCCCAGGTGCCTCAGCAGGGAGTGGCATTGGAATGCAGCAGCAGCCTGGACTTCAACTGGTATTCATTTGCCTGTGTTACAGGCTGCTTTGTTCACTGTGCCACAACAGCAGTGCCTGAAAATTTTAAAATACGGGTTATTTATTTATTTATTTATATTAGAAAGGTAAGTTTACAGAGAGAAGAGGCTACAAAGGTAAAGATCTTCCATCTGCTGGTTCACTTCCCCAAGTGCCTCAATGGCCAGACCTAAGCCAATCCAAAAACAGGAGCCAGGAGCTTCTTTCAGATTTCCTGCCAGGGTGCAGGGTCCAAAGACTTTGGGCCATCCTCGATTGCTTTCCCAGGCCACAAGCAGGGAGCAGGATGAGAAGCAGGACTGCCGGAATTAAAACCAGCACCCATATGGAATCTAGCACACACAAGGCAAGGACTTTACACACCAGGCTATCACACTGGGCCCAAGCTTATCTTCTTAATATGTTGCTAAGTTGTATGGTAACTATAACCCAAGTGTGTTTCGATCACATTTTATTTATCAGCTGCTAAGAATGTGCAGTGATTTTTACTAGGTGCCGTTTGGCGAACACAAGTTTATGTACCAGCTTCTGAAGAATCAAGTGACTTTATGGGAAGACTGAAGGAAAAATGCATGGCAGGGTTGGAATTTTAACGTAGACAGTAAAAACACCCCTTATAATTGCAGTATCTCATATAGGGGTTGAAGTCCCAGCTGCTCAACTTCCAGTCCAGCTCCTTGCTAGTGGCCTAGAGGTAGCGAAGGAAGATGGCCCAAGTGTTTCGGTCCCTGCAGGCAAGACTGATGCTTCAGCCTGCCCCATCCCTGGCTCTTGCAGCCATCTGTGGAATGCACCAGCAGATGGAAATCTCATCCTCTCATTCCCTCTCTCAGTGCAACTCTGATTTTCAAATAAGTACATTTAAAATATATGTGCGTGTGTGTGTGTGTAAACTGCAGTGTGAAAGTGAATACCACCAGAAGAGTGTTATGAGTCAGTGAGGACATGTCAGAAACAGGCAACGAATGTGAGTTTGATGCAGAGGAGTACCACTGCGACGGAAAGGCCCGGGGAAACTTCACATGGGAGAAGTCAAAAGGATTCCCAATGAAACTGTCAAATATATGTCAACAACAGGGTGCTCGGCTCTCTGCCCTTGTCTGTACCTGCAATGTCTGGATTCGTGTAAATAGCAGAGTGATGGATTGTGCCTGTCGCTGAAGGGCTGTACTGTTGTAATAATATAGGGGAAGTCAATGGAGGGGAAGAGGGAGAGTGAGGAGGAGGGGAGAGGAAATCCCTGAGCCTAGGGAACTGTGTCATAAAAAAATATTCTGAAAGTGGGGAAAAAAGAAACACTTTGAAGGATAAGGCAGATATTTTATATGCTAAGAGGAAAAGAAGATGGCAAGGTAGTTTTGGCAAACATTGAGTTACTCAAATCTAGGCTCCCATTATTAGAGTAATAGGGGATAAATTTGGAAATTTAAATTAGAGCTGAAAATAGATAGGCGTGGAAGGCTTCATTCTGATAATAATAATGGAATTATGATGGTGGTGATAAAGATATTAAGTATGTGGCCTCTTCCAGGTCTCCCACATGGGTGCAAGGTGCCAAGGTTTGGGGCCGTCCTCGACTGCTTTCCCAGGCCACAAGCAGGAGCCAGATGGGCATTTACAACAGGCACAATGAACCCTACTTAGAATACTATCACCACATTATGCAAAGTCATTCCTATGAAGTAATGCTTGTCTCTATGCTTTAGGACTTTACCAAATCTGGCCTTCCATAGCACTGACATGCTTTAAAATGAATATCATCAGCTCTTGATTTTTAAACAATGTAGAAATTAGGGAATTCAAAGAACCCTGGAAATCCAGGGAAGTACCAACAATCAATGTATGTGATAGTAGGAATATTTGACATTTAGAAGTCCCATACATTTCTTTCAAACCTTTACACGTCAGAACGTGGATTTCAATTTATTCACCAAGACACAAATAATAAATGACAAGTAATTTAATAGCAAGTTGGCTAGCTTACTCTTATATGCTTAAATTTGTAGTTATCTTCTTATAGACCAGGAAAGTATTTATATTTATAGTAGGATCAAATATTTTATACTTTAATGAAAGTGATTAAGAATCATGAAGGCCTTAAAGTCATAAACTAGAAATTAAAATGCTGGCTCTTGCCAAAAATCTGTAACCTAAATTTGATGAGATTATGTTATGGTCAAATTATGATCCTTTAACAATAGAAGGAAACGCATAAGTTAAATATTAACCTATGTGAATTAAATATTTAAATTAACAAATCAGTATGCTTACTAGTGCTGTTATTCCCGATCATCCTGAGCTTGAAAGACTTTCCAGGGTCACATTAGTTCAGAGTCGATTGCACCAATGGGCACTGAGTAAAAGAAAACTGGGATGAGGTTCCAAGCCCATCACATGTATGGTCACATAGCTTGGACGGACCTATCAAGTAAGGGAGGCAAAGTGCTCCTTTTTCCGACAGGGATGTATGTATCTCTTCCCCTGACACCTGTGACAATGCGTGTGCGTGACTAACCATCGATGCTGTCCAGTGCCTGCTTTGCCCTGGCTCTGAAACAGTGAGGAGGAAGGTGTCACCATGCACTCACTGCCCTCTGCTCTCCCACTTTGACCCTGAACTCTTGTCTTAGGTCTGTACACTGCCGCATTTTTGTAGCCAGTGACTAAGCATTTTCTGAGGTAATAAGTAACTCTCAGATGACTGATTAAAACTCCTTAGAGAGGACTTGGGAAGGAGCTTAAAATACTCTGGACCTAATAAAACTTATCCACTTTTTAATTCCTGATATAATATTACTCCAACTTTGGAGTCAGAATGAAGCTTGTTAAACCTACCACTGTCCTCTGTCCGTTGGACAGTTGGGGTAATTACGTTTAATAATTTTTTAAAATCAGAAGAATAGGATAGCAGAAGGAAAATATTAGGCCCATGTTCTTAAGGACAAATTTTGTTGAAAAGGGTTTGAAGATTATGTAAAATGTTCAAAGAATCTTGAAAGCAGCTTAATCTTCAAATACATGATACCCTTACCACCATGTAGGTATTAATAAATTTTGAGCATTTTTCTGCGATTTATTGTGAAAAAATTATAACAACTGCTATTTTCTGCTCCTCTTTAGCCTGAACATTCATTTAACCACAAAGGTGGCAACTAGGCAGTGTCTTAAAAGTGTCTTATCCACAGCGGAGTTGTTAAAGTATAGATGAGATTCAGGTTATTGTGGTTATCATTGTAAAAGCTCTTACTGGATAAATGTTTACTTGATGTAGCTAGAAACTTGCTGCTGTTGTATCTGTGGCTAAGTTTAAAAGATAGTTCTACTGTGAAATTAATTTCATCGGTCCCTTCAAGTCATTTGCTTCATTAGTACTTTTGTGTATGTAGTCACCATGTTAACTGGCTTGTGGGAAGCGCTTCCCATGTGTCATTCAATGTTCTATGTATTTTGAATGCCTTAGCTTATGTCACTCTTACAAGAACCCACCGAACTAAAATGCAATTAGCCCCCATTGATGGAGGACTGACCAAAATGCAGAGGGGCTAGGCAATTTTCCTATACTCCTTCAGCAGGTGTGTAGCAGAATAGAGAACTGAACCTGGAATTTATTTACTTCTCACTCAAAAAGACCTCACTCGTTTTTGTATAATTCTGAACACAATGAGTTCTCTAGAATGATAGCAGGAATAAAAGAACCAAATGTGGGGGAAGATATTATAGAATGTTGAGCTGGAATATTTGGTCTCCCTTATTAAATAGGCTGATTGGATATTGACTTAGAGTTTGTCCTTATTAGTCAATTCTGATAAATGTATGCCCCTCAGTCTTAAATGAAAAATATTCCCATAAAACTATGCTTCAAAACTTTCTCAAGTATCCGTCTGCTGTGTTTTTTTTTTTCTTTTTGTAACTTTCTTTTTTGTTTAAGTGTCCTGCACTGTCAACAGCAAGAGGCCTTGAGGGCAGGTTAGAGCTGCTTGTGTCACAGAGGATCATTCTGACTTCACTGTGCTTCTGTAAAATAGGAAGGAGCACAGTTCATGTGTGTTGAACAACTGGCAATGTGTCGGTGGCTGCTGAACACAAGTACATCTTCCCCTTGTTCCTAGGTCTCTGTACATGCTTCTGTTAATGCATTTGTCAGAGTGTGAAGTACATGTTCGTTTCTGTGCTGTTTTCTCTGCATCACGAGCTCCTTGCGAGAAGGGGACCTGTTCTATCTTTTATCGGGTTATTAATAACTTGATTGAATGTCAACAAGTCATTGTGGAGGGAGTGAGGCAGACAGACAGACAGAGAGCTGCTGTCTCAGAGCCCATTGTGCAGTCCGCAACACACCCCTGGGTTCAATCCCTTGGGAAGATGACATTTCTTAACTTGGATGCTGCTGCCTTGATTTAGCATTGGGAAAGAGGCCACAGGGAATTGAACTGTGTCTGTATTAAAGTATATACCTACGTATGTACCCCCCACCCCGGCTGTGTAACTGTGTAGTTTCACTCTCTGTGCCCCTTTACTCCCAGGCCTGCCATACTTTGATATCTCACCGCACTTTACAGGCTTTGTTTCCAAGCTTTCAAAATTCCATTTGCCTACAGAATTCAAACAACCGTTCTTCCCTGGAAGCTCTTGGCTTCTGCCCTTGCCGCCACCCACCTCCCACCTGCTGCCCTAAGTGGCCTTTGGCCACAACCAAACCTGGCATGGGAGAAGAATGCCAAAGTGAAAACAAATGTGTGAATTAGCCATCTCAATGGATTCTACTGAACCACACTGTAGAAGTCCATTGCACATCTTTGTGTGACCCTTGTAATGATAAATACTGGTCTCCTTGGTATCAGCCTTCCAATTACACGTAGTTTAATCTGCCAGGTAAATGAATAACACTGAAAGTTTAAAACAGCAAAAGTAATGTCTTTGCTTGGAATATCAGTGTACATAACTTTCCGTGCAAAGTTCTCCCCTCTTCTTGTTACCCATTAACTTTTTGGTTACCGTACCGTCACTGCCTCGGAGCTGAGATCTCCTGCTTACTCTTCACAATGCAAAGAAAACTGTAGAACATTACAACAGCGGGATTGTAGCACACAGCTTTGGTCCTTAGTATCAGATCACCACAGTGGTAAATTTCCCAAATATTGCCTTCCAAATAGCTTCATTAAATAATGTATTGTTCTACTAGTTGCATGATTACTTTTCTAGCATAAATCCGAATAGTGACAATGATAGCTTAGACCAAGGCATTTTTAAGGCGTCTTAGTAGGGGTAAAATTACTTTGTTTTGCTTTCTATTATTTTAGCAAATTTTGTTGACAATTATACTTGCATATTTCAGTTTTTTATGTTCAAGTTTGTCTTCTCAATTGAGAAGTATTATTTATGCATTCTGTTAGTTCTTCAGCCATTTTTCGTTTTGATTCTTCTTATGTGAATTTGTTTGTGACCTGTTTGTGTCATTTATTATTATAGGTAGTGGGATAAATGAGAAACAACTCTAATTTCAAAGACTTTAATATGCGTTTGGAAGGATATTCATTGAAATAATTAATTTTGGCACCAGGAAATTATGCTAGGAGGCTGACCCTCACTGGGCATCATGGGGGGGGTTTCCCATGAAGTACCCATTTCTCAGCATGAGAGTCAGATGAGCTTCCTAAAAGATACGAAGTCTGTCCTAGATTATTGGAAAACAGGTTTTAAAAATTGAGTGGAATTCTAGGCAGAGGCTGTGATGTGTATGTTGGGAAACTACATGAATTTTGATTGGCAGGTCACAGTTGTCAGGAAGCACTCTCAACCCCCCACAGTGGCTATGGGGACATGGGATCACGTGGCTACACCAGGGACCATGCAGTCTGCCACAAATCAAGGGTGAGGCCAAGGAAGAAAGTGACTTGGACGTGTCCCTGTTTCCACTGCTGCCTTCAGCTGCCGGGCAGTGGCACCCAGGTGTATAGCCATGGGCATGAACTAGCTGGCCAGGAGCAAATGGAGTGTGTGAAGAGCTGTGTGGCGTACGAATGGAATCTTGCTGAAACTCTGCAGAAACTGGGCGATGTAGCGCCGTGTAACTCTGAGTCCCCAGATCAGGAGCAAGCCACAGGACAGACAGCCGTATCAGAACCACAGCAGCCAGAGGAAGAATGGTGGCAGAAACAAGAGGTTCTTGTGCAAAGAGAAAGGATGTGTTTGTGGAACAGGGATGCCATTAGCAAAGATCTTTTTAATAAGAGTATTATTAATCAAGGTAAAAGAAATAGAAGACAGAGATAACTCAAAATCATTTATGCAGAACTATGAGGAAAAAAAGTCAGACATATTGGTATGTTGAGTCGTTGGGATGATAGATTTGTTTGTCTGACCATCCATACCATATGTGAAGAAACTGCCAACTATCTATTTTATGGTGTTTTCACCTGGAAGCTGAACAGAAAGGGGTTCTAATGGAACAAAGCGCACATCATGCTGTTGTAATGCAGTTTATGATGGAAACGGCCATGAACTGGATCCAAGAAGGCGTTTTCATTTATTCTTCCAGAAAGCCAAAACAACAGAAGGAGGATATTTTGAAGTGTTCAAAAATGAACTTGACATTTTCAAGTCAAGAGTCAGGCTTCAATCACAACGTTTTCAACCTGTGACAGTTCAGAATCGTTCCCCATCCTGCCGTTGGATCTCTAGGTTTACTAGAATCCAGATTGTCTGCAGTATTCCCTCAGTGCAGCGCTCTGCAGTTTTAACCCAAGTGGTACATAAAGAAGATGATGAACCCAAAATGATGGACACTGTATCATTTGGTTAAGACTGCTCAGGCCAAGTGTGTTACATTACAAGAAAGGAAGAAGCTAGCTATTTTCTTGACACTTTTATGGGTGCTGCATTTTATTTTTGTTTAGTTTTTGAAGGGAAGCAAAAAAAAGAGTACTGAAATGTTTTGTAACTTTTTTTTTAATGTGCTGCTAGGTTTTCCATTTTGTTTTCTGAAGAGAGGAGAGGTACCATATGTTGCCGGAAGTCAAACCGGACTTTTCTTTTGGCTACTAAATCTGCCTTTAATCTTAATTGTTCTCAACTTTGCAATCAGAGTATGAAAATGTGCACAAATGCAGTATTTACAAGAACTGGTTGATTCTAGGAGGCATCTGTTACAGACTCTTGTCTAGGGATATGTACATGTCCTATTCTATAAAATGATTAAAGATTAAAAAAATGCATCCTACTGTAAAAAAAAGACCAGGATTTTAATATATTAGTATGAAAACAACATCAAAGAATTACAGATGAACTGGGAACATAGCTGTGACTCAATTCATATAATTTTTTATTGCATATGTAGGATTTTAAAAATTTTTGAATTTTTAGTCCATGGACTAACTACCTGAAATTGTTTGTAAAATGTTTTGAGTCTATTTGTTTTCTTGGGAAAGAAAGATTCATGGCTCTTTACTGAATCTCAAAGTGGTCTACAATCCGACAGTTGTTAAGAATTTTTACAATGAAAAGTTTGAAGTGAACAGCCATACGTTCCCTAGTAAGAATGAAGCAAAGTGTTATCATATCCGTATTTCATATCATAAGAAAGTTTCCAAATAAAACTCCATCAACTCAACAAGTTGAAATTTCCAGGAAAGTTCCCTGAAGCCTAAACAAAGCCGTAAATTTACTCACTGAACATTTCATCGAACCCTCACTATGCCAGACGCTCTGGTGGACACTGAGGAGTGAACAGACTTCCCTGTTCAGGGCTCATGGTCTAATGAGAAAGACAGATATTAATCAGCTTATCACAAAAGGAAACAGCTACAAACACTATTGGTTCTGTGTAGTAAAAGACAGGATGTGACCTAATGCGGAATCACTATGTAGATATGAAATGTAAAGAAAGGCTTACTTGAACAGATTCATGTGATCTGAGATCTGAAGGAGGGAGTGTCAGCTGGGGAAGAAAGTGAGCGATCCCAGGCAGAGAGAACAGCATCATCTCAAGTGCTGATGCAGGGAATATCTTCATGTGTTTCCGGAAAGGCTGACCATGTGCCTGGACTTTTCCATAAAGGAGATGAGAAACTGATTGTTTTAGGTTCAAGAACAACTGCTCCAGTGCTGATGTGCCTCCTGCCTTGGCTACAGTGGGCCATAAAAGAATGAAGTGTTTCTGGGTGTGCCTTAATGGGGCAAAGGTTGAAGAGCCCTGCTCGGAACCCCTTTTCTGCACTAATATTTCATGATTATAGAGTTTAAGAAAAGCTGTAATCCAACCTCCTTGTTTTTAACCTGCAAAGAGCGCATGGCCCAAAGAAGGGGCTCAACTGAAATCACATAGCTCAGAGTAGAATTACTTTCAGCCAGTGATCCTATTTTTCTCTTGTGTTCCATTCTGTCTATATCCCTTATAATTGATATTCAGTATAATTATCAAGATTGCAGGTGCTTTGTCTTTTGTTATAAATAGAAGTGCATTCATTTCTTGGATGACTGGCAAAAATTTATTACTTTAAGTTATCAAGTATCTCTTCGCTAAAACTTAAAGCTTTGAAACTGAGATGGGAACTCCCAAGAGAACAAGACTTCTTATCTTATTCTGACTGAACTGGAAATATTGCAAGGCTGGCATTTCTTTCTGTGAGTCAGTCCAAAGTCTATAACCATGTGGAAGTGATAAGAGAAAGAGAAGTTGACTGAAGTTTAAATAACTTCTATTTAATTCAAACTCGTATTTGAAGGCAAGTTGAAAATTTAAAGCAGAATTTGAATCTTACTTCCTTTCAGCTCATTGAAACTCAAAAAAATGTGAAGGAGGCACAAGAGTATGATGATTCTGGGCACAAGCTGTAAAGTCAGGTCATTTCAGCTCAAATCCCCAGCCTTAGGACCTGCCAACTCTGAGACTTAGGAAAAATTACCTTCCTCACACTTATTTCTGACACTTTGTACAATAGTGTGATTGGCATTTCACAGTAAGAATTAAGTGGGAAAAAATCTATGCAAAGAATAATGATTTAGTGCAGAAGTCAGAGGCTGTGGATTTCAAGAGGGAAGAGATTTAACAATACAGGGCAAATGGCTGGAAGGATGAGGAATCTGTATGACTAGTCATTTTGCCCTCATATTTCCATAATAACTGAGGTCCAGATAGGCAATGGCTCCTGCGGCCATGCCAGCCACAGTGGCTGATACAACTCTCACAGCCACACAGTTGATGAACAAACATCAGAAGGCTCATTCCAGCTACAGCAAACATTCAACACATGATTTGCTTGACAGCACAGCAGTTGTAAGAGCAAGCAAAGGGCCTTTCGAGGCCTGGTAATATGGTGTAGGGGGTTAAGCTGCAGTCTGAGAGGCCTCCATCCATATATACATGCCGATTCAAGTCCTGGTTGCTCCACTTCCTAATCCAGCAACCTGCTAATGTGCCAGAAAAGGCGGCACAAGATGGCTGCAGTATTTACACCCCTGTGAGAAACATGCAAGAAGCTCCTAGCAGATCTTTCTGTCTCTGTCTCTGTAACTGTGGTTTTCAAATAAATAAACAAATAAATCTAAAGGAAGAGAGAAAGAGGTAGAAGAGACAGAGAAGAAAGAAAGAAGATGGCCTTTCTACTCCAAATTTCACATGAGTGCATCTGATTAGTGAAATATAATTTGTGACAAGAGGCCCTAGCTGCAGGAGAATCTGAGAAGTATGTGTTACAGCTTTCTCTCTATCAGCTGGGAGGATGCCAGAGGCAAATGGAATGGAAATCTAGAGCCACAATCTGAGTGTCTGCCGCAAAGAGCTGACATTTAGTAAATGCCCAGTAAGTGCCAATTACACTGGCTTGACTCCTGCTATTAGTAGTAAGAGTACAGAGAGTGCTTAATGTCAACACATGATTTACTTATCATAACTTGCAAAAGGTGCATCCTATTCTATTTGTAGGGACTCACTAAGGATGGAACTTAACTGAAATTCGCATCTAAGTGATGAGCGCTTCCAAGGTGCTAATGAGTAATGATAAATGTCCATGCATTGCCTGAACCGGCTCATACAAGCACTGAATTAGAAGAGTAAGACAATTTGGTCCGCTCCTGTGAAATGCTATGTATCTTGAAGCATTCAAATAATAGCAGCCAGTTCAGTTATGAATTATTTATGCACAGGATGAGTATTCTTTCCTCCAGACATTCCAATCATTTTAAAGTTATTACTTTCTGAATGCTGAGGAGGAAGTATTAGGTTTTGGAATTTTAGGGCTCGAAGAGGCACAGAGATGACTTTGTAGAAAGGATAACGTAGAAGGGGTCTGAAGGAACATTGTAGGCTATGCAGAGCGTGGACAGGGAGGCTGAGAGTGAATGTTCAGACTCCAGTCAATGGGCAACAGTTTATGTTGTTATTCAGGAGGGGTCTACTGAGGGAGAGCCCCTTGCAAAAGGCCCTTTTGCAATGTCTTCTCTCAGCGATTTGGAATGTCCAGGTTGGAGGTGTTTCCCAAGTAATCAACATTCCACCGGCTTTAGATTCTTTCAGCCTACTTCTACCAGGTTTGGGATTTTATGCTGTACTGGCCTAGCAAGTTCAATCAGGCCTTGTGGCCTAATCGTTTCTTTCTTTCTTTAATTTTTTTTCTTTTTTATTTGAAACACTGGTTATCGAGAAAGAAGGAGAGACACACATGCCCACAGAGAGAGTCTTCCATCTGCTGGTTCGCTCCCCACATAGTCACACTGGCCAGGGCTGGGGCAATCCAAAGACAGAAGCCAGGAACTTCTTCCAGATCTCTAGTTGTTTGCAGCGTCCCAAGGCTTTGTGCCGTCCTTCACTGCCTCTCCAGGCCACAAGCAGGGAGCTGGATGGGAAGTGGAGCAACCGGGACATGAATGGTGCCTATACGTAATGCCGGCACAGGCAAATGGAAGATTAGCCTGTCAAGCTACTGGCTCCAGCCCAATAGGTTCTAAAGAGGAAGCAAAAATTGGATTCACAGCTCTATGCTCTCACCATCATTATTTTCGTTTTTGCCTCTTCGATTTTTTCCTACCTATGTCCTTCAGTTTTGATACACAGAATTCCTAATGACAGATGATGTCTTTTCTTCATTTTAGGACGAACAGAGTAGGCCAGTTGAGGAGGGTTTTCGGATTTTCCTGATACAAAGCTTCCTTTCTTCTAAGTACCCTCACTCACCTAAGGATTCTTAGAGTCAACTCCATTTTTACTTAAGAAAATGCAGATTTCATCAGAAATTGCTTGTTAGAATACTACTAGCTTTGCAATTAACTGAATATATATAGAAAGAGAATTCACATTTGAATTGTCTTTTAAAAATCAAAGCATAATGTGATAAGCCTTTGTCCTAACTTAAAATTGGCAGCAAAATCCTCTCTCTGGAACTCTTTATTTTACCTGCCATTTTGCTTGTCAACTAATTAAAATAAGAATATTTCACTATAAAATTTAAAAATGGAATTCAAAAATTGTGGAAAATAGAATTAAAAGATGTTTATTTAAAAATATTTAATCCTTATATAGTTTTCTTAACCATGCTGACTTTCTATTGTAAAGTCAGATATACGGAGAGGAGAGACAGAGAGGAAGATCTTCCTTCCGATGGTTCACTCCCCAAGTGACCACAATGGCCGGTGCTGTGCTGATCCGATGTCAGGAGCCAGGAACCTCCTCCAGGTCTCCCAATCGGGTGCAGAGTCCTAAGGCTTTGGGTCGTCCTGGAGCATTCAAGGCCACCACGCCAGGCCCTCAATAAGTATTTCTTAATGGTTTCTTATCTACTTTAAAATCTAGAGACTACTGAAATTTTATTTTTTCTTTGTACCATCTTTTTTTACAAATTTAGAAATTATATATTACTTTTTAAAGATTTACTTATTTTTATTGGAAAGTCAGATTTACAGACAGGGGAGACAGAGAAGAAGATCTTCCATCTGCTGGTTCACTCCCCAAGTGACTGCAATGGCTGGAGCTGAGCCAATCTGAAGCCAGGAGCCAGGAAGTTCTTCTGGTCTCCCATGCGGCTGCAGGATTCCAAGGCTTTGGACTGTCCTCGACTGTATTCCCAGGCAACAAGCAGGGAGCTGGATGGGAAATGGAGTAGCTGGGGCACAAACTAGCGCCCATATGGGATCCCAGCACATGCAAGGCAAGGATATAACCATTAGGCTATCACACCAGGCCCTATTGCGAATTGTTAATTTTAAGTCAGAGTTATAGAGAAAGAGGATAAACAGAGAGAGAGAGAAAGATCTGTGGGTTGTTGAAGCAGGATCTGATTAGCAATTAAATAACAACAAAAATGTTTTTCACTAGTCAAACTTCTCTCACATTATAGTTGGGTGATGAACTACTGGAATGCCTGGGGATTAAAGATTTGATAATACTCAGTGGCATAATTATGGGAACTATCCATCAAGGTCGCCCTGGAGTGCCCCCCAAAAAAACAAAACAAAACAAAACAACAACAAAGTTAGAATAGATAGACAGAGAACAAGGAAAGCTTAGAACCAGACAGGAAACAGTCAGCGGGGACTCACATATACCTTACTAGGTAGGACACAAACAGAAGTTACTCCTCACTGGGGTAATGGAGATTTCTCTGCACACCCCTCCTAAAACTGTTCTGTGCCTCAACTGTTGACATATGCCTTGTTAAAGTTATAAGCCAGTTTGAACTATCCTAAAATCTGCCAAGTTCAGTAAAAATTATGCTTCAATACAATACACTGCTAAATACAAAAATGAAAATAGACATGAGACAGCTGAATAGTATCCTACAGCCATTTTAAAGTGGATAGAAGCTGGTTGCATATAAACTAAACTTGAAATGTCAATGAAGTAGTCACAGGATGTGGTTAAGAACCTGCATTTTCTAACATATCAGTCAGTCAGTACCATGTCAGTTAACCCCATAATGTTGGAAACTGTTGTTGATGTTATGTTAAGGCTTTTAATTGGTCGAAACGATATTCTGCCAGCTCTGCCTTTAGACCAGAGATGGTCTCCCCAAGAATCTGTTGAATTGATCTGGACAATAAGATGCTGGACTCTATGCTTGCAATAAAAGAAACAAGACTGGATTTGAACTGTAATATTGCAGTAAGGTGGAGCAATCCACCATGGCGGGAGGGCCCGGAGAGGGGATGGGGGAACCTCAGAGCCTATGGAGCGATGTCATAAAATGAAATGCAATTAAAAAAAAGAAATTACCTTCATTAGTTAGTACCACATTAGTTTTGTACCACAAAATATCACTAAATGTTGAAAACAGCATTATAAATTGAGGTAGGATGATTAAAATGCTTCTTTTATTTTTTGTGTGTAAGGACAAGAGAAGGCAGACAGACCAGCAGCTCCCACCCTCAGGCTCATTCCCCAGATACCTGCAGTGACTGGGCTAGGCTGGGAACACAGTGCAGCTCTCCCAGGGGGTGGTGGTGCCTCCCAGGCTCTGCAGGCGGGAGGCTGGAGCTAAGGCCTGGCCCTGAGCGCGGGCACTCCCTTCTGGAACCCAGGCGTCTTCGCTGCCAGGCTATCCATGCCTTCCTGCTCTCAGGTCAGCAGTATTGCTAATTAAACCTCATGTTTGTTTGTTTTTTTTTTTAATTCATTTTGAACTCTCAGCTTTTGGGAATCATCCAAAGACACCTTTTGTAGAGGAAAGATCTAAATTATAGATCTATGACCTATAGGAAATGATGTAAAATTGTTTTCCATCTACAGTGACCTACAAGGATGTCCCCCTCATTCGTTGGAAATGGCAGCAAGTCCAGTGATAAGTATTTGTACCTTTAGAGATTTTAGAACTGATTTGCATTCCAGTTCGATGACCACGATAGTCTTCCTCAGCCCGGTGCTTGATATTTTAGCTATGCAAAAACTGTCGTTGAAGACATACTTTTCCTAATATGCTCAAAGACAGGATTCAGATTGCCTAACTTAAACATATTTCTTCATGTTTAACTCAGTAAATCTAGACCAACAAAAAATAGAGATAAATGCACTGGTGAGTAGCAGTGTTTTCATGTATTATGTCGAGTATTAATTTCCAAATTGTAAGCATGGTGGAGTTCCACATTATTGCTAAAGAATTCAGTAGATTCCCTCTACTACTAAATAAGCCACATATAAGGGAAAGAAGAGGCTAGTTAAAATGATAACGTAGGGTAGTAGTTCTCCTCGTATGTTATGAATATAACAGCCGTCAGTGCTAATTTCAAAGTTCCTATTTGATTTCAGCTTTAGATCTTTGGTTCATATTTAGCACTAAATAGAAATCATTTCTGTCATTTAAAGGAATTCAGTTTTAAAAGGAAGTACAAGAGGTTATATTAAAATGCTAAGATCTTTATGACTTGCTTTTGCTTTTTTAAAGACAGTGTTCTTCCAGTTTCCCATAATTTCAGTTTGCCATGACTTAAATGCAACATAATGTCTTTCATTCACCCAGCGAGATTATTTTAAAATTCCCTGGGTCAAAAATTCAGTAAGATTTTTTTTTTGTCTTATTATCCAGATCGTTTGGTCATGAGAATAAGGTTATTTTATTTTTTTAAGGTTATTTTAATATAATTGCTTTGGCTGCATGTTGAATCCCCTTTTTCTTGGCTTTTGAACCCCCGAGTGTGCAATAAGTACATCCTGAACTCTCAGCTCCCTGTGTGTGTCAACAGCATCGGTTGCCAATGAGGGGGGCATGTTGAAAAGATACAGTGTGGTGACTGTGACTCCTTAGGGAACCATAACCATCATTGGTAATTATGTAAGGTGTGGATATTTTTTTAACCTAGCAATATAAATAAGTGAAATATTTATCTCACGTATTTTAGTCACTGTGACTCACTGAGAAACCAGGCCCGTTTATGAATAACTATTACGAAGATCTGACACTCTTGTTAGAGAAAGTTGGAAAATGTTTTGTGGTGCCAAGACAAATGAGTCAAGAAGGTGGTATTTAAGTTTATGCACAATTGACATTTTTATCCTAAAATCTTTCAGTTAGAACATGTAGCATCTTTGCTCAGTGGTGTTGGCACACACAAAAGCGCCGGATTCTGAGTAATTCTGAGTGTTGACATCACAGTTGTCATTTACAAGAATGAAGAGGAAGGTCCCAAATAGCAACCGTTTTCCCTTCTTCAGTGTATTATACGGAAATTTAAAAACTTTTTCAAAGAGTTTCAAATTGAGAGTTCTCTTTTTCTGCAGGATTTAGTTTCAACATACCATTTTCTCTTTTAATGTTCTGTCCGTAGTTTCACCAGTTAAGTATCAAGCCAAGATTTGGCCCTAGATAGATCCCAAATGATTGTCATAACCCTGGCTTACTAAATGCTGCGTGCTACCTAACTCCTATCCTTTCTTCTAACTCTTCCCTCCTACTAAATAATCAAACTATTTCCTCACCACATCCTTGGCCATGTATGCCTTTTTAGCATCTTAATTTACTTTCATCTCTTTCAGAGCAGCTGTATGTGTTTGCCAACTGACATTACAAATTACCAGGAACGGGTGGCTTTAACTGTAGACATTTGTTTCCTCAAATTCACGGAGGGTAGAAGTCCAAGGCAAGAGTGTGGGCAGTACTGGCTGCTTCTGCAGCTTCTTTCTTGCTAATAGTGGCCCTGTTCATGTGTCGTCACGTGGTCTTCCTTCTGCGCGTACCAGCTCTTACTGTCCTTTTTGTAAGAACACTAGCCATGTGTGATTGTCTCCTACTCTAATGACCTCCTTTTGATTACTTCTCTAAGAATGCATTTTTGAACATAGACATATTGTGAATTATACTGCGGGTTAGAACTTCAGCATATGAAATTTGGGGAAAAAAAGTTCAGCCCATAATAGCAGCCCACATCATGGTACTTGGTTCTCGCTAATCTGAGACAGGAATCAGCCCCACATCCAACTGACCTGAAGATACCGAGGAGCTGTTCTTAATCATGTGACATCTGAGGAACTGGGGTACAGTGCAAGTGATCTGATAAAGAGGTACACCCAACCCAGAGACTGTGCCTTCAGTTCAGCCATGTTCTGATTGTAAAACCTCTGAGGGAATTCAACTGAGGAAACTGAAGTTTGGAGACAGAAAGAATGTACCCTTGGAAAAATATGCTAAGAGTAGCCAGAGCTGGTCCAAAGCCAGGAGCCTGGAGCTTCATCTGGGTTTCCCATGCAGGTGCAGCATTCCCAAGATGTTAGGCCATCCTCCACTGCTTTCCCAGGCCATAAGCAGGGAGCTGGATGGGAAGTGGAACAATCAGGACAGGAACTTGTGCCCATATGGGAAGATGATTCTGGCAGGCAGAGGGTGAGCAAGTTGAACCACTGTGCCAGCCTCAAATCATTATATTAATATGTGTACACTACCCAAATTGATTTGCAGAGTCAATGCAATCTCTATCAAAATTCCTCTGACATTGACAGTTTTCACAAAACCAAGAAAAAAAACTGCTTAAATTTGTGTGAAATCACAAACACCCTCAAATAGCCTGTAGTTTTGGAAAATATGAACAAACCAAGAGGCTTTCTACCACATCAATTTAAAATATATTATAAAGCACTAGAATTCAAAAAGCAAGTATGGTACTAGCCTAAGGACAGACCCATAGACCAATGGAGCAACAGAGAATTATACATCTATAGCCAACTCATCTTTGTCAAAGGCATGAAGAACAAGGATATTCTTTTTAACAAATGATGCTGGGAGAGGAGGTTAGAGAGATGCAACAGTAAACTAAACTACCATCTGTGTTGTTGGCATCCCATAAGTGAGTGCCAATTTGAGTGCTGGCTGCTATATTTCCCATCAAGCCCCCCCGCTGTTGTGCCTAGGAGGGCAACAGAGGAAGGCCCAGGTGCTTGGACCCCTGCCACCCAAGTGGCAGACTGAAGTGAAGTTCTCAGCTGCTGATTCATCCTGGCCCAGTACCAGCCATTATAACCATTTGACAAGCTAGCCAGCAGAGAGAGACGCTCTCTCTCTCTCCCTCTCTCCCATTCTCCCTTTCAAGTAAATGAATACAACTTTTAAAAAACGGTGGTGGGAAAATTGGATATCTGCATGCAAAACGATGAAACCAGACCTTTAACTCTCACCAAGTGCAAAAAAACCAACCCAAAAATGGATGAAAGACCGAAGTCTGAAATCAACGACTTTGAAACTGTTAGAAGCAGGGCTACCACTGTTGTATAGTAGCTTAATCCTCTGTCTGCAGCCCTAATATCCAGTATGGGTGCCAGTTCGTGTCCTAGCTGCTCTACTTCCCACACAGCTCCCTGCCTAAAACCTAGGAAAGCAATGGAGTATGACCCAAGTCCTTGGGTCTTTGCATCCATGTGGGAGATCCAGAAAAAGCTCCTGGCTCCTAGCTTAAGATTAGCTTAGCCCCAGCCATGGTGGCCATTTGGAGAGTGAACCAGTGGAAGGAGCACCTCTTTGTCTCAGCTTCTGTCTCTCTCTCTCTCTCTTTCTCTCTCTCTCTCTCTGCAGTTCTGCCATTCAAATAAAATAAATCAATCCTTTAAAAAGTTAAAACTATGACGGTGGCTCTCAGAGGCTGAGGAGGGAAGATGGGGGAAGTGTTGATTCATGGGTACTAGATTATTTTTAGTAACTAGACAGCAGTAGGAAGTTCTCAGGTCCCACTGTTCATAGGGAATGACAGTGTACTGTTCTGTATATTTCTTTAGGCATGAATATATCTACCTGGTTGGAAATTACACAATAAATATGTGTAATTAAGCATCACATAGGTATACCGCTGGCTCTGTCATCAGACCAGAGAGGGTATACCTAAGAAGCCGTTGAACTTGATGGGACAATAAGATGCTGGACTCTATGTTTGGTATACGCTTGCAATGGGGAAATCTCAACTGAACTTGAGCTGTGGTTATGCAACAAGGTGGAGGAATCCACCCTGGTGGGAGGGTTTGGGGAGGGGTGGGGAGAACCCAAGTATCTATGTAACTGTGTCACATAATACAATGTAATTACTGAAGTTAAATAATAAATAATTAAAAAAAATAAAAAAATAAATGAATTTCAAGCCTAGCTCTCTCAAGACCCGATAGTAAGTAAGCAAAAATTCTGGAGTTCAAACCCAGGGCCTATGATTCCAAAACTGGTGATTTCTTCTTGGCAGTTGTTTGTCTTCTGTAGAAAACAACTGTGTTGACCCATCACTTTGTATGGTAGTTTCCAGATTACTCCATCCCATCTGGCTTCTCACTTTGTGTTCCTCTTGACCAAGTCAAGGTCAGGTCACTAAATTTCTGTTAGTTACCCCCCAAGAGAATTGTATGGTTAGGATACTGACTACAATGATTGCCAGAAAATAAACAATCTTTCTAATTTTTTTCCTATTGCTTTTAATTATCTATTTCTACATAATCAACCTCTCCAAGAGTCGCTTAAAAACTAGTTTTTCTGTAAGCCTGTGAAGTCCTACATTTCACAGGTTGAGTTTACTCACGACGTGCTGGCTGAGCCTGCGGCCATCTGCCTTACACTTCTGAGGGAGTCTGCTCCACGTGTCTGAGGAGGAGAACCGGGGAAGTGGCCCAGCCGACAGCCAAGCCTGCTTTTCTTCCAGTGTAGGCTCACAGTCTTCTCCACATGGTGATCTTTCAGCTGGGGTTTCCAACAGGGGAGCCGGACTCCTCGCAGTGCAGCTTTTAGGCCTGCCAAAGGAAGAACCTGCCAGGCTGCGTGAGAGTTTTGGCCAAGAGCAGATGTAGTATCGCTCCCACCGGATTCTTTTTGTTTAATGTGAGTCTCAGGCTAGCCTTGACATGGTGTTGGAGGGCCGTGGATTTCAGGTGATGTGACTCATGGGACCATCCTCGAACAATAGCTACCACATGTGCCATACACACACACACACACACACACACACACACACACACACACAATGTGTGTATATATACACATACACACCTATATATACATATACACATGTAGCATGTCTATATGTGTAATATATATGTGTGTATTTGTGGCATTAGTTCAAACTTATTAGTATTAAGTACTTTATAAATGTAGAAATAGTTTTGAAGCACCTCATAAACACAGTGAAAAGAGTTTTAGGATAAAAATATTTAAGTAATGTCGCTGTAAGAAACTCAAACAAATATTGGCATAGTTAATCATTTTGGAAAACAAAGTATCCTAGAGGCAAATAAGACTTTTCCTTAAATTACTGCTCTGGTGAAAACCCATAAATACTCAGTATCAATGAACAACTATAAGGCAACACTTTTATTACTGCCACAGGCCCGTGTCCTTGTTTTCTCTGTCTGTAATTGGAAGGACTTTGTTCAGTGGTTAAAGTTGGCTTGGGTTTTTACCTCCTTTTTTGCACTGGAAATTTTTTTTTTTTTACAATAAAAAAAGAGAGAAACAGAGGAAGAGATGGGCGTGGGGGAAGGAACGGACAAGAAGGAGAAAGGAAAAGACTTTAAAAAACAAGAAACTGCACAACTTCACAATAGAATGCGTTTGTATCCCATTTAATTTCAAGTAGTATTATGTTTAGCATTTGTTAAGTACCAAGAGCTGTTCAGATGTATAAATATACATTTAGTATCATATGCCCAGCCATGGTTAATATTTTTGTCTCTAAAATTCACTTTCATAAGTTTTAAAAATGCTTTGTCATTAGATTTTTTGGCAGTAAGTATGAAGACATTTCATGTGACACATAAAACATATTACAAATTATTTTCTATATAGTTGAGGTAATTTCAATATTTAAAAATCTATCCATGGGGAATTTTTTACCAAATTACCAGCTGGAAAGACACATGCTAACTTGGGAGAGCAGCTAAAGCAAAACACAAAAAGAACAGTGGAGGTTCAAGAGTTGTCCTTCAAAATCCAATGTATTTAATGAAATAATAAAGGAAAATTTCCCTAATCTAGAGGAAGAATTGGGAAACAAGTTCCAGGAGGGGCACAGAACTCCAAACAGGCTTGACCAAAAGCGATCTTCACCACGACATATGATCATCAAGCTCTCTTCAATTGAACATAAGCAAAAGATCCTTAAATGTGCACGTGAAAAAAATCAATTGACATATAAAGGAAAGACAATTAAGCTTACAGGAGATCTCACACAGGAAACTCTACAGGCAAGAAGAGAATGGAGTGACATATTCCAGATTCTAAAAGAAAAAAATTGTCAGCCCAGGATAATATATCCAGCAAAGCTTTCTTTAGTCTTTGAAAATGAAATAAAATTCCTCCACAGTAAAGAAAAGTTAAAAGAATTTGCCTCTTCCAAACCTGCCCTACAAATGATACTTCAAGATGTTCTCTTGGCAGAGAAGAGAAATAGCACCTACCAAAACCAAAGGCAAACAGGAAGAACATCCCAGTAAAATGACAACAGAAGACTAAGCCAATGAACAACCCATTGCTAAAATGATAGGACCAACATAACACCCATGTATATTAAACTCTGAAGGCAAATGGCTTAAGCTTAATCAAACATCAGAGAGTAGTACACTGGATTAAAAAAGAAAACCCATCTGCTTATTGTCTGGAGAAGACACACTTCAACAAAGATTAGCGGAAACTATATCACATGGGTTTTGTTATTCTCTGTTACTTTCATCTCTTCAAAACACCTCCTTCTGATTAAATCATTCAATGACTCGTATATCATACGGTAGCATCATTTTCTTCAAGAAGGTTCTTGATTTTCATTTCTTCAGCTACACATTAGTCATTTAATAGCATGTTATTTAACTTCTTGGTGTTGTTAATTCCTTTTTTCTTCCTGTTGTTGATTTTGTTTTGTGGCTCTTCATTTAAGGGGATGTATAGTAGCTGTGTAATGGAGTCTGCCACATCTAGTAACATGTCATTTAACTTCATGGTATTGTAAATTTCCTCTGTTCTTTCTATTGTTGATTTTGAAACATGACTTTTCATTTAAGGGGATGTACAGTAGCTGTGAAATGGAGACTAACATTCAGATGTGAGGATGTAGTGTGGTATGCATTTCCACTTCCAGACAAAGATGGACTTACAATGAAACTGTTTACTATATCTTGACAATAGGATTCTGGATTCTCTGCCATTGTCCAGGCCTGCAATGATGGACATATGACTGAGTATGAACTATATGTTAGTAATAATATAGAGGAACTGGGGGGGGGAGGGAACTGGGGAGGGGATAAGGGAATATGAAACTGTACTACAAAATAATAAGAATAATAATAAAATGTATAAAAAAAATCCAAGTGGTGTCCAGAAGCATTCAATGAAAAGTCCCTGATTGCCTAGATCTGGGCTAATCATTGGTTGTCTTGTTCACTTGTATTTTGTCACTATCTAGAAGTAGGTTTTGTTTTTTGGATCTTTGCATTTTAATGTTAAAATCATTAGGTTTTCCATTGTGATTGGTGGATTTTTTCATTACAAAGAAACAGAAAAAATGGCAGGATGGCTCAGCTGACTAATCTTCTGCCTGCCAGGGCCAGCATCCTGGGCTTCCCATCTGGCTCCCTGCTTATGGTCTGGGAAAGCAGCAGATATAACCAAAGCCTTGGGATGCAGCACCTGCATGGGAGACCTGGAAGAAACTCCTGGCTCCTGGCTTCGAATCAGCTCAGCTTTTGCCATTGCAGCCATTTAGGGAGTGACCGACAAATGGAACATCTTTCTGTTTCTCCTCTCTGTAAATCTGCCTTCCCAATTAAAAAAAAAAAAAAAAAAGAAAGAAAAGTTTAAAAAGAAAAAGAAGCAAAAAGCTCGCAGCCTACTAGACAAATGGTCTACCACCTGGTTGTGTAAAATAAAAAAATAAATAGTAGAACCCAGCTATACCAGTTCACTTCCATGGTGTCTATGGCTATTTATCAGTGCTTCCTGCAGAGCTGAGAAGTTACCAAAGCGATTAGTCCAAAGTATTTACTTCTGTGGCCAGTAATGAGAAAGTTTATTGAATCCTGAGTTAGATTATTAAAATTCCACAAAAGGTTTTGTTTGTTTTCTGTTGAGTATTTTTTTAAGGGCTTAAGATTGAGGTTCTAAGATCACAAAGTGCAAAAATAAAAATCGGAAGGGTGTTATGGACGGAAGAGATTACATATATAACGATCCAGATATGCGACAGAAGATGGCATGTTCAGCTTGTTATTTGAACTACAGTCTGAAGGAAGCAACTGTTTGTGAAAGAAATGGCAGAAATGGTCATGTGGAAACTTGAATAGTTCCTGTGGTCCAGGTGCGATGGATCATGCTTCATTTCTAAATAAAGTGTGGCACAAGAAAACGCTAGTGGCAGTGCAGAGAGTGGCCTGGGAGAGGATCACAACTAAGAGAATAGAAAACTGGAGTCTCTCATTTCATTGAATTGACCACATTCCAGATTTAAACATCCAAATTGGAATTCCTCGTCCTTGCACACATGGGCACGAAATGCACCCACACAGGAAAATTAAACTCACTGTTCCTTCATTTCAGTAAATAACAGAACAAGCCATGCTGTTTCTAAATGCAAGATAAGGCTGTGTTTTGAACACCCCTCCTTCTGTCACCTTCCACGTTTAATTCTAATGGCTTTTCCCTGTCCTCTCCAACTTAATTGGTGTCTCCCTAGTGCAGCCACATCATCCCTCTCTTTTATTTCCCACGATCCAGTTTTGCAGGTGCAGAGATTACTCCCATTACATCCCTGCACTCCCTCCCCACTTCCTCCCCCACCATTCGCCCCATATTACAGTATATTCTTCCAGCAACAGTTCTGAGTTCAACATTCTCCTAACCATGTGCACCGTGGCATTGTAGACAAAGACAAAAAAAATCTACCATCATATTAGTGAGATATATTTAACTGTTTCACTGGAAAAAGCTATCTTCACTTCCCGGTATTCTAGTCTCCTTTATACAGTTCATCTATGATAATATATATGTTTACATGTTTATCTGTATGTCTACTTGCTTTGTCTTTTCCATGAATGTTGCCTTATATCAGAGAGAACCTGTGGTGTATGTCTTTTAGAGACTGGCTTATTTCACTGAGCATTATGGTCTCCACTTGGGACCATTTTGTTGCAAAAGTAGAATTCCATTCTTTCAATGACTGAGTAGTATTCCATGCAGTAGGTACAACACAGTTCTTTATCCATTCCTCTTTCAACGGAAGGGGTGTTCAAAATCTGGATTGTTTCCATGTCTTTGCCTCAGTGGTGTGTGCTACTGTAAAATAGGGATTAAGGTCACCTTCTCTTACACAGAAATCACTTCATTTCGATATATTCCCAGTAGAGTGATAACTGGGTCATACGGTGCATAAATTTTCAGTTGTCTCTTCACTCTCCATACTGACTTCTGAAGTATACGTGCTAGTCTACAGTCCCAGCAACAGTGAGGTGGGGTATCTTTATCCCCACATCCCAGCAGATGTCGTCAGATTCCTTTTTTTTTTCTTAAGATTGGTTTATTTTGATTGAAAACACAGATTTACAGAGAGAAGAGCCAAAGATCTCCCATCTGCTATTTTAGTACCCAAATGGCCTGAATGGAGCTCAGCAGGAGTTGAGCCAGCTCCCATGTGGGATCCTGGCACATGCAAGGCGAGGACTTTAGCCATTAGGTTACTGTTCTAGCCCTCGATTTGGCTTGTGTTTTTAGCTCCTTCAGCTCTCTAGTAAACTTGCTTACCTTGTGCCTTTCTGGTTTCCTGATGTAGGCGTTAATGCAGCGTGCTCTCCTCTTTGCACTGACTTGGTTGTGTCGTGCCAGTTTTGATATGTTGTGTTGATGCCTGCGTTCATTTCAAACAATCGTTTTTATTTCTCTTTGATTTCTTTCCTAACTCATTGTTCATTCAGCAGTATATTGCTCAGTCTCCAATTATTGACATATTTTCTGGGGTATTTCAACTTGCTGATCTCCAATTTTACCCATGATGGTTTGAGTAGATGCGTCGTAAGATTTCAGTTTTGTTTTTTTTTTAAGTTTGCTGAGACTTGTTTTGTGGCCTGTGTATAATGTAATCAGTCCTGGAGAAGGTTCCCTTCTATAGGATGAAAAGTTCTGCAAATATCAGTTAAGTACATTCGTTCTGTCATCTGGGTGAGGTGTTGTTCCTTTGCTGAGCTTCTGTCCCATTCTTACTGTATTGAAGTCCACACCTCCCTGTAAGCTGTGACATCCACAGGTGTGCAGATGGACTTCACTCCTCCTGTTCAGTGCCTGGTTCTCACACCAGTCCCTCCAGCCAAGCTTCAGTCTCAGATTCCATGCTATGCTCCTGATACAGTCTCCACAGGCAGCGCTGCCCAGGGCATTTCTCTTGTCCCCGTGGTTGTGTGTCAACGCCGCAGCGTTGTCTGCTCAGCCTTTCTCCCACCCTCAGCACCATCAGCATCCAGGCCTGAGAGACACTAGCTGTGTAACGTGCAGATTGCAGAGCTGTTAGCAACACCCTATCCCCATTGGCATTCTGCTCTGGACTCACTTGGTGCACAGCAGGATTTTTCTTGTCTCCTCTTGCTGGAACCTGCTAGCAGCTTGTTCAAGAGGCAACCTGGACCTATTTTAGATGGAACCTGGGAGATGCCAAGTCGGGATTATCATCCTGGTGGGACCGGCAAAATACACTTGTGCCATCAGCCTACCCAGAAGGCCCTGGGACAGGCAGATGTAGATTCTCCCTGGGCTTAGCGCGTGAGCAGCTTGCTATTACCTGCCCCCGACAACCCCACCACCACCAGAGTCATGCTGCTATCAGTGTGGCACCTGACTTGCCACCCGTGGTGGTGGCTGGGGGCTGAGTTGTTAAAGGCATCCCAGTGCATGCCCTCCTGCATGCCCAGTGATCCCTCCCACCTGTCTCTCGATGGAACAGCGATCGCCGTCAGATTCTCTGCCATAGCACTACTCCACTTTCTGCTGCATCTTCGTGTCTGTGGGTCCCCACATGGCTGTCTGCCATCAGCCTGCCCACTGCTCCTCCCGAGGATTGCACCCTCTCGGGTCTCCAACACTAATCCTTCGCCATCCATTTTCATGTGTCCTCACGCTATTCAGCCATCTTGTCTCCCTGCGAGAGGCAACTATGTTTGTTGTCCTTGCTTCTCTCTGTAAACCTGCCTTTCCAGTAAAAATAAATAAATCTTTAAAAAGGAAAAAAAAAAGAAGCAGAGTGGACACTGATCTCAGGCACTCTGATATGAAATGCTCACATTGCAACTTAGCAGCATAACCGACTCTGCCACAACATTCACTCTTCGCTTTCCTTTTATAAAGATTTTATTTTATTTGAAAGAGTTACAGAGAAAAGGAGAGACACAGAGAAAGAGATGTTTCATCTGCCGCTTCACTCCTCAAATGGCCACAATGGCTAAAGCTGAGCCAATTTGAAGCCAGGAACCAGAAGCTTCTTCCAGATCTCCCACGTGGGCACAGGAGTCCAAGGACTTGAGCCATCTTCTGCTGCTTTCCAGGGCCATTAGCAGAGAGCTCCAGTGGAGCAGCCAGGACACAAACCCAGTGCCTGTATGGGATGCTGGCTCTAGCAGATAGAGGATTAGCCTGTTGAGCCACAGCACTGCCCCTCCGTTGCTTTTTTTATAGCAAAATAACTTACTACTGATGCTTCTGATACCCTCTCCAGGTTTTTACTGCCCTAAATCATTCATTCCAACCCAACCATTATCTTGGCTCGCCTAGAGACAGAGTCCTTTCTGTTCTGTTGAGGTGTTTGCTGATGCCATATCAGCATAGCTGATGAAGCCCAGTGAAGGAGATGATGGGAAAAACCCATTGTGAAGTTGTAACCAGCGTAGAGAAAGCGTGCAGATAGGGGTGTGGAAAAGGAAGAGCGACAGAAAAGGTGTGACGTGGCTATTTAACTGCTAGTCTGCTGTGAATGAGTAGCACGGATATTTCATCCTCTCTCTTGAGTGAGTCGATGCAAGGGTGACGGAAAGGTGAAGTCCTTTCTCTGCTGTCGATGTCAGGAAAGGAAACATGACTGGAGCCCAAAGTGTGCGGCGGCTAGTGAGCCATCCAGTCGGGTCCTATGAGGCTCCAGCCCAGGAGAGTTGAGTACATCACTGCAAACAGGGCACCAGTGGGTCTTGGGCTGGGACGGGCCCTGGTGTTCGGCGTGAAGCTCGTAGGCAGCCATGCTCAGTGGTGCCGGCAGTGCAGAGGGCCTCGGGGAGGGGTGGGACCTCGTACATCTCAGCAATAGCTGGCCGACTCTTCTTCTCCTTCCACAGCTGTCCCCAAGGCTCTGTCTGTCCAGTAGACTGGCAGCACTACTCTATTGTAGATCAAGGCCAGTGCCCTAATTCACTTTACCTAAGGCCTGTACACTGAACTTTTTATCCACCTAACAAGAAACTTGGAATTCTACTCAAACGTCCATCACAGGATAACTTTTTGCTGCTGGTAGGAGTAAGTGGTGGTGTGTGTGTTTGTTTTCCTGGAGGAATAAGGCAATCGCCTCTTATAACAGTGTTACTAAAGATTAATGTTTTACACTCTTCAACTTGCTTTTCAAAAAGTAATGACTGAGACAGATTTTCAGCTTTGTGGTTAGGATGCCCACGTTCCCTATTGGAGTACCTGTGCTCAGAACCCTCACTCTGGCTCCCGAATCCAGGTTCTTCTTGTAAGCTATGTCAGGTGGTGGCAATGGCTCGAGTAATTGAATTCTTGCCTCTCAGCCCAAGATGCCGTCAGCACTGGGAAGTGAACCAGAGAACAAGAGAACCCCGCCTCTGCTTCGCAAATAAATACGTGATTTTTCAAAAGATATCTTTTTAAGTTAAACATTTTCAACATACAGTTTGGACAGTTTCAATCGTCAGATCTTTGCATGTAAAGAAGTGACCTTTTTCTTCAAAGTTCAAGTAACTCAGCAGTTGTGTTTGTAATACCTTTCCAGATTGAAGTGGGAAGGTTCTTGTATTTTCCAATGAACTCTACGTGCACATTCTGTCACTCTTTGTCTGATTTGGGAGCTTTTATTATCTTTCTCATCTGTCCTCTTTTTTACAAAAAGAGATCTCATCTTTGAAGTAACTTTAGTTATTATTTTCTCATTTTAATCTTGGGGCTTTTCTCTTTTTTATGACTTTTTTTTTTTAATTTTGAATTTTATGGTACAACTCCATACCATAGGGTCCGGGATTCCCCCCTTCCCCCTGCAAGTTCCCACCTCGGGGCTTTTCTAACTGAAGTGTTTTTTTTTTTTTTTAATTTATTTATTTTTATTACAAAGTCAGATATGCAGAGAGGAGAGACAGAGAGGAAGATCTTTCGTCTGATGATTCACTCCCCAAGTGAACGCAACGGCCAGTGCTGCGCCAGTCCAGAGCCAGGAACCTGGAATCTCTTCCGGTCTCCCACACAGGGTCCCAAAGCTTTGGGCCATCCTCGACTGCTTTCCCAGGCCACAAGTAGAGAGCTGGATGGGAAGTGGAGCTGCCAGGATTAGAACCGGAGCCCGTATGGGATCCCAGGGCGTTCAAGGTGAGACTTTAGCTGCTAGGCCACGCCGCCAGTCCTCTAACTGAAGTGTTTCTAAAGCATGACAAGAAGACTTCCCAAGAAACAAATATCCTATGACTGTTTGTTGTGGGCTAAGGAGTTGATTAGCACTCGTGAAGCTGAGCAGTAACAGGAAATGGGCTTGCAGCTAAAAGTACCTGGTCTAATCGGACTCATTGGCATCCTATTGTTTGGTTGAAGGACTTGGGAGGAAGAGTATATAAGGAGTAATAAAGGGAGGCTTCAGAGAGACTTCTACCATCACTAGTCTCCTGTCGGTGCTTCATCCCCAGACCCTCTCTGTGTCCATGTTACTGGCTCTGCTGGCCGGAGCAACTGTTAAAACTGCTTGGGTTGAACCACTCTGCTTTGTAAGCACACTCTGAATCGGTGGCCTCCAGGGCAGCACTGGCCCCTTAGGCCAGGGTTTCTGAGAACCACCAAATTCTCTTCAAGATTCTTCTGAGTCACTGTTTATTATTTGAAGGACTCATCCTGTAAACCTGCATTGATTTATTCACTGGCCACATCCCAGCAGACCCTGCTAACGTTTGATGTCTCTCTTTTTTTATTTGTCCACAGTCCCCACCATGCCCTAAGATCTTACCTATCTCCTACCCCTGCAGTCGTGTTAAAGTGTCCGGTACTACAGATATTAGCATCAGGCAATCAAAGTGAGGGATTCCATTCTCCCCTGCAGGACATTTTTGATGGTTTCAGGTGGTCTTGATTTCAGCCCTGACCTCTGGGGTACCTGCTGTGACTGTCAAGGGCAATGGATTACTATGCTCATCAATGTCAGAAGTATCTCTGGAGCTATTTGAAAACAAGGATATCCAAAACCTACCCAAGACCTGATGGGTGAGACCTCCCAAGGCAGGGATCTAAGCCTTTTTTTGGTTTCTGTTATTATTTATGGCTCTATAGAGTAATTCTGAGGTGTAGACAGAGTGAAAATCACTAATTTCAAGAAATGATCATTTGATGTACATTTTCCTTTATTCAAAGCTGTCTTGTATTAAAGGACAGAATATATCCCCTGTGGAAAGCCTCTCTTCTGTGGGGATTCGACAAAAAAAGAAAGGAAGGAAGGAAGGAAGGAAGGAAGGAAGGAAGGAAGGAAGGAAGGAAAGAAAGACAGACAAAGAAAGAAAGAAAGAAAGAAAGAAAGAAAGAGAAAGAAAGAAACTTCTTCAAGTGTCAAGTTTACTGGAGTGTCCTCCCCTGCTTGAATGGCATTCACAATGGAGAGGACCCATCCCTCAGCTCCCCTGATGTAGGGAAACCCACATGGAGTGGTCAGTCTCCACGTGGGAACACTGGCTCATGTGGGCTTTGCTTGATGAAGATTCATTGTTTGTACAATGCGCTGCAACCAGACAGCTCTGCCATAACTTATATATACAGTCAACTCATTGAGTTAGGTTTTATTATTTGCCATTTTTACATTAGGAAACAGGCGCAGCAAAGTTGATTCACATATACTTGAAAGTAGTGACTAGCCTCCAACTCAGCTCAAAGTCCAAATCCACTACCCCTTCTCTGCTTCCTACCAACCACTGTTTACTCTTTATTTTTGAAGAATTTCAGTCTTATAGAAAATTTTTAAAAAGCATGATCTTTCCATGAATCTGTTATCCTACTCCTCACGTGACCATTTTCATCATATTAATCAGCCTTTGTTATCGCTCTCATCTTGCACATGTGGGTGTACTTAGTTATTTCTATATATATTTGACAGTATGTTACAAATAGAATTCCTCTCTGTCTCCCATCTACTGACTTACTCCCCAGTTAACTGCAACAGAAAGGAGAAAGGTGAGCTGCAAGTGAGTCTCATGTGGGCATGGGATTCTCCTCATGCCACATTGTATCTTCTCTGTTTCCAAATACCTTAGCCTTGTACTGTTGTCTTACCACTCAGGGGCTCCAGTGAGAGTCATCAGAAACTCCCCCAGGTAGGGTCCTGAACCACTGGTCATTCTAGCTGTTTCCCCTTTCACATAGACTGGGTCCTATATCCTATTGCTGCAAGACTGCCCCATGCTCTTCCATTGCTTGCTAACTTCATAACAGTGAATTAATAGTTGCTTGCTAAGTTAATAACTACGCAGCTGGTAAACTAAATGAGTTTCAAATCATCCTGTGCCACCTCTGACGTGGTCTGTCGAGAGCCAACATGAAGGGGTAAGATACGAGTTTCCTTGGAAAAGCCAGTCGTTTATGGGCTGCCTGTGAGATTTTTGATCTTATGAACTCCAAGTTTACAAAAATCGATGGTGAAGCATGCTGGAGATGGTGCCAGCTGGAAAATGGGCCTTTTCATAGGATATGGATTTCATGTCATTAAATAAAGTCACTGGATTCTTTAGTCAAACAGAACCAGCACCTTAATATTCTCCCTGAAAAAAAAAAAACAGTGCTGAAAATCTCTTGGAGAAAATACAGAACTAAAGCATGAACCAAGATATCTGCCTTGGTCTGACCCTCTGGTTTGCCTTGGGCAGGATATGAGTGTTAATAGGAACCATCATTTGTAAGAATAGCAGACTTATCTATTTCCTGGTTTTCTTTCCCAGGGTAAAGCAGAGGACCACAAATAATAGGTTAATTCTACCCTCCGCTTAAAGAAGAAAGAGTCTTGTTTTCTCTATTAAATTTAACACCAAGGTCATTTTACTCAGTTGATTAAAACTCTTCCTGAATGTCCCCTGGATGGTTTCCCTCTGCATTGGGTCCTTAGGCCTGCAGTTTCAAGGTGACTTCATTTGGTTTATGCACAAGTATTGAAGCGTTACTAATCCTGTAAGATGTCAAGAGTTTCAGCTATTTTTGAACTTTGAACGATTCTGGTAACTGGACTTCAGTCTCTGATCACTGATAAATATTTTTAATTTGGAGTTGGAGCAGTTCCCTGTGATAATAAGTGGAGTTTGAGCAGACAGAGCATGCTATTGTTCTAATAAAGATAGGATTCAAATTAAATTCTGCCCATACAGGTACAGGATTGAAAAATTGGGCTTCTGCTAATGTTGTACCTCCAGGCAACGAGTCCTAAATTTGAGTCAGTGATACGTCACTTACATGATCCCTTATAGGAGATAAGTACCACCTGGACTTGTGCTTTACTGTTTTAAGTCTGCCCACTGCTATCTGTGAATAAGTTTATTTTACCTCCACAAATGGAAAGCTAACATGACTCATTCTTAACTGAAAATAATAAATACAATCAAAGCCAAGATTAAATTCTATTGGATTATATTGCTTACCAAAGGTTCTGAGCCCAAGGCTTGTCTCCCTTTTAAAAGGGAGATAAACCTGCGTTGAAGACATACTGGCACCATCCCGCAATTTACCTTCAGGGAGCATGATGGGTTCGAAAATTTCATTTTTCTTTCTTCAGTAACTGACATTCTTGATCCCAAGGGATACTCTACCCAGCTTTGTTAAACATTTCCTTTGAAAACCTCATTCTCTAGATATGACGTTAAGGGTGGGCCAGAATAAACTGACAGCATGTGAAAAGCCATGACAATCCGGGACTAGGGTGGGGAGCTTTCTCTGGTCCTTGCTTAGTTCCAATTTTGGATCCCCATCCTCTCTTGCAATGACCATCAGGGTCGCTCCGGAACCCCCCAAAACAAACAAACAAACAAAATAGAATAGACAGACAGAGAACAACAAGGAAAGCTTAGAATCAGACAGCGTGGATTCACACATACCTTACTAGGTGGGACACAAAGATTAGTTACTCCTCACTAGGGTATTGAAGATTTCTCTGCACACCCCTCCTAAAACTGTTCTGCACTTCAGCTGTTGACGTATGCCTTGTCAGAGTTATAAACCAGCTTAGACTATCCTAAAAACTGCCAAATTCAGCAAAATTATGCTTCAACACTATAAACCGGTAAATACTGAAATGAAAATAGACACGAGACAGCTGAATAGTACTCTACAGCCATTTAAAGGTGTATAGAAGCTGGTTGTATATATGCTAAAATCAAAATGTCAATGAAGTAGTCTCAGGAGGTGGTTAAGAACTTGCATTTTTTAACATATTGGTTACTCAATACCATGTCAATTAATTCCATAATGTTGTAAATTGTCGTTGATGTTATGTTGGGGCTTCTAATTGATCGGGATGATATTCTGCCAGCTCTACCTTCAGACCAGAGATGGTCTGCCCAGGAAACTGTTGAATTTATCTGGACAACAAGATGCTGGACTCTATGTTTGGTATATGCTTGCAATGAAAGAATCTTGACTGAATTTGAACTGTAATACTGCAACAATGTGGGGGAATCCACCATGGGGGAGGGCACGGGGAGGGATTGGGGGAATGCCAGAGCCTATAAAACTGTGTCACATAATGCAATGTAATCAATAATAATAATTTAAAAAAAAGACAAAAAAAAGGCCATGACAAGGAAATATGCAAGAGCTGAACACGAGCATGTCAGCTCCAAAGGGAAGAAGCAGCTTTTGTCTGCATTGCTCCTACAGGCACAACAGGAACCTGACCACGTTCTGCAGTCTCCTAGCTGTTAGGGGTGGGGAATGGGTTGGCCCAGTCTGGGAAAGTTAAGGGAAACACAGACTGGGTTAAAAAAAAAATTTCACAGTAAGTAACTGGCAGAGCAGGTGTTCATGTGCACTTACACACACACACAGATTCACAGAATGAAGTACATGACACATATGAAAACAGAGGATTGAGTTTGTACCACGTAGGTTGTAACCTTGGAACAGCCTCAAAATAGCAGGACCCACCAACTTCCTCACCCTTCCTCACAGCCACAGCCTCCTTCATTCACAAACTCAACAAATTTAAGATGCATACCCACTCTGCAAAAGGAGCGGATGTTTCAACAACACAAACCATCTCCTGCCCTAGGAGTGACACCTTCTATTTCCCATGGACAGAAGTTACTTTTTGAGAAGTGTCTTCTTAAAGATGCTGTTAGCATGTGGACTTTGCTGTATTTCCTTTCCTCGACGACTGTGAAGGCTCTGGAAAGCTCTACAGCAGTTATGCCATTTTCCACAGCCTCCTTTACTGTTTTATGTTAAATGAACTCATCGCTCCCCTGGTATTAATGTGCCGTCAGAGAATTTGCTGCTCCAGAGGCAGTGAAGTGAGGGTTCAGGTAGTATTTTTCAAAGATCAGATAGGCAGGGTGGTAAATGCGCTGGTGCGCCTGAACAAGGCGACTGAAGCTGTTTCGGCATCTCTGCATGAGCTGTGTTGTCACAGAACTGGCCAGGCCTCCAGCTCCCCCAACCTCCTTCTCTGCCTGGCCTGAAGGCTAAAACGAACTGCTAATGCTCTCATTAACTGCCCAGGCTGTGAAGGAGTTTCAATTTTCAGAAACCTGATGCCAGAACCTTAGTTTGGATATTTCCCTGTTGCCTAAGTGATATTAAATCTTCAATTAAATTACTTCTGAAAAAAATGCTTTTCAGAAACCTGAGTTGTTGTCTTCTCACAGCAAGGCTAATGTCCTAACATGGCTAAATGAGGACTTGGGTCAAACCAACAAGAAAGGCGGAAAGACGTAAACCCTAATTTACTGCGCCTCCAGTGCAACCTAATTTTTTTTTTAACTGAACTGTTAACTTTGATCTTTTTTCTTTAAAAAATAAAAGAAAGATATACAGTAAAGCACGAGCAGGGAAGAAAGTTCCATGTGTTCTAAACTGAGTGAAACTATAATGCAATGTATTTCTGAAACTGAACTTCAAACTGAAACTATTGATTCCTCATCTGTAATTAACCTCATCAGCTCTGAGGAGGGTGTGCCGTGGTCCCCTAGTGGCCAGAGCTCTGACCAATGTCCAGGCCCGGGTGGGTGGAAAGGGCCAATCTCTACATGAACTAATGGGGTCATGTGTTTGTCTTTCAGGTTCAGTATTTCTTCAAGATCCTGGATAACTAGCAAAATAGAATGTGAAGAAGTCATAGCCTGGGGCATGTAGACAAGAGTGAATCACGCACATAAGGGATGTTATGTGTTCATTCTTTTATTGTCCATTGTTTTAACCTGACTGAATACAAGATCAACAAGAGCACTGTACTCCTGGCAATTATTACATATGTTAGAACATGGAGTTTTGCACTGTAGACAACATATAACACCAGTCTATGGGGTACTGCATTGCTTTTTATAAAGTTCAAAATAAAGATTTATTTTCAAACAAGTGACTTTGGTTTATTTCATACATTACACTTTTTTCTTGCAGAAAAAAAATAAAATTGTACAACTGCATAAATATAAAATTCTTCCACCATGAAAATGGTTAAAACATTCATAAAGACACAGCACCAGCATGTGATGCCTCCAGAGAAAGGAAAAAGGGAAAGTAAAAGAAGATGAAAAGCAAATGAATTCGCCCTGTCACCAGCACAGTGATGGGCAGCCCCAGATCTCAGACACAGCACTGGAACATACTGGAGGATAGGGGAAGAGATGTCGGGACAGCATTCAGTAGGAAGCACAACACAACCCATCATCTTTCTGTGTTTTTCTGTAGTGTCACTTAAAATGTAAAGGGCAGTTCCCCCATGACAGGCCACCCCCCCAGCCCCAGAGAAAGAAGAAAAATACGAAAGACCGAACACCACAGGATAAAGACTATGGAGTGTGTTAAAAATGCTCATTGGATGGGCCATTATCTTTGAAAGAGCCAAACCAAAAAAAAAAAGTACCATGCCAGTTTTATTCCCATTGAATATTTACACCTTGGACAGCAAACCTTGCTCACATAAAGTAGAAAACAGATATGATAAAACATGGCTTGAAAAATGACCAGAGTGTGCACCTATAGTACTGTACACTAAATAAAATACACAAGGCAGCAATACTTAGGGGCCAGAAACACTGCTTACTACAAGTCAGTTATGGAATCATAATTTACAGTAAAAATGGGCACGTCCCAAGGCTCAATTTTTATTTTTCTTTTGTCATTTACAGTAGAATAAATATTTTGTTGCTATTGCTACACTTTAAATTTACATTCTAACCTATTAAATGCAGAAAGCTAGTGTAAAGCATATAGATTAAGTGTAGGTCCCATACGTATGACAGTTTTTTTTTTTTTCAAGACTAGTAGGTTTTTGTATCTTTTTAACTTATTCAATGGCTAGTGGGGAAGATTTGTGCTTGTGATCAGCTCTTAATTTCAATTTTTACATCGAAACGTCCCTGAAAACGGTCTTTCTCACTGTACCCAATGTTCTCACCGTACGCCTTACACTCTATGCGAATTTCAGTGTCCATGGTGAGGTTGGTGAACTGTACCGCCAGCAGCGGCTGCAAGTACTTGGGCTGCAGGAGTTTGCCGTAGTAGGGGTAATACTGCAGAGGGAAACCAGCATAGCCAGCCATTCCATAGTACTCCATGCTTCCAACTTTATCCTTATCTTCGTCTCGCTGGGAAACAGAGTGAAATGGGAACTGGTTGGTTTATATCCTGAAAGACAGCCTACACTCACACACATACAAGACTCAGCCTTAAGAAACATCCTAAGAGAAGGCTACTCTCAATATGCCAATGGGGAAACCAAGGCAAGGATCAACTGTTTCTACAAGACAGCCCAGCCTCCAAGAAGGGGTCAGCACACAACCAGACAACGCAGTGCTGTCCCAGAAGCTATGCACTGTCTTACATACATGTCTGTATAAGCCTTTCATTTTCTTCTACATATTTCCTTTCTTGGTGCCAGCATAAAATGGAACTCCTGGAGACTCTCTCGCTAAATAATTAACCAAGTAATGGTTTCTGAAAGGGAACATGTCCTGGTTGTTAATCTTTTAATAATTTTTAAAGAGAAGTGGGAACCACAAATTTTTATGACATCATTACTGTTTCAAAATGTCACCCCAACACTTTTAACATAAACTATGGGCCATTGAGAAGCACTCTTGTGGGCTAGTTCTTATTTGCAGTTTTATAAACAAGTATTCAAATTGATAAATCATGGGTGGGGAATGTCTTCCTGTAGGCTGTCACTAAGTCTTCAAAATCCCTTGTTTGGCCAAAGCAACCACAGGAGGGACTTGGAATTCAATATTTTTTAAGTTGATAATTTGTATGGCTTGTGAATGATGATATAAACACTGAAATAGCCCTTAATCGAGCCACTCCTTGATTAAGTTCAGATATCTGACTCCCTTGTGCCAATGGAGAACTAGCATGCAGTTCTATTCCTGATCCTGGTTTCTGTCCATTTTGTATTGTTTTTTCAAAGAATAATTATTTTAAAGGTGAAATGACGCAACAGGAGAAAGGGGAAAGAGACTCCCTCTGAGTTCCCCAGGAATGACACAGTCCTCCTCCAGGAAGCTGCATCAGAAGTGGAGCAGCTGAGACACAAACCAGACACTCCAAACACATGTGGGCATGCCAAGCAGGGGCTTAACCTGCTGTGTCAATATGTTACCATGATACCTACTCCTCTTTCTGTCTTTTTGCAAGGTTGGCCAGGATAGCTACAACTCACCTAACTGGGTATTTTTCTTGTTTATTACATTACAATTTTATCTGTAGTTGAAAATAGACTCATTCCCACTCTCCACCTGTCCCCACCCCACCACACCCCTGTTTTTAGTAATCCTCCTTACCTTGCCAGTGCATTGAACAGGCAGCACATTCGGACTATACTTCACTGGGGAAAACTCCAAGGACTCATTCTTGGGAGGCTGAAAATGAAATCCCTGTTGGTCACTAATTTGTAAACAACTGTTTAGAATTCTAAAACATAAAACAGGTCTGCAGTCCAAACAGCAAGCCAACTTAAACAACAGGACACTTCAGAATAGTGGACTAATGGCTTCCCCTAACTGATCTAATTAGGAAGGCTCGCATTTATGATTTTGTTGAAATGAAAGCAACTTCAGAAGATTTTTTGAGAACTCTACGTAAGCCATGTAATAGCCCAGTACTGAATGGAGCTTTGAATGAGAACCTGTTCTCTCAAAGACACTGGTAAGTAGGAGCTAGTCTCAAAAAGTATGCTCTTGGTTGGCTACGATGATAATTACTGAGGCTACCAATTCAGTTTTCCTAAAACTAGGATTTTCCTCCTGAATCATGAATAAGGTCAACCTTTTCTCTCCAGAATGCCTGACTCCTGGAAATTGACTTGTAGGTTGACCCCAAACTCCTGGAAGACAATCATTTGCTTATTCGCATCAACACACCATGTGAGTAGATATAACACGCTGGGTCTGAGCAAGGTCAGACAAAATGGACTGATCTGTACATCAGTAAAAATTACTATTTGTTTTAGAATAAAAGATTGCGGTGCTCTGGAACTTTCTTCCAGCAGTACATTTACTCTTAAAAAGGTATGGTGAGGAAATGATTATTGATAAAAGACGTTGCATATGAATGCACACTGATAATATGAAGAGAATGTTAATCCTCAGAGAATGAAGAAAGTCATGCCAAGTGAGATGCTAGGGCACTGCCATCTCTGACAGAATAATTCCCATGACAAACAGCTGGGGGTTTGGGTGGGAGAGATGACTTTGGAAGTGGCTATAGTCAACCAATGGATACCAATTAAAAAAAAAAAAAAGAAAAGATTGAGGAGCTGAGCTTATCATTTTGTGGAAGATCCAGATACAGGCAAAGATCTGAATCAGGACAGCAGACCTTGCCAAACAACTCAGCGTCTGCAGTGAGAAATACTGGAGCTACAGTGGCACAATCGTTCGCGCAGTACTTAGCAAGGAGAAATATCAGAAGCAGAGGATTCAAAAATGTTGGCACTGATCTTTTAGCCATGCTATGCCAATTCCTTGGCCTAACAGCTGAATGGTGTTGGTTAGGTATTCTCAAATACAAGCATGACACAATGGCTCTCACCATTTTTCTTCCTACAGACCCTCTGTTGGAGAGGGCAACATTGAGGAGACTGCTCAAGCCACCCAGTAAGGCTAGCAGCCATCTGCCCACTTCCCCACCTCTGCCTCTGGAGGTCGTAAGGCGCCGTGATGCACCCTTCAGTTTACAAAACTTCTCATTTCTGCCTTGATTTTCTTTTGAACCTATCATTCACAGGTGACAAGTTTTATGGAAAGAGATTAATAGCACTCATTAAATAAAGGGGCAAATGAGTCCGATTTCAGAAACGACGAGTTTCTTCCCATAAGCCAAAATACAGCAGCCAATCCCTAACAAAACTGCACACATGTCAGAGCTCAAGGGTGAGGCAGATGCACTACCCTCTGGAGTTTACATACTACTTGCCTTAGGTTTGAAGCCCAGGACTCGGTTGAGTTTTATAATGATGCATGGTTTGCCCTCTCTGTAGCCGTAAGTTTCATCATTCAATCCAGAGCAATTTCCCAGCCAGTCGAGCTTGAACCTGCAGACCTTCCGTTCGCCACGCTCATTGTTAAATTCTCCTCGTTCTTTAGGTTCACTGGGCAAATCTAAAAAATGCACAAGTCGTTCTGATATTTTATCAGTAATTCCCGTAACGCCACTAAGATAGAAAAAGAACTTTCTTCCTCAGCAAAATGACTTAGCCTGAGACAGTGCTATTCGCCACGCAACAGGTGGAATGAAGTGAGGCTCCCTCTGCACTGACAATATAAGGATCCCAGGCCAACAGTGCAGGTTCAGGATGTCAAAGCTTGAAGTGCAGCACCTGAGCTGTGGTCTCTGGCACACTGCTCTGCCCCTCAATAGTGGATCACTCAGCGATTTAGAAGACTGAAAGGTAGCTGTGTCATGTTTCATGAGTAGCATCATTCACACAGGGCACACTGGCTTAGCTCAACAACAGGGACATAGTAATTCAAATACACATTAAGAGGACTGTCACTAATATGCAAAACTGGAAGTGTTTTGTCCAAATCTCTTGGAACTGTGCCCATAAATAGTGTGTGAAACGGCAAAGCAAGGGATAGAAAAGAATCGAATATTTTCTTTTCCAACAACTATTTACATTTCTTTCGTTTTCTGAGTTCCTGCTTTTTGACACTGAGATTTTTTTTAATCCTTAAATGACAAATTTTATTCTAGAATTTTTAATTCAGAGCATCCTAAGTAAAAGCCAGAGAAAGACTAAATGAAAACAGAGTCAAAGCTAATACATAGCATCCTACAGAAGGCTGGTTCAGAAGTCAGAACTTTTATATTCTTTACATATACATATTTATGTCTACATAGATATGTTAAGTTCACAAATTAGTTTCCCTTCGAATGGAAATCTGCCTCAGTTTTAGTCCTTTTGCAAACTGATTCTCTCTTGTTGTTACAAAATTACATGAAACTTATTTAAATTCTAATGAGAAAAAGTCACAGTGAAGATCTTTCCTTTACATATTGTTTCCAGTATAACTTCAAATGGCAGCATCAATTCCATGAGAGGACCAAACTAGAGTCTTCCACAAAAACGACAGAGTTGGCAAATGTTGGAATTCAATCAGAAGGAATGCCATCACCAAGGAGCTCAGAGAGAGAGTGAGACAGAGGGGGAGAGAGACAGAGAGAGCTCTTTCTGGTAGGTGTGAGAACAAGGGTCGAGGTGTTGAGCAAGAGGAAGGTGTGCATTCTCATCAATGACTCACTGAAACGCAATGCCACTCTCGACCTTTGAACTGTCACCTTTTCCAAAACTCTCAGCTACTGACGACTTTCTCCACGTCTGAATCCAAATGGGACCTGCGGTGGATGCTCTGACTAGAAATCCTCCTTCCTCAGGAACAGTGTGGCTTCCTTTAGGTCTGAAGCCCACCACTGTGGGGAGAGAAGCTGCTGCTTGACTGCACCTCTCTGTGGGCGTACGACACAACACTGCCAGTGCGGCCTCTGAGTGCCTCGTGGGCAGTAGAGCCGTCTTAGGAGTGCTTCACAGTCAGAGCCCTTTCCAATGCAGAAAGCAGTAGGACTCGGAGCTCCACGGTATCCTCCTGCGTAAAGAGATTCTCAAGGTGGCCAAGAGTTCAGCTGTTCCATGACTTCAGGAATCTCACCATCATTAACCAACAGAAACAGGAAATGAACAACAAAGGACAAAGACAATGAGTTACCGACAGCGGCACTGAGTCGACTTACCACCACAATCTTCAAAAATCATGTCATCCTTCTGGGCGGAGTCTTTGTACTTCTCCAGGAACCTGACTATGTTCACCACATATTCTTCATAGCTCTTGGGATCATTAGGACGAAAGGCGATTTCAGTCTTCTGGATCTGAGGAACCTGTGTTAATCCTAGACCACAGAGGAAGTCAACAAAAGAGCAACAGATCAGTAGGAAAGCAGGAAACCATTTCTCCATATAGAACATTCTGCAAACCTCCCTTTGCAAAAAAAAAAAAAAAAAAAATTGTATAAATTTTACTTTCCTGATGAACCCAATCCTCTGGCATGTAAATTAAGCACCTTGGTGCCAATGGCTATGCCTTCGTATCCTGTATAGTTCCATTTACTAACAACATACCATGATGGCATAAATTCCACTTGCAACCAAAGGTTAAGCACCTGGCCCAAGGTCAAAGAGAAAGTAGTGGAAGTGATGGCACTGGAATTCCAGCTCAGATATGCTGTACTCCAAAGCCTGTTATTTTTCTTGTGCCTCCATGCACACTTTTTTTTTTTTTTAAAAAAAATGCATGCTGGCTGGTAATCAATGCCGGCTTTCCCCTCCCTAGTTGCAGGAAGCCTTGCGCATGGAGGTCTTCTTTTTGGACTTCTTGTCAATGAATTTATAACCACTTCATGCTCTCCAAAACTCAAAGCTACTCAACAGAGATCTTTCCTTGGATCTTGTAACTAAACTGGAAGAATTTGGCAGTTATGTGCAATTACTATTGCCGCTTTGTGTGTGCCTTGGTATTGCACTCTTAAAACCACTTTGTTGGATCCTTTAGTACCTAAAAGCCTCTTCCTTCACCAGGTTTCCTATGTGATTATTTGAACACAGCACCATTCAGGGGCAGTAGGTCCAGACTCAATCACAGGTGCATTCATTTGATTTAAGACTGCTCAGTAAAACTTGAATTTCAGATGAAGATCAAATGATTTTCAAAGTATTTTTTAAATACAAGCTTGCCCCACAGTGTATGTGGGATATATTTACCCTAAAGAATTACTGTGTATTTAGCTAAAATTCCCATTTAACTGGGCATCCTATATTTTCATCTACCAAATCTGGCAACCAGATTCTAACCCTGACACCTTGATCAGAGTGGCTCATCAGAACCATCCTGTCTTCCTCCACTGGCTTCCTACGGCTGGGGAGCCCCCTGACTGGGCACCCCTGAGGTCACTCTCGAGACTGGCTTCAGAGGTTCTGCCCCAGACCTACCAAATCACCACCTCTTATAGAGGGTGCTCAGCAGCATCTAAGAGAGATGAAGAATGCCTCAAGCACACTTAGTGTAGAACAACTACTCTAGGGAATTAACATTTAAGAGCGCCAATCGTGATAATTAATGTGGATGTGGCGAGGATATTAATTGCTTGGCAATGTTCTCTGTGGGCTTGAGAAGCAAGCTCCAAGGTGTTGTGGGCTGAGGAGCTGATTTACATTCCTTTAGCTGAGCACTCAGGAACCGGGCCTACAGCAGTAGCACCTGGCCTTTGCAGACTCATTGGCGTCCTATTGTCCTGTTAAGGGGCTTGGGGGAAAGAGGATATAATATGGTAATAAAGAGGCTTAGGGCAGAGGCTCCCACCACTTCTAACACCATCATGGTCTCCATGTGTCGGTGCTTTTTGCTCGGACATTCGCCATGCCTACTATGCCGGCTCAGCTAGCCGCGACAAATGGCACCATAACGTGGGGCACAGCGCAAAGGACGTCCGAGGGACCCCTGGAACTACGAAGGTAAGGAATTAAGGAATTAGGAATTAAGAAATTTTGAATTAAGAATTTGGAATTTGGGAATTTTGCAGGGGCATAACTGATTTAATCCCCAGACCCTCTCCCTGTGCTAGGGCACGAGGGACTATCTGAGGGACCCCTATCTGAGGGGCAAATTAATCTCATCCCCAGTCCTCCCCGTTCAGGGGCACGAGGGACAATCTGAGGGACCCCGGAAATCCGGAGGCAAGTTTAGGATTTAGCTCTAGAGGGGCATAATTAATTTCATCCCCAGACCTTCTCCCTGTCTTTGGGCACGAGGGACAATCTGAGGGACCCCGGAAATCTAGAGGCAGGTTTTAAAATTTTTGCAGGGGAATAAGTAAAATTTATCATGGGGCAAGAACTCTCCAAAATGCAGGTAATTAAGGGAATCCGAGATCTGCTCCAGTCACTAGGCACCGACACTATGCTTAAGGCCTCGCAGAGTTTTTTTGAAACTGTCTGCGACGTATTCCCATGGTTTGCTTTCACTGTAGTCATCCTTTTTCTCTGGCGCTTGCTAAATATTGCTTGGTCATCCCGTCAAGCAGTGGTGGAAGCCCGCCATAAGAAATTGTCCGTTAAAAGTAGGAGACAGCTACAAACCAGGGTAAATAAGGAGAAAGAGCCCCAGACAAGACAAGGTCTGGAGAAAGTGCGCGAAAAAGATTCGCGGTCCTCTTCTGAGGAGGCTGAGGAGGAAAAGGATGGAAGTGAGTTTGCCGAGGATCCTCCACCTGTAGAGCGTGTGCCAAACAAATGTCCCTCTTGGACAGGCACAGAGCTCTCTGCGCCGCCTGAGCCACTGGCGCCATCATGTCTGAGCACAGTTGTAAAAGGTTTACAAGAGCAACTTCAGCGCCTCTCCCTTCAGTTGAGGCAGGAACAGAGTGGATGCACTGTTGGTCGTGCTGGACCCCCCACTTTCAACTTCTCTTTCAGCTGTGGAACGTGCGGTACAGCAAGCACAGGAGCAGGGAGACCCTGAGGCAGCTGCCCTTGCTAGGCGCTTTACCTTCCTGGTAGTTGAGGTAGAGAATCAGCAGGGGCAGAGAATCAGACAACACCTGGCACTGTCCTTTAAGGACATAAAGAGTCTGAGGGACGCTGTTGCCATATACGGTCCATCGGCCCCCTTTACTGTTTCCATGATTGAAGCCTTGGCACCTAACAATTTGACTCCGGCCGATTGGAAACAGCTCTGTAAGGCAACTCTGGATGGGGGCGATTTTCTAATGTGGAAATCTGAGTTTTTTGAGCTTTGCCTTGACACAGCACGGCAAAATACCCAGGCAGGCTTTCCTGAGAGAAATCATGATATGTTGACCGGAGAGGGGAATTTTGCTAATGTACAGGATCAGATTAATTATGACCCAGGAGTTTATGGACAGACCGCTGCTGCTGCAGTGAGGGCCTGGAAGTTTTTATCACCAAAGGGCTCGCTACATTTACATCTCTCTAAAATTGTCCAAGGCCCGGACGAGCCTTACCAGGCATTTGTAGATCGCCTACTGGTAACTGCAGATAGGGTATTTGGTGATGCAGATCAAGCCCTGCCTTTCGTAAAGCAACTAGCATATGAAAATGCCAACAAATGGTGCCAGGAAGCAATTAGACCTTGGACGCATAAGCCCCTTAACATGTATCTTAAACTTTGTAAGTACATCGGGAAAGGACAGATAATGGGCGCAGCCATTGCAGAGGCATTGCGTGATGGCACAACCGTGGGCTCGGGAGTTTGCCCAAAACAAGGATGTTTTAAATGTGGCCGGCTAGGGCATATCCGCCGGAACTGCCCACTCCAAGGTTGTACACAGGCTGTTAATATGGACAGGCAGTCCCCAGGAGTTTGCCCTCGATGCCAACGTGGGAAACATTGGGCAAATGAATACAGGTTTTTCTCTCTTGTTTTTCCTCCCGCCACTATGGCAGAAGATTAGTTCCTTCTTTCCTCTGAACCTGAGGACTCGCTCTTGTGAGTGAACCTTAGCTCATTGAATTTGAAGCTTGTGTTTGCTTGTGTTATCCCTATGTTTCTCTCTTAAGCACAGGAGATGCCTCTGAAAGGAATGACACCAAGTTCCAGTGCACCCTGACAGCATGCTGGAATGGCGATTGCGATTCTGCTGTTCTCCTGCAGCTGCCCTGAATCCCGCCTGTGTCTGTTGGGACTGACGGAGAGGCCTATGTTGGCCTGATAAGAATAAAAGAGACTTTGGCATAACGGCGGCCATCATAGCCAGTACGTCAACAGCCACTACCACCAGCTACCGTGGTGACAGTGAACAAGGTCGCAGAACAGACTGCCAGAGTTATGGAACAACAGGACTTTACTGATGAACATGAGCGGGTGGGCATGCTTATGCTGTGACTGTGGGTTGATTTGTTGGAAAAGAAATAGCAGATGCTGTTAGATTTGGTCTAGGCCTCCTGTACCCCATCGTATGCCTTTCTGTTGTATTGTATGCATTTCTGGTGTATCATCTGTGCAAGTGCAAAATGTTTTCCCAAGCCTGGGAACTGCTGTCTGCTCATTGTGACTGAGCTAAGTTACTCCTAAGATCATGGCCTCTTGTCTCCCATTGTGCCTTTTACGTATGTTTTACCTGTGAAGTGCTTTGTTTTCCCAAGCCCAGGAACTGCTGTTTGCTCATTGCTACTGAGCTGATATTCACTCCTAGCCATGGAACAGGGTTGCCAGCCTCCCCAAGTATGGGGAATCTGTTGTGAGCTGAGGAGTTGATTTACATTCCTTTAGCTGAGCACTCAGGAATCAGGCCTACAGCAGTAACACCTGGTCTCTGCAGACTCATTGGCGTCCTATTGTACTGTTAAGGGGCTTGGGGGGAAGAGGATATAATATGGTAATAAAGAGGCTTAGGGCGGACGGCTCCCACCACTTCTAACACCATCATGGTCTCCGTGTACATTTGCCGTGCCTATTATGCCGGCTCAGCTAGCCGCGACACCAAGGATAGGCTATTGTTTTAGCGAGAGATTAAGGAAGGCTTTGAACATCCAAAGTGGTTAAATAATGAGGTGGATCAAGTTTAGGAAGCTGTATGAGCAGGTTTTTGAATGGGTGCAGTTCACTGGAGGAACAGAAAAGATGACAATTAGAACCAGAGGGGTGACCCAAGATAGAGGACTTCAGGGGTGACATTGAGAACCACCTCAAAAACTAACAGGAACCTGAAGAATCCAGGGGGACGAAGCATCAACAATGAAGGAAAAATGAGCAAGGGAAAGAAGCAGACTTTGCTCCTTTAAAAATCTTTGGTTTAAAATAAACAAAGGCTACTACGCTTAAATTTATAGGAGATCAGAAGCCAAAGAAACCTACTGACATATGTTTAAGAACTAAATATCCTCTCAACAATCTTTTTCCACCCTCATTCATCGTGTAAGAAAGCAACACAATGAAAATTATATGTTCACAAAAACAAAATAAACAAAGGTGAGTGGAAACAAAATAAACAGAGGTTGAGTGAGTGCAAGCTTCCACTGAAATGTAATGCTTCAGATAGCGGAGGCAAACAGAGCTGCCATTGAAAACAGGGAAAGCTGACCAAAGAAGCACCTACCAGGTCGGGGTTGTAAACAAGACTTGTTTTAAATCCAAGTAACTTGCCTGGACCTGGGAAAGTGCAGAGACAGGCCCAGAGCCAAAGGCTCGGCAGAACACAGGAGAGAGAAGTGCTTTCCCCCAGGAATGCTGAGAGAATGCGGCCTGCAGGGGCAGCCCCACCCGAGAGGCCCTATCAGCTAAAGAGTTTGCACAGAAATTTTTTCAAAGGTATTTTGTAAGACAGGAGATTGGTGGGGGAGAAATGGGCTAAGAGAAGATGTACATACTCAGGGTGAAATGGTGAATCCAGACAGCGAAAGCAAGGGAGCAGGAGTGGAGGCAAGGGAGGAGATCAGATGTCAGAAACTAAGGGCTGGCCTCTGACCATCAGCAAGTGGGAAGGTGGGGACATCTACAGCCAGCTGACTGCAGGGACACCCCTGGGAGAAGGATGTGTGCTGTCGTCCATCTGTAGAGAGGGGATGCAGCAAAATCCCGACGCTGATGGGGTGCATCCTCATACGAGGCTTGGAGGATCTCACTGAGTAAGCTGAAGAAAGGAAAATAAGCCAAAGCAGCCCTACGTCACACAGTAAGAGTCCCAAGTGCCCTCAGCCCACCCTGGCCGGGTTTCAGCTGGCCTCCCTGACAGCTGGCCTCTCACTCCCCAGTAACCTCTCCCTTTTGTCTTCTAGGTACCACTCAAGATTGTATTTCCTTGATATGTGTGCGAAGTACAAGATTGCTTCTTGGATTCTCCAAGGAAAAGAGAGGGCAAGAAGAGAGGGGGAATCGCGCGGAAGCTTCTCCATCCGCCACAATGTCACGTCTAGGGTCACCACGCGGAAATAGCCCAGGTGGCAGGAGCAAGCAGTCCTCCATCCTCTCGGCTCTTCACCACCAAAACAATGCTAGTAGTGCATTTCTTCTTCAGGAACCTAGCAGCTATGGTCAAAGCCAAGTTCATGTTCGATTGATAACCTGTGTCAGCCTCTCTTATTAGCCATCACTTCATCCATGATTCCTGACAACAGAAGTCTTACTCCTTGTCATTGTGCTGCTGGCCCAGACAACAGCTATACACAACTGGTCTCAGGCCTTCCAGAGAGGACCAGTAAGAAACAATGGGACAAAGTCACGGAATCACACTGATTTGTACCTGCCAGCCTGAATCGTTCAGTCAGCATTGCTCATGCTCTAAGCCCAGTCAAGTGTCACCAAGTAAGAAATTGTGGGTCAGCCTAGAGGAGCCTGACGCTGTTCTGATCACAAAGGCAGCACCAGGCACCGAGCAAATCAAAAACACCAGGATGAAATGGGCAACTGAGCCGGGTTAGACTTTGGATCAACGTCTGTGTCTTGTCCTTTCTGAATTAGGTGAAAGAGGACCTTGGTAGAGGCAGCCGAGAAGGACAGATGAGCCCAGGAAGTTCAGCCATGTGTGCTTTCTTCTGTGGGCAAAGTTCATCTCTGGCGTCCGAGGGGTACAAGAAGATAACTAGAGGAACCTTAGCGGCCATTTTGCCAAGATAATCAGCTTCTGTGGCAGGTGTCGGACGTAGTAGGTTAAGAGGTGGTGTGAAACGCCCCACTGCATACCACAGTGCCTTGCTTGGCGTCCCCAGCTCCTCTTCTGATTCTAGCTTCCTGCTAAGGCCTGCCCTGGGAGCTAGGAGGTGATGGCTCAAGTCCTTGGAGGAGTCCTACCACCCACGTGGGAAACTAGATGGAGTTTTGGGCTTCAGCATCAGCTGCTGTAGGCTTTTGGGAAGGAAAACCAGAGGATGAATGATCTCTCTTTCCCTGCTTTTCAAATGAAGAAAGAGGAGAGGAATGAAGGGGAACAAGAAGAGGAAGAGGAAGGGAAATGGAAAACAGAAAAGAAAGGAAAAAGAAAAGGGCCCAAATGCTATTTTTGGAAAACTCGGATGCTTCGTAATTAGGTCATGCTCCCAACTCCTCCATGTCCTGAGCAAGGAACACACGCATCCTGATGTGCCCACACACACATCTGTGCGGCCATTCTCCAGCCCAAGGGCCCTCCTGGAGGGCCTTCCCACCCCCATTTCCTCCTCTTTCAAGACATTCTCTCAGTCTGTCAACCACTGTCCCAACCTCCTTTATCCACAGCCTAAGAGCCCAGGAACATCTGTGAATCTTCTATCTTCTTTCTATCTCTCTATCTATCTTCTATCCACTGGTTCACTCCCCAAATGGCCACAATGGCTGGAGCTAAGCAGATCCAAAGCTGAAAGCCAGGAGCTTTATCTGGGTGTCCACATGGGCACAGGAGTCCAAAGACTTGGGCCATCCACTACTGAGTTCCCAGGTCATAAGCATAGAGGCAGGTCAGAAGTAGAGAGTGAGGACTAGAACTAACAACATATCCGATACCAGCACCACAGCTGGAAGCTTAGTCTACTTTGCCACAGCGCCAGTCAGAAGCATGTGAAATTTTTACATTGGGCTTTTAATCAATATTTCAAATTTACACAAGATTTGAACTTTAAAAAAAATTCTTTAAAGATGTATTTGCTTTTCATCTGTCTCATATCGAGAAAAACAAATAACACCCAGGCTGACAATGTGGCATGATGTATAGAACCGCTGTATGTATTTATATGGGATCCAGTTCACTTGCCAGCTTCGCTGCTTTGAATCTCGCTCTTTTAACGGCCTGAGAAAAGCCGTGGAAGATGGACCAGGTGTTTGGGTTTCTGCGCCCACTTGGGAGACCTCAATGAACTTCCTGGATTCGGGCTGGCTTGGCCCTAGCCACTGTGGCCACTTGAGGAGTAAACCAGAGGATGGGAGACTCCTTTCTCTCTTCCTATTCCTACTCCTCTGTAACTTTCCAAGTACATACATGAATCTTAAAAGAAAGAAAAGAAAGGAAAACAAAAGAAAAAACACTATCTTTGGCCTTAACTAGAAGGGAACCAACAAGAAAAAAAAAAAAAAAAGAAAGGAGGGAGTGAAAAAGAGGAAGTAAAGGGCTTCCCATTAACAAAAAAAAGAAAAAAAGTATTTTGCTCCAGTTACATTTGTGATATGGCCAATCTATCATGCTCTGTCTACTTGTGGGTTGGAAGTAGCTAAATTAGAATGCAGCCATTTTAACCTTGTCATACTTGCTCAAGTGGCTCTCCCAGCACAGCTGCTTGTACCTGTCATTTAATACAGCTGATGAATCACTAACCAAATACTCTAAACAGGCATCACTTTCCGTAGGCTCCTCCAGGAGGGAGCCAGATGACTAAGCACACAGGAGGCATGGCCTCTGCGCGACGGCCACGCACAACGTGCCCGCAGCCCAGTCAGCTGCACACGCCTGGCTGGAAAAGATTTTCCAAATTAACGAAATCTGGGAGAGTATGATCAGATAGACATAGAGAGTGTGAAGTTACTGTGCATTTCAAATTGCTTTGCAGCACCAAATTTTTTTTTTATAGAAAAAAGCAGATTTTCAGACAGAAGGAGAGACAGAAGGATCTCCCATGTGCTGGTTCACTCCCCAGATGGCCACAACCATCGGAGCTGAGCTGATCTGAAGCCAGAGGCCAAGAACTTCTTGTGAGTCTCCCATGCAGGTGCATGGTCCCAAGGCTTCAGGCCATTCTCCACTCTTTCCCTAAAGTGAAGCAGCCAGCACACAAACTGGTACCCACATGGCCGCCAGGTTTGGAGGTGAAGGATTAGACCGTTGAGCCAATGTACTGGTCCCCAACTTCTCTTTTGAATTCATTTTCCACAAACTCTTGGAAAGTCCCCTGGCATGCGCTTATATGCCCATATACATAGAGACATACAAACACACTCTGGTGTATATAGATTTTCTACTCTTTGAATGGTTCTAGACAGATGCTACGGAAAGCACAGGGGACAAAGCAGCCCGGGGTTTTTTGTACTAAATTTCTGCTCCAGGTCAGCCCTACAGGATAGGCCACAGTGGATCTTCCTAACTTGAAGCAGGGCACATGGGCACCCTCCCAGACATCCTGAAGCTGCTTTCTTTGAACAGTGAACAAGGTGAAGGAGTGGACGGTCCCCACGGCCTCTCTAGATCATCCTGCCTGAGCCAAGAGCCTCGGACGCTGGCTGAAGGCCCTTTTCTGTCCATGAGGTCAGTTCTCATGAGCAGACTTCTCCCTGCAGTTGTACGTTCATTTTCAGGCGCGTAAACACTCTTTTCTCATATGTTCTTTTTCATATGTTCTATCCTTTTTTTTTAGAATTAAAAACATTTTAATGTAATTTTCCTTCATATGTTCTATCTTTTAAAAAGCACATACAACTTCACAGGGATGTATTATTATTTTTTATGGTTCATAATTATGCTTATCCTCCAAAGATCACAAGAGGCCACTTCCATAAAGGGAAAAATAGAGACAGACAAACCTTAGTATTTGACACTAACTAGGTATTTTGTTCAAGACCAAATCAAAGAACAAGTGCATACTATACAACTGACTTGTCTAGTTATAAAACATTTGCTAAGTCGCCAGTATCCTGAAATTGGACACTAAGTCCTATGTGGTGTGTGATGAGGTCTGTCCATGCATACATGTGGGAAAAGATATCCTCATCTGGTCAACAGCTACTGGACACTACTTTCCAGTTCCCATTCAGGTCCGCAGTTTCTCTCTAGTCTTGTCTGTTGTCAGATGGCCCATCAGGTCACGAGTACTAGCAGGAGAGCGCCAACCAACCACCCAGAGCCATCTATCCCACACCCTCTGATTTTATCCTGGCAGGGACAGAGACCCCCCAGGCTGTTCTTTCCTTCCACTAACACCCTCGACAACAGAGCCCTTCCCCAGGATGTGAAGCTGCACCGACCAACCCAGCATCGGTCCTGTTGTCCTTACCGATCTTCCACCTGCTTCTGCTTGCCAAGAACCTCTGTTCCGCTCACACGCCTTACAATGAGCATACATTTCTTCAGCTTTAGGAACATTTTAAAGTTAATCCTTAGGCTCCCTTTGCCCAGGAAATGATTTATGTGTGGTATCCCGGTCTTCAGAAAGAAAGTCACAGCTACAGGGCAGGTGAGTTGCAAAGACAAAGTTCCCCAGAATAAGTCCTTTACTACGCCAGGAAGGCTGGGCAAGTAGCCTCTGGACATCGCAACTGCCACCAAATGCTGAGGTATCTGTAGCCTAAGAGTTCTGGGAGAAGGTTGGTACAATTCACCTGATGGTGGGAAAAGAAGAGGAAAAGAGGGAAAGCTACGCAGGCCTGGACTGAGTGTGTGCATACATCAATGTGCCTCAGGTCAGCTGGCACGTTACCAATGTGTGGGTTCCAACCAAGCACAGAGGAAAGACACCTTCTCAGTACTTTCAAGTACCAATGTGTCTGAAGAACAAGGAAGCCAAGTGTTTCTAATGACCTCTGAAATCGGAGACAAAGTGATACGAATGTGATGCAGTTTGAGGAGAAGAAACAACTCAGCTCTTGTGAGACTGACTTCATCACTTCTCAGGAATTTTATTTAAACACTTGGGATTTGTACTGCCATGGCTAATCCCCTACCAGATTTCCAGATCAAAAAATTCCCTCTCCCCAAACAGATGGAATCAAAACTGTTGGCAGTGCCAAGGTGGTCTGCAGGTGCCCAGGCAACCTACACCTGCCCAGAGTCCAGAACACTCTTAACATGAGCTCGGCCAGCATCGGAGCCACCTTGAAGAGCGAAACAACCGTGAGAGCAAGAGCAGGAGTCAAGTCCATATGTGCTTACGTGGAAGCATCTAGGCCAGCACTCCCCCCCGGGTCCCACCCCTTGACACCCAGCACCCTTCACTTCACTGCACAGTGGCTCTGTGGGCGCGGATGGGGGAAGGGCATCAGCGGATGCAAAGAAGACTTTTCCATTACAGCACGGGGCAGGCAGCATGGAGGGCCGGCCTCGGGATGCTCAGTGAGTAAAGACAGCTATGGAGGATGGGAGACAAGGCCGTCACTGCGAGCGAGGGGCGATCCCGCACCACCACATTCCAGAAGGGGAAGCCCATACAGCCGTCAGGCTAGGCTTGAAGTGCTGTGACAGTGAGCCAGGAACAGTGGATGACAGTGTTGGTAAGTATTATCTCCTCAGAGGATGAAAGGCCTCTAGCTCTCACAAGGTACAAGTGACTCGACTGATATTTTTTCCCTCTTGGTCATGACAATGCAGGCTTAGACACACCAAGGTGAAACCTCAAAATTGTCAGGGCCTGCTTCAATGTGGGTGTTTGATCTGCATATTTATGGAGGTCATTATCATTCCAAAGTACAACTTAAACACCTGCTGTACCAAGCAGGGTCCAGCTGGGTCCCTCAACGCACACAGGGCCCTGTGGTTTTCTAACGGCTGTCATATTCCTGGGTTAAAAGCACAGAAAACTTCCACTGGGTAAGGGGGCTATGGTTGGCTTAGATCAATCCGGGAAGGTGACTGGTAAGGGGGTGAAGAAAAGGACAGGGAATCACAAAGACCCTGGAGGCCAGAGTGGGGAATACGGAGGCCCTCGGCGGTGACCGAGACCCAAGCAAGCACAGGAATGCATAGCTCCAAGATGAGCCACCAGCATTCCTCTGCAGAAGGGGGAGTTGGTCAGGTCAGTGCAACTGCTGTGAACACTCTAAATATAGGTACAAAGAGTACGTCTTTGAGGAAGGGGCCGGAAGGAGAGGCTGGCAGGGGATGGGCACCCAGCACCCAGCCAGTCAGGGCACGGCCGGCTACAAGTTTAGCAAACTGGACTGTTGGTGAGACTTGGTTCTGCAAACGGCATGAGGAAAATGTTTTACATTTGATGCATTTGGACTCCCGCAGAGTTCATCATCAAGGACCCTTTTCGAAAGCTAGGAAATTAAAATTAAGTTTCCAAACAATTTTTGTGCCATCTTTGGTATAAGAATTACTATACACAGGCATCATCATGGAAGAACGGCTTTTAAACAGCCATTATTAAACAGGAAGGGGGACGACAAAAACAAACATCTACACACTCTGCGATCACCACCACCACTAACACTACCATGAGAGGTCATCCAGTACAGGTTAGAAAAAACAAACAGGCTTCATTATCACAGAGGCTGGTGAGAAACGTGTTTATTTCAGTTCTCCGTATGCATCAGAATTCTTAGCTCACCACCCTTTCCATAGGGGAAACAATTGCTGGAAACTGACTTACCTGGCAAATTTAACTCATTTATGTAGATATGTATTTTCTTTATTGAATTCCAATAATGTGTGTGTGCACAGATATATACAGAGAATGTGTATATATTTAGGTATATGCATATATACACATACATATGGATATCTGTATAAGTTCTTTTAAACTAGACGTAGCGCTAGCCGACAATGCCTGACATCTATGTAACACAAGAATTGCTGTTTCCTTCCCACAGCAGAGAGGTGGGGATGATGAACACGTTACCTAGGCTGCTCGATGCTGTGCAGATGGTTTCAAGACTGTCATTCCAGACAGCTGTTATTAAATTGTTGCCCAGAGAAAGAGGAGAAGAGGCAGCTGTCACCTCCCTGCCAGCAGCAAGCTCAAGGTCACTGACAAAGTGAGAACCCGGAAGTTATGCAACACTTCCTGTCGAGGCACTCCAACAACAACTTCCAGAAGTGCTGGACGGTCAACTCATGTTGGCTGCTGTTCCACTGCCTCGTCTTATAAGAGCCAGAGGCAATGGCAGTGGGCCTTCCAAGGGGCTCCAAGACTGCTAAGGGTATACCGAGCTGCCCATACGGTGCAGCAACACATGGCATCCACACCAAGGTGTGCCTCAGGGCTCCTGCACAATCTGTTTATTTTCCTGGTCCAGAAATCTGGTACATAAGACTCATCATCAAACCCGTTTTTATAGTGCAAAGCACCAAGAGCCATGGTGTTTAAGGTCAAGATGCAGGTGGGAAAGGAGACCCCTGACACCTTGGCTCCTCTCTGTGTGAGTGGCTGGTCCACTGCAAATCTTCTTGCCATCTTTAAAGGTAAATTAAAGACGCCGAAGCATCCGCCCAAATTATTCTTGTAAAGGATTTATCTGAGTCACACTTCCCTCAAGAAAGTAAAACAACATGTGTTAAGGGTACAAATGATTCCACTACCCATCAATCTTGTGCGTGTCAAGGGCGAGGAGACACAGCCTGCCATCAGGGGCCAGTCACACAGTGGCGAGTGGCAGGAGCAGGAGTCTCCTCCCCAGAGCTGTGCAAACGACAAGCCTGCAAGGCCGGGAGCTCTGCCTGCAATGCGGGTTGTGGTAAGGCTGCAGCTGAGACGTGCCTGTTTCCTCCTTCCACGCTTGGTATAAAATCTCACTCACACACACACACACACACACACACACAAAGGGTTCGGAAGGATTCTTGCTCACTTGCAAAACCTGACACCCACTGGACCTACCTACGCAGGCACTGAACCCTCCTCCCAACTGATTTTACCTGGCGGGGCCACCCGGTCCTGGTAGGTGGGCTTAAATTCACTGATGGTGAGCAGCATCACCTGGATGGTTCCGATGAAGATGCCGGCCAGGCAGCCATAAAATATGACGTAGAAGAGAAGGATCTTAACTGCAAGGAGAACAGAGGAGACAACAGGTCGTGATGGGGTTCGGCACTCAGATGAAAGCCTCCTCTTCCCGCGGATGCACACCCCCGCCACGGCTTCCCCTCGACCCTGCTTCCCCAGAGCTCCTTTCGCAACATGGAACCAAGCAGCAAATCTCACTTCCACTGGTGTGTGGTGAAAATGGGGGGATGAGTAGCTCTCCATTCTGGGCAAGGGGGCAGAGACAGAAGGAATGTGCGGCCGTGGCTAGGGTTCATGCACATATGATTTTATTCCCGAAATCAAAATACGTGTGTGTGTGTGTACATATATGTGTGTGCACGTGTGTACACATATCCACAAAGATCAATACAATTGACAGCTATGCCGCATACTTATGCAACACATTTCAAACATGATGATACATTCCTTGGGAAACACGGTGGAGTGTTCTCCCTGCTTGTCCCTTGACATTTGATGCTACAATTCAGGATCTGCATTTCGTCCCAATGCTCAAATACCTAAGGGTTTGTACGTGGCCGCAGAGCAGCGAATGCAGAGGAAAGTCTCTTGCCCCTTACTATCGCCCTAGTTTTGTCATCTTTTCCCGTCCCTGGGAAGGAGGGAGAGCAGGACAAGACAAAAGGTTAAAAAAAAATCCTATCGTTAAAAAAAATGCTGTGTGACTTCAAGCGTCACCTTCTGGTTGGTGACTTCATGAGCTGCAATTCACGGGATAAAAGCACAGAGACCGAAATAACTGTAAAAGAAAGAAAGAGGGGAAAAAAAAAAATCCCAACAAGCCCACAGACTGGAATGGAGCTATCAGTTACTAGTTTACACGGATTATCTCACTGATTAGCCGCACAGTAACAGCCTGTACTAGGCATCGCCCGGCAGCCCTGTGCCAACCAAATAACCCGACACGAACGCCAAAGTAGGAACCGGTGAACTGTAACATTATCAAGTCAGAAACACGACCGCACAGAGGAGCTCTAGGTTGCTTCTAAAGTGGTCCAAGTCTCCTGCACTAAAACCTGGAGTACTTGGACGGAGAGCAGCGGAGAGGAAGTAAGCAGCCAGACTTCAAGTGCAGGAATCAGTCTTTTCCCTCTCCATTCCTCTAAGGGCCCAGCTTCCCCATCACACAATAAATGATTCCGAACATCACACCGGAACAAGAGAAACACATACAAAACCTCAGCAGAGTGCTTAATCATAATCCTCCCCTCTCCCCACCTGCAGAACAAGGAAATGGGCCTTGAAAAGCACAGGTGAGGAGGAATGTGCAGGTTGCATAACCCGGAGCCACCCCCGCCCCCACGGCTCCTCCACTCCATCCCAGCAGGACAGGGGTTAAGTGCTGCATTCTGTATCCAAGCAGCAGTAGGCAAATGGCAGGGCTGTGACGTCAAGGGATCTGGAAAATTTTTCCGAAGAGGTGCGGAGTGGGTACAAGGGGATCAGCGAGCGAGCAGCTGGAGTCTTCAGGGCTTGGCTCTCTTTCCTGGGGCCCCTTGTCCCCCATTTCATGTAGACAACCGTAGCTAGCCACATGAGCCTCTCCCATTGGCTGGCAGTCCACATTTCTGTACTCACGCTACAGATGAGGCTACCCGATGTTAACAGCACAAAAGGCGCATAATTCACACTACAGTTTAAACTGCAGAGCGCTGGAAAAACAAGCCATTGTGCAAGCACTTTCACTAAATGTATGCAAGCCATTCCATTCTGCTCAGATATATCGGAAGAGAAGCTCCCCCAACCCCTATCTTTCTGCTCTGACATATTTCTTAGCAAAATCTCACCTAGTTACTGTTCTGAGGTCGCCTGGTTACAGGGAAGCATGTTGAACTGTTAGTGCTAATGAAGGTGGCTGACCCAGACCCAGGCCACCAGGAGCCACTCAAAAAAAAAAAAAAAAACCAAAAGGAAAACAAACACAACAAAAACAACAAAAATCCCAGCCTAGACCTGCAGCACAAACCATCATGGCACGGAAGGAAAGCTTTAAAGGTGTTTTCCCTTTGGTGCAAATAAATATATATTAGATTTTGCGATCAGGAAAAGGAAAAGTACCCTTGCAAAGGTCACAGGTACATAGGAAAATGGCTTCAGGGCTGAACTATCAAAACAAAATGCTGGTATTAACTTCACCAGAAGGCAGAAAGCACAAAGTGATTTGCATGCCATGATTCCTCCAGCAGGTGACAGGCTGGAGTCCCCTGCATCCATCTTGATGAGAATCTACCTACAACAAAAGTGAGCCAAGGGCACGCTGCCCTCCTCCCAAGGGCATCCGTGTTGGGCCTAGTGCTTTAAAAAGGGCCTTTTCGCCACAGCAGACAGGCTGACGGCCGCTACCTTCTCTGCCTGGAAGAGGTTCTGTCTCTTCCAAAAGGTCAGACAGGAGCAGGCAGACATATTAGCACGAAACACAGACTGGAGCAAGCCCAGTACCTGTACCTAGGAAAATGGAAGCCAAGAGCAGAGAAGCAGCCTGGCGCTGCGGACCTGCGATCGTCCATCCGGGTAAGGGTGTGAGATCAAGCCACAGACACGAACACATTGTCTGTATCTTCCATGGTTGTGTCAACCTAAAGACTGCGTCCTTCCATACCGCCTTCCCCTTACAGCAAATATTACTCTAGGAAACATGGAGTTGGAATGAGGAAAGAAATGCATTTTACGAAGGGGAAGAACACTAGAGGGCAAATTTCACAATGTGCCTGGAGGCACTGCAGCCCTGGCCCAGTGCCATGTCACAGCCAGGCTGAGCCCACCAGGGAAGGCAGCCTGGCTAACCTGGGGAGACCAGCACCCACTTCCGGGTCCGCAGTGCACCTCCCAGGCCTCCCTTAAGTTCAAGGAGTTGCTAGGAGATGGCCCTGGCTGGGAGCTGTTCAGCCTACACAAGCCCCACGGCTCCTCAGGTATCCCCTTGTACATCAGAAAAACACAGGGAGCTATCTTTACTGCCAGAGCCACTAAGACAATCCCAGTCTCCGCAAAGCAGTGTAAAATCGCACACAAAAGGTAAAAGCCATGCTAGAAAGAACCACATTTTCCATGGCTCAGGACCTAGGCTTCCCAGTAATGCCCTGGAATGAGGTTTCACCTTGACTAACCTTGAAGTGTGATGCATTATTAACCCTTTGATTCTCCATCAAGACAGACTTGCTATAGGCCGCATATTTTTCCTTTACCCCCCCCCAAAAAATCATGTTACATTGCTTCCATTTCAAAATGTCAGCCGAGCCCTATTTCCCTGACTCATTCTCCCCCTGTTCACACAGATCCTGCCAACCAGGAACGCTGCATCAGCCCCTCCTCAGGGCTCCCCTGGTGACTGCAGCGGTGGGGCGGCTGCTGCTGCTGCTGATGATGATGATGGAGAAGGGGGAGGGGGCAGCGATGCTGCAGGGGGGACTCCCCTCCCTTCCGCAGGCAGGACTCACGCAGATCTGCCTACAACTCTGCCCTTCAAAATGACCTTAAAAAAAAAAAGTCAGCTTCCTGGTATAAGGTGTCAGAAAGCCCGTAAGAGATCTAATTTCCTAATTTTCAGTGGAGTGGGGGACAAATGGGTGGCATATTCATGCAACCAAGCAACAGGCTGGGCAACATTTTCAGAGATCGACTGCCTCTCTGTGCTATTTATCTCTTGGACTAACGGATGCCTTACTGTAACCAGCCCAAGCTGCCCATGGGCATCTGTTTGGACCAAAAAAACAATCAGTCTTTCACATATTTCCGGCCAGAGCTCTGAAACCGAGCCCCGACATGGATCTCAATGGGCCAGTCTAGGTCAGCGGGAGGGAAGCGCCGGCCACCGCTATAAAATCTTGCAGTGTGGACCCCGAGTCCTCTCCCTGGCCCCTCTCCTCTCTTCGTGGGCACGCATTCAGACCAGAAGCAAGATGCTGTGCCACACGACCTCGTCCGCATTACATTCGAAAACTACAGTAGCTTCTCTCGCAGTCCCCAAATCCCGTTTTTGGAGAGACCTAGGACAGTCACAGGGCGACACATAGCCAGTCTCCCTGAGTTTGGCCATTCCCAACAGGAAAAGAATCGAATGATGCCCGCTGGGGTGGCTGCACATTACCAAAAGACCAGCCTGGCACGCTACACACACACACACACACACACACACAGCCCCTCTGGCAGGCGGGCTCCCGCAGCCACCCCGCGCCCTCCTGGGGACTCCGCATTCCGGGGCAGCAGGACCCGCACATCGCAGCCGGCCTGGCCGGTGCTGCGGAGGAGGGGTGCGCGGAACCGGCACCGGCAGGGCGCTAGGAGCGGCAGCCCGCAGAACCCGGTACTTACACCAGCTGCCACCGGTCCTGCCCAAGAACTCCTTCTTCTCCGAGTTCCAGATGAATTTCTTCCAGCTGCCTTCCTCCTTGGCTTTCCCGCGCGCCATGGTGGCGGCTCAGCAGCTGCCGCGGGACTGAAGGTGGGGACTGCGGCGGCGTGCGCCTCGCGTGCTCGCGGCAGCCGGTCGGCGTGCGTGCGGGGCCCGGCTCTCTCCGAGGCTGGGACGCGCCGCTGCCGCTGCGGCTCCTCCAAGTGCCGAGACGCGAGACGCGCGGCCGAGGGAGCCCAGGCAGCGGCGGGGGGCGGGGGGCGGCGACGCGCGGGGGCGGAGGAGGGGGGCGGGACGCGCGGGCTGGGCGGCTCCGAGCCCCGCACCTATTGGTGGGCGCACGGCCGCTCACCGCTCCCTTTGGTCCTCCTCCACGCACTCCTCTCGCCCTGAGGGGCTCGGACGCTCGGCTGCCCCCCGGGGGGGGGGTCCCTCCTCTGCGGCGACGGGCGAAGGGAGGGGAAAAGTCAAGCGGGAAGGACGGACCGGCGGACCGCGGGGCCTCGCCACACACACGCACACACACACGCGCGCGCGCGCCCCGAAGCGAGAACCTGGCCGGGGGCGCGGGCCCTACCTTTACTATATACCGCGCCCTGGCCGCTCGGACCCCGCCCGCCGCCCTGCCGTCCAGCCAATGGCCGCGCTGGAAGGCGGGGTCCCGGAGCCGGCGGGGCGGGCGCGGGGCCCGCACAAAGGAGCCGCCCGGGCGCGCCGGCCTGCCTAGGGGAGCCGGGGCGCAGAGCAGAGCGAAGGGAGCGGCGGGGAGCGCACACCCCTACCCCCGCATCTCTTTGCTGGGCGCAAAACCCACCCCGCCTCGGAGATGGGGGTGGGGGGTGGCCTGCCTTGGAGTCGCTCCCCGAGGCCCTGACCCAGCCCCCACGGTCAAGTGGCTCTCCGTCGCGCTTGAGGGGCGAGGGAAGGTCACTCCGGGACGGCTGGAGGCACGGTCTGCCCAGCTCCGCCCTTCCTCTCCGCTCCTGCACCTGCCGCCCCCTCGCAGTCCAGGCCACTGCGGTTGCAGTTCCAGCCGGTCCCTCCTCCCAGACCCGCCCAGCCGGCAGCCTTGGTTCCCTAGAGTCCGGGCTGTGCTCCTTGCGAGCGGCCTGAGCCACCTTGAGCAGGGACAGTTGCCAAGCCCATTGCAGGGCGGTAGCCCCGGAGCCAGGACTCTGGGAGGGGGTAGCCCCCAGTGAGCTGACCTCTGGAAACCGGTTGTAGCTCACGCCAGTCCAGACCCGGGCGACAGTGTCTTTGCACGTGACCCAGCAGCTTCGGTGCCAGGCCGGCAGCTGGTGTGCTCAATGGCGTGCTTCTGTTCCGCTTGGGGTGCCCCCACCTCGTTCTGCTGTACCGTGCCTGTAGCTAAAGGACATTTGGGATCACCCGAGCTCTTGTGGCAAGAAGATGCAGGGCAGCCCTGGGCACGATACCCCCTCGTTTTTCCAGCCGAAGCCTCCTCTGGTCCGGGAGTAGCAGCATCACACTTCCCTCTCAGGGCAGTGACACAGCAGAAAACTCTGGGTCCTCCTGCAGTCGCCGCAGAGCGAGCCCCATCACCAGGGTCCACTCAGCCTTGCAGGTTGCAAAGCCAAAATTCCCACTCTAGTGTCAAGGAACTACTCAGTACACGGGTCTAGGTCACTCTTCCGTGCCCAAGGTCAGCCTTGCAGGTTTCAGGACCAGCTGGACTGAAATAGGTAATAGGCCTTCCCAAGGCCCACCAGGCAAAGCTGAACATCCCTAAGATGGGGGGGGGGGTGGTGGTAGCGGCCACCTATTCACCTATTCATCCAGCCCCTGGGGGAGGGGGGCGGTGCTGCTGCGGGTTCTGTCAGGGACACCCCAGAGAGTAGTTTGCTGAAAAAGGCAGCCAGCTGCTGCAGTGTTGATGTTGGAAAAGCCCCAAGGTGGTGGTAGAACTGGAGGAAGAGGTTGCACCTGCGGCTGATGCCTGGGCCTCTGCAGGCACAAGTCACCGCAGGGAGGAGTTCCAGCAGGAGGGGTCTCCTGGAAGGGCCTGTGTTGGTTGAGGGTCTGCTGTAGTGACAGCGAGGAATGTCTGTGGGTCCAGTCAGCAGGAAACATTGAAGGGGAAGGGGAGGGGAGGAAGGGAGAGGTAACACGGGAAGGATCGAGGCATTGAGAAAGTTTGGTAGAGCAAAATATGTGGTGACAGGTTCACACTACCAGATTTTTCATTAGAAGCTCCTTTTTTCATTAAAAAGGAAAAAAAAAAGTGTCCTTTCTTTGCTTTCCATAGGTGTAACAAGTGTCAAATAGACTGACAACCATGTCTGGCAACCTGCTCTCTTTGTTATCCTCAACTGACCGACTTCCTTTGAAGGAACTTTCTCCCCTTTCAGATTCTAACTCTCTAGCCCCACCCCACCCCATTTCCCCTCTAGTGCAGGTTCTGATAAAGCCCCAGAGGTCATGACTGCATAGGCAATGCAGCATCTCACCCTAAATCTGTTTCCCCAGGCTCCCTAGAAACCTGGATTTCTGCCCCCAACATAGTATTTCTGCCAGAGAACATGGTCCCAGCCCTATGGGAATCTGCTGTCTTTCATTGGTTTACCTCAAACCCCACCTGCCCAGCCACGCTACACCACCTGGAACTGTCCCACACATCTAACCACCTCACCGCAAAGGCAGTTGGGAGAAGAGCAAGGCTGAGCTGCATTCGCTTGCTTCCCTGGCTTCAGTAGATGCCCATGACCTTGGGCAAGTCACTGGTTCTCCCCCTGGCCGTTCCCTGGGTTGTAAAATTGGAGTGATACATTGTAGCAGGGATTAAATGGGATATGTGGGAAAGTGTTAAGCACAGTGCCTGGTGTACAGAAGAGCTATTAAGTAACTAGCCTAATTTAAATTCCCTGTTTCCCGTTGACCTTGCCTCACCTTGGAGTTGCTGCTTTACTGCCTGGTAGTCTGATCACACCTCCAGCCAGGACTCGGAGTTCTGTCAGGCCCCAGCAGGTCACCCTGAGTAACTCCCCACCCACTGTGCCACCTTTCCCCTTGCTTTCCAAGGTGTTTCCTGCTTTGTGACCTCCTCCAACTGAAGTAATGAATAACTCGAGCACACAATGTCCCCGTGGGCTGTACCGGGCAGGGTGATTGTTCCAAGGCCCCTTCTGTCCAGAGTGCTGTTGCAGCAGCAGGTTGTGGCTCTCCAAAGGGAGGAGTGCCTGTGGCAGGTTGAGTACATAGCTGGGTGTGATGAGAGTTGTAGATCGTGGAGAACTAAGAAAGCTGAGCCGGGTGGGAAGAAGGAGGAAGAATTTGTCAACCCAGGTTGCAGACATAGGGTGAAGGAACTATTTTATTTTAAAGTCATTTGTATTTATTGGAAAGGTACATCAGATTTACAGAAGGAGAGACACAGAGAAAGATTTTCATCTGCTGGCTCACTTTCCAAATGGCCCAAATGCCCGGAGCTGAACCAATCAGAAGCCAGGAGCCAGGCACTACTGGGTCTCCCATGTGGGTGCAGGGACCCAATGCTTTGGGCCGTTCTCTGCTGCTTTCCTAAGCCATAAACAGGTGTCTAGATGGGCAGTGGAACAGCTGGGACACTAACTGGCAACCATGTGGGGTCCCAGCACTTGCAAGGTGAGGATTTAGCCATTGAGCCATTGCATTCGGCCCTAAAGGAACTATTTTCAATCCCCTTTTAATACAGACAGGGGAAGAGGGATGGTTTTGGAGCCCTGTGATTGGGTCTGTGTAAGATTCATGGTGTGTGTGTGTGTGTGTGTGTGTGTGTGTGTAGAAAGAAAGCAGAGAACAAGTATAGCAGCAGAAAGTAGAGGGGAGTTTGGTACCTGTGTGTAAATGAGGATTCCAGATTCCAGCAAGGAGATGCTATTGTAGCTGAAGAAGAGTCTGCCCTGGGGGCCAGAGAGAGGGGCTCAGCGGGTGGGAGGAGGACCAGGCAGTCTTATTCCTGGCCAGAAGGCCAATCAGAAACTGGCCTGGAAGAAGAGGCAGGGCAGCAGTAAGATCTGCCTGCTGAAGATCAGAGAGAGGCTGAAGTGAGGATGATGTAACAGCGAAGGCACAGGTCGGTACGCTCCAGGAGGGAAAGCCCACCCGCCCCTACTGTAGCTGAGGGAGAGGTAGATGGGAAGATCAGAACCCCCCACCCGTACTCCAGCCAAACTGTCTGTCCTGCAGAGAGGTCCAGAGGGCTACACTACCAGTCCCAACGCCGCACACACGTGCTCACACACAGCAGGGTTCTGGTAAGCCAGCCCTAGAGTATTTTAAGCACAGAATGGAGGGGATGAGGATATGTAGTGCATGGTGACTCATCCTGGCAGCAGTGACTATGTGCAGTGCGGAGGAAAATGGCTCAATGGCAGACTATTGGCAGTGAGCAATGACAGCAATGTTCAGCTCAGCACTGTAGGGCAAGGAAAGCTGGGGATTGCCGTGACTTGGCTATAGTGGCAGGACATGCCTGTGTAGCTTCTAGATGTTTCTGCTTGCACCGATTCCAGGAGCATCAGAGGGTGAAACAGACCTGAGTCTGTGCAGGCCGGCGGGCAGGACGCAGTGTCCACATGGGAGAGCCTGGGTTCTAATCCTGCTTCCTGCCTCCTGTAGTATTTACCCCAGGAGATGGGGGGGGGACGCTAGCAGCTGATGCTCTGCCACCCACCCGGGTAGACCTGGGTGGAGCTTAGTGCCCCAGCCAGCGTCTGTTTCAGGCCTTTGAAACTCTCTGTGTTTCCTTGCATCTCAGAGAAACAGAAGGAGGCAGAATGGACCCGTGGGGCCACAATCCCGGATAACAGGAGGCCTTCACTCCCTGGGCCTTACACTGGGCCCCTGGATAACACCTGACCAAAACTGACCTCAATCCTAACCATCCATCCTAAGGCGACACTGAATCGCTGGGCAGAGCATCTCAGTGCATCTCTGCCATTTAATACAAAACCAGGGACGAGAGTCCGTAAATGGGGGCAGGTAGAATTATCCCATTGTGGGCCCAGCACGCTGGCCTAGCGACTAAAGTCCTCACCTTGAACGCACTGGGATCCCATATAAGAACCAGTTCTAATTCCGGCAGGCCCCGCTTCCCATCCAGCCCTCTGCTTGTGATCTGGGAAGGCAGTCGAGGACAGCCCAAAGCTTTGGGACCCTGCACCAGCATGGGAGACCTGGAGGAAGTCCCTGGATCCTTCGGATCGACACAGCCCCGGCCATTGAGGTCACTTGGGGAGTGAATCATCAGACACAAGATCTTCCTCTCTGTCTCTCTTCCTCTCTGCATATCTGACTTTGCAATAAAAAGAAATGAATCTTAATATATATATGTATATATCCCATTGCTAGTTTTATGTTAAATCATCCCGGCATTCTTTTGTTTCCCTAGATCTGGAACTGAGGCCTTGTCTTTTATGAAGATACAACACACAAGTCATGAAAATCAATTCTTTCTTTCAGCAAGATGAGTTTGTACCAGTGACGGGCTACCCACTCATCACTGGGCGACCAGGTCATGTCATGAGTGGCAGACTTCTGAAAGTTGCTTTCTGCTGTGCTATTTCCTGATTGGTGACTCCAGGAAGCATCTGTGGTGTGTAATGAGACATGCTGGGACTTCTCTCTATGCAGTTCATTGTTGAGCAGGTGAGAGCGTCAGTGACCTTGGTGGAGACAAGAGGACACACAGTGGTTTTGCTTGGTTCCTTCTAGCAGGATCACGAAGGTGTGTGGTATTTTCAAGTCATCCTGACTCACGCGCATGACTGTTAGGTGGTAGGATGGCCACCGGGGAAGCCTTGGCAGAGCTTTCAGAATCTCTGTACTTCCCCTGTTGGGGACAAGTTGGTTGCATGTGCTTCTTTCCTTGGTAAATTGGCACCAGCTAGAATCTTCTAAGCTTTAAAAAATAAAATTCCAGCATTTTCTGTCAGCTTAACCGCTGGTAAGTGAGAAGCTTACCTCAATGAGAGGAGGTCTTACTGCATCACTTCTTGCTGGGCCTTTGGAAATCCTGTGCAGATTGAGAGGAAGGCTTGTTTTGGGGTGTGTTTAATTTCTGACTTCTTACTGCAGCTATATTTGAGAGCCTAGAGGTAAGGCGCATGCTCATTTTGCAGAGTTTGGAAGACAATGTCCAGCAGCCTCTAGTCCACAACATGATAGCTGATCAACTAATGTGCTCCGACCAGCAGGGCCAGTAATGTGGACAGGGAGGGAGGGGATGAAGCGCCGACAGGAGACCAGTGATGGTAGAAGTCTCTATGAAGTCTCCCTTTATTGCTTCTTCACCTCTCCTTATATACTCTTCCCACACTCAGTCCGAATTTAGCCAGGATATTGGATACAGATGAGTCCAATTAGTCTAGGTGTTTTTAGCCACAAGCCCAGCTCCTGTTCCTGCCCAGCTCAAGGAGCGCTAATCAACTCCTTAACCCACAACGCTAATGTAGTTGAATACCTGCTAGAGCTGTGTGCTTCCTACCTCACAGCAGAATGTTCATTTGGTAAGAAACTCTGATCCAAACCTATTTTCTCTTCACTTCTGACTGGTCCTAGTTCTTATTTCCAGTGGGAATATGCAACTTGGCCCATCTTCAATGTGGCAGCTCTCTACCTGTTGAAAATATCTCTCCAGTCACTCTAACGTCTTTTTTGAATAAAATATTCCCATTTTCTTCAGTCCTTCTATGAAACAGTTTCTCATTTACTCCTAATTTTCGTTGCATGATTTCCCATTTGTTAAGGTCCTTTTTTACCAGGCACCCTGCTTCTGAGTCACGCAGAATCTAGCAAAGCTAATATTTGTGTGTGACCTAGACATTATCATTTTTGTGAATTTCTGTTATTCCAAAGATATGTCTTCCTGACTTTCTTGATCCAAGATCAACATAATACTGAGGTTATATTAAGTACTTGCAAAAAAAGGCGGGGGGGGGGTGCACTGGTGCAGTAGCTTAGTGGCCTGGATCCCATATGGTCACCAATTTGTATCTCAGCTGCTCCACTTCCCTTCCAGCTCCCTGCTTGCGGCCTGGGAAAGCAGTGGAGGACGGACCAAAGCCTTGGGACCCTGCACCCATGTGAGAGACCCAGAAGAGGTTTCTGGTTCCTGGCTGCAAATCGGCTCAGCTCTGGCCATTGTGGCCACTTGGGGAGCGTACCAGTGGATGAAAGATCTTTCTCTCTGTCTATCCTTGTCTCTGTAAAACCTGCATTTCCAACCAAAATAAATTTTAAAAAGCAGCAAAAACAAAACCAAAGACCAAAAAACATACACACAAAAATGGATGTTTCCTCTCTCATGATACACACGATACAGTCAGGGGGCCCCATGGCCTAGATTCCAGGTGCTCCAAACACTGGCATCACAGGGCTGTCAAGGCGTTGGGCCATGTCTGCCAGGTCTTCATTCTCAGTATTCTAACATTCAGTGACTTGGTTCAGGTGCACTGGGAATGCTTCCTTCTAGCCCCACCCTCTTCCTCTCCCCAGCGCCCAATGCGGCCCTCATTGCAGATCTGCAGGCAAAGGTTTAATGGTCCTGCCTTTTTTTATGCTCTCACAGCTGAAGTTCCCATAGCTAACTGGCAAAGCATATTTGGCTTTTGTTTTGGATATCAGGCAGACAGGGATCAGATTGGCATAATTTGCATTTTCCAACCAGGTCATAGGTTGCTGGGAAACATGAGCTTTGACTGCCTTGTCCCAGGTTCTTCCCTCTCGTCTGGCCAAGATTCTGAGGAAGGAACTAAGCAGCATTACATGGCCAACTTGCTACTGGATGGCACAAAGCGTGCACACACACACATTCAGGTAGGCAAGGCAGACAGGCAGGTAAACAAGACACAGAACAAAGCCATTTTATGCACCATTCGCTAGGTCAACTTCTTTCTGAGGACTGTACTTTTCCACGTCATTTTTAGAAATATTACATTTTAATGTGGTTAGATTGTAAAGGTCAAACCAAAGGGCAGAGAGGGGAAAAAAGACTGTTTTGCATTTATTTTACTTTGAGAAGGAGCTGGGAGGCAGGGACATGCAAAACAATTTGCATAAACCTGATTACAACTTAAATCATACTCTTGTCCTGAGTAATAATGATGATTTCATGTTTTTAAAGAGCACATCTTTGGGCCCGGCGTGATAGCATAGTGGTGCACTCGCCTTGCACGTGCCAGGATCCCATAAGGTCGCCGGTTCTAATCCCGGCAGGCCCCACTTTACATCCAGCTTCCTGCTTGTGATCTGGAAAAGCAGTCAAGGACAGCCCGAAGCCTTGGAACCCTGCACCCGCGTGGGAGACCCGGAAGAGCTCCTGGCTCCTGGCTTCGGATTGGCTCAGCTCCAGCCATTGAGGTCACTTGGGGAGTGAACCATTGGACGGAAGATCTTCCTCTCTGTCTCTCCTCCTCTCTGTATATCCGCCTTTCCAATAAAAAAATATAAATCTTAAAAAAAAAAAGAGCACATCTTTTAGGCAAGCTACCTGCTTACAGGGTCTGTGCTAGGCTGCTTCATAGCTCGCTGACAGGGTATTTTTTGCATTAACAAATGGTATTGTTCCCTTAGTCATACCACTCATGCACACGGCATTGCACCCTACAATTCCACCGGAAGGCAGGCCTCCACGAGCAAAGGCATCCTGCCTGCCTGCTGGCCTCCTCTGCAGTTCCACACTGTGACACTATCCGCCAGGGCATTCCAAGTCTTGTTTCTGAAAGTCATCACTGATAATCACTAAGGATACTGCCTGCATAAATAATGGGAACTGGGAGAGGATCAGTGCTGCTGAGCTCCTGACTCAGAGTTCTCAGAGCCCCTCAGAGTTCTCGCTCCATCCAAACCTTTTGCTGTCTCAGTAGAACCTATCCAAGTGAATCATAACAGCATTTTCTGATGTTTTACCGGGAGTTAGACAGCATGCCAAGTATTTAATATGAGTTACCTTTCTCCGGTATCTTCTATTTCATACTGCCTTTTTTTTTTTTGCCACATAATGAGCTAAATCCTATTATTATCAGCTACATTTTACAAATGAATTGATGGAATCTTACATAGACCACATCTCTAACGCTGGCAAAAAGGAAAGCCACACTCCAACCTAGCAGTCATGCTCCAGAACCCAGGCTCAAACACGTCCTAGCTGCCTTTCTCGATAAAAAAAACAGTCTATTCACAAAGTGCAGGCCCAGCTGGGGGCACCCAACAGGTGGTTTCATATAAAGACTCTTTATTTAGTATGTTAAAAGTTCTGCAAGGTAACATAAATCTTCATTAACTCATAGTTCAAAGAAGCCTTCCCAGGCTTCTTGCACTCATCCATCAATCATCTATGGAGGACCTACTGTGTGTTAAGTGCTGTCTTAGAAGCCAAGGGAATAGCAAAGGGCATTCAAGGTAAGTCTCAACCTGTTGGCAGGAAGTAGTGTGGTTTGGAGAGGCTAGATAGTCGGGATAAATAACCCATAGTGCAGGGCAGTAAATGTGTTATATGGTGAGTACTGCAACCAAGAGGTCCAACGGGGACTTGGAAAAGAAACATACGCATTGTGCAGGAGTGGACCCTGTTTCCCATTGATTGGATAATGATGAGCCACAGTGCCCTGGCCACACTGGAGGGTGGTGATAATCAGCACACGCTCTCATTGTCAACAGCCTAGGAGAGCACATGAGAGGAACTTGGCCCTCGGTAGATTTGGGATGGGTTCTTGCAATGGGAACATTTGGACATGGAAGACAACCCATGTCAGGAAGGCAGCGGATAGGTGTGGCAGGTGGAAGGGAAATGTGCAAAGGCACAGAAATGTGGGACTTGATTGGAGGAAAGATTCGTTTGCCCAAGAGAAGACATGCCCGGATAGGTTTCTAAAGACAGTTCTAGATCCAAACACAGCAGCATTTATCCAAGTACTGTGACTCCATTGTTTTTCTTTCTTTTTTTTTTTTTTACTTTATTTATAACATTTCAACAGGCATGGGAGCAGGAGGGAAAGATACTCAATATCTCCAGCCCAGAAAATCAGCTCTACCCTCCACATTTTCCACCTCCTTCCTCCCCTGCTTGAGCTGGTGTCGCGCGGGCTCGTGATGCTCCTGCGGACGGGAAAAGACAGACTTGACTGTAGAGTGCCACTGCCTTTAAAGGAGCATCCTTCCTCCCTTCACCTCTCCAGTGGCTTCTGCAGATTTACCTAAGAAAATGTGGAGATGCTCAGGAATGACCTATGTTTCACCCTGTGGCCCAGGGTTGCAGATGAAATCAGAACTTTCTTCAGAACCTGAAGCAATGCAAACCGCAGTCTCTTAGGCTATCTGACACATGTCTGCCCTCCCAGTTTTCTGAGCTTTCATGTGAATCTGGAGTGCAAGGGGAGTGGTGTTTCTTACAGGTGATTACTCTCAGTACCAGAGAGACAGGACTGAGGGAGGATGTGGCCCCTCTTTTGTCACAGGTGAAAGAAGTTGCTTCTGTCCCTCCCTTGAATCTCAAACTGAGCAGTAGCATTCCCTACACTGCCCTTGTATATGCTATTCTGGTTCTGTAGCCCTCCAGCACTATAGTTTAACCTGAGTGAATTAAATGGATTCTTCGAGTTTATTAGGAACCTAACTTTTATGTATGTTATTGACCAGTGGAAAAAAAATATGCTGAGGTTCCAAACAAGTATTAAATAGACACAGAAACTCTTCTTACTAGTAATGCCTTCTGAAGGGCAGACTGGCACAGGTACTCAGTAAAGCTGCAGGTACTCGGTCTTAGATGGGGTCCTATTTGCAAGAAAAGTCAAAAACTATCTCTCAGATGAGGACTGGACACCCAGTGAGAGAGCTGGTGGCATGCTCAGACCAAGACTTTCTCCTCCCAGAATCAAAGTTGAGGCTTACCTAGAGAAGCAGCCATGCAGACAGGCAGAGCATATCATTGCCTGCATTTGAGGAACCCCAGGAAGAATCTTCATCACAATTGTCCATCAATAATGAAAAAGAGAAGAAACGACAAAGCCTCGTGGTGGTTTCATCAGTTAAAGGCAGCTCCACAAAACCCATAGCAACAGTGACATCAGCAGATTTTATGGTCCTCTTAGATGTCAGTAGGTAGCTTGTCCAGGTCTGAGATTTGTGTCATGTAATACTCAGGAAACCAAGCCGTTTCCAGCCTACCCTTTTTTTTTCAGTCCTTCTTTGTAGCCTTTGTTACATAGAGGACACGAGTCATCCCGTCTAAGCTGGAGGAATGGACAGAGAAAAGGAAAGGAGAGTGTATGTAACACCTTCCCTGTGGGACAACAGGTGTTCCCAGAATGGATTCTAGGACATGTCTGTTTCTGCCTCTTTGGGCAGAACCTGACCTCAGAGCAACACTCAGCTCTAAGGAAAGCTGAGAATTTCAGTCTTTATTCTGGGCACCATGAATGCAGCTAAAAAGTACCCCTAGTCTCTGCCACAACTGAGCAATTAAATATGACCCTTCGTGATTTATTCTTTTCTGCATCATTCAGACCCGTTTCAAATACAAATCCTGGGGGTGGGGCCTTAGCTAACATTTCATTCTTTAATGAGGAGATCAAATCCCTTTCTTTTGTGGTGAGAAAGACAAACCTTTAAATCCCAAGCCCTTCCTTAGGAGAGTCTCTGGCACAGGGAACAGGGTAGGTGGTTCTGCAAGAAGTGAGGAAGTAGAACTGGATAAGATCTTAAGAAGAGTTCAAGAGGTCAGACGTTTATACTACCCTGGCACATCTGTGAGTTGGCAAAGTCTAGCTCCATTGATATGCTGCCTACCACCCATCTCCACTTCCCCCGAAACTATGGTTCCAGTCTCTTTAGGCCCCTCTGAGAAGCAGTGGGATTTAGACAGCTTCTGCCCATTCTTGGTTTGGGTTGTGGTGACAAGGATGGGTGGTTGCTGAGACCCAGGCTGCCAGCTGAGGTGTCATGTTAGTGTGCTGACTGACAACATGTCTGAGGGCAGTTCTAATTTAGCAGTAAGCTAATTTTAACAGATCACTGTCTCTTCAACGATGCCTTTGAAAATCTCCATTAAAGTTGACCAACACTGGAGTTCACATTATTAAGGACCATGGGTAACTTCTGTCAGTTTCTCTGACTCAAATCCCCTGGGGTCACAAGACCTTTGCACCTGCCCTCCCCTCTTGAAAATGTACTCCTCTCCATTCTTGACTGGGTAACACCTAGTGAACCTGCAGGGCAGGATTTCCCAGGCTTCTGGGTCGAGGGCAAATACCTGAGACAGATTTTCCTGGCACTATAGAACTCATCCCTGTGCAGTTTGTCACAGATGAACTTCTGCATTTATTTATATGATTATTTGTTTAGATGTTGGTTTCATGAGGACAGGTTTTAACCATCTTGTGTTTCACACCACCATGTGCCTAGCCCAGTGATAAGCTTATGTGTTCTGAATACATTTAGCTTAATAAATCAAGTGACTCTGAAACATGTCTGTTCCCTAACCTAAAGCAATTACAGTTCCTCAGCAGGTTAGCCGGGAGCTGTCAATATCCAGGTTAACATCTTTAAAATGTATATGCCCAGGCATCATTCCATTCCTGCTAAATTGGAGTTAGACCCAGGAATCTGCATATGAATAAGCAGATGATTGGATAAGCACCAAGATGTTGAAGCATATGTGAAGACTTCTATAAGACAGAACAGGACTGGAATTCTTAAAAGTCCCCTGTGGAGTGCAGAAATGAGCCTACAAGGTTAGAGCCTTGCATTGAACAGATGCCTCAATGTAGAGAGAAGAAACTTAAAAAACAACTTTGCTCTTTGAGATTTTAAAAGGCCAGGGAAAATGGAGAGACAGTTGTTCATTGATCTCAGAAAGTCAGGCTATGTGGAAATAGAACAACAATATGTTTAGGCAGTATCTTAATGTATTTAAAAGAAATGAAGACTTAATTGTTAGCAGTCACATGCTATCAGATCCCTGTCCCCTACCCCAAACTCCTGTCCTCACTGATGACACAATATCCTTGCCTAGGGTCCTTTGGAATCAAAAATGATTCTTTCAAGGTATTTTGAGTCTTATTTCAGGTCTCCAAATTTAATGAGACATATGATCATTTACTCGAAGGAAGGAAGGAAGGAAGGAAGGAAGGAAGGAAGGAAAGGAGGGAATGGAGGAAGAGAGGGAGGGAAAGAAAGAAAGACAGTAATGCACTGTGTCCTGAAGTAGAAAATGCACTTGGTCAATCACACTTGGTGACATCCAAACATACTAAAAGCACAGGTGTGAAGAAACCTTGACGTCAAGAGCTATGCCAAGTGTCTCTTTCTGCCCACCCCTGTTGATCTACTTTTTATTTTTAAAGCTTTTTTAATGTATTTGTCTTCCTTTGAAAGGCAGAATAACAGACAGAAACTGATCTTCCACCCATTGGTCCATACTTCACGTGGTCAGATCTGAGCCAGACTGAGCCGGATCTGAGCCAGACTGAATTCCATCTAGGTCTCCCATGTGGGTGGCAGGGACCTTCGTAAATAGGCCATGTCTGCTATCTGCCCAAGCACGTTAGCAGGGAGCAGAATTGAAAGCACAGCAACTGGGCAGGGACTGGCGGCAGGCACTGCAAGCCACAGGCTTACGTAGGGCTCCCCTTTCTCTTATAAGTTTTTCCTCTTTTCCCTTTCCTTGAAGGTAGCATCCTAATCCTTCATGAAGGCTCACAGACTCTTTATATTCCAGCGGTTTTTCCCCTTTCTCTAATTGCCCCAGATTTCATTTTATCTTCTCATTTTATTGTTTTCTCAAAATTTTGAGGTCACTGGCAATTTTTTTTTTCATTAAAAGTTCAAACAGAAAGAGTAAATTAGGAGTTAAGATGCCCACATCAGGGTGATCATGTTGGCTCAATGGATTAAGTCGCCCCTTAAGTCTCTGACACTCCATGTAAGAGCACTGACTCAAGTCCTGGCTGTTCTTCCCAGCCCGTTAATGCAAGAGAGGATGGTCTAAGTACTTGAGTCTCTCCTAGATGTGAGGAAGATCCAGTTGGAGGTCCAGGCTCCCCGCTGCTGCCTGAACCAGCCCTGGGTGTTTCTGGCTGTTGCAGCCATTTGGAGAGCAAACCAGTGAATAGCTACACACACACACACACACACACACACACACACACACACACAGTCTCTCTCTCTCTCTCTCTCTCTCTCTCTCTCTCTCTCTTTACCTTTAACACAAGAAAATAAAACTTGAAAAACTCAATGGATAAGAAAAATATCCCAATACAGCATTCAAAGGCAGTAGCTAGGGGAAAACTGGGAAGGTTTTCCTGAAATTATGAACTCCTTTTTAAAACTTTAGTAAGAATGTATTTCTTTATTCACATAATATTTGATTCATTTAGGTTCTGTGTATTCTTTGTTAAAATATTTTTCAGTATTTTAAAGGTTTTTTTCATATGTGAATGGAACACTTTTTGAATTATTTTTTTAAATTATGAGCTCTCCTAGTCTCACCCTTGGAATTTTACACATACATGTTCCCAATCTAACAGGGGTTTTCCGATTATGGCAATGAGGAAGAAACCACACTGACAAAAGATAGGGTATTACAGCCAAAAGTTCCCTTGTGAAGTTGGCCAAGTACATTTTACTGTGGTGTTATGGAACGTACATGGGTTTTAGACTATATAATGGTAAAAAAAATTACTTAAAAAGTTGAGACTCACTGTTCTTATCTCAGAAATGTATGGATCTTTGTGGAAACTGAAAATAATTAAGGTAGAAGTTTTAGGATGTGATACAGAAATCTAGCAAATTGAGGCAAACTGATGGCTTAACTGGCTAATACTCTGCCTGCCAGCACCGACATCCATATGAGTGCACAGTTCATATCCCAGCTGCACCATATCTGATCCAATTCCCTGTTTATGACCTAAGAAAGCAGAGAACAGTAGCCCAAAGTCTTGGGATCCTGCACTCACATGAGAGACCCAAAAGAAGCTCCTGGTTCCTGGTTTTAGATCAACTCAGCTCCAACCGTTGTGGCCATTTGGGGAGTGAATCAACAGATGGAAGACCTTCTTCTTTGTCTCTCCTTCTTCTCTGCAACTCTCCTTTCCAAAAAATATATTCAGCAAATGATAGCTCTTCCTGCTCGCAGCTAAGAGCCATAGGCTCTGGGATTTTCGTCTTCTTGTTATCTGCTTCTTCCCAATGCCTGATCCAGAGTAATCACAGTATGTGTCAAAGAAATGATAGATTTACTTACCACATCACAGACTCGAAATGCATCCTTGTATTTTAAGTATCCTCAAATAGTATGAAGTTCAATGTTATCCTATTGAGAGCTGGCTTTAAGACATTCTATTTTGTGCCAGTGTTGGTAGGATGCTTTCCAGGAAGCGTGAAGGAGTAGAGCTACATGGTGTGTACCCACATCCTCAGACTCTTGTTAGAAATCCCATCTCACTCCCGTGCGCCTTCAGGCACCTGAGGAGTGGATTCCAATAGTGCTTCTTAGCAAGTCCTTTAGTTGGATGCTGATGTGTGCCAACATTTAGAAAGCCACAACCTCAGATCTGCATTGGACTCTATCGTGCTGTAATTAGAAATATTCTGAGCTTCCAATGCCTGACAATAGATCACTTCCCCCTGGAAAGCACAATCCTCTGAGGCACATGGGATTCGGATTCTGGAGGTAGGAAACTTCCCTGAACCTAAGTGGATTCACAGACCAAGTTCAAATGCTTCTTACGTTAGCTGTCCTGTCGATGTGTACTGGAAGTATGACCCGAAGTGTTTTGTTACCATGATTTTCTTCGGCACTAGCTACGACAGAGTGGTCTTCCTGTATGGACCTACCCTGAAATCTTAGAGTAGTTAGCTGTCATAACGGAGACCGCCAAACACAGTAGCTCAAAGAAAATAGTGGGTATTTTCTATCATAAAAACCTGGAGGTAAAGAATATATACACTGAGAAGTTGGCTCTGCTGTGCCAAGTTAGGAGAGATTGTGGGCCCACTGACTAGTCAAGCCTGCAACTCCCGTGGTGCTGTCCTCTGTATGAATGAGGCAAGGTCAACATTACATCTATATTCCACCTTCCTAAGCCCTCAAATGGGACAGGTTCATTTTGTTTTCCTTCTCTTTTTAATCTCTCGGCAAAACTAAGTTACAAGGAAGACAGTGAGTATTCCTGGAGTCAAACAATGAGGTCGTGGTAGAGCATGTTCTCTTCTTGATCGATTCCTGACTTCATCCGCAGTCATCCTCACACCCCCTCCACCCTCTGCGCACTATTACAGAATATGGCTAAAATGGGCTGGGTATCATTTCTTTTCCCTTGAGGCATGATTGCTAATACAATGCTCTTGATGCACACATGTTGAAGTCAATTTTAAGCATAGGTTTCCAAAACCAGACAAACGGATTTGATTCTGACTCCACCATTTCAAAGTTATCAATGGCCTGGCAGAACTGCTTAGTCCTCATTTTTCTATGTGTTGGAATATTCATTTCTCTCCAGTTTATCTGAGGTTCAAAAAATATCTAGTGGTTCCTGACACAGAATGACCATTCCTCTGTTGATAGGCCCTGCCGCTTCGTTCTCAAAAGCCTACCTTAAACAGAATGATATGGGACTGTAATACTATCATTATTTCATTGAAAATTATGGTGTAGCAAGACCAAGGAAAAGTAAATAACCCAAAGACAGAGTTGAGAAATTCCCCCATAGATGATAAAAAGAATTGTTGGGGTGGCTAAAGCTAAATATTAGCTTTAGTTTCAACACTGACTAAAGAATACAATAGGTGATTTCTTCACTATAGTTGATTCTAACCCCTCTCACAGGATGTACCCTGTAAATATTCATATACGTATCTATGATGATAAGTTGATGATAAGCTTTCCATAAAAGTATTCTAAAAAGAGCAGCTTCAATGTAGCTTTTGCTGTTCTACTAACAGCGTTACCAGAGGAAGGCTGTATGTCGTCATCAAAGAATCCTGAAATGTTAGAATTGAGAATAACAGCAGAAATTATGGCTTTATAGCTGAAGATCATATCTTTTTTAAAAAAAATTTCTCCAACATAGCAAAGCATATAACTTTTATTTAGTAGAGGCTTAGCAAGTGGCAGTTGAATAAATGGATGTCCTTTACGTGTTCAATAACTAGCATCTCCTGTCCGTGCTCTGTGAGCAAGGACACAGGACCAATCTGAACTTCTAATCACTATCATTGTAATTTTATTTGATCATTAATCCTCCCTATAGGAGTTTTCTTGATTTAATGAGCCTTTTCCTCCTGCAATGACCTTTATTACACTTCAGGCTTAACTTTGAAAAGGAATTTGGTATATTCAAGCATTTCTAAGAAACTTTTCTGTGTGTTCTCTGACTGAGCAATGTAAGTGATGGATCAAAATTAAGTGATGAGCCAAATGGCATTTGGGAAACTCCACGTGCCACTCACTGTTTTGTCAGCATGATCTTCAATACCACAACTGGCCATCATGATGCCAAGTTTTCCTCCACCCTTGGCCACAGGGCTGACTTCAAAGGTGTAAACCCTGTGTAGTTGCATGAGCTCAAGCTTCATTAGAAGTGCAATTATTGTCTTCCTCAACATTTGTGAAGGATTCATTTTTATTTATTTGAAAGGCAAAATGACAGAGTAGTGAAGCTTGAAGGAGAGATCTTCAGTCTATTAATTTACTCTTAAAATGGCTACAATGACTGGAGCTGGGCCAGGCTAAAGCTAGGAGCCAGGAACTCCATCTGGGTCTTCCATGTGGGTGGCAGGGGCCTAAGTAGTTGTGTTATCTTTGCTTTCCTGGATATTCTAGCAGTGAGCTGTATTAGAAATAAGGCAGCCAGGACTTAGATCAGCAGTCCTATATGGAATGTCAGTGCCACAGTTTCTTGAGTTGAAATTCTGAATTTTAAACAGATGTCCCCATACCTATTTTCATTTTTCACTATACCCACCAAATTTTGCCCTGAGGCCTGTTAAAACAGCCATGAAAGTCACATAACCTCTGCTTTCCAGAAAGTCCCAATGTGGCAGAGAGGTACACACTCTGAAACCCTCTTCAACCAACATGTTGTCAGTCCTGGTTCCAAAATCGAGGTGTCAGTAGTCAGGGTGCCTTAATCAGGAGCAAGGTGGACTTCTTATGAGCTAGGTGGAGTGGTATACCTATGCCTGGTTTAATTTGTGTCCTTAGTTTAAAAGATGTCTCTATTAAAATATTACCATTTTCTACCTTAGCAATCAGAAGCAGAGCAAACAAGTTCAGCCCTGGGTCCCACCCACTACTTGGCTGCAGGGTTTTGTAGAATCCTTGATTGTTTAACAGCCAGCAGGGCAAGAAGGCCAGAATGATGCTCAACAAACGCAGGAATGGAGCACTGCTCTCTGTGTTTCCATGGTAACAATGATAACAGCTTATATTTATAGACCTTCTATCTCCAAGGAGCTCAAAGCACTTTATAGACACAGTATCTTCTATAGAGGAAGAGAAAGAGAGAGAGAGAAAACACAGAATGGAGGGAGGAGAGGCAGAAGGACATGGAGCACTCTTTTCCACATTGCACAGAAGGTCTAGAGCAGAGACATCAGCAGCCCAAGGCTGGTGGAATGTGACAGACGGTAGAGTGAACGGATCTAACGGTTCATGCAACTTCTGGAACCCTTGCTGCTGACTCAGGGCACAAGTCCTGATGGAGATACCATCTCCCAGTTGTCACCTGAATGATCGGATAACTCAGGGAGCCAGCAAGCAAGTTTGGATTAACTGTTGTTTATGGGAAGCACAGAGACAGTTCTTCCATAGAGATTTAAGTAATAGCCAAAGCTCTTGAAACCAGATAGTCACCAGGCAACCCTGGATGGGATTTCCTGGGACAAGAGGCTCAGATGTCCTGAGAAGTTCAAGCAGGAAGTTCTTGCACACACGAACACAGGGTCTGTGCCTGCTGGTGAAATGCTGTCCGGGTGGAGCCTTCTGCATTATGTTTGCAGGGCCTCTGGAAGGAGTGCTTCTTGTGTACTCATTACTGAGACATGGGCCTGATGTAGTAGACCTTGCTATGACTTATTTGTGGGTAACAGCCTATGAAATTGAAAAGAAACTTTGCATGTCCCACATCTACTGTTCTGTGCGTACAATACACCACAGGAGTTGAGCCATCATCCTCTCTCTAGGCTCAAATCCTGGGCATGGGTTCCAGGCATGCTCAGATTCCTAATTCTGAAGATAGTCTGTCTTCATTCTTCTCCAGTCTGAGTTTCTTAGTGCTGCTCCCTACTTCTTAGTGGCAAGACCTTCTATTTTCCTGTCTCACCACCACCCAGCTTCCCCATTTTGGGGTTGGAAAATAGGAGCTATTTTCTCTTTGAAAAAAAAGAAGTCATTATCTGAAAAGCATCTATTTAATCCAGCCAGTGGTACCCATGGCAACCCCGAGAGAGACAAGATAGCTCTTCTGCAGGTCTTCCATGGTCTTTATGAAAAGCAATCATGCTCATAACCCAACTTAAGAAAAAAGAAGCCGTTCTCTTGCCTTCTATCTGGCTAGGCCTAAGGACACTGGTCTAAGGGATTTGTAGCTTGAATACCTGAGCCCCGTGGAAATTGGTTTGATTCACAGATATGATCCTAACTGCATAAAACAAACATAAACAAAGCAAGGGACCTTCCAGAGGCAGAAAAGCTTGTGGAGACCTTCTCGTCCCTGTGTCATATGAGGCACCTGCCTTAGGTCGGTCAGACATCTAGGGAGAATAAAGAGGAGCCTTCTCTGACCCTCTCAGGAGGGGGGTCTCAATCACATAGAATTTTTCCTCTTTTTTCTTCCTCATCGTGGGTTCTAAGAGGGAAGGAGCCGGCTCAGTTTTGTGTGCAGTTCTGTGTCCATCTTCTCTTTCCGTTGTTGGTCCATATTCAGTACTTGTGAAAGAAGGCACTCCCCCAGCACCCAGGCCCTGGGTCTTCATACCTCTCTCTTGGTTTTCCTAACACTCATTCTTCAGGTCCATCTCAGGCATTCTCCTTCTCGTTTGTTCTGTGTAATGTTTTGTTTTGCCTCCATCACTAATTGCTTGCTATATGGTAACTGCTTGTGTAGGTAGGAGTTTGTCGACATTGAAGGTGACCTTTTGCATGTACAAAACACTACTGAAAGTTTACTTTTGCATTCAATATTAATATCTCTGAGAGTTAGAAATAAAATATATAGTTTAGTGTAACTTACACATGTAATTATTTTTTAGTCTTGCAAAGTTTAGCAAATGCCTCTAAAGTGCCTTTGAATAAAATCAGTGAATTATTCTTAAGATATTAAATTGTAATTATAAAATATTTCTCATATCTATGTCAATGTGCAAAGGTACTGAAGAAGTATATGAAAAAATGAAATTATAAATTATTTTATTTTGGCATAAATTTAATAAAAGTTATTTATATTTTGTTGGAAAGTCAGATTTATACAGGGAAGGAGAAATAGAAAGATTTTTCATTCTCTGATTCACTCCCCAAGTGGCAGTAACAGCTGGAGCTGAGTTGATCCAAATCCTGGAGCTAGGAGTTTCTTCCAGGTCTCCCACGCAGGTGCAAGGCCCAAGGCTTTGGGACCCTTCTCCACTGCCTTTCCAGGTCACAAGCAAGGAACTGGAAGGGAAGTGGAGCAGCGAGGACATGAACTGGCTCCCATATGTGATCCTAGTCAATGCAAGGTGACGACTTTGGTCATTGGGTCACTGCGTCATGCCCCTTGATGTAAATTTTTTTGAAACTCATGCAACAGTTTTTCTTCATAATTTAACCTTAATTTGTTGAAGCATGTATTAATACTAAGAGTTTTCTGGAGTAGTCTGATAATTACATGCATTTAAGTCGTTAAATTCACAAATGTAAAATCCTGAGGTTCTTTTTAAAATTTTTTTTTAAATTATACTTTTGACAATCTTTACATAGTTAATTTTGGTAAAAAGGTTCAAGGGCTACAGGAAAGTGGGTAAGACTGCTATTTCCACATTGTTTCTTTCATGTATCTGAGGTAAAGGGGGATATTAAGGGAGAAGTCCCACCCAGTCTCCCACCCGCCCCAGGTCCCTGATATGGGGCATGCTCTGAGGGTCTTGCTCAAGTGGTTTAGATAGTTCAACAGCTGCCAGTCTCGCCACTCCAAGAAGAATCCTCTGATTGACATAGTCCATTATAGAGTCTCCATTTGCCCGGGTTTTCATTGCCAACCTATGCCTGAGGTGGTTGATTGATCTGTTCTGTCTTCTGTCTTTTCATGGTTAGGGTTCAGAGTCTGGCAGTTCAGTTGGGGAGATCTCCAAAGAAACTTTGTCTGAGGTGTTCTCAGACCAGATTCTTGTATGTACTAGCAAATACAGGGCCTGGCACAGTCCATTGCCTCAATCAGCTGGTGGCTGCAATTGCTAGGTTGGTTCTGTTTTCGGCCCTGACTTCCACTGGAACCAATGGGTGTTGCAATGCAGCCTGGTTCTGCCCAGCACACACTCGGCCCTCACATAAACCAGTGGGAGCTGCAGTCTAGTTGGAGCGACCCACAATAACCCCCACCAGGCCTGCCCCTACCCTGGTGTGCCAATATGTGCAGCAGACTAGTCCAGTCTGTCCCACATCCCATTCAGCTCTCATACATGTCAATGGGCATTGAAGCCTAGTTTCATCTAACCAGCTCAACTATGCAGCCCACACAGATGTTGGGTACCTTTCTGTCCAGCCACCCCAGCCCCTGGTGGTAACCCAAGAGAGAGGAGCCCACTATTTCCCTCCTAGGCCACTCCCACTCCCAGATTATGTACTCTCCAGGTAGTTCTGCGGTTTAATTTGACATAATTAGATCCCAGTGCAAACTTCTGCCAGCTGATGCTGTGGCTAAGCCCAAACACCCTCACCCACTCTGATTTTGTTTGCACCAGTAGGAATAATCAGCCCAGCCTGGCTTTTGCCTGATCTAGTTCACATGAGATCCACAGGTGTTGTAGCCCTGCTTAGTCTGGTCTGCCCCCATCCCAGCTCATGCTCTCCAGTGGGAGTAGCTGTCCAGCAGGGCAGCACCCTCGTATTACCCCTGCTGGCTCCACCCCTCCCTTCCTGGTTCTCACGTGTGCTGGATGGACGCTGTGGACACATCTGGTACAGGAAACCTCACCTTGGCATTCCATAGTGTGCACTGGTTTTTTGTTGCGACTGAACCTGACTTGACCTACACTCTGTTCTGGTGCTTGGACTCGCCAGTGGATGATGTGAGCTGGTTCAGCCTGGTCTGTCCCCAACCCATGCCAAATGTATGCCAGTGGGAAACTTCCCATGGCCTGTTCTGGGCTGTTTCCTATCATGCTTCTTGCACTTACCTGCCGGATCTGTGTCCTGCCAGAGGAGTTGCCCAGGCTCCTCCATCAGAACCTCTCCAAATGCCAGGTTTCATGTATACCAGGGGTCCCTGAGCCAGCCTTCTCAGTTCACCTCCTGTCCTAGTAGGAACAGTGGCTTTTCCTGACTGGCCTAGAACCCAATATGGTTCTTGCTGATGGATGTTTCAGCTCAGCCACGGCCCATCCATACCCACATATAGCTCACACATGGCTCAGTAGGTGTTGAGACCTAGCCTAGTCCATCCCACATCTACCCTGGTCCTCCAGAGGACCAGATGGTGTTGGAGTCTAGCCCGGCTTCATGCGTCCAGTCCCAGTCCACACTTGTGCTACAAATGTATCCTGATCAGAACGCAGCCCCCATTCCAGCCCCGTGCTCCTTAGTGGGAACCTCAACCCAGCTAGGGTGTCCTCTTAGCTCCCCAACCAGGCCTGTTCCCAGCCATAGATCACGTGCATGCCAATGGTTGCTCTGACTCAGCTTGGCTCAGCCCCTCACCTGTCCCGACCCCTGCCTTAGACACTGTGACTTAGCATTCCTGGCTCATGCAGACCAGTAGGTGCAAAAACCTAGCTCGGCATGACCTGTGCTCCATCCTGATTTCTAGTTTCGCTTGTGGGCTAAGGTTTGCTCAGTCCTGCCCGGTCTACCCCATTCCATTACCAACTCACACATTAGCCAGCCATTGGAGCTACTTTGCCCAGCTTGTCCGACCCCCAGGTCTGGACCATGTGCTCACCAGTGGGAGCTATGATCCACCAGGGGAATTTCCCAAGTTCCTCCACTTGGCCCACTCCCAGTCCTAGTTCTCATACATGCCAGTGGGTTTTAGGCCAGTGCCCAGCGCAGTCTGACTTTCCATTTGGCCTTGTATGAGCTAGTGAATGTTGTAGCCTGGCCCACCCCACACCCTATTCAGGGTGTACATTCGGGTGCTGCTGCCTTGACCAGTCCAGACTGTTGTGAGTTTACCTGTGAGTGATGGCAGGCTCCTTGGTCACACCTAGCTTGAACCGTCACCACCTGAACTCTTGAGCTAACCAGTGGGGCTAGTATTTCCATGGGGTTTGGCGCACACACCCTCCACAGAATCTACCCCTGGATATGGTTCTCTCATGTGCTAGTTAATGTCATGGCCCTGGTTAATGTGACCCGTCTTCTGATCCATCATCATGTCAGGTAATAGGATATGATCCTGCTAGACAAGCCCTGAGCCTTAGTTTTTGCATGGACTGGTGTTCGGTGGTTAGCATTGTTCAGTGATTACAAGTACTACACAGGATTTAAAAGAGACTGGTTATCAGTCTTGTGCATAAAGATCATCTGGTCCCCCTCCTCCAACCTATGAGGTCTCATTACCCTTGCTTACCTTCAAAGGAAATGTTACTCTGTCGTTGGGAGTCTTTAGGGTTGATTGACATTCCAGAAGTACAGTGGACCTAACATGGAGCTACCTAAGCAGCAATTCAAAGTCCCAAAACCCCAGAGATGGCCACCCGGGTGGCCAGCAGATGGAACCTGGCACCGAATGGCACACTGGCTCGGGGACAGCTCACTGCGCGAGCATGGAGAAGATCCCAGCCTGGCACCCACCCTCTGAGGTTCTTTTATGTGTTTCAATAAACTATGTAAGAAGTTAACTTAAAGCTACAAGATTACTCATTTTATACTCATTTACATTTTGAACTGTCAACACACGTCTATTACTGTAACACATGCAATTATATTGAGATTTGCAAATACTTGAAACAGCAAATATGCACAATTTTGTTCTAATTACACTGTCATGGATGATGTTTGCTTCTCTCAGATTTTGGTTTGGTTTTCTCAAAGCATTCCAGGTTTAAATTTCAATCTGTGGGTGTTAGGAAACTCATGGCCTTCCTAAAGAAAAACATTTGCCTTGGCAGGTAGATGAAGTGATTAACTAGTGTTCATGGTCCTTGCGTGTCAAAGTCACGGCCTTTGCCACTAAAGAGTTTGGTCTCTGGGGTCTCAGTTTAACTCCTGGTGCATGCAAGAGGGTGTGCAATTCCCATCCTTACCGATCATTTCATTGGGTTTTGCATTTCCTTGAATTTTAAGATCTGTGAATTTATTATTTATAGATGGTTCTACCTTTTCTTGATGGAATTCTAGCGTTGGTAAACATCTTCTTGCCATTAGTAAATACCTTTGACCTGATGGGGTTTTCTAGTCTTTCATATATCCTTAGTATTGCTTAGTCCCTTATAGGACTATTTAAGATGATGCTCTGTTGAATTAGGGCTGATAGTAGGATACTGACTGAGGAATCCGTGAAGATATCAGAGGGGAATGTGAGGATGGGTGGTGTTGGTTTGGACTCTGAGAGTCTCTTGATCACAATAGCAACCCTGATTATGTTGACAGCTGGAAGTAAGTTTCTTAGCTGGCAGCACAGGAGAGACCCACATCGAAGTGTGGAAGTGTGACAGTATCCTCTATAACACAAAAGAAAACGCCCGTCACAATGGGTGACAATGGCAGACACAATAGGATAGTTGAAATGTGGCTAACATAAATCCCCACTTCAGAGCTACATGATGGGCTTTGATATGTAAAAGGCCCTCCTGACTTTTTTTAAGTGGGATTCACAGAAATTATATTTTTAATGCTTTTCTCTCAGAGGACCATGTTCTCAAAAACCCTGGAGCTGGCAAGAGAGTTGTTTGTCTTGGATTTCTTGCCGTGTTCCCTGGCTTCTAATCTTACTACAGGTAACAGCTACAGGTCTCACCTTGTGTAGCTAGCCAAATTCTACAACTTAAAACCAGCTATGCATCTTGGTCATCTGAGGGAGAGTTTTAAAGATTCCATTGCCAGATCATGCCCTGGATCAACTGATCCATAATGTTTGAGACTGGAAATTGCAGATGGATCTTCTCTCATGGAGGCATAATTGAAATGTATGAAGTTACACATATTTAAAGTGGGCTGTTCAGTAAATTTCACCTCCATAAACACCCTTGGTACCATCACCAGCTTCATCATAGTGAACATATCCAAAACTCCAAGACTTCGCAAACTTTTTTGGGACCTTGTTATGTTTTCCTCTGTCCTACCACTCAAATGACTAGAGATCTGCTTCCTTTCAGTGTAGATTAACTTGCAGTTTTTAGAGTTTCATGTAAATGTGATCATAGAAATGTACCCAGTTTTTTTCAAATTTATTTCTTTCATGTTTTATAGTTATTTTGAGATCCGTGCATGTTGTTACATATATCATGCATATTTTTTTATTTCTTTTTTTTTCTTTTCTTTTTTTTTTATTAATTATTATGCATTATGTGACAGTTTCATAGGCTCTGGGAATCCCCCCACCCCTCCCCACGCCCCTCCCCCCTGGTGGATTCCTCCACCTTGATGCAGTAGCATATTTTCTTTTAAATTCATTTTTCTCCCCACTGAAGTCAAATTAACAGCTATCAGCCAAGCCCAAATTCAGAGAGGTTGGTAGATTCCTAATATTCTTAGCCAGTCATTCAAAGGTCCTGAGCAGCTCTGAGGTGTGGACACTTGGAAGGCTGACTCAGGGAGGTAGCATATAAAACCTTAGTATTTCCTTTTTTTTCTACTTGCTGTGGTCTCCCACATGCACTGCCCAGTGTTGCAATAATGCTCTAGGCCTTTCAGTCTGGGGAACAGTCTGGGTTACTGCTATCTGGTGAACCTTTGCCCTCCATGCCAGCTCCTGTGTGTCCTTCTCCAGGCCAGGCCTTCCATCTCTGTTGCTGGAGGCAATGGGCCAGACTCAGCCTCCTGCTGTTGACTTGCCAAAAAATATTTCTGCAACTGTAATCCAATTTGGAAAATGTTTTACAAACAGAATTTCTTGGGAGATATTTTAATTTCTCTGATCGAAGTATGATGTGTTACTTTTCTACCAAGTCCCAGTGCTTTAGGAACAGAGATCCCAACAGATTCATCTCAGTCTTTGAGTTCAGCCAGGTCCTTTCCCTTGAACGTCCTTAGGACCACTGAAGACTCCAAATGTAAGACCAGTGAGGTCTACCAAAATATGTAAGATCTTGATGTTGGAATGTTTTTACTCCTTCAAGACTTTTGATGGATACTGTACAGAGGAGTTCAGAATTTAAGTCTTGATGTCCCTGGCAAGTTTGTCTTCCCACACCACACCACACCACACTCAGCCATGCAGTCAGTTGAATAGGTTTCCTCAAATCTTCAAATGGCAAGATGGGTGATATTTACGTTAGCAAGACTTTGGGAAGGGAATTTTAGGACTTTTAAGCAGGAGCTTTTATTTCTAAGGTTTTATTTATCTGAGAAGCACAGAGTTAGATTGGTTTACTCCCTGAATGTCCACAAAAGCCAGGACTGGATGAATCCAAAGCCAAGAACAGGAAATTCAGTTTTTAATGTGTCATGTGAGTGATAGAAACACAACTACTTGCTTTATCTTAGGCTGTATTTTCATAGTAAGCTGGAATCAGGAGCAGCACAGGATCCCAAACTTAGACCCTCTGATACAAGGTGCCAGTGTCCCAAACAGCATCTTAAACACCGTGTTCAAACACCTTCTCCCTGTTTGCTGTTGAAGCCTGTGTAGGAAGTGAATAAATTTTTTTTAGCATTTATTTTTAATTTACTCAAAACACAGTGTTACAAAGAGGAAGACCAGCGAGAGAGAGAGAGAGAGAGAGAAATCTTCCAACCTCTAGTTCATTCCCCAGATGGCCGTGACAAAGCCAGGAGCCCACAGCTTCCTCCGGATCTCCCACGTGGATGCTGGGACCAAGCACTTGGACTATCTTTCATTGTTTTCCCAAGCATGTTAACAGGGAGCTAGACTAGAAGTGGAGCAACCAGGACTCAAAATGGTGCCTATCTAAGATGCTGGTGTTCAAGGCAGAAACTCCACCTGTTGCATCACGATGTTGTCCCCAGAAGTGAATAACTCTAACACTGTCTTCTCTTGTACAAGATGTAGATAAAGAGTATAGATGACTTCTGTGCCATAGTGAATGTTATGTTGTATACTAGTATTGATACTCCTCCTTTAGAAATGTTCATTAAGACTACATAGTAAAGAAAACTTTGATTATTCCCTGGTTTTTAAATCTTTAATCACATAACAAATCTTTAATATCTTTAATCACATAACAAATAACAGATAAATAAAAATAACAAATAAAAAACCCCAATTTAGCTTTTTTAAAAAAGATTTTCTTTAGAGCTTTGGAATGAACAAGTGAATTACTCAGGAGAAACTGAAAACCAGGTTAAGATTTATTGTTGGACATTGCCTCTTTACAGACTTAAATTTTAACTTTTATATGAGTATGTTGAGGGCAAAGTGCAGAATCCAAGCACACTGTAGGATCATGGCAGGACGGTACATGAACAGTTCTGAGAGGTGAAATACCTGAGTCCCAGTATTGCCTTAGCTGTTTCTTGCTGGCCCTTAGGCAAAATGCGAAAGCAAAACATGTAGATCTCTTTTGATAAACTGAAGGATATAAATGAACTGATCTAGTAAGCTCTTTATGGTTTAAATATGATTTTTTTTTTACAGGAACAAATGCATTTAATCTGTCATTTAACCCAAGAAGCTGATATAAAAGTAACTCCGGAATGAGTGCATGCTGTCCTCAAGTGAGGATGACACTTTGTCCACCAATCACATCTGGCAAATAATGAGTGAGATGAATGTCAACTCCCACTTTTCACGCACTCTAAAAACATTTCTTTAAGTCTTGAGCTTAGCTATTTCACATACCTCGTTGGTTTGGTCATGGTTTGATTTTATCTATTGTCTAATCTTGCTGAGAAAAGCACTGCAACTATTTTTCTCTATGTGCTTCTTGGCCTGGTAGCTGAAGCTGGGCTTCTGGCAGTAGCAATTAATAGTAATAGCAGTAATTCCTTCTAAGAATGAAGGCGGTGTGCTAAAAGAAACTATATTGATAGCTATATGACTAAAATGCAAATCTTCCACAAAGCTCTTGTGATAAGAAAATTCAGCTATTTTTTGTAAGATGTATTTTATTTATTTGAAACACACATTTATAGGTTGAGAGAGTTGGAGACCAAGAAATCTTCCATCCACCGGTTCACTCTCCATGTAACTGCAATGGTCAGAGCTGGGCCAGACTGAAGCTAGAAGCCAGGAACGTCTGGGTCTGTGTTGTAGGTATACTTGGGCTGCCCTTCACTGCCTTCCCTGATGTATTAACAAGAGCTGGACTGGAAGTGAAGCATCTGGGACCCCAACTGGTGCTCATATGGGTTACCAGTTTCCTAGGAGGGGACTTTACCTGGCTATGCCATAATGCTGGCACTATTTCTTTTGTATTTTTTATTCATTTATTTTAAGGCAGTTATAGGAGTCAGGGGGAGAGGAATCTTCCATCTGCCTGTTTATTTCCAAGATGGCCACAAAAGCAAATGCAGGGCTGGACGAGGCCCAAGAAGCCAGGAGCCTGGAAAACCATATGGGTCTCTCACACAGGCTGCCTAGCCAGGTGCATTGGCAGGGAGTTGACTTGAAAGTGGAGCAGCTGGAACTTGAACCTGTGTTCATGGGGATGCCAACATCAGAGGTGGTGGCTTAACACCTTGCACCACAATGCCAGCCCCTAGTTTTTGTTTGTTTGTTTGTTTGTTTTGTTTTGTTTTTTTCTTGTTTCTGGGTAGCATTTTGTATTTTTTAAAACCTTCTTGGGAAATGAACTACTTTACCACTATCCTGTCTGAAAGCATTGCCTTATCTTTTTATTGTGTCTTATATGTTAAAAAGAAAATGTTCACAAGTTGCTAGAGAGAAGACCCTTACTAAAAGTTTGAACTGTGGCTCCTTAGTCACTCCTGTGACCTTCAGCAGCAAGCTCACAGCCATGACGCATGCCAGCTGGAGACCAGGAAGGACATTAGGAAATACTCAGGGGACAGACTGTCTGGCATAAAGCACCTCTGTTCACACCAAAACCTGCCCTAGGCACACAGATCTACTGTATTGGCTTTGGCAATGTGTCCACCTTGTCAAGCCAATAAAGTTAGCTGAAGTTGAAAATTGAATTAATAATAAAACCTGCTTCTTGCTGTCTCTCCTTTCTCTCGCTGGCAATTCAGACTGGCAGAATGTGGTAAGATCTTCTCTTCACCCCTGCTCTCTTCCTCCTGTCTGGGTCGGGATCTCGGCAACCCCCAGCCCGGGTTGAGCAGGGATGCCTGAGAAGAATTTGCTTCCTGATTTCACTCAGACACAAGTGTCGTGTTCTGTCTGTAGATGTAGGTGTGCCTAATTAGTTCAGTTATGCAGGGAAAAAATAGATAGCTTATTTCTAATTAAACAATAGCAGAAGCAAGAGAAACATTGCAACATCAGGCGAGCAGCTCCTTGACCTGGGACATCCTTTTGTCGCTGCACAGCTTGGTGAAGAGAGGGCAGGTGTACAATGCAGAAATACCTGCCTGAATTAGACCTGGGGCAGAGGAAAGAGAAGGAGCTCACTAGGATCCTGGTGGACCTGAAGGGCCCCGTTAGAACTTTGTGCTGTCACTGCTGAAGAAACACACACAGGCTGTGAGGGGCGTGACGAGGTGGCTGGCCTGAGACACCTGGCTAAGTAGGTCATGCAGCCAAAGCTGAGACCTGCTTTCTGACTTGTGGTCCACACTAGATCTTTTACTTGCTAGAGCTCCTGCCACTCTTGGGAGACAAACACATCTGATCACATCCTCATGAGTGGCTTCTGGCATGACTTCAGCTGGCTCGGCATCTCAGGGTGCAGGTTCACACTCTTCAAATGAGTCAGGGGCAGCTGGGGTCCCTATGTCTGGCGCTGCAGCTCTGTACAGAAAGGGACACTCTAGATATTTGGATTGTTGGGGGAGTTTCCTGGCAAGCATATTATGGGGCAGAGGGTACTGTTACTCAGGTGTGCCTGCTTGCTGTGCTTGCCTTCCTGTTAGAAGAGGAGATCCTTTTAAGAATCCAAACAGATAGCTTCAGACAAGTCTCAGAAATTCTAGGAATCCACTAAATTCCTTATCCATGTAAATATTTCTCTTTCAAGCCAACCTCCAAATAGTTGAAAATGTGGCTGCACCCCAAAATTGGGGAAATAAAAATATAAAGTAGTCTTAGTGCTTTCTTAATAGGATTGTGGTGAATAATTTGGCTAGGATATTACAAAAAAATAATAATTTAAGCAAAGCTGAAAGTTAAAATGATGTGAACTTTCAAGATGGAAACATGAAAAAATAGTCTTTCATGTTCCTAAATAATTCATTACTTTCTCTGTGGATTTGAAAATTGGCATAATATAGAGTACAATTCAATTTATATATGTATTTCTGTTGCACCAAATTTCAGAACAAAGTAGTCATACAGTACCCCTGTATCCTGTAATGACCACATGTAAATCAAATCCTAAGCAACTTCTGTCCACTCCCATTACTAACTCAGTTTACTGGTTATTTTGGAAGAAAACACACACACACACACACACCCCTAGAACAGTTTTTGAAAGGCAGGGAGACAATGAGTTTGTCCACTTCCTGAGCACCTCGCAGTAGCCAGAATTTAATCAGGAGCCAGGAACCCCACCTGATTTTGCCATTTTGGTGGCGGGCACCCAAGCACTTGAACCATCACCTGCTACTTCCAGAGTTTGTCTTATCAGGAAGCTGTATTGGGAGTGAAGTCGCTCAAATTCTGACAAGGGATGCAGCAACTTAGCCACTACGTCGTATGCCTAACCCCAGACACATCTGTAAAACACACAAATAATTGTTACAAAAAAGTAGAAACATTATATCCTTAATCCTACTACTTGAAGATAATATATCCTTCCAAAACTATATGCATAATAATATCGCTACATAATACTCAGAGTACTTTGCAATATACAATAATGCTATTACACTACTTCCTGGAAATATTCTCCAAGATATTTTCTCTATTGATATATGTTATGAATAGATTTCCACGCTGATGAATATTAATTTACAACCATATTATAATTGCTACAGTTTGTACAAATGCTCATACACAATTGCTTCACCATTGAGCTATTGGTAGAAATTACCTGCAGTTTTGTCTATCCAAATGGCACTTCAATTCAGTGTGCATCTTTGAATCTTTGTGCATGTCCTTGACAATTTTCTTGTGGAAAATTTCTCAAGAAAATATAATTAATTTACTACTCTAGATATATAACAAAAACCTGCCCTGAAGAAAAGCTATGCCTGGGATATGTGAGTGGTTGCATTCCAATAGCCAAATGCATTCATTTTATTTTTAAAATAATCATTAGTTTCCATAATGCAGCTTTGTAGTTATAGATCCGTGCCCATTTTTCACTCCCACCATTTCCCTCCATATTATCACATTAGTGTAATTCTTTAGTAATAATGACAAGGTTAGCATTCTTGTGTTTAAATGTATCAAACAAATGCATTGTCTTTTCACTCGACCAATTATGGAGATATTAACCAACAAATCATGGCATTCACTCATTGTAAGCAAACAGTTGGGTGAGTTTTAATACATTTTAAATCATTCCATCATCACAACCCACTCCTCAAAGCTGCCCTCAGTATGACCTTTTGGCATCTGTAAGTTTTGTGGAGATTTACTTGGATGCAGAATGGTCAGATTTTAAGTCGATCATCTACCCACAGGAAGCTCAGAGCTCCACCAGGCATCTATGATCACTGGGAGCTAGGACTTGGAGGGAAAAAACTGTGTACGTAAGTACGCTCAAGGAGCAGTTAGAATTTAACTAGTAAGCGTTAGAGAAAATCAAGACAATCCGAATGGGTCAAAAAGGAGAAAATGAATGGGTATGTTGGCTCAAAATATGTAAAAGAGTGAATGAGAATATACAGTGGGGGCATCACGTGATTGGTATTTGGAGTATGAGGGAAGTGTGCCCGTATCTGGAGACAAGAAAGCTTGGGTGAAGTAGAGCGAAGGGGGCAAGTTACAGGGAGAAGCAGAAAAGGGCAGTGGGGACCCAGTTGCAAAGTTAGACAGTTAAATGCCGGGCTGTAGAGCTGGAGCTTCTCATGCAGATAGTTAGGGACTCCCGGGAATTCTTAGTAGGGAAGCAGTAAGGTGAAAGCTGCTCTGTTAACACTATTAGTCTAACAATGTTTTGAGAGCTGTCTGAGATCTGGGAGAGACTGAAGTCGAAGGGATTGATTCTTTATAACCTTTCAAAAATCTTTTCTGTTTTCACGGTTCCCTCTGCCTCTCTGTGAAGCACAGAGACTCCTAGCATCTTTTTAAGGCAGTTATTGAGTTTTTCAAAAGCTTTTTCTGAACTCCCCTACTGGGCTGCAGCTCCCACCGAAGTGGGGGTGGGGTGCATAAGAGCCAGGGCTGGGGATGCCAAGCTGGGCAAGGCTGTAGCACACCTCAGCATTTGTGTGGACCAGGCCTGGGGGAAGGCCAGGCTTGGCTAGGCTGCAGCACCCACTGGCATGCATGAGAGTCAGGACAGGGCATGGGCCATGCACGACTTAGGCTTCAACACCCAACAGCAACAGCCGAGACCGTGGGTGGACTATGCAGGCTGGACTGAACCACCCTCCAGCATGCCCAAGAACCAGGGCTGGGAACTGGCCTGGTAGGGGAGTTCTGGAGACTCCGTTGCTGGGCTGTAGCTCCCACTGATGATGAGTGTAATAGCTGAAGCTGGGGCAGATCAGGCAGGGCAGAGCTATAGACCCATACGCATGTGTGTGGCCTGAGTTTGAGGGTGTGTAGGACTGGGCTAGGCCCCAGCATTCACTGGTGCTTGTGGGAGTCAGAATGGGTGTAGGACAGGTCCAGCTAGGCCATAACACCTGCCAAGTCACATGAAAGCCAGATCTGGGGGTGGGATAAGCTGGTTTAGCCTGTAGCACCTATCAGAGAGATCCAAAATGGGTATAAGTCAGACAGGCTAGGCTATAGTACCTGCTAGTCATCAAGTTACCACGCTGGGCTGCAGTGCCTGTTGGCACACATGGGAGCCAGATCTGGGGGTGGGATGGGCAGGGTCGGTCCACAGCACACACAAGCATGAGAGATAGTCAGGTCAGGGTACAGGCCAGGCTGGGTTGGACTGCAACACCCACCAATTTACATGAGGTCTAGGGCTGGGCCAGGCTGGGCTAAGCTGCCGCATCTGCAGGTGAGAGCTGGAATGGGGCAGGCTCAGCTGAGCCAGGCTGTAGCACCTGCTGGTGAATGCCAAGATTAGGGGAGGGCCATCCCAGCCTGGGTTGCAACATCCACTGATACACACAAGATCCAGGACTGAAAGTGGGTCTAGTAGTGGAATCTCCAGGACTCCCTTGCTGTGTTGCTGCTTCCATGAGTAAGCATGAGAGCTGGAACTGGGGTAAGGCATCTATTGGCATACATGACAGTCAGGACTTGGGGCAGGTGGGACTGAGCTAAGTGAAGCACCCATGGACAAGCGCATAAGATGGATTGAATGCAGGCCGGGCCAGGCTATGCAGGAGCAGAGGTTGGCAGGCACCAAAACCGGGTCTGGGGATAGGTCTGTTGGAGTTATTGGTAGCTGCCCTGACTAAGCTGTGACACCTGTAGGTAAAATAAGTGGTTGTTTTCTGTGTGAATGTGCCTCTTTCACTTTACACACCTTAAGGAGGGATATAGTGGAGAGCTGTACTGCAGCCATTGCAATTTGGCATTTCTGCATGTTTGCAAAGCATGTCTGTGCATATTGTCTGAGGGATTCCTGAGCATAACACAAGACATTTGTAAACTTATCTTTCATCCCTCCTTCCTCTCGCTCTCCTTCTCTGTTGTCTGTGGGTTTGCTCTTGAAGAGCAGAGACAGTGAGAGACAGACAGACAGAATGATCCACTAGGTTGCTCCCCAGATGCACACGACAGCCAGTTGGTGGGCTAGGCTTAAGCCAGGAGCCGAGAATTCACCCAGGGCTTCTCTGTGAGGGGCAGGAACTCAATTAGTAGAGCCAGAGGTGGGAATAAAACATGGGATGCTGGTGTCCTAAAAATCACTAGTTTGAACATGTTATTTTATTTTATTTTTATTTTTTATTACTTACTATTTTTCTTTTTCTTTAAGATTTAAGTATTTTTATTGGAAAGTCAGATATACAGAGAGGAGGAGAGACAGAGAGGAAGATCTTCCATCCGATGATTCACTCCCCACGTGAGTGCAACGGCCAATGCTATGCCGATCCGAAGCCAGAAGCCAGGAACTTCTTCCTGGTCTCCCATGCAGGTGCAGGGTCCCAAGGCTTTGGGCTGTTCTCGACTGCCTTCCCAGGCCACAAGCAGGGAGCTGGATGGGAAGTGGAGCTACTGGAACTATAAACGGCATCCATATGGGATCCTGGTGCGCTCAAGGTGAGGACTTGAGCCGCTAGGCCACGCCGCCGGGCCCGGAACACATTATTTTAGAAGAGAAAGCATGTTGGTCAAGGCTACAAAGTTAGAAGGAGGTGAAGAATGGTAGCATTGCTTAAAGAGAACAGTGTAAATGATCGAAATTGATCAGAATGCGTTTCTGGAATTATAAAGCAACTTGACCAGAAGTCATGGTTGAACTTAACATTGAGATACAGGTAATCTTGAGGCAAATGAGATGTAAGTTTTTCTGGAGTACCTTTTGAAATCTGAACTTTTTTCCTCTCTCTCTCTCTCTCTTTCTCTCTCTTGCTGATAGTGGCTAAAATAGCTCACAAATCTCACCAGTGATACAATCATACCAACATTTATTGAGTGCTTAGTCCATGTGAGCAGGACCTTGTGCTATTTGATTCTTTAAAGGCCATGTGTGGAAGGCATGATGATGACTGTCATCTCCATTTTATTGAGTGTAAATGAAACAGAACAAACCAGTTTTAGCTGGAGAGGTGAGGCACCTTGCCCAGGTTAACACAGCTAAGATGAGGGGGAGCCAGGGATCCAATGCAGTTTCCTTTTAAATGGAGAGCTCAAGCTCTCAGCCACTGTGAAGGAAGCCCAACGCTTTCTCTGGTCTTGCTTCTAGGGAAGGTCTTGGATGGGCAGTGGACGTATTGGGAGTGTCCTATTGATCTGGAGGGTCCTTCTCTCCTGTGACTGACAAGCCCCGAACATGCTGGCCAGTAACCAGTCCACAGGGGAGAACTGGTTTTAGCTCAGCCTGTTCCTTGTGGTTTTAGTCTGCTGCTCCTTTGCCAACATAAGATAATGCCAACAAAAGGATCACCGGCTATTGAAAGGGAAGCCAGGAACCAGTAAATCTGTTACTGGAAAATATCTCTCATGATAATACTCCTTGTTTGGCTTGTGATACCAGGAAATACTGAGTGTGGAGTTCGCAGACCTCTGAGTGATCTCCAAAGGAATTCTGTGTGTCGGGGGGGGGGTGGGGGGCAGGGAGAAAAAGAGATGTGGGTTCTCCAAGTTCTTCCAAGGCTGCAAAATGGGGCCCAACAGGAAGTGACCACTCCTGCCGTTATATTAGCAATAGGCAAAAAGATGCAAGAGGCATGGGTCAGTCTCTGAAAACAGTCCGGAAAGAACTCCACCAAATGCTGCCAAAGCCGGAAACAGCGAACGGGGTTGGAAAAGTATTGACTCGCACAGCCTTTAGGGTCAGACCTATTGGGCGAAGTCTAAATAACCAGGTAACTCTATGCTTTCAATTTCCAATTGGGAAATGGGCACAATAGCAGTAAGAATTGGCTTAGTAGGATTACTGGGAGTGTTGTGGAATGATTCTGAGAGGATGGGGAGCAAAGGGACACTCAACTCCTTAGCCGAAATAAATATGTGTCTAAAATTCCAGGGGCATGAGCTCTCTCTTAGCCCAAATTGCTCTTTGCTAAGGAGGAATTCCAAAGCCAAAAGGAAGACATACACACTGTGCTATCCTGTTGTAGGGTGCTCAGCGGTTTGGTTGAAGTTATGCTATTTTTTTTAAAGTTTTTATTTATTTTCATTTAAAAATTACAGTTACTGAGAGAGAGATCTTTCATCTGCTGAATTACTTCTCAAATGTACAAAATGGCCAGAGCAGGGGCAATTTGAAGCTGGGACTCAGGAGTTTTTTTTTGGGGGGGGGAGGGGTCTCCCATGTGGGTCCTGGGGTCCAAGACTTTGACCTGCTTTCCCAGGCCATTAGTAGGAAAGTGGGGCAGCCAGGATTTGAATCTGTCCATATGTGGGATGTTGCTGCTGTAGGTGGAAGGTTAGCTCGGTACATTAGCAGCGACCCCCTAAAGTTTTGCTGTTATTACCATTACTTAAAGAAAATTCAAAGGCTGGTGCCATGGGGTAGCAGGCTAAGCCTCCGTGGCACTGGATCCGTCATGGCTGCCCTGCTTCTGATCCAGCTACATAGAAAGCAGCAACAGATGTCCGTCCTTGTCCCTGCATACACATGGGAGACCTGGAAGAAGTTTCTGACTGCTGGCTTTGGATCGGCTCAGCTCTGGTCATAGTAGCCATTTGGGAGGTGAACCATTGGACAGAAAATCTCTCTATCTCTCTTATTCTGTAACTACTTTTCAAAGAAAAATAAAGTAGATCTTAAAAAAGAGAAAATTCATGTATGTAATTTACTCAATGTTAGGCGGGAAAGCTATGATTTCGACTCAGATCTTTCGGAATTTCAAGGATTTCCACTGGCGAAGAGTGAAGTTGCAGCACATTGGAACATCTTTGCTGGCTTTTTTTTTTTTTTAATTTATTTATTATTTTTAATGCTGGCCTCTGATTTACAAGAGTAGGTTTAGGCAACATTCTCCGTGATAAGAGAGAATAAGTGTTCTTTGGGCTGAGTAGATGAGGCTGATTTTATAGAGAACAGCTGAAGAACTCAAGAACCAAGAGGAAGTTGGACGATGCAAGGATATTTTTTGGTAAATGTGGAAATGGGACAGAGAGTAATAGAAAAAAATGGCTGGTCAGGCTACTTCAGGTTGCTGTTTCATAGGGATTAAAATAGGAAGATCTTCATCATCATGTTGATAGAAGCTAGCCCAGATAGGAAATTTGTTTTCTTTTCTTTTTGTTTAAAGATTTATTTTTGTTTTTATTGCCAGGTCAGATATACAGAGAGGAGGAGAGACAGAGAGGAAGATCTTCCATCTGATGATTAACTCCCCAAGTAGCCACAGCATGTGGAGCTGTGCCAATCTGAAGCCAGGAGCCAGGAGCCTCTCCCAGGTCTCCCATGCAGGTGCAGGGTCCCAAGGCTTTGGGCCATCCTCGACTGCCTTCCTAGGCCACAAGCAGGGAGCTGGATGGGAAGCGGGCTGCTGGGATTAGAACTAGTCGAGGACTTCAGCTGCTACTGGGCTGGACCCATGTTTCCTATTTTCTTTTTTAAAAGATGTATTTATTTTTATTGGAAAAGCAGATTTACAGGGAGAAGGAGAGACAGAGAGAAAGACCTTCCATCAGCTGGTTCAATCCCCAAGGGACCTCAATGGCCAGAGCTGAGCTGATCCAAAGCCAGGAGCCAGGAGCTTCTTCTGGGTCTCCCACATGGGTTCAAGGTCCCAAGGCTTTGAGCTATCCTTGACTGCTTTCCCAGGCCACAATGACCTGGAAGTGAAATGGAGCAGTCAGGACACCAAACGGTGCCCATATAGTATCCCAGCTCATGTAAGACAAGGACTTTAGCCACGAGGCTATCACACTGGGTCAGGAAACTTAGTTTTATCTCTCTTCTGATTTCTAGAAAGGTCAGATGATGGCTTTGTTTCCAATGGCAGAAATTTAGCGTGAGTGCCCCATTTGATTCTTTTCCTTGTCTGTGTAGTTTAGTCCATAGCAATGGCCTGGGATGAAAGAGAACTAGGAACTTTCCTGGTAAATCCACCTGTTTTATAAGCAAAGCTTTTTTCCTCTAAAGCCTATTTGTGATTCGGCTGGCGGCAGAATCGCAGGCGCTACATTCGGCCTTGTGTTTGCTGTAACCTTTATTTTCTCTTTGCTTTACAAGCTCCCCAGTAGCTGACTCTCTTTAACTGATCATACTAGGCCATGTTATGACAGATGGCCCTTAATATGCCTTCATAAATAACCATTGAAAGTGAACATTTGTCCCCAAAGTGCTTAATTGAATCATAATAAAGACATGGTCTGGTAGGTCTTAAGCAATTTAACATGATGATATGATTGTGTCTCAGATGTACATTTTTCCAACGGAATTAGTTGAGATGTTTCCATGAGCAGACACCTCAGCGTGACTTAGCTCTGTGGCCACTCTGCTTTGTCAGTGTTTACAAAGGATCACTCCAAGGCCACTGCTAAGCAGCCAGAGATTGCCAGTGGAAATAAGAGAAACAGCAGGGTAGGCTACATTGAGAGCAGCAGACAGACATGGGGCTTGGTGGTAGGAAGACTGCAGTGAGTGGGGAGGTCGGGACGAACTCTCAAGGGCAAGTTCAAGCTTGGGGTCAACCGCTCCATTGCAGTCTGTTTTAGCCATGTTTGGAATGTGGTGGCTCTTGCCATTTTCCCAGAAAAGATGGAATCTAGATTTTTTTTTTACATAATTAAAAAAATTCAGCTTTGTAGTTTGAGATAATTGTAGGCTTCTGCAATTATTTGAAATAGTACAGAGAAGCCCCTTGTGCTGTTTCTATGAATTCCTTCAATGGTAACAGTGATGAGATTTGGAATAAGCAATATTTATTGAATCCTTGCTCCCATTTCCTGGCACACAGTTCCTAAAATCTTTCCACAACTTAAAATGTGTTTCTTTGAATGTTTTTGATATTGTTTCTGGTCAGAAGACAGTAAGGGATTAGAGAAAGAGCCCCCCAGGCTGCCTCTAAAACTCCTGTGACTTGCAACCTGAAATTGCTGGTGTGGCAAAGCTGCCTCCCAGAACAGGAACTGGATGGAAAGATCCAACATGATTGCTGAGTGTATCCCCTGCAAGGGCCTGGAACCTGTGACCATAGCATTGTAACAAAAGCAGCATCCTGATTGTGCCACTCTCCCATGACACCGCTGACACTAGGGTCCTTCTGAGACTTGACAAGAAGGCTGGAAAACAGACATTCACCACATCTCTGGAAATGCTCATCTTTTTGTGGAAAACTCAGCTCAAAGAACGACTCACCCTACCCCCAGATCACATAAACGGATCACCCAAACCTCAGTCTACAGTTTGCTTCAATTCCCTCTTGGCTGTGCGCTTTCCTTTTGCCAGTAACTCATTTTCCTTACCTACAGCTTTTCTTCAAATTCTTCTGTATGTCAGAGACAAGAATCTGGCCCCCTCTGGCCCGCAGCAATATGACTGATGACTGGCTCTCCTATAACCCTAGGATGCAGCCTGATTTGAAAGTTGGGATTTTAATTCTACACCCCAAAATCCTTAGGGAAGGGAGAGGGGGTTAAAGATTAAGCTGATCACTAATGATGATGTTTCAGTCAATGGTGTTACTGTTGTTGGGTGTGAGAGAGATCATGCCAGGCAAGTCTAGGATGTATTAAGGAGTCTTTCTTAACCAAGCCTGGTGATGGCAGGGCCCACTAGAAATTAGCAAATGACAAGTTCAGTAGCAAACCCATCTGAATGAAAACCCTGAGAGGTTATTACCATAAAAGCCATTCGTTAAGCTGTGTCCCAGCTTCTAAAGGACTTACAGCGAACAACATAGACACACTTAGAAAGCTGTAAACATTCACTTCTTACTGGCCTCTCTGTCCACATTCCATTAGTGCTAGGCCTCACTTCTTCTGGAACTTTTGAGCATACACAAATTAGAATACAAAGCATGTTAGCATTAACATCTTCACTGATTGACCCAAACAGTTAACCATGGGTGAGGAATACAGACATATGTGAGCCGTGGTCAAGGGCTGCCTGTCCTCGGAGTCTGCCAGTGGGAAGCTGGAGAGCAAGTGGGTACTGGACAGTCCAAGAGTTGGAGGGCAAGAGTGATGGAAACTGGAGATCAAGAGAGCAAGCTCCCTCCTCACTATAGGCCGTATGGGAGTTTTTATGAGAGTGGTTATGCAATGTGATATTGCCCCCTCTCAGGTTCCAAGTGATGATAGGTGAACATCACATAGGTGGCAGAGGTGACTTTCAAGCTCACGACCCTGAGCTAGCTGCCTAGGCCCACAATATTACCTAATGATACTGTTTTTAGAGATGGCTGGAACATGGCTTCTTGTTCTCCCATAAGAATTTCAGACCTGATACAGAGGTCAGAAGTAGATAAGTTAGCAAAGTTTGAAGAGCATACATCTGATTGATCGGACAGACATCTCAGCAAAGAACCTGGAGCCCAGAGTGCCTTGAGAGAGGAGATTTTTGGGTCTGGACCCACTGTTTCTTCTTGCCCTGCCCTCGTGTCCTGGGATAGCGCTGTGCAGACAGAGGGCTTTCCAAGTGTGGAATTCATATAATTTCTCCTGGGCCTTTATCAGCACAGTGTTATTGGATCAAACAGCACACCCAGCCCAGTGCAGGGTTGGGAAGCATCCCCTGAGATGACCTCAGAGGAGGGCTGGAACACAACCATAAGGTCACTGGATGTGGGTAAGACTTCTGGTGTGTTCTTCATGAATTGCATCCTTTAAGGTAAACAGGTAAACAGAAAGCATTCCTCTGGGCTTCGTGACCCATCCTAGCAAATGATGGAACCTAAAGGAAAACTGTGGGAGCCTTTGATGTATAACTGACTTTTCAGAAGTGCAGCTGACAACCTGGGACTCGTGAGTGGCACCCGGAGTAGGGACTGAGCCTTTACCTGGAAGAACTGATGCTATACTCAGGTGGATTATGCCAGAATTGAATTGAATTGTGAAACACCTGGTGTGTACTAGAGACCCATCAGGTTTGCTGGGGAAATCTCCAAACATTTTGGTGCACAGAAGTCTGTATGGAAAGTTACCCAGTGAAAGCTCTTCCTGGTTTGGTACAGCAGCGTCTGCTTTGGAGGACAGAAAGGCTTGTTTGTGAACTCTACTAACAAGGAGGCAGGAGGCAAGACTCAATTCTGTCTCCCTGTTGGGGTTTCTGGAGCAGTTCTAAGGGTTACAGAGGATGAGCTGATATGCAGTTAATGAGGCAAGTACTGACTTGGGGGCCTGGTTAGCATTGCTGGTGTGGTAAAGTTGCCTCCCAGAACAGATCTTTCTGGTTAATGGCACCCTTGCCAGTCATACTGCAGTCCTCCTGAAGAAGAAGAAATCATGGTTCACTTAAGGTTAAAGGCTTCCTCTTCTGTGTGTGCCCAGGATCTGCCGGCCAGAGGCCAATCACCTGTCAGGGTTTCTGCCAACAATCGAACATAGCTCAGCTACTTGGTTACTCCTGGAATTTGCCAATGGAGGCTTCATCAGTGTGGTTGTCCACATCCAGCTAGAAACAACTTGCCCTGAGCCAAATCCCAGCTGGAGAATCCTTGAACCATGCAGTATACTGCAAGCTTTCAGAACTACCCTTTACATTTGACTCTAATCCAGTTTGAACCAATTTTTATATAGGAGATGGAACCTGGAAGGAAAATCTTTCAGCTCATGAATTTCTATTTATTTCTGTTTTATTTGCTGTGGAGCCTGTCTTTGCTATGCTTAACAGCTTTTGTAACCTTATGAAAATATATTAGGTATATCAGTGTGGCCTTACTTCGGGATTCTCCATTCTGTTTCAGTAACGTATGTCTCATTCCCGTTGCGAATTCCATTTATTTAGGTTTTGTTTGATATCTTTCAACAGAATTACACGATTTTCTAAATGCATTGATGCCTATGTTTTGTTAGATCATGTCTGAGTATGAAGTTGCTGATGACTTGTAGCTTTTTTTTTTTCTTGTTATAGCTTTGGTGTTTTGTTTAACAATCATGCACCGTTCTAAAGGAGATGATTTTATTTCTCCCTTTCTGCTCTGAATGCCCATTTTCCTCTTTATTGCCTTATTGCACTGGCTGGAATGACAAGTACTATGGCAAAGAAATGGGACAGTGAGCATCTACTTTGTGGCCGGCTCTAGGGGAGCACATGCAATGTTTCATAGTTAGGTATGATACCAACAGTAGTTACACATACTTTTCAACAAGTTGAGGAAGCGCCCTTCCGGTGCTACTTACTGAAGGCGTTTTTCTCCATGAATGGATGTTGAGTTTTGTATACGATCATGTGAGTTTTTTGTTGTTGGAAGATCATGTTCCTTAATTTCAAATACTGGGCCAAAGATTATAAACACGCCTTTGACCATAGTTTGTAATTCCTCTTCATATATTGTTCATTTTCCTTGCTGAAATTTTGTTCAAAATGTTTGCATTTATATTTAGGAGACATGTTTGCTTTTATAACTGTTCCCCCTCGCTATCCTTGGGGTGTAGGTCCCCACAACACTTAGAGATACCAAAATACATGGGTGATTCAGCCCCTTATGTAAAATGGCATAGAACTTTCACATAACCTGTACAACCCTCCCAGTTGCTTTAATTCGTCTTCCAGTTTAGAATCTTGTTTAATGCAAGAGCTTTTTAAATATTATACTTAAATATTATACTTCATTGTTGAGGGAATAATAAGAAAAACAAACTTGGGCATGTTTAGTACAGAGGTAATTTTCTTTTCTTTTTGATTATTTTCAACCCTTGGTTGGTTGAATCTGTGAGTGTAGAACTCATGGATTTATGCAAAGGGCTGACTGTGGTTTTCTATTTTTTCTGCTGTCTTGATCTGGTTTGGGTGTCAAGTCCATATTAGCCTCATAGCATAAAAAAGGGAACTGCTCCTTCCTTTTCTATTTTCTGGAAGTGATTATGTGGGATAGGCATTAATTCTTTGATACCATTTGGGCTTGTAGACTTTTTCTTAGCATTAATGTTTTCCTTTAGGTTTATGGGGCTGTCAGACTCCCCAGATTCTACATATAGAATGGCAGAAGTATTCAGCTGCAAGCAAGTGCTAGCGTCCATAAAGTGAGGGGACAAAGCTTTGAGCAACAGAGGCCTGGAAGCCTGGGGCAATTGGCTCAGTTGATTTCAAAATTGAAGGTACTCATGAGTCCATTCTTCCATTTTCTCATTGGAATAAGAATGTCTACTGCTATGGGCTGTGGTTCTGTCTCATTGTGCTTGTGGGGAATGCAGCTTGGTTTGAAACGCAAAGGCCCTACGTGGAGAGGAAAGTTGCTCTATATCTCAAAACATGATCAATGCTTGTACCTACTCATACTTGTCTAAATAACTTACATGATGAGGTTTGGGACTTCTGAGCTGATGAGATTCAGCATGGCAGTTAGATGATATAATATGAATTTGGGGGACTGTCAGATTGGGTTGAATGCATTTTGCTTGTGGCACAAGCATGAGTCTTGTGAGAGATATGATAGAATAATGGCCTACAAAAAGGGAAGTCCGACTGCATCCTTCCTGGTGGAGCTACGACCTTACATAACATGACAGATGTGATTAAGTTAAGCATTTTGAGATGGGAGGATTATCATGGGTTGTCCTGGCACAATAGAACCCTAGGGATCCTTGCAAATGAAACAGTGTTGGGATGAGAAAGATTTGGGGCCTACCATCCAAGGAGTGGACGTACCCTGAAGAAGTTAGAGAGGACAAGGGAACCAGCTTCTCCCTGGAACTCCCACACAGTAACCGAACCCTGACATCCCCTGAATGTGTAGCCCAGTAGAGTTTAATTGAGATGTCTGGTTTTCAGAACTATAATAAATCTGTGCTGTTTCAAGCTGTAGTAAGAGATGGTGGCCCAGCAGCAATAAGAAGGGAAGGGTAGCCTCTATACTGAACTTTTCATTATATACTGTTAGTTCTAAAATTTGTGTTTGGTTCTCTTGTATGTCTTTCATGTGCTGACTGGCATTTGGCATTTCTTTGCTGAGCCTTTGTATTTCGTTCATGCATGTCCATGACTGCTTGTTGAAGCATTTCAATGAAAGATGCTTGGAATTTTTTTTTTGTCATATAAATCCATTATCTCATCCATCTTGGTGTTGGCATCATTGCATGCCAGTATTATCATTATTATTATTGTTGTTGTTGTTGTTATTCAATTTAAAATCTTCCAGAATGATGAGCATGTTTTCATCGAAACTTGTGCAATTTTCTCATACATAATACCACCAACACTTGCTGGCGAGGCTGTGGGGAAAAGGGAACCCTTCTCCACTGCTGGTGGGACTGCAGACTTGTACAGCCTCTATGGGAATCAGTTTGGCGAATACTCAAACAACTGAAAATCAGCATACCATATGATCCAGCAATAGCACTCCTAGGGTTATATCCAAAAGATCTCCTACACAAGAAACCAACATGCATGCCTATGTTCATAGCAGCACAATCTACAATCGCAAAAACCTGGAAGCAACCAAAATGCCCATCAATAGAAGACTGGATAAGAAAGCTATGGTTCATCTACTCTATGGAATACTACTCAGCTATTAAAAAAAAAGAAATGCAGTTCTTTGTGGACAAATGGGCCCGACTGGAATCCATCATGCTAAGAGAAATGAACCAATCCCTAAAGGTTAAATACCACATGTTTGCCTTAATCTGAGATGAAAAGATGACAACTTGAAAGATAGTACCTGTATATTGTAATATTAGTGCAATCTCTAACAACCTGTATCCAATGCAATAAGATAACGCGATATAATCTATAAACCAACAATTAATGTCAGAATATTTAAGATCTACATCAAAAAACTGTAAAACCTACTATACCCTCAATACGCTATGTTAACCGGTAATGGGGAGGGAGTGCAGGGAAATCTTTCAAGACCATAAAAAGAGTGAGAGAAAAAAAAGTACAATATAGCTTATCAAGGTCAAATCTGGTAATTCATAGACAACAGACTGAAAGCGGCACTAAACAACAATAAAACTACTATACCAATGCATGAGGGGGGAATCGGGTGCGATCCTGACAACCTCTTAACAGGAGGTCATGTGCGTAGAGCAGGAGGGCACTCCAGAGTGGAGCAGGTGGTAAGGAGGAAGCTTGGATCCCAACCACGAAGACTCCCAGATCTTCAACACAAACTACTAATACGAGCAACAAGGACTATACCCCAACTGCCAAGAAGGCCACAGGGAATTGGATGCCCTCGGAGGCTGAGTACTCTGAGGTCACCCACCCCCAACCGGAGCTTCCTCCGGGACCATGGAAGAAGTCCAAACACTACCATGCAGAAACCAACGTCATCGGAAAGACAACCAGAAGCCCTGAGTGGTCAGCAGACACAGAAGAACAATTAATGTCCTTCGGGACCAGGGAGGAGAGCTTTCTCTGGTCCGAGCCTGGCTCCACCTCTGGACCCCCACTCTCCCTCGCAGTGACCATCGGGATCGCTTCGAAAACCCCTCACAGCAAACAAACAATCATACAAACTAAAAAAAAAAAAAAACCCTAAAATAAATAGACAAACAACAGAAAGTAGAGCTTGAAATCTGACAGGAAAGAGCTGGCATGGATTGGCTCATGCCTTGCTGGGTGGGACACAAAGATTAGTCACTCCTCACCATGGTGTTGAGGATTTTCCTGCACACCCCCCCCCAAAAAAAAATGTTCTGCACATTAAATGTCGACAAATATCTTGTTAGAGTTACAAGCCAGTCTAGATTATCCCCAAATCTGCCAAGATCAACAAAATTATACTTCAACACAACAAATGGCTAAATACTAAAATGAAATAGATATGAGACAGCTGAATGGTACCCTATAGCCTTTTCAAGGTATATAGCAACCGGTCCGGTCCTGTATATAAACTAAAATTGAGATGTCAATGAGCTAATCATAGGTTGTGGTTAGGACTTGTTTTTTGTTATTTTGTTCTTTTGTTTGTTTGTTTGTTTGTTTGTTTGTTTTTAACATACTGGTTACTCAAAACTATGTCAATTCCATAATATTGCAAATTGCTGTTGATGTTATATTGGGACTCTTAATTGACTGTGATGATATTATACCAGCTCTGACTTCGGACCAGAAATGGTCTCCCCAAGAAACTGTTCAACCCATCTGGACAATAAGTAGCTGGACTCCATGCTTAATATATGTTTGCAAGGAAAGAATCTTGATTGAATTTGAACTGTAATGCTGCATCAAGGTGGAGGAATCCACCAGGGGGGAGAGGAGGGGGAAGGGTGGGGGGATTCCCAGAGCCTATGAAACTGTCACATAATGCTAAATATTAATTAAAAATAAATAAAAAAAAGAAACTTGTGCAATTTTCTAACGAGGCTATCTTGCTAGGTTATTCTTTTTCTTTTTAAAAAAATTTTGATCAGTGATAGCAACTTTTCTTGGGTGCCATTTGGACCACTCTGGCTGATGTTTCTGCACTGTGAGCTTCTTTAGTTCCAAGTCCAGAGTGTGTAGGTCAAAAGAAATCCTATAGAAAGCACGGATGACCTGTTCCTCAGGTCCTGAGTCCCTGTCTAATCTGGATGCATCTCTCCATTGTTGCAAACCCTGAAATATCCAGAGTTTTTGGCTGTGCTTTGTGGGGGCAGAGGGACATACAGAATGCCGTGTTTTAGGCAACAATCTCTCCTTAATTTTTCATGGTCAGCTAACTGAAAAGCAATGCTGGTGGTGTATTAAAATCTTTAAAGAGCATCTGGCCTGGCGGCTGTCTGTTTGAGCTCAGTGCTGACAGAAGGGCCCTGAAGGCATGAGAATTTCACTTGTGTGTGCGAATCCTGTGGTTAGAGGTGTGGTAGCAGCATGGAGGGAAAACATTGCATTTGCAGCAATGCCTACACCCAGGCATTTTCCACTTGTTTTTTTTAATTTTTAAAGTTTCGTTAAGTTTTCTATTTTTATTTGGAAGTCAGAATTAGAAAGGCAGAGAAAGAGAGAGAGAGAGACAGGGAGAAAGAGAGAGAGAGAAAGAAAGAGACAGAGAAATCAAGAGATCCTTCCTCTGCTGGTTCACTCCCTAAGTGGCTGCGACAGCCAGAGCTAGACCAGGCTGCAGCCAGGAGCCGAGAGCTTCCTCCAGTTTGCCACATGGTCACAGGGGCTCTAGCACCTAAACCGCCTGCTGCTGCCTTCCCAGCTGCATTAACAGGAAGCTGGCTTGGAAGCAAAACAGCTGGGACTTGAGTCAGCGCCCATTTGGGATTCTGGCAGTGTGGGCAGCGTCTTTACTCGCTATGCCACAATCCTAGGCCAGAGGTTTATTCTTACATAAAGGAAAACATGTGGTATTTGTCTCTCTCTGTCTGGTTTATTTCATCCAACATGATGTGCTCCAGTTCCAATCATGTGGCTGCAAATCTTAGAATTTCATTTTTCGTTTTTTTAAAGGTTGAATAATGTTCCATTGTGTATGTATATTGTATTTTCTACGTCCATTCATCTGGTGATGGGTACATTGATAGATCCAGCATTGTGGCCTGGTGCATTTTCTTGTTGAATTATGGTCTTTTTACTTTTTATTTGTTGAATTATTTGTTTAGTAATGCCTTTACGCCTTTGACAATAACATAAATTAAGATTTGATTAAAAATGAAAGTATGATTCTACTAAGAACGTGGAGAGAAGAGAAAGAGGCACCTTTAGAGCTTGGGGATCCGTGGAATGAGCATAGAAGGCAGACCCGTCTAAGACACAGACCACAGCAGGTCCCTCAGGGCAGAAGCTGGAAGTTCAGGAAACTCAGCATCCACTTGTACCACCTTGTTAGCTTTGCAACTCTAAGTTCAGGTAGTTTCTTGTTAGAAAATTAGGAAAACTTCAAGAGATTGAAGGAAATAATACTTTCCTTAATTTTTTTTAGCCAGGGACCGCTGTTAATACTTTGAAATGTTTCCATTCAGTTTTAAAAGATCTATCCATCTGGGTCCAGCATGGTAGCCTGCCGGCTGAAGTCCTCACCTTGAATGCGCCAGGATCCTATATAGGTGCTGGTTCTAATCCCAGCAGGCCCACTTCCCACCCAGCTCTATGTTGGTGGCCTGAGAAAGCAGTGGAGGATGGCCCCAAGCCTTGGGACCCTGTACTCGCGTGGAGGATTTGGAAGAGCTCCTGGTTCCCGGCTTCGGATCAGCATAGCACTGGCCATTGCAGTCACCTGGGGAGTGAATCATCAAACAGAAGATCTTCCTCTCTGTCTCTCCTCTTCTCTCTATATATCTGACTTTCCAGTAAAAATAAATAAATCTTTTAAAAATTCTATCCATCTATGCAAATAAAACTATGCTTTTAAAATACTCTTTAACAACCTTTGGCTTTAATTCTATTATAAATATATCCCCCTGGCATTAGTATTTCTGAAAACATGATTTTTGATAGCTGCATTGTATTTCATTTTGTGAATATCGGAAACAATTCCACCATTTAATGCTTCATCACTTTTAACTTCTTGTTAGTGTTGGGATGAAAACATTTGTAAGAAATGTCTGACCATATGGTTCATTAAATGTTAGAACTGGGATTACTTGAGTGAAAGGCAGTTAAGTCATTTGATTTATAGCATCAAATTGCTCTCCAGGAATATTATCAACTGAAATTCCCACCAGCAATGCAGGAAGATTTCTTCCACACTGTAGTCCTGCAGATATTCAAGGATTTAAAAAACTTTGCAGAATAAGGTATGTCATCTAATTGGCATTCATTTTATTTACTAAATAAATATTTTTTTTCATTTTCAGTTTTAAAAGTTTATTTATCTTATTTGGAAAGCAGAGTGAAAGAGACAGGGAGACACACACACACGCTCACTCACTCACAAGAGAGGTTAGGAGACTGTGACAGTGAGCTCTTGGGAGAGATCTTCCATCTGCTAGTTAACTCCTCGAAAGGCTGCAATGACTGGGGCTGTGCCAGGTAGGAGCCAGGAGCTTCATTTGGGTCTCCTCCCATGTGGGTGGAAGGGGTCCAAGAAGTCTTGGGTCTTCTTCTGATTGGAAGTGGAGCAGCCAGTACTCCAACGGATGCCTATATGGGATTCCAGCATCACTGGGGACTTAACTCACTGCACCACAATGCAATTCTCCTATTTTAATTTTTACTTGCTTTTTTGTTATTTTTTCTACTAGTAATTTTCTTAATTGCGTGTTAGATGTGCTATGAAGATATGTTTCTAGTTCACCGTTGCCTTTTATTATTCTATGTGATGACAATTGACTAGAACATGATTTTTTAAATTTATTTATTATTTTTAATTCATTAATTACATTGTATTATGTGACACAGTTTCATAGGTACTTGGGTTCTCCCACCCCTCCCCAAACCCTCCCACCATGGTGGATTCCTCCACCTTGTTGCATAACCACAGTTCAAGTTCAGTTGAGATTCCCCCATTGCAAGCATATACCAAACATAGAGTGCAGCATCTTATTGTCCAGTCAAGTTCAACGGCTTCTTAGGTATACCCTCTCTGGTCTGAAGACAGAGCCAGCAGAGTATCATCCCGATCAATTAAAAGCTCCAACATACCATCAGCAAAAATTTACATCATTATGGAATTAATTGACATAGTAATGAGTAACCAATATGGTAATAGTAATGCTAAGGGAAATGAGCCAATCCCAAAAGGTTAAATACCACATGTTTGCCTTAATTTAAGATGACACGATGTTATGTAAACATGTTATGTTAGGTTTGTTATACGTTGTATATAAACTAAATTGAAATGTCAATGAGGTGGTCACAGAAGGTGGTTAAGAACTTGACTAGAACATGTTTACAAATTCAAACCTGCTATTGGATTCCTTTCTTTGGATTTTTCGCAAGCTTTTGTGTTTAGAAGATACTTACTCATTGGTTCTGTTATTTGCATAACAAGTGACGTGAAAATACAAGGATACAAACCAACTTTTTTATTGTATTTTATAATTTTTATAGATCAGAGCTTTGGGCAGGGCTCAGCTGGTGGTTTTTCTACAGTTCAGGGTGCTGGCAGAAGTCGTTCAGTGTTAATCAGCTCGTGGATGTGCTGGTTTGAGAGTCCAGTAGAGCATCACTCGCATGACATCACATCTGGAGCCACGGTGGGGCTGGCTGGAAGACTGGACTCAGCACTGTTCCATGAGTGGCTGCCTGTGGCTCACCCAGGAGTGGCCTTGGCATAAGGAAAATTCTTAGGTGATTGTTCAGAGTGAGTGTGCTACAAAGTGGCAGCTGTAAAGTGCTAAGTGACATTGCTTTGGGTGTGAGTTGATCCCGCTGGTCAAAGCAGTTCAAGTCTGCCCACATTCAAGTGGGATTTGAGGGAGGCGCACCGTATTTAAAAATTGCCATAGAATCTCAAGATTTATATTTTCTTCCAGATTGTCTATGCTCTTCCTCCCACATCGTCTCCTTCCCCTCCCCCTCCCACCCCTCTTCTTCTCCTTCCTTTTCTTCCTGTTCTCATCCTTTTTCATCTTCCCTTGTTAGAAACATAAAATCTTTAATCCATCTAGAAAATAACTTTCTATAGATTTTTAGTGCATCCCAAATATGAATTTTGCCCTGATAACTACTAATATTGATAGACACTTGGGACCCATGCAGCTACTCTGTTGATGTAGAAAACACGTTCTTCATACTTCTCCGAAAGTTTTCTAGCCCTCTAGTGCACTCTCTGCATTAAGTCCGGCTTTTCAGTCTGGAGTGCAGCCAATACCACTGCCACGGGGATGCCCGTGAGCATCTGGGCACTTGGCTTTAGGGGCACTGGCTGGCACAGTTGAGTCTGTGGACTTTTGAAAAAAGATTGATTTATTTATCTTTTCAAAGACTTATGTATTGTTACTGGAAAGGCAGATTTGCACAGAGGAGAGACAGAAAGATCTTCCATCCACTGGTTCACTCCCCAAAATGCCACAATGGCCAGAGCTGAGCTGGCACCCATATGAAATGACGACTCCTGCAGGCAAAAGATTAACTATCATGTCAGTCTCCTCCTCCTCCCCTCTCCCCCATCTGCTTCCAAATAGCAGCTCTCCCACTGCAGCAGAGCCATGTGCTGTGGGCTGTCTCCATGGGATGTATTTGGGGTGGTTTTGTTGTTGTGACTCTGAGTGCGATACCTCCTGGGAAAGATTGCCTCTGAGATGAAGTCATTTGACTATTGGGAAAGCATGAGTTGACATTGACTCACATACTTCTGTAGAAGAGGAAAGAGGACTCCCACAACCTTCACCCCTATCGCAAGGCTTCATCTAATATCGGCTGCTCTCAAAATTCCTCCATCCCAGAAGGACCTGTTGAGCTGATTCCCAACTGTTCACCACATCTCTACTTTTTTCTTTATTAGCATCAGAAAGTTCATAGCCAAATCCTATGTGATCCTTTCAAAACACTGTATTCTGCTTAGTCATATGTTTCATTAATAACTACCAACACCTTGGTGCTGCTGGTGTTGCTACTCATGATCTTACAGGCTTGATGTTCTGCTAACATTCCCAGTTGACCCTGTTTGATGCTGTTCAGTCTTGCAGTGACATAGCTACTATTATTCCCATTGTAGATATCAGTATACGGTAACATAGGGATGTTTAATAATGTATTCAAGCTACATAGATGGTAAGTGATAGAACAGGAGTTTTACCCTTGGTAGTCTCTTAATTTTTCAGTATTATGTGACCCTACTCCCCTTTCTCATCTTGATCCCCAAGTCCTGTGTGTGGATGGACATTTCCATTTCTTCTTCCTGGCTCAGGACAACACGCGGGTGTTACTATGGGCCACAGGGAAAGATGCCAACTCAAAGACACACAGTTCCTGTGTGGCATAGACCCACATTTGAAACTCAGTCCTCCTGAAAGTTTACTTTCCTGATTCTACTTCTTCAAGCCAGTTCTTGCTGACCAGCAGGGACTCATTTACTTATGCAACATGCAGAGGGGACATGCTTCAGTAACTGACCCGCCCTTTAAAAATGCCTGCTATTTTCTCAGGTGAGCCTTTCGGTGTAATTTGACTGTGTGGCCCCATGACTTACTGCTACTTTTCCACGCTCTTCCAGAGGAAATTTGCTTTTGTGGCCTGAACCCAGAACACACCTCAGGCCTGTTTGGAGAGAGGAAGAGGCGAAGGAGGGAGAGATTTCGTAACATGGCCAGTGTTCAGTGTTCATGGCTGAGTATCTGGGGATCAGTTTTCATGCATCGTGGGTGGAGGCCCACAGTGGGAGGAAGGCCAGCTGCAGGGCAGGGGATGGGCTGAACAAGGAAGACTTCCCTGGGAGGGGGAGGCACAGGAAACTCCCTGAGCTGTGCTCCTTTGCTCCCTGTGTTCCTTTGCTGGGGCTGCCATAACAGAATTCCACACCCTGGGTGGCTTCAAGAGCAGAGACTCATTGTTTCACTGTACTAGGAAATGAGAGGCTGAGCTCAAGATGTCTTTAGCTTCAGTTTCTCCTGAGAGCCCTCTTGCTCTCCAGATAGTCACGCTCTCACTGTATCCCCACATCTTCATTTCTCTGTGTGACTCTGCGATCTCGTTTTGTGTCATTATGCCTTCTGATGGTGGAACCAGTTAATGTCCTTATTCTCATACCATCACCTCTTCAAAGACTATCCCTGAGTACAGATACATACTGAAGCATTGGTGATTAATATGTTTTGATACAGGAATTCGAGGATGTAAAAATTCAGCCAATTGCATTCCTTTTAGGCACCTCTGAGAACAGCAAGAGACAGACACATGGACTTTTAGCACCTGTGGACCTGTGAGATCACAGAGACTAAATAGGCAGGAGACTGACTCACCTACGTTTGAGTGGATAATGAGTCATCAGAGAAATATCAATGCTATCATCACATTTTACGCTTGCTATGAATCTTGCATAAATAAAATCTTACTGACATGTCTTTAGGATCAAAACATTCCCTAACACAGTTCTCTGTGTTTTCTAGTTTTTCCCAAAGAATCTTTATGAGTCAATCTCCCATGAAGTTGTGCTATGTTCTTCTTACCTATGAACACGGTGTTGCATTCTATAGAGGGAGGGAGCAGACAAATAGATCAAATATCACTTTCAGGCATGACATTTTTCTGGAATTAGTTTGCAGACTAACCTTTTATCCTGGCATTATGAAAAGATTTTGTTTTCTTCGCCTCAGTGTGTGTGTCTATTTTATATGTTAGATTTTGTTGAGGCCCTACGTCTAGTATAGACCACACATAATGAACTCAAGGTATCTTGAGCTAATCTGTCTGGTCAGGTTTGTGTCTTCAGTCAGATCAGGTATGCAGAGTCCTTTCCTTACAGTGGTTTAATCTCTCCAAACTTAGAACTAGGCTAACTTTACCTATTTCCTAACTGGAGCTCAATGTGGCCAACCTTTCTTTTGTAGACACTGCTGGTTGCATAACAAGGAAATGGTTTCCTCTTAAATCTTGCTTTCAAATTGTGATTTTACTATAAGGAAGCATGTACTTTTCAGAAACTTGGTCTCTATTCAACCATAGAAGGTGAATTCATACAAAGTAGATCTGTGCTGTCCAGGATAGTTGTGGTAGCTTCCACCTGCCTAGTGGTTATTTAGCCATGGACACATTGTACTGATTCTGGTCAAAGAAATAAGGGTGACTAGTGATGGAGGGGCAGACATTAGATGAGGACATTCTCTTTTTCAGCTTCTGAAGATGTTTGAGAGCATGTGGGACCTGACCCACAGAAGACCTTGGGATTGAAGAGGAAAATTTGCTGAATAGTGGAACTAGATCCATACTGTTTCCCTCTTAATGAATTTATCTATGCTGACATTGTTCTAGTTCCAGATTTTAAGTAATACAAAATAAAATGTCCTTCCTGTTTAATTCACTTTTGCCTATATCTTTCGTCATCGGTTGTCCAAAACATCTCATAGGGCCTTTATTTGGAAGGTTGATGTTGATTGAGCAAGCCAAGTTAAAATTGCCTCTCTGTCACACATATGAAAAGAGAAAGAAGGAAGCCATGTTTAACAGATAATTCTGCTGCTCTGTTTCCTAAAGAAACATCTTTGCTAATATTCTTCAAAGATCTGGTCCAGATGGGGAAACACTCACACATTACTTAAGATCAGGGTTATGCTCTGAGAAACATGCTGGGGTGTTTTTGTCTCTGCATGAACATCACAGAGTGTATTTCCACAAAGTACGATAATTACGGCATCACTGGCAGTACAATCCTCTGGGATTACTATCATATATGTGCTGGTTTGCTGACTGAGATGTCATTATGCAACACATATCTGTATTTCCTAAGCCTGAGCTGGTTCGAAAATAGAATACATTCAAGGTAATAAAAAGGGGTTTTTTCTCTTTTGACAGCAGGCAGGATCTGTTGATACCTTTCACCAGGAAACAATTTAAACCAAGTTTACATTTACTGCAAGTGGCTACTTTTGCACAAATACAATTTCAAAGTTGACCTTCATCTTGCTGGGTTGCAACTGAAGTGAGGATCAGCTACAGATGTGGAGTGTGTGGTCAGGGGAATGTGACGGGAAGGTAATTTGTACTGAGGTTCAAGAATGAAGATAAGTGTCCATCTGCCACCAAGGATAGATTCTCAGACATGAACAGAATCATATATTGGATGACATTCATTGACCATATCATGTGTGTCAGTTTCAGCCAGCAAAATGCTGGGTGAAAACCATGCATTTGGCACTACAGTCCAGCGTTCAGACAACTTTCCTTACTTCTTCCTGCCTGTCAGCCTCTCGTCTGCAGGTTGGGACAGCTCCTCCCATTTCTAAGTTGTGACATGACTGGGGTGTATTTACATACATGCCTGTTCTTTTACACATCCTAGAGATAAATTTCTTGTGAAAATCCAGAAATACAGATATGTTAAGATGATCAAGGGTGTCTGGGTACCTACTATATGCCAGATAGTTTTGGGTACATGAAAATGAATGAGTTATCATGTCCTTTCAGGAAACAATAGCTCCATTGAGACTATATCATTTGTACAGTAAAAATCAGAGCAAAGGGCTAAGTGACAAGCACCATTTGAATGGTGTAGACATGAAGTGTGAGCGGAGTTCAATTCAGTTCAACCACTTGTTTTACCCTGCAATGTGTAAGGCTGCTAGGGCACAGAAACGAATGGGTTCGACTCTTCCCTATTCAGAAGCTCTTTGTGAAGTAATGGTGATGCAATACTATTAGTCATATCACCTAGCATTTGTTAAGCGTCGAATATTAGAAATATTATAAAATGCTTCTTTGTGTTTTCGATATAATAGTTCAATTAATAATTAATCCTTGAGACAGTAAAGTTGAGTAACTTTCACAAGATCACAGAATTAGTGTAACAGATACGAGATTAATGAAAAATCTATGAATGCTTCCTGAAACATGTCTAGATAAGGAAACATATGGGAAAGTATGGCCTCTCAGTGAAGGGATATGGCACAAATGAACTCTGATCCTATTCTAGGGTGGTAACTTGGCGAGTTTAATGGCTTCAACCTTCCTCCAGCACTGCTGGACACCACAAGGTTCCAGTGTTATCTTTGCCCAGCGAACGTGTCGTGTCTGACACAGCTGAAAATAGGAACCTCCTCTGGAAAGGAAACTAAGTTTGGGTAACGACTTTGTACTTCCTGCATGGAGTAAGCTGAGATGAATTTTATTAAGGATATTTGTTTTAGGACCACCTAGAGTTAGAACCCCTTGAAAATTATTTTTGAATCAAAGGGTAAATATCTCCAATTATGCAAGCTAATTAAGGTCATCAATCACAGCCAGTGAATGGCATTGGCCACTGTGCTTTGGGCTCAAATACACACACACATTCGCACACACACACACACACACACACACACACACACACAGACTGACAAGTATGGAAAAGGCAGTTCCTGGTTGGCATTACCTTATCCTGAGAGAATCAATAAGTCCCTTCTGTTAGACAGTTCCTAAGTCATTTTTTTAAAGTGGTACAACCTATAGTCTTAACTTGGAATGGCTCATAACTCATATTTGGTAGGGGTTAAATCTCCTACCTGCTATTCTATGGATAGCTAAAGTGAGTAGTTTCCTTAGCTGGTAAGGGTGCATTTTTACTCTAGGAACTGAGTTAATGAATTCACTTTGCATTCTGTGTAATCGTCTTCATACCTACTACATTTCATAACTCATTCTGCTAGCAGGAACAAATACATTTTATTCCTCCTGAAGTAATCTATTAAAATTTCAAGATTAATCCTCTGAGTATGCAATATCCCTTAGCCTCTAGGAAGGACCTGAGATGGACAAACAAGAAAGAGTCTGAGAACAGATATATTTCAATGGAGGCATTTTTTTTTAATTTGTTCAACAAATGTTTATTGAACCCCACTGAGTGCTATACTCTGGCCTAGGCCCTGGAGACAGTCATGTTCCCTGCTCTTAGGAATTTACCAAGGGAGACAGAGAAGGTGACAAGAGGTTCTGTGACAAATTCATTTTTTAAGAGATCTATCTATTTTTAAATGTTTATTTGGTTTCATTGGAAAGGCAGATATACAGAGAGGAGGAGTGACAGAGGAAGATCTTCTGTCCTATGGTTCACTCTCCAAGTGGCCACAATAGCTGGAGCTGAGCTAATCCGAAGCCAAGAGTCAGGAGCTTTTTCCAGGACTCCCACACAGATGCAGAATCCCAAGGCTTTGGGCCGTCATCAACTGCTTTCCCAGGCCACAAGCAGGGAGCTGGATGGGAAACAGGGCTGCTGGAATTAGAACTGGCGCCCATATGAGATTCCAGCACATTCAAGTTGAGGACTTTTAGTTGCTAGGTTATTGCTCTGGGCCCAAGAGATTTATTTATTTTTATTTGAAAGGCAAATTTTCCAAAGAAAGGAGACATAGAGAGAGGTCTTCTATCCACTGGTACATTCCCCATATGGTCACAGTGAGCAGAACTGAGCTGATCTGAAGCCAGGAGCCAGGAGTTTCTCCTGTATCTTCCAAGAGGGTACAGTGTTCCAAAAGTTTAAGCCTTTTTCTACTGTTTTCCCTGGTCATAAGCAGGGAGCTGAATTGGAAGTAGAGTAACCAGGTCTCAAACTGGCACTGACAGAGAAGATGCCAGTGCCACAGGGTGGAGAGTTAGCTTGTTGCACCACTGTGCTGGTTCCCACAAATTTAAGTAAGAATTTTTAAAGGATAAAGACTGTAATAAGAAAGAGACAAACGGTTGAAGGGCAAATCTACTTTGTTATTACAGTCAAGACCTCGGGCTTGAGAAATCAGCTGTGGAAAATCTGGATAGGGAAAACACTTCACTTTGGGGCCTTGTGGTAAGAGAGATTGAAGTGTTCAATAATTAAAAAGCCAGATCATGTGGCTGGATATTGAGGGGAAAGAGGATTAAAAATGAATCGAGCAGGGCCACAGAAAAAATTCTGGATTTTGTTCCAAATGCTGTGGGAAACCACAAGGATGTGATACGCAGTGATTATCTCCCGGTCTTTTCCTATAACGACACACCATCATATGGGAAAGAACTCTGGAGTTGGGTGCCATAGGGAGCCCGTACTTGGTTTCTTCGGAAACTCTCAGGCCTTTGAAAGAACCGTTCTTGTAGAGAAATCATGCCAGGTTTTGTAAGGGATTTACCACATCAGGATGAACACTGTAAGAAGGCAAAGTGGCTTTCAAAGGTGAACTTGAACCACTGTTTTAAAAGAAAATGCTGGTGAGAGTAATTGTTAGACCTTTGAGTGTGACTCAGTTTCCCACGGATCTTCCTTTTGGTGATAAGGCCAGAGACACAGGGTCCAATGAGTACATATACATCCGGAATTTCCTCTATGCCCATCACTGTGACAGGTGCTGTGGTGCGGCAATGACATACAGGTGGTCTGCCCCTGTAGAAGGGAAATCTATGAGTGTGGATACGTCTTGAATATTGGCAAGGTAAAGGGTAAAAGCAAGTGGGTAGAAACCTGTGAGGCAGTCCAGAAGCCCTGTATGCCTTTGGAGATGAACCATGGGGGGACAAAAATCTTTATTCTTTGCATAGTTTAAAACCACGTTCATTTTTACTGTTTAGTATCCTGTCTTTAACTAGACCATTGTTTTTGCTTTGTTTTGTTTTACTTCTTTCCTTCTTCTAGCGTTTTACAGTATATCCCCATAAATTTTAGAAGAAGAACTCACTTATTTTATTCCTTCTCAAGATTAGAAATGCCCGGTTTCTGTTTTCTTTGGAAGAATGTTTTTACTTCAGAAAGGGAAGATCAACTTCATTTCCCTTCCCGTATTTGCCTCTCTGACCCCCGTTCTAGGGCATGGGATTCCAGTTATTTACAAGTACTTAGAAATCTGTGAGAAGGCTCTTAGGCCAGCTGGGCCTGAATTAGAACTCAGAGGCTTTGTGAAATCAGGTGGGTAATATTCCAGGTATCCTCCTTGTTTCTGCCCCTCTGCTGCCTGACATTGAGCAAGCCCTTTCTTGGTCCTTCTTGCTTATCTGGGTAGTGAGATACATAACATGGAGGTGAGTGGATGACAGATAAGACCCAGTTTTGATGTTTGGTCCTTGTGACTATGCCTCCTAATACCGGGGTGTGGCACAGCCACATCACAACCTGCTCAGTGGAGGTCAAGTACCGGCTGATACTTTTTTTGTTTGTCAGGAACCAGCTGACGTATGTATTTTTTCTCTTTCTTCCAAGTTGACAAAATGTTTTAGATGTAGAAAGACACTTGGCGGGATTTATCAGATGGAGTACATTGGATCATTTAAAATGAAAATGGGGAGCAGACGTTAGACTGGTGATTAAAACCCCACATCCCATATCTGAGAGCCTAGTTTCAATTCCTGAATCTGTCTCCTGACTCGAACTTTTTACTCATGCAGACTGTGGAAGGCAGCAGTGATGGTTCAAGGAACTGGGTGCTACTCACCCGTATGGAATACCTGGATGGAGATCCTGGCTCCTGGCTTCAGTCCCAGCTGTTATAGTCATTTGGTAGAGAACTAGCACACAGGGGCTATCTGGCTCCATTGGTCACTGGCTGCAGGGAGCCCTTAGCTCACTCTGCCTTGCTAACAGGGCCCTGATTTGATTCTGGATTTGCTGGCTGCTCTCTTCAGAGAAAGACAGGCAGTAGGAGAATCTGGCCTTGCTATTCCAATGGCCGAGGTTCCATTCCTTCCACCTATAATTTCGCATTACATTTATATCCATGAAAGATGAGCAAATTTCTGCCAGGGTGGGTGAACCTACTGGGAGAGATTTTCTTTTCTTTAAAAGGGATTCAGCTGCAGTAGGTTGATAAAGCACATAGACTCCACTTCACCCATCCCATAGCAGAGTGCCTGAGTTGGAATCCCAGTGCTATGAGTCCAATTTTCTGTTGATGTGAACTCTTTGACGCAGCACTGATGGCTTACGTACGTGTGTCCCTGACACTCACACAAGAGACTCAGCTTGAAATCTAGGTTCCTGGGATCCTCCTGGCACAACCCTGGCTGTAGTGCATATCTGAGGTTTGGATCAATGGCTGGATGACTTCTCTCTCTCTTTTCCTCTCTTTTTGCCTTTTAAATAAAAGAAAACTTTAAAAAAAATATGAGTTCAGAGTTGCTATTCTCCCACTTTGCTTACTTCCCCATATCCCTGTGTGATGGTATGATGCTTAAAGCCATGGCAGCGGTCCGAACAGCATCAGAACAAACAGGGGCAAGTTGGGAGAGTCAGAAAAATTGGAAAGAAATGGAGCCCCTCATGACATTTCTGAGCTGCTCTTTGGAATGGTGCCAGAAATCCTCTATTTTGGAAGCTCTCTGTGTAAAAGACCAGAATTTGTCCCTTTTACTGGTGGCCTCTTCTTGGTGGATTTGTTGTTATTAATGCTTACAAACAGAAGAATGAAGTTACCTCGAGGGCCTGGCACCATAGTGTAGTGGTTAAAGTCCTTGCCTTGAATGTGCCGGGATCCCATATGGCCACCGGTTCTACTCCATTTCCCATCCAGCTCCCTTCTTGTGGCCTGGGAAAGCAGTCGAGGATGGCCCAAAGCCTTGGGATCCTGCACCCATGTGGGAGACCTGGAGGAGGTTCCTGGCTCCTGGCTTCGGTTTGGCTCAGCACCGGCTGTTGCATACAGAAGATCTTCCTCTCTGTCTCTCCTTTCTGTATATCTGCCTTTCCAATAAAAATAAATAAATCTTTAAAAAATTAATAAAAAAAAATTAAGTTACCTCATTGAGTCCTACATGTCTTTTCCTCTTGGAAGAGTACATCTGGGGGCAGGGATCTCACATGGCCCTGTGGGAGGGTGTGTCTCTTGCCAGAGCTTATCAAATCAAGCAGGGGAGAAGGCAAATAAAGGACCTGTGGGCTGGGGGTCAAAGCCACAAGCTGTTGGCCTAAAGGCTGCAATGCATGGGACTTCATGTATTTGGAGCTGTGCAATTCATTTGAAATTTTCATTCTAATTCCTGAAGTCTCCTGTTCTTAAAAAAACTCATCTCTTACCTAATTTCTGGTTAATTCTTTTATAAGATTTATTTTATGGGAAAAAGCAGAGTTAATGGGGAAGAGAGATAGATAGATAAAGAGAGATCTTCCATTTGCTAGTTCACCCCTAAAATGGCTCTACCAGTTAGGGTTAGAACAGGGTGAAATTAGGAGCCAGAATTTCATCCAGGTCTCCCATGATGGTATTAGAGGCCCAACCACTTAGGCCATCTTCTGCTGCTTTCCCAGGCTCATAGCAAGAAGCGGGATTAGAAATGGAGCAGCCGGTATTCAAGTTGGCACTCATATGGGATGCCATGATGCCAGCTCCCCTGTTAAATGATTTAACTTCTCTGTACATTTTCAACTGAAGCAAAGCTACAATCTTAGCGAACCTTGCATCATATGTGATACTGACAGGCTCACATTGGCTACCAAAGCAGTGTGGATGAAACTTGGGAAGGCCCACAGGACGATTGTTGCAAACAAGAAAGAGGCCAAAGGAAGGGGAAGTACCGTGAGCTGATGTGGCAACTTTCTCCACCTTCACTCCTCTGGCGGGAAACCCCAGGCAGGTGGTGGTGGCAGAAGCCAGGCACAGACTGCATTCCTACTGCATGTCACGTCAGTGTAGGTGATTTCTCAGGTTGCACGGGTGAATGCTGAAGAGCTAGTGTCATCACAGCTGAGATCCCAAGCCACTTGCTGCAGGCCATCACTCAGTACCAGGGATTGAGTTGCTTCCGCTATGTCTCACAAGCTCTGGCAGGCTGCAGCTTCTTCCAGGAGATATGAATGAGAGATTTACTGAAAGCATTTGGAGCGTGTTGGCCTACCTGCTTAGGCTAGATTTGGGTGAAGTCTAAATTCCTCTTCTTGTAACATCTATCCAGGACCATCAGGGACTTGAGCCTGTTCTCTTCCTTGTTGAATGCCTCAGAGTAGGACCGGGTCTTATTGGTAGACCCTGTAGACTGGTAGAATGTGCTTCTTGAGTAGTTCCTGAAGGACTGGCTTTGGAGAGTTTGAAGTTGGCATCGTTCCACGACCACACTGCAGCAAGAGAAAGGAAAGGACTGTGAGGGCAACCGAGGCTCATGAATTCCAAGGTGGGCATCATCCTGTATCCGAGTGCCTGGGACAAGTTCTGCTTCTGCTTTTGATCTAGTTTCCTGAGAATGCACTGGGTGCAACTTGAGTTTCTGCCACCTACCTGGAAGACCTGGATGGAGCTCCTGGCCTCTGGCTCCAACCTTATCCAATCTGTGCTGTGTTGGGCATTTAGGGAATGATTCAGTAAATAGAAAATGATGGCCCCCCCAGCCGCCCCACCACCATGCTGTCACGTCTAAGAAATGAAAGTTAACTTTAACAATAGATTTAAAAAAGAGTTAAGACAGCAGCAATTGAGAGGAGCGAATAAAGGTGGTGCCCTGGAGTCCCAGGGACGGATCTCAGATGGCATCCAAAGAAGCGGGAGGCTGCGTGTTGACCAGACCAGAGTGCAGAGTGTACCCTGGGCTAAGGATGCTGACTGAGTTCCTAGCCGCGATGGAGACCATGGCTTGTTGGTCCTTGTGCTAGGATTCCAGGGATCTGGGTCCAGGATATCATGGGCCCTGAAGAGAACGTTGTTCCAGCCCTATAGCACCTCCTCTGTGACCGGGCCAGGGGGACTGGATCTGATGCCAAGATGATGCCCAGAAATACCAGAGATCTCTGCCTTTTTTACTTACCCAGGAGAAATTTCAGGGAGTCTGCCAACTCCAAGCAGAGTTTGTGGATCGTTCCTGGTGAGAGAGGGGTAGTGCTGGACTGCCTAAACTTGAGGTAACCAATCTGTGATGGAAGGGACTCTGGCTTCAGGGCCTTCACAAGCTCTCCATGCTCAACACGGAGCAAAGAGTCTTGGCGTGGCTCATGAGGCCAGGACACACAGCTTCCTGCTCTCTGTGGGTGGGGGCCTCTACTTCCTGTGGGTCTCAACAAACAGCAACCTGGATGTAAGGACCCTCAAAATCACAGGTTACATTGCATCAACTTCCTCAGATCCAAGTTCAAGGAGGAAAAAAATTAAGCCAAAACTTTTGCAGTTAGTGCACAGGCCCTAGAGTCCATTCACCCGGCTTTTACTCCTAGTTACGCCCTTAGCAGTCATCTGACCCTGGACAATTCAGTTGACCTTTGTGGACTCTGGAGTTCTTCATAAAAGAGGTTAATGAGAGAATGGCAGGAGGTTCTGAGAATGAAAATAGATACTCTTCCTAAAGCATATGCCACTGGATTTGGCTAATAGCAAGTAATCAGGATTGGTCAACTGGTGTCATTGCTGCTGCTTTTCATTTTTTTTTTGCATGTGACCTAACTTTATTATTAAGGAGTTTCATCTTGTTAGAATGTAAGTGTGTTTGTGGGGGAGTGAAAATAAAAATAGTAGAAGACAAAGACAATTTTTTATCTTATTTTTATCTGATATGCTTGCTTGTTTGTTTGTTTATTATTTATTTGAAAAGTCAGATATACATAGAGGGGGAGAGACAGAGAAGAAGATCTTCTGTCTGTTGATTCACTCCCCAAGTAGCCACAATAGCTGGAGCTGTACCGATCAGAAGCCAGGAGCCAGGAGCCTCCTCTGGATCTCCCACATGGGTGCAGGATCCCAAGGCTTTGGGCCGTCCTCGACTGCTTTCCCAGGCCACAAGCAGGGAGCTGGATGGGAAATGGAGCTTCCGGGATTAGAACTGGTTCTCATATGTGATCCTGGTGCGTGCGTGGGGACTTTAGCCACTAGCCTACCATGCAGGGCCCACAGATATGTGTTTTTTTTTTAATTGCCAGTTTATGAGGACCAGGCACTTTATATTCTGTAATGTTTCTTCAAGTACGTCCACAAACTGGTGTTATGGCGTAGCAGGTGAAGCTGCTCCATATGATCTGGCTCTTGTATCAGAGCACTGGTCGAGTCCTGGATGCTCCACTTGTGATTCAGCTTCCTGTTCGCGCACTTGAGGAAGCAGGGCCCTGCCAACCACACGGGATTCCTGGATGGAGTTCTGGATTCCCGATCTTAAGCCTTGGCTAGTCCAGGCCATTGTGAATCAATTTGGGAGTGAATTGGTAAATAGAATATCTCTTTATCCATCTGTCTCTGTTGCTGTGCCTTTCAGATAGATAAAACAAAAAATAATGATAAAAAAGGCAGTTCCACATGTATTTTCCCCTCTTCCATAGAAGGAGGCTCTGACCCCTCTCCCTCAGAATACAACCTGGAAGTGACAGCTTGCTTCGAATGAGAACAAGACAACATAAATGGCAGTGCATCGCTTGCCAGGCTAGGCTAGTGACACTGACAGGAGTTCTTTCAAGACCTGTGCCATGAGAGCCCTGAGTTACTACCAGGTTAGAAATGCAGAGACCCCAAGGGGCTGTCCTGGAGGAGGATCCTGGGGAGAGCCCCAAGAAGACAGAGAAAGCTGCCTGGGAGCACCTTGGGCTCTAGTCAGCCCAGGCCACCAACTGCTTTCTGGTTAAAAACCCCCAAGACAGAGTAGCCCAGCTCAGCTGCTCTCACATCTTTGACTTACAAAAGCCACAAGAGTTAATGACCCATCGCTGCCGTGTTGAAGGCACCCAAAGATGGGGTGGATTAGCCACGTACTGATGGACAATAAGCACCCACATGTAATCAACTGTGAATCGCAGTTTCACAAATGAAAAGCTGAAATTTGAAGAACTAAAATACAGGTAGCATGTATGCCACTAGGAAGGTGCAGAGCTGGAACACAGAGGCATGTCCATGTGGCTCTAGCCTATACTTGATGCCATATAGTTTGGAAAATGAGTGAAACTTCCCCCTTTTTTTTGTATCTACCGCCACAGACTCTTTAATATTCTGGGATTAAGCACATGATCACTTTGTGTTTGGAACATCACCAGCTGCCGCTCATTTCACTTTAGATTTGCAATTATCTGGCAAAAACTGCTCCTAAAGTGGGGGTCCCTGGAGGGCTCTCAGGGGTCTAGGTCCTCTTCAGAACCACATTGGGTTCACGGTGCATGCCACCACTGCTGGCGGCAAGGAGTGGTTGCTCTGGCCAAGTCTGGAGAAGGCTGCAACGTTCTAGGCTTCGAGGCCGACTAGAAAGAGCCATATGGTGTGTGGTGAAAGATGATGGAGGAAGACGGAACAAACAAGGGTAAGGAGTGGGAGAACAGCTGAGAAGGAAATGAGAAATGCACGGAAGAACACACGTTGCAAAAAAGCGGCGAGCAAAACACTCATCGAGAGGACTAGTGAACGCTCCCTAGAGACAAGCCACAAGGACTTCCATGTTGCTGCACAGGGGAGGCAACCGGTCTGACAGCTGCCCTGCTGGTGTTTATATACCACGGCCACCTCAGAGTTGAGGTCCTAATCCCTCAACAACGGTATTTCCAAAAAACACAGGCATACATGCTCGTGAGAAGGCAGGACTTACTCATTCAAGGCAGCAACCCTCAAATGCCCACTATGTGTCAATGATCAGTCAGTGATGCCACGTTAACTATTCACAAACCAGGGGCCTTCCAAGGTTCACATAATTGGGTATTTAGTCTGGCAATGAAGGTACCTGAATTTCATGTTAGAATATTGGGATTTGATTCTTGGCTGAGGCTCCTGATTCCAGCTTTCTGCGAATGCAGATCCTGGAATTCAAACGTGGTAGTGTGGGTTGATGGATCCCCGCCCTCCATATGGGCAGCCTAGGTGAGGTAGCTGGCTCTTGGCATTGGCCTCATCTCAGACCTAGCAGCTGCAGGCATCGGAGACACACATAGATGAGAATTCTATCTGCCTTGCAAAGAGGAAAATAGAATCACAAGATTAATTTATTTTGCTGCAAAAAGTTTGAAATTCCTACGCGTTTTTTTTTCATGATGTGCATTTATGTCAACTTTTTGAAATACCACACATGCATGGATTTTTTACAAAGCTTTGCACTAAAATCAAAATATCTTTTACTGCCACTTTCTAGAACTTTTTTTTTTACCCTTGTATTATATGTAACATAAATAAAACATGTTCTGCCCTGGAGAAGCTTGAAGTCTAGAGCAAAATAATAGTTTTTGGAAAGCTAGTATGTGTCAACTCTTAAGGTCTTATACTGAGCAATTTATTTAAATTATCTAATCTAATCCTCACACCAATCTTATGAAATAGTCAATGCCTCGGCCACTAAGAAAGCATAGGGAAGTTAAATAATACGCTACAACTTCACACAGCGAGTGTGTGCCTGTGTTTTAACTCAGGTTAGGTTCAGAAGACCCTAGTCTTTCCACTACAGGTATTCTCACTCAGGCTTATGAGTTCACATTTTGATTTCTGTGTGCAGGTTTAGTTGGAGCTGTGTACAGGAAGCTTAGAATCTGCGCAGGAGGATGCGATTAGTTCTGCCTTGCAGGGGCCCAGGTAGGGGATGTGTTTCCGCAGGGATTTTGGATGTGAGTGTGGTAGTTAGGCGGATGGCCATCACAGGCCATCACAGAGTTGCATGGCAGAGACAGCAGTGTACTGTGGGTGGAATGCAGTGATTTATCAGGAAAGACAGGTCGGGACTGGATTGTGAGGGACTGTCAAAAAAACATGTACTTGCCCTGGGGGGGAGAGCTGAAGCTTTCAGGCAGGGAAGTTAGTGATCAGATGGGTCTTTCAGAAGGATTACCTTGGTAGCGCCATGCAGTACAGCTAGGGACAGCCAGAGTCTTAACTTCTTTTTACTTGAATATGGCACTGAACACTGAATCTCCAAACCCTTCCAAGGCAATGCAGGGTCTTTCTTCTTTTTGTCAATCCTGATCTCCCTCTGGGGTGCCAAGTTAATGAGCACCCCGAAATTCATCCAATTGACTGGGCTGGAGCCATAGGTGGGGCAGAATTGAAAGTGCCCCATGTTGGCAGGGCAGGGCAGCCAAAGCCAAAATAAGCAAATGGAACTACATCAAATTAAAAAAGCTTCTGTACAGCAAAGCAGCTGATCAACAAGGTGAAGAAGCAACCAACAGAACGGGAGAAAATCTTTGCACACGGCACAACCAGTAGAGGACTAATATCCAGGATTTTCAAAGAGTTTCAGAGACAACAAAAATAGAATACACAATCCGTGAAAAAGCAGGCAAAGGGAATGGACATTTTTTCAAAAGAACAAATTCAAATGGCTAATAGACATGAAAAAAATGCTCAGATTTCCTAGCCATCAGGGAGATGCAAATGATAACCACATTGAGGTTCCACCTAACTCCTGTGAGATTGGCCTACACTCAGAACTCTTTTAACACACCTGCTGGTGTGGATGTGAGGAGAAAGGTACCCTCCTTCACTGTTGGTGGGAGTGTAGGCTAGTACAACCGCTGTGGGAATCAGTACGGAGAGTGCTAAAAGAACTGAAAATTGACATGTTGTTTGATCCAGCTATCCAAATTCTGGGAATACCTCCAAAGAAAATGAAATATTTAATTGGAAAATCATTGCTAAAATGTTAACATGTTTTCTTCATCAGTTGCACATGTGTGCTGTATGGTCTTCTAATTTCAGGAACATTGAGAGGAAACACACTTTTGGAGCCTATGTGATTAGCTTACTGAGGGTACTACCATGTAGGCAGGTGCTTCAAAAAGTTCATGGAAAAATAGAATTTAAAGGTAAGTTTATTTGTGGTGCAGAAATATGAAATCCAGGCATTTTTTTTCATAAGGTACATTTCCCACGATTATGGAAACATGGACCATGAAGCTCTCTCCTGAACTTATCCATCCTTACTCCTCAAGGCACAGAAATCTCATGAAGGCCTTATGATCCAGCTATCAAATGGTGGCCTAAAATCTTCCTCTTTTGAATCACGCATTTACATTTCAAAAATATTTCACACATAATTCCAAATGAGATGGAGAAGTTTGAGAAGCAGGAGCCCCTTCCAAGGTACGTACAGAGAAGCCTGCCCTGGCAGCTCATTTTTTGAAAAATAAGTTGCCTCCTAAAATCATGTGAACAAGTAAAGACATAGAAAACTTACTGACTTTGATAAAGCAGTCCAACTCTTTCCTGAAGGAGCCTTTGATTCACAGCTTTTACTTTCGATTATTTATGTCCACATTGTTTTGGGGGCCCTGGCCCTTGACGACTAAATCTCTAAGAATGAAAGGGGCCTGGCACGATAGCGTAGTGGTTAAGGTCCTTGCCTTGAACATGCTGGGATCCCATATGGGCGCCGGTTCTAATCCTGGAAGCCCCACTTCCTATCCAGCTGCCTGCCTGTGGCCTGGGAAAGCAGTCGAGGACGGCCCAAGACTTTGGCACTCTGCACCTGCGTGGGAGACCCGGAGGAGGCTCCTGGCTTCAGATCGGCATAGCAATGACCGATGCGGCTCACTTGGGGAGTGAAACATCGGATGGAAGATCTTCCTCTCTGTCTCTCCTCTCTGTATATCTGCCTTTCCAATAACAAATAAATAAATCTTAAAAAAAAAAAAGAAGGAATGAAAGAAGCTGTGTTCATGTTGAACCTGATTCGTTGTACATGCAGACGTCATTTGTCGGTGTTGGTAAGACAACCCAGTATCTGCCAGCTGCCATTAGAGGCACGGGAACTTGAGACTTGAGAAGAAATCCCAGTGGAGCTCCCTGGGGAGTGCGTTCCCTGGCTGGGAGGCTGGCCGCTTCACGAGGAGCTCAGGAGGCCCTGCCTCGGGTCCCTTGGAAGCCAGTGGTCTGGACTCCGCCATCAGGAGTCTCACCACATCTTCACATCATCCCTTGGTCCATGACCCTCAAGTGCCTTTCTATCCTCCTGCGCCTGACCAAAATCATTCCATTTTTCATGTGGAAGTCAAAGTTCATTTTCCATCAGAAGCCTGTAGTTGTCTCTTTGAAGTTTCGTTCTATTCTTTGACTGCAGGGAGAGCTTAGGGCTGGATTGAATTACACATATAATACACAGGTATGAGAGACCTGCAAGAGTTAATGTCTATTCATGCATATCATGAAAACAACTATGCATGAATTTCAAACTTTTTTTGCACCAAATAAATTTATTTTTAATGACCTCTTCTCTTCTGAGCTTCTTGAAGTACCCTTGTAAATGTTGAATACATTTTCCAATGTATGCCATTGCTCTAAAAGCAATATCATATTTTGGAATCAGTAAGACATTGTTTAGTTCCATACTGAAATACTTTTATGTTGTTACTACATTTTATTATTTTGAAAAATGCTGTAGTGAATATCATGGTCATTTTATCTTGGCATATTTGTTCCAATAGATGTGTAAGATACAATTGTAGTATTAAAGTTGTTGGGATACGATAATACTGCATGTTTTTGATATCAATTATTATTTTTACAAAAGTGATTTTCTATACTCTTCCCTAACATTGGGTATCATAAACATTCATGTAGAATCTACTTGGTTTACATGTTCAGTTAGTACATAGCTAGTGAGATGCTTAACAAATGTTTGCACATGTGCTATGGATGGAATGTTTGGGTCTCCTGCCCCATTTGTATACTGAAACTTAATTCCCATTGGGATGATATTTGGAGGAAAGGCTTTTAGGCACAGCTTTCAGGGATGTGCTTACAACTCATGTAGCTGAAGTTTTAGGGTGTTTCCTCACCTTTTCTGCCATGTGTGGACACAGTGCAAGGTGGTTGGATTTGACCAAGGATGTGGGTTTTCAGCAGAGGTGGAATCTGTGAACATCTTGATATTGGAATTCCTAGCAGGCAGAACTTTAAGAAAATATATTATAGTTTTTATAAGTCACCATACTGTCTAGCACCTGTATTTGCACCCTGAACTAAAACAATATCCTTTTCTTCTTTTCTCTGGAAATTCAACTTCTGAGGCATTGTGATACTGAATAACATTCATATTTGCATTTCCGTGTTCTCATTTGAAAAATGGAGTTAAGAATACTTGCCTCATTGAATTGTGAAAATTAAACAACACAGTGTAAATTAAGAACATGGGCTGGTGTTTGACAGGGCCCATCCCATGGCTGGGACTTTTCATCTCTCTCTTTACAGTGCTGGGGACATATGGCACTCAACACAAACAGGTGAGGAAATTAGTTTATCATCAACCTTCCTCACATCTGCCATGTGCTGACCACACCTGACCACCACTCTGCGTTCTATGATTGGCTCATTTAACACAACCACACTGCAGTGGGCATCATCAGTCTCCCTGTCTTACACAGCTTAACATAACAAGCTGATTAGCAGCGGATAATGGAGGCTAGGATTTGGGATCATAAATACTTCATTTCCTGGAAATTGGTAACTGTGGGCCAGGTGGCCCACCTCTTGTTTCTTTTATAGGCTTGGGTGCTTCCTCTTGAGCTGCCATCTTGGGAAGGGCATTTAGCTTCCTTGGGAGGACTATGGCATTCCTGCCCTGGGCGAGATGCTGCATTTATAAGCACCACCTGGAGTGGTTCAACAAAAACACCTCCATTAAAGAAGAGAGCCAGAGGGAAACAAACAGCACGTTATTCAGCCAAGTTTTTCAAAGCCAGAACTATTTTACGTATCTGTAAAGAACTGGGCTCTCTGGAAAGTGCTCTATAGCCCTTCATGACCAGCTGGCCAAGATTTTACAGAAGTCTTTACCAGCATGCCTTTAGGATGTCAGAGCTTGTGTGTCTTCGGGTGAGTCCTTAAGATGGTATGTTTATATAAGTGTAAATATTCATTGTTTGGCTTCACTTTTTTGTAACTTCTGTGAGCATGTGTCTCAGGGTTTTGGCTTGCCAGCAGGCCCCGACATCACCAAGGGCGAGGCAGCCGGTGGCCTTTGGCCGCAAGAAACACAGGAGACAAGCTGGCGAGCAATGTCTGCTTTATTACGCACAGGTTACAGGTTTTAAAGGGTAAGGAAGGGGAAGGCAGGAGGGAGCCTTCCTGCAGACCCCACGCCCACCAAAGATGCTGTATTGGTTGTATGACATGTCCATTCCCCTAGATCTTCCGGTCATGTCAGAGGTCATGTTCTACCCCCACTCCCCTTGACCTTGTGGCCATGTTGGAGGTCACACTCCTTGTGTAGGCCTAAAAGCTGTGCCTCAGTCCGCAGGGAAGGTTAGGCTTAAGCCACACCCTCCAGGCAGCAGCGCAAGGGGCTGGGCGGTCGCCCATACATGTAACAAGGAAGTGGTAAAACCTGTGCACCTTGATTTTGAAGTGGAGATTATTCCCCAAAGTCCAAAGGATATAGACAGTTAGTTACAAATACGTAGCTGGTGCTTAGGTAGGGGTCATAGACCCTGCTGGCCTTATTCTTATTTTAGAGATAAGCAGCAAGGCTGCAGATCAGCAGGCAGCCGGCTGGAGCCTTTGAGTACCATTAGGGCAAACAGAGGCAGTCCTTAGGGCACATGTGTAGGCTTTCAAAAGCAAGCCTACTCTGTGAACCGAGAAAAAAAAATCATGTGCCATGCATAGAGAAAAAAGTAGATGTTAATATGGTAACATTTAGCTCCATGTTGGCAAGACTGGAAGAAAGGTTTACATTCAAAAGATATCCTTCTGAATTGCCTCACATCTTTTAACGAGGATCCGTCCTTTTTATAATCAAATAAGCAAGAAGACTATTAATCAATAAAGGAAACGATTCCTATGGGAAGCAAAGAACTCCTGCCTTGCTGTCTCAGTGTAAATGGATCCAGACTGGATTCCCTCTTCTCGCCACTGTCCTTCCAGCTCGCATCTCCTATTCACTGCTCAACATCTCCCTCATTTCCATCAGAGCACCTCTTGCGATGTCCGCACCATCTGCCTCAGGGAGTTGTAAGAAAGCTTTAGTACAGGATGCAGAGGCTCACATGGTAGCTCTGCCCGGTGCTTGTTTAACCAGTCTGAGTTTTGTTTAAGAGGAACTATAGATTGCTCATTTGCCCAAGTTCTTGGCTGTTGCTCATTGTATAACAGCCCTTCATTATGTATCTAGTTATGTGCTAAGCACTCCTTTTGGCTCTGGTCGTGTACAGAGTAAATCCTCTACTTACAAACTTTCAACATATTAATTTCCATAGATGATAAATATCCCAGAGCTAAAGTTCCAGCAACTTGCCTGTCACAGGTGCTGTGAGCACCTGTAGCCATTTTGGTTTTGCCATTATTCATGATCCAAGGTGTACTTGCTAGACATGGGTTTCTTTTGACAAGTGAAGCAAAGCAAAGCAGAACAAACCAAAAAGTATTTTAATATCTAAACATCTTTGCAGTCAAAGGCAATCCATTGTATTGTGAAGCTATTATTGTTCAGATATTAGGAGCCTAAGTTAGATGTATGAAAATACCCGTAGTTGCCTAAAATCTACTCACTTATTACAAATTCTGTATGTGGTGAAAATAAGAAAGAAAAGAGAAACATTTTTTAAGGGGAGGGTGCTGAAATTAAAAAAATTAAAAAGAATTGGAACTGATACCACAGAAATCCATATATTCCTGGGAGGAAATTTACATTTTTATAGAAAGCTAAGAGCGTTGTTGATTGTTGAACACTTCCTAAAATGTATGAACAAATCTGATTTTCACAACAGGGCCTGTAGAGGCCCTCCAGCCAGCATCATAGGCAGTCAGTGGCAGGGTTAGGATCTGAACCAGGAAGGTGTGTTGCAGAGGCTGCACATCCATGTGTCATGCTGCAGAATCCCCAGGCTACTTTGTGTGTGGCTTCAATATCAATGTTTTGCCAGCATTTTGAATCTGATCTGCTCAGTAGTACAGAAACTGCTGACTTTGACACAACCAACGTAGAGTTGCTGGGATACTAAAGAAAGAAGCTGCTTGGCCAAAACCATCTGAAGGATACCTTCTATTTTCCCGTTAAGATGTTCTGATACTTAGAGAATCCGAGGAAGAGCAAGCGTCAGAACTTCATGGCGAATCCACTTTGTAGCTACCTCTTTAAAGGCTTTGACACACTTTGCTCATGTTAAGCTAATGTTTCACATGTTAGCAGACTGAAAAAGAGAACGACGCCTTTAAGATACTTGGAAAGTACTGGAGATGACTGAACAAGTTTCCTCTCTGGGAGGAAACAAGAAGTGAGGTGTCAATTGAATCACCACTCTGTCCCTGTGAGATAGTCAGGGAGAGGTGCCTCCTTTAGTCTCTAGGTCCTTTTCATTTTCTCTAAAGTTTGAGTAAAGAGGAAGCTGCTTCTTTTTTTTTTTCCTAATTAGGACAGTACTAGACTAATACTACCTTAATTTTAATGAGTAATCATTAAGCAGCTGGTCAAACTGTGGCCCACCAGTCCAGGGCACGCCAAGCAAAGCCAGCTCCAGCCTCTATGTCCCGTCCCATCAGGCATGCAGGACATGGGGCTCCAGAGTTGCATTTAAGGTCGATGTACAATTTGAGACTGGAAGAACACCAAATTGACCTAGATGTTTACATTTCTTTAGTTCATTCTACAGGCTTTGTGTCCACGTTTATGGGTTTGGGAATAACTTCAATAACTCATTGTTTAAACTGTTACCTATGTGGTGAGTTGTGTTTCTAAAATTATTTGTTTTTATGTAGTCTTTAATTTCATTAAGTAAAAATCATCTGTGTTTATGTTGTACAGCATGATGCTTTGATATGTGTAGACACTGTTGAATCTGTGTGTGTATGGCAAGAACACAGCAACACAGCATCTGTGCTTAGCCATTGTAAATACCTTACCAACTGTAGTCACCAAGGTGCTTAACAGATCTCTTGAACTGATTCCTCATAACTCAACTTTGCATCCCCTAACATTTTCTATCTCTGCCATATCCATGTCCCGGAAACTACTCTTTGTTTCCCTGAGTTTAGATTTGTTAGATTCGTATGCATCTGAGCTCATTCAGTATTCCCTTTTCTGTGCCTGGCTTCTTTTACTTAACATAAAATCCATTGAATTTTGATCTAAAATGTTAACCGACAGATATTCATGCCCAACTTAAGAATGTGTCTAGAAAGGGTGATTTACTCAAGAAACAACACCTGGCTCTAATTAAATACTTTCCCCATAAATCATTAACTTTAAATTCTCAACATTATTTATTTTTGTTTTGCTTAATATAAGCCATGCATTTTAGAAGCTTCTGAGAGTCTGCTCATAGCAAATCCACGATCGCTGAAGATAGTCTATTGCAAACTCGGAATTATGATGTGTGACTGCTGAATCTTGTACTGCAGGAAGCAATCTACTCTCTCCTGCTTGCCTTTTTGCTTTTCTGACAGAGATGAGCCTTCGGTAGTACCTGTGTGTGCCTTTTCTCTTCCTGGACTTGCTGGGATGCTGCCTCATGGGGCGTCTCTCTTCCTGGTGTGTCTCTCTTACTGCCCTGGCTTCCTGCAGGCTCCTCTACACTCTGTTCCAAGTTACAGGAGAAAAGCTCTCGGTGTTGTTTTGGCATCTGCAAGTCTACCTTGCACAATGTAAGAGATGAAAATAAAACTGTTTTCAGAGTTAATGTGCAATGGAGCAGATACTTCTTTTTTTTTTTCTCTGACTTGGTGAACTATCGCTAATTAACCTTCATCAGAGTTTAGCTGTATAGTTTCCCGAGTGCTCAGACCTTCACAGTGCACACTCTGGTTTGGTTTTAGTTCTTCTGCTACCAGAGGCATGCGTGTGAAGGGGAGAGGTGAGTACACCACCACATTCTTTTTTGTTACTCTGACGTCTATCTTTTTTTCCCATGCAGAAGCATAGTAAGAACTAACCTCCCCAGCTTGTAAATCTGTATTAATACATACAACTCCATCTGCTCACATCAGTCAGAGGTTTCTGTATCAGTTCAGCTTTCTAAGTCCTCACTGGTTGTTTTCCTGAGTGGGAGGGGCTGCAGTACTTCTGGCAAGATCTCTGAGTTACAAAATCAGTACATGCCAGCCTCCGCTCCCTAAGAGAGCATCTCTTCAAGGACGTGCCCTTTGAGGTGAACCAAGAACTTGGCAGATTGTCTTGATGTGCTACTTAACGTCTCACACACAGCATGACACATACACCAGGAACTGCGAAAGTGGGATTTAAAGAGGAATCACTTGGCCCAAAGGAAGCAAGTGTGCAAAAGCTTGAGTGTGAGCCCCGAATCTGGCACACCAAACTGGGGTTTGTGTTTGGCCCAACCATGAAAGAGAAGAGAAAAATAATCTTGGTTGCCTCTGATAGGCCCGTGTCTACTCAAGGACATGTAAGTATTTATTTTTTAAATCAACAGCACTACAACCCCAGCAATTTTTTGGCTCCACAGTGGATTGGCTAAGGCCGCCTTCCTACTCCTTAAAAACAAATGTTGCTTATTTGAAAGAGTTACAGAGAGAGAGGGAGAGCTCTTCTGTCTGCTGGTTAACTTCACTCTCCACATGTCCATAACAGCCAGGGCTGTGCTTGGCTAGGTCAAAGTCAAGAGCCTGAAACCATTCAGGTGTCTCATGTGGGTGACAGGGATCCAAGCATTTGGACAATTCTCCGTAGCTTTCCTAAGTATGTTAATAGGGAACTAAAACAGAAGTTGGAACTTGAACCAGTGCTCATAAGGCATGAGGAAGACAGGGTTTAAAATGCTGACCCACAACTCCAGCCCTGTGAAAGAGTTGTATATATATTTTTAAAGATTTATTGTTATTGGAAAGGCAAGTCTATAGATTGAAGGAGAGAGAGAAAGATCTTCCATGTGCTGCTTCACTCACTGAGTGGCTACAACAGCCAGAGTTGAACTCATCCAAAGCCAGAGCTAGGAGCCTTTTCAGGTCTCCCATCTGGGTATAGGGTCCCAAGACTTTGGGATGTCCTCATCTTCCTTGCTAGGCCACAGGCAGGGAGCTGGATGGGAAGTGGAGCAACTGAGACACAAATAAGCACACATTTGAGGTCTCAGTGCTTGACAGTGGAGGATTAGCCAATCAAGCCATTGTGCCAGGAACAGGATACATTTTTATAGGGGTAAAAAAGCTATGGAAATGAGGTAATGGGTGTCTGAAGCTTTTGCTTTCTTTTTTCCACTTAACTTTTCTTCTAGATCCTGAGAAAATGGTCTTTTCTCATTGTGTCTAGCCTAAAAAACTTTGTTTTGGCCTATAGGAAAGGCCTCCACATAAATGTGGGAGTGTTAAAATAAAAACATGACATTCTATTTTTGCTTTGTAGTTAATATTTTCCCCAATGTTTAATTTTTTCTTTAGAAAATTAAATCTTGGTGCTGGTACAGTAGTATAGCAGGACAATCCTCTGTTTGTGGCACTAGCATCCCACATGGGCACTGGTTTGAATCCTTAATGATCCACTTCCAATCTATCTCCCTGCTAATGGCCTGGGAAAGCAGTGGGGGAAGACCTTGGCCTTGGACTGTTGTACCCTCTGTGGGAGACCCAGAAGAAGCTCTGGTTCCCAGATTTGGACTGGCCCAACTCTGGCCATTGCAATCACTTGGGGAGTGAACCAGCAGATGGAAGAGCTCCCTTTCTGTCTCTTCCCTCACTCTTTGTATGTCTAATTTTCAAGCAAAATAAATAAATCTTAAAAAAAATTTAAATCTACAGAGCCCAATGACTGTTTGTTGATGCTCTATCCAGATTGTTAATATTTTGCACCATATACATTTCTATTTTCCTTTACCCATTTGTGTAGTCACATAAATAAATTACACAGAGAGACGAAATGAGGGAAGGAGAGAGAGAAAGAAACAGAAAGAGTGAGAGCGAGAGTGAGAGTGAGAGAGAGAGAGAGAGAGAGAGAGAGGTCTTCCATGTGCTAGCTTGCTCTTCAAATGAACACAATGGTCTGGGATGGGCCAGGAGCTTCATTCTGTTCTCCTCCATGGGTGGTGCATTTTCTGCTTCTTTCCCAACCATTAGCAGGGAGCAGTATCAACACTTGAGGAGCCAGCATGTGAAATGGATCCCCTGTGGGATGCAGTGTCTTAGGCAGCAGCTTTGCCTACTCCACCAGTATGCCAGTCCTGACAAAGTTTTTAAAATGATTGCATGAGAGGAAGGGAGATCTTTGAATTCTTTAAGTACATCAGCCAGGAAACCGGTTGAGAAAACTACTTAAATGCAAACTCAGGCCATTCCTGTTGGAAAGGAATGATGACTCAGAGGACAGAGGCATGGGACGGGGAATGGGCAGCGAGCCTGAACCTTAATTAAAAAAGAGTGGACAATATCGTTAGCTAAATTTCAGAACCATTTGTGGAGATTGCTTTGGGCATTTTGTTTCTTCCTTTTTGAACAGTGATTCTATCCAACCATTGTATAATTGGGTGTGTGGGGATAATAACTTGGGTTCACTGGCCTTTAGATTAGAGGAATGGAACTCAAATTACTGTACCCAAGGAACTTGTATATAAGTATGTATGCTCAGATCTGATTTAAATGGCTTGAATTGCTATCATAAGAGAATCGGACATAGAAGTCTTGGAAGGAGTGGTTGAGTGTGTTTTTCCAGTTAAGGTAGTATGAAATAGTGTAGCCAGAGGATAGATTGTGGTAATTGGAGTTTCCAAAGATGCATGAAAAGATACTGTTTATCACTGTCCAGTGTGACCTTGACACTTCTTTCACTGAGGCACAGAGCTTGGTTCAATTTTCCTGAAATTAGGTGTGCATGGGCAAGGGGTGATGGGTCAGTGGCTAAATCCTTACCTTGAATGCGCCTGGATCCCATATGTTCATGTCCAGGATGCTCTGCTTTCCATCCAGCTCTCTGCTTGTGGCCTGGGAGAGCAGAGTAGGATCACCCAAAATCTTGGGACCCTGCATCCGTGAGAGACATGGGAGAAGCTCCTGGCTTTGTATTGGTACAACTCCAGCTCTTGTGGCCTTTGGGGGATTGAAAGAGTGGATGGAAATAAAATACATATAAAAAGAAGGCAGAAAAGGAAATTAGACCTGCATGATTCCACAACAGAAGGGAGACTGCATGTAAATGGTGTTGCAGCAACCTGTCAGGGATGCTGTTGCTACAGTCGGGCCCTTCGCTCTGAAGTTCAAGTAGCTCCATGGGGAGGCTGAACGTCAGTGTTCAGGCTGACTGCCCCAGCCAAGTCCCACTAGATGTACGAGTGACTGAACCTTCAGAGGACTTCAGTCTCTGCCTGTCACGTAGCCCCAAGTTTCAAGTCTTCTGAGCTGAGAGCCACAACTACAATACAGGAGTAGGTTGTCCTTTCCTGAATTTCTGATCCACAATATGAATGTGTGACCACGGCATTTTTTGTTGTTGTTATGAGTGTAGGTTTGTAGTTACAGCAGTAGTCATTGGAACACTTAGTTTGCTTCTCATTGTGAACTTGTAAATCTTGCCTCTGAAGTTATTCTTATTCCCATTGTCTCCAAACAGCAGCTACTTTTGAAGGTAAGCAAAGTACTAGGTGTTTAGGAACTGAGAAAGGGTGGCAGCAATTACCTAAAATTTAAAAAGTGCTCAGAACTTTAACACAGCAGGTAGAGTCTGTCTATTCCAAAGTCAGACTCAATGTATTGAACACCATGCTGTACAGCAGGGTATTCAACAAATGGGAGAAAAGAGACAGAATAGACAATGATAACATTTCTGCTTTTCCTTCTGGGCCAACAGGCTGATTTTATTTATGGTGTTCACTTGAAGTTCTCAAGAAAGAATACGATTTTTTTCTGGCTGCATAGTTTCTGCATCGAACCACATGGTAGTGAACCAGCTAAAGAAGGGTTTATCTGCATTTGGATCCGGCACGCAACCCTATTATAAGCTATGGAAGGGGTGACTTGAAGGCATTTTGTCATGAATTGTGTTATCCTCCCTGTCCTTTGTTGAAGCTCGAACCTCCAGTACTTCAGGGTATAGTTTTATTTAGAGATAGGATTTTAAAGGGGTAGTTATATTAAAATCAAGTTGTCAGGCTAGGCTCTGATCCACTCTGCCTGATGTCTTTACAACGAGAGGAAATTTAGCTGCAATAAGGGACAGCGGGTTGCACAGAAAAAGCACCGTGTGAGGACACAGTGAGAAGTGGCCGTCTGTAAGCCAAGGAGACAGGCTTCTTGGGAAACTCACCCTGCTGGCGTCTTGACCTTGGAATCTTAGACTCTAGAACTGTGAGAAGTATATTCCTGTGATGTGATACTCTGTTAGGGCAGCCCTAGGGAATGACTGCAGACACCTGATGTGGCTGTTCCTTTGGGGCTGTAGAGAGGTTAATGTTCAGCAAAATTATTCCTCAATGCTATAAAAGGCTAAATATTATAATGAAAATAGACACAAGACAGCTGAACCGTGATCTATATCTATTTTAAGATGTATAGAACCTGGTTGTATTTAAACTAAAATTGAAATGTCAATGAAGTAGTCACAGGATGTGGTTAAGAACTTGCATTTATTTTTAACATATTGGTTACTCAATACTATGTCAATTAATTCCATAACGTTATAAATTGTTGCTGATGTTATGTTGGGGCTTTTTTTAAAAAAGGTTTTAATAATATTTCAATTTTATTTTCTTATTTATTTATTTATTTATTTTATTAGTTATTTTGCATTATGTGACAGTTTCATAGGCTCTGGGAATCCTCCCACCCCTCCCCACACCCCTCCCCCCTGGTGGATTCTTCCACCTTGATGCAGTATTACAGTTCAAATTCAATCAAGATTATTTCCTTGCAAACATATACCAAGCATAGAGTCCAGCTGCTTATTGTCCAGATGGGTTGAATAGTTTCTTGGGGAGACCATTTCTGGTCCGGAGTTAGAGCTGGTAGAATATCATCCCAGTCAATTAAGAGTCCCAATATAACATCAACAGCAATTTGCAACATTATGGAATTGACATGGTTTTGAGTAACCAGTATGTTAAAAAAAAAAAAAAAAGCAAGTTCTTAACCACAACCTCTGATTAGCTCATTGACATTTCAATTTTAGTTTATATTCAGGACCGGCTGCTATATACCTTAAAATGGCTATAAGGTACCATTCAGCTGTCTCGTGTCTATTTCATTTTTGTATTTAGCCATTTGTTGTGTTGAAGTCTAATTTTGCTGATCTTGGCAGATTTTAGGATAATCTAGACTGGCTTGTAACTCTAGCAAGACATTTGTCGACATTTAAGGTGCAGAACATTTTTTTGGGGGGAGTGCAGGAAAATCCTCAACACCATGGTGAGGAGTGACTAATCTTTGTGTCCCACCCAGCGAGGCATGAGCCAATCCACGCCAGCTCTTTCCTGTCAGATTCCAAGCTCTACTTTCTGTTGTTTGTCTATTTATTTTAGATTTTTTTAGTTTGTATGCTTGTTTGTTTGCTGTGAGGGGTTTTCGAAGCGATCCCTATGGTCATTGCGAGGGAGAGTGGGGGTCCAGAGGTGGAGCCAGGCTCGGACCAGAGAAAGCTCTCCTCCCTGGTCCCGAAGGACGTTTATTGTTCTTCTGTTTCTGCGGACCGCTCAGGGCTTCTGGTTGTCTTTCCGATGACGTTGGTTTCTGCATGGTAGTGTTTGGACTTCTTCCATCCCCTGTGGAAGCTCCGGTTGGGGGTGGGTGACCTCAGAGTACTCGGCCTCCCAGGGCATCCAATTCCCTGTGGCCTCCTTGGCAGTTGGGATATAGTCCTTGTTGCTCGTCTTAATAGTTTGTGGTGAAGGTCTGGGAGTCTTCATGGTTGGGATCCAAGCTTCCTCCTTACCACTTGCTCCACTCTGGAGTGCCCCCCTGCTCCATGCACATGACCTCCTGTTAAGAGGTTGTCAGGATTGCACCTAATTTCCCCCTCATGCATTGGTATAATAGTTTTACTATTGTTTGTTGCCGCTTTGAGTCTGTTGTCTATGAATTACCAGATTTGATCTTGATAGGCTATATTGTACTTTTTCCTCACTCTTTTTAATTGATCGGATTTTACTCTGTTGGCTCTACCTTCAGATCAGAGAAGGTCTCCCCAAGAAGCCGTTGAACTTATCTGGACAATAAGATGCTGGACTCTATGCTTGGTATATGCTTGCAATGAAGGAATCTCAGCTGAACTTGAACTGTAGTTATGCAACAAGGTGGAGGAATCCACCATGGGGGAAAGGTTTGGGGAGGGGTGGGGGAATCCCAGTGCCCATAAAACTGTGTCACATAATACAATGTAATTAATAATAATAAAAAAAATTACAGCACCAAAAAAAGGTGGCTTCAGGTGAAACAGCCATATAGGTGGTCTTGAACCAGAATTTTCCTCCCAAATTTGTAATTCATTGGTAGAAGAAAGACATTCAGGTATTGTGAAAATCAGTATATGGAAATGAGGGATACACTAAGTGCCTCACTACGCCATGTCAAAAATGATGAGATGATGGCTACATGGCCAGCATTTGGAGCCAGGAGGCTCAGTGTGAAGGAGGGAAGTGAATGTAGACAGTAAGGAAGTGATGAGATGCATAGTGCTCATTTCAAATTGAGTGAGATTGTGAGAGGTGGTAGAGAGGTAAGGGGGCCAGCATTCCAGATACAAGTCATCTGTGTGAGCAGAAGCAAAGTGGAAGGGCTGAAGGGCAGGGCAGAGTACCTGCTTGGGGCAGTTCAAGCATGTTGAGAACTAGGGAGACATAGGATTCAGCAGGGAGGGTGGACAGAGATTGTGAACGACCATGAGGTCAGGTACATCCCAGGGTTCTTAGGGCTGATCTGCTGACACAAGTTAACCTTCAAGTGCCCCAAAATTCTCCAGCGATAGTAGGTCGTGTTTATTCTTGAAGCCACAGGATGATATAGGCATAATATTTCATCAGAAAAATTATAATTATGGGAATAAAAGAATTATTATTATTATCATCAAATGAGTTTCTAACTTCAAGGAGGAAAAGGCAAACCATGTGGGGGGAGCAAAGTGAGAATTATCCATTTATGTAATAAATACATGTTGATTACCTCTAAGGGCCCTCTGTGGGATATAGGAATGTGAGATGTGAGCTGCTGGACTTTCAGTTACTGAGAAGCTTAGGGTGAGCAGAAGATGGAAGGATAGATATTAAAGTCACAGAGGGGAGCTGCAGTGAATTGAAAGATGATCCATGGGGGCAGCTAAAATGGAGGCTGCAGGAGCAAGACTGAAGAATGAATCCAGTGAACTCCCTTCTCCAAGGCAGAAGTGTGAGCCCGGAAATGGAAGAGGAATTCCCTGAAAGATGAGTGAATCAAAGCTTTGATATTTCAAGAGTTAATGTGTTTCTGCTGAACATATCATACACACCAATGAATTCAGATAGCTAAGCTATAAAGCAGAGCTGGTCATCATTTCTAAAAATGCTTGAAAACAAGGTCAGTTTCTTGGTAGGGGATTAGTAATATTCAAAAAGAAATATCTGTTATGCATTATATAATCTGTTAGGCACATTAAAATGAACTTTAAAGTAGGCTCAGAATCAGTTCTTAAAGCTTCTTCTTTTTACAAATCTAATACCCACAGCTAGAGGATGGACATTTGGTCAGATTCTGATGTCTGAATGCAAACATCTACCTATGGATGCTAAAATGGAGATCACTTCTCAGGAGGCTGTGGGATTTTTGCAGATGAAAGCCTCCTTGGTGATCCTTGAACAGAAGCTTCCACATCACTGATGAGGCCACAGGCCTTCAGAGAACTGCCACTCTCCCAGGTTCAGGCATGTGTGTGAGGAATATGACCACCTCACCCCCATCCCAGAACCTACATGGGCTCTATATCATGGTCCAAGTGTGATGAGTCCTAAAATGGGGCATCTAGCATTTCAAAAACCCAGAGTACTTGCCTCAGGGTTTGATATGACTCAATGTGCCTTCCTGAGAATGGATAATGTGGTTTCCCAACACCTTTAGCTAAATGAAGCTTCTGAGTTGTTGTTCAGAATAGACACATTTGTAACAGCCCTTTCAGACACTAACAGAATCAGAGCTTTGGAACAAAGGTTAGAAGCCAATATTTCAACAAGCATCCTCTAGGATTTTATTCATACTCAGATGTGAGAGCCATTGGTCCAGGACAAGTGTGAATTTTGTCAGTGTCCTCTGCGAGTCATCTTTCTCCAGCAGGTGTTCCTTGGGACTCTCCAGTGTCACCGGTCCATGCAGTGTTGTCCATCTGAGTCCCCACAGTCCTTCATCTTCCCATTGCCCAAGCATTGTCCTCTTTATTGCCTTCTCTCTGAGGCTCACTTATACACATTTCCCCCTCCCTCTTTCTTTTTTTTTTCTTTCTCCTTTGGTTCTCTGGCTCATTCTCCTGTATATCCCAGTAGATTCCAAAAGGTGCTGTGACATTGAGGAAGAGCAAATAGCAGAATAGCAAGTAAGTTGAGTTCAAAAGCTCAGATAGCAGAGTTCTGATTGAAGAAGACATTCAGTGTGATCCTGGTTGGTGTTGGTGAGGGGATGGGGATATTCAGAAACTGTAAGAATGGACTGGGAGGACACTGGGGGATGTTTGGGGTTATGGTGGGTGGCGTTTGTGCAGAGACGACATATTTAGGACACAGGAAACTCCATGAGGAAGTAAATCAATGAGGCCAAGGCAGCTGGCAGGGCAGGGCCAAGGGCTGAACGCACACCTGTCCTCTGCCCTCCCTATGATCTATGTGTGGGTGAGCTAATGAGCAACTAACTGAGACTAGATGAGCGTTATTGTGTAGTTACGTCTCCAGACACATTCCCAAGTGCTAACTCTAAGGAAGGGTTTGTTTTCTCCATTTGGCAGGCTCCAGGCTTTGAACGAAAGCAGTCAACAGATTTGACAGATCTTACAGATGATGAGTCTTAATCCTGCAGGAATGGAGGCTTTCCCAGGCAGCCCCCAATGCATACAGGTACTGAAAGTCAGGATTCCAACTGATTGTAGTGCATAGAGCCTTGGGCAAACTCAAGGGTGATTTGAAGATCAAAGCTTGTCTTGGTAGAACAAGCTATAGATAAACGTTGTGTGTGTGTGTGTGTATGTGTGTGTGTGTATTCAGGTATACTCTGCTACAGGGAAAGTATTCAGTGCATACTGGCTCTTACTTCTAAGTGGAAATGGTCTCCCATGAATCTCACATCTTTGCCTCCATTCATCATGTTTTCCCACTCAGGGAGGACACAGGGCTTGGAATTTGAGGACCCACAAGCACATCTTCATGTCAGAACACCTGGAAGGACAATTGGAGCCATTTCTCCCTCCCACAGATGCCATCCAAACTGGGTGTGGATGGGGTTCTAAGGAGACCAGGAAGTACCATTGCATTTAAAGGTTCTATTTAGCTGTACACTGCACCTGTCACTAGGAGGTGAAGTATGTTGCATAAGCCCCAAGGAGTGGGGCAGCACCTGGGTAAGAGGTGCAGAGGGGTCCTCACCCAGTAGCTGTCCTCTCCCAATTGTTGTGGTACACCAGTGTTGATTGACTTGGCACATACTTTCCTAGGATGCTTCTCTCTTTTTTGGCCTGAGTGAGGCAGAAATCTCCATTTCCTTAGAATTCCCAGATGTCTTACCTGCTAGAGGGCTGTTTTCCTTAAGATGAGGGTGGTCCTGGGAGTAGGAGGGTGCCCTGTCGTCCCTATTTTCACCTTTCAAGGTGGAAGGTATTTACTGGAGTTTGGTACAGGTGTTCTCCTTGAATTTGGATCAGAGTTTCCTGATCCTATGCAAGCTGCCTTGTGGAATCAGGGGTGAGTCCTGCGCGTTCCATGGTGGCCTTAGTGTATGTTGCAGCCCAGCCTTCTTCCTTTTCTGCCTTCCAGCACCACCACACCCCGCTCATCATTCCCTTGGCACTTCCACGCTTCCTTACTTTCCTTCACGTGTTCTCTACTTCACACTTTTATGGAGCTCACTTCCCCTTTGTAAATCTTCCCTTCAAGACCCAGTTCAAAATGTATCCTGGAAGTTCCTCTCTGCCTGCTCCTGCTTTGTACCCTCTCTTCACACTGGTTTGCTGCCCTGGGCGCACATCCCTGTTGCTGCACTTCCCCTATTGTGTCATCATTAGATGTTTACACTCATGCCTCCCCGGAGGCTGAAGGAGAATGTCACGGGTCTTTTAATGATGTCTCCAAGGCCAGCCTTGGGGCCCCAATGCCTTGAATTCACAGGGATAGTTGCTTCTTATTTCAGCAGTGTTTCCACAGTGCCAGATCTCCCATTTCTTACTGGCCCCAAAGACAAGCAACTGAAAAGAGAGATCTTTGGGTAAATTAATCTACACTGTCCTCTGCATGTAACTTCCGGCTGATTCTACAGTGAGAACCCTCTCAAGACAAAGGGACTTTGTGACTAGGTCGCTTTCTTCTCCCAGCTTTGTTATATTTATAAAGTTGCTCATTCATTCATTCATTCATTCATTCTGTCCTGTGCCTCTTCTTGATCCTTCTTCCTAAAGCAATAGTCCTCTGCTGGCATTGATCAAGGTACACTGCAGCTGGGGGTTGGGATGGGCATTTTGTGCAATAGTTAAGATATTGCTCAAGACTCCCACGTGCAATATTGGAGGGCCTGGATTCCAGTCCAGGCTTCACTTCCAATTCCTGTTGCCTGTAAATGAGTTCCTTGTGAGACAGCAGGTGATGGCTTACATGTTGTGTCCCTGCCACCCATGAAGGACATTTAGAACGAGTTCTGAGCTTCTAGGTTTGGCCTTAACTAATCCCAGATGCATTTGTGGAGTGAATTGGCAGATGGAAGATTTCTCTCTGGCTTTCAAAAAAGGCACATTATTTGTTTTTTTCATGACCTTAATAATAATATACAATGATGTGGTTGCTTTCTGTCTTACCTTATTGTGGTACAGACTAAGAACATTGGCACTGTTTAATATTTTCGCTGTAGCACCTTCAGCACCAAGTATGCTGCCTGGTTCTGTATCTGGAATGGATAAATGAATGATTAAACATGCATTGGGCCCGGCGGTGTGGTCTAGTGGCTAAAGTCCTCGCCTTGAACGCGCCGGGATCCCATATGGGCGCCGGTTCTAATCCTGGCAGCTCCACTTCCCAGCCAGCTCCCTGCTTGTGGCCTGGGAAAGCAGTCGAGGACAGCCCAAAGCTTTGGGACTCTGCACCCACATGTGAGACCTGGAAAGAAGTTCCTGGCTCCTGGCTTTGGATCAGAGCACAGCACCGGCCGTTGCGGCTCACTTGGGGAGTGAATCCATGGGACGGAAGATCTTCCTGTCTGTCTCTGCTCTTCTCTTATATCTGCCTTTGTAATAAAAATAAATAAATCTTTAAAAAAACATGCATTGTACTTTGTCAGAAGGGGTTAAGAGCAGGAGATATAGCAGAGATGAGAGTAGGAGATTCTGTTGGTTTTCAGTAGGTTCCCTGGCAAGTATAGGAGATAGATTGCACTTGTAAAGTTGAAAGATAAATGCTGAAGAGGCAGAACACATAGATTCTGGGAAGACTGAGGAGCAGATGTGGTCAGCAAAGTTGGACTTCGGGGTTGAGTTCCCACAGGGAGAAAAAGTTTGCCAGGCAAATTGGCCTGGGAAAGACATTCTAGGGAGAGGATGCTGTATGTACAACCCAGAAAAAGAGAATGGAAGAAAAAGTGGTAGTATCTGGGACATGTTGTGCAAGGGAGGCCCACGAAAGAACTGGTCTCTTCGTAGGCTTCTGGCTGGCCACTGTGAAATCGAGGGCTGTGGTTTTACTTCCTCTGGTTCCAGACTTTAAGCTATACCTGGAGAAAGTGAAGTGCATGCCCCCAAATGTCCTGGCTCCGCAGGTTCTCTTCCCGATACTTGGCTGTGGAAGGCAGAGGAGTGAAAGGCTTTTGGGATGACCTTCCTGACCCTTGAGGGAGGACTGAGCTCTCCCGGGAGGGCGTGCCGCCCTGAGCAAGTCATTCTGTGGAGGGCTACGGTGGCTGCTTTGAAAACTGTGCTGAACCAGCTGCAGGAATAAGGGCAAGGCGGGTGCAGGCAGTTGACAAGCTTTAGAAAGTGAACTTTCAGGAGGCGATATGTGCTTTTAAGGCGTGGAATGCTGGGAAGGGAAGCTTATAGTCAACCTGCTTGCTTGCCTGCCATCCCTTCCTCCTTCCTTCCTTCCTTCTTGTTTTCTGAAACAAACTCATATTGCATTTCTGTTATATGAGGAGCGCTGTTCTAGTCACTGGGACCATGGCATTAAACCAAGTAGCCCATCTCTCATGGAGCTTGCTTTCTCTGTGTGTCTGTTGGGGATACACCCTGTGAAAGAAAGCAAGGAAGTTGGGTGAGGATAAGAACAATAAGAAAAATAAAGCGAGAAGAATTCTTGTGCTGCTTGGAAGAGGGGCCAGTTACAGACTCATGGAAAAGGGGATATTTGAACAGGAACCCAAATGAAACAAAGGCAGTCCTGCAATCTCTGGGTCAGGTGAGCAACGGAAAGGAAGAGGTTGTCCTTCAAGCAGGGAGAATGGGGCTGAAAATTAGCTCAAATTTTGTGACAAGGAACTTGATTACAGTGAGGACAAAATGAAGAGAAATGGTTGAGTTTTTTTTCTTTTGTAACGGTTCACCATCCCTGGACTTGCCTTCTATTCATGCTGTGGCATGATTGATTTGGTCGGGATTTTTACAAAACACAGTGAAGGAGTCACAGTCTTGATTTTTGCTTCCTCAAAACAGCAGCTTTGTTCTTATACTTCCCCTGTAAAAGTAGTTACAATTTTGTGCATTTTTGAGATTAGGAATCAGAGACTAGACATTCTCAAAACTGAAAGCAGAAACAGGCATTTTAAGAGCCAAGATCTTGGTTTGCCAGAGACAAATCCCTTTTGAAGAATCTATCCCAAATAATAGACTGTTAAGAAGAGTTTGGCCACCAGAGACTCTTTCCCCTCACCCCTGAGGCTAGTTATGGGTGCCTGGAAGGGAGATGGGGTGAAAGTGAGGGCAGGAGATTGCAGAGACAAACTCAGGGTCCCTCCCTACTGTAGGGTGAGACGGTGGGAGGGGCTGGGGCCTGAGAATCTAGGCCATATGATAGTCTCAGGGAGGTGGACGATGTACCACTGCTGGTGCAGCAGAGGAAAGTTGCAGCTGTCTTGGCAGTTGGGCTGATGATCCATCAAGAGGAAGAACTCAGATGTACCCCTTGGGGAATTCAGGGGATCAGAATTGGCGGAGTGATGGCTTTTATACTTTGAGGCTTGGAAGATGCAGATACAGTGAGAATCACGTGGACCAAGGGTTGGAAAGCAGTTGAGCATCAGCAAGTGCTGGAGACAGGCAGGTGGCTGGAAGACTGAGGGCAGCTGCCAGCATGCATGAGCTCCTGTTGTCTGCAGCATGAAAACACCCTGTATTGTTGATGCCACTAAGAGCCAGGAAGAGCATGCAGAAGAATATGACAATGGTCATGTTTCAATTTGAAGTCACTACTGTTTGTCGCTTCCACGGACCAGTTTAAAATTTTTCTGCCAAGAGGTGGAATCAATGCCTGAAATAGAAGATGAGCTCCAGAAGAGTAAAGAAAGTCATGATTATTTTTTCACATATGAATCATGTAGTTTGCAAACTATATGTATTTTTATCTACTACATGCAAGAACTCTATGGAAGGCATTTTGAGATTATGTTAGGTGCTTCATAACTATTTCTTATGCTGAATATTTAAACTCTTGGTAAAATGCACGAAGTTGAGCAAATGGGAGATATTCTGTTTTGCTCTCTCAGCTCCCAAAGCCTGCTCTGAGAAGTAGGAATGCTATAAAAAGAATTATGCCTCTCATGCTGTGACATGGTGGATGACAAAGACCCTGGATGCAGAGGACTAGGAGGTACCACCTTGGGTACCACCTGACACTGTTGGGATATACTAGAGTGCTTGTTCCTGCTGTTTCTATTCCCATTGCGTGGAAATCAACATGAAAGCCGTGTAGAACCTCCAGGACTCCTCTCATGCCTTCCTGTGTTTTCTCTTAACAAGATACACTGAAGCCTTCAGCTTCCTAACTTGAAGTTCTGGGAACCAAATCTGTCTGGATTCTTTCTTCCTAGCTCAACTACTTTTGAAGGCAGTGGGTAGCAGTCTGCATGCATTCAGATTTCCTAGAACCTTCTCCATCTCCATAGAGACAGTGTCTTGGAGATGGCTTCCCTTAGCTGCCAGAACCCCATGGGAGTGGAGAGGGCTCCACAGAAAGCAAGAATGCCAACGTGTGTGTTTAAGCCAGAAACAGTGGGAGTGGGGGTTGACCTGTAGTTGCTTGGTGATGTGTTTTCCTCCAGAGCCAGATTTTGCTTTCTATTTTTGTCTTCTTTGTCCCTCGAGGCATTACCATCCAAGTGCTGCTGCCATTGAGGCCCAGAGAGTGAATCAAAAGACTGTTTCAGTCCGTAGGGGATTACCTACACTATGTTCACAAGAGCCTGGTGAGGTGCGTGAATCACCAATTTGCACCCCCTGCTTAGAAAGACTGGAAACATTATTTGGTGGGCAAGATAATTAAAATAGCTTGATTGAAAAAAGAAAAACTAATTTGTTGAGGTTTTTCTCTGTGCAGAAGAGATGGGCTTAGGGTTCCCAGAACTGCCTGGAATTCCTCTTGAGGTCAAAAGAAGAATGACTTCATTGAATTCTTTCCTTCAAAGGAAAATTTGGTTTGTGTGTGGTGTGGTATCCTAATATAGGGCTTTATTTTTATTTTTAGAAATATCCATCTGAATGCAATGATTCCCCTTTATGGTCAGTTTTGATTTTTCCTGCCAGAGATAACCATTTGATTATGACATTTGCAAGCAAAGGGGAAGACATTGTTTGCTCCAGGTTATTTTAATAAAGTAATGTTTATACTCGTAGTGTAAACATATGATAGTGATGTAGTGTTCCATGGACAACAACCTGTGGCCAGTACTATTTCTTTGCTGTGTATTGGTGACCCCTTTCTGCTCTAGAAACAGGTGTTCTTACCTGAAATGGAGTGGGACTTTATTCTGTTGGTGATCATGGCCAAGATAATAATGACCACTGCTAAGGAGGGAAGTAAATCGCTCCCCACAGCTGATAAAAGATGATGTTAATGGCTGTTTTGCCTTGGAGATATTTATTTTTCATAACTACAGTAGAAGATGTCATATCAACACAATGTAAGTATTCAGAAGAGGAAGCAAGGATGGGGAGGTATTGGTTTACCTAAATTCCCGTATCTAATATACACCCAAAATGACATTCAGAGCCAGATCTAATATGACTGTACATATAGTTAACCATTACACTGTCCTGTTCCTCATTCTTGGGTTTATCTTATCAGAAAATCCCCGTAGTGGTTCAAAATGTGGTCTTTGGGTCAGCATTATGATTATTATATGACTACTAGCATCACCTGTCAACTTGTTTGAAATGTAAATTCTCAAGCTGTTCTAAACGTTGGATAGGGAATTCTGGCAGCTTAAGCTTGAACATCAATGTTGCAAGCATCCTCTGGTTTGGGGCTTCCTGAGACAGAGCTGTGTCTATTCTATAGGCAGCCAATGCTCTCTGCTCTCTTAGTTTAATTACATTAGTTGGAAGAAAGGTTCTTCCTCATATAGCAATACAATTTGCTTTCCCTCGATGTTTAGGTATTGGTCCTACTGCTTTCCTTTGTCACCATGATGACTGGTGCACTTAAGACTTAGCGATTAAGAGCAAAAACTTACAGAGAGATGAAGAAGAGCTTGATGGAGCCTATACAGTTGGAATAGCAGCTGCCTTTTTTTTGTGCATTTATCACAGTTACTTTCCCCTTTGTCCCACAAGTAAGATAGAACAGAAGCATTTTTGAGAAAGAGAAATAAGAATGACAAGTCAAAGTTGTTTAGGAAGTAGTCCTGTAACAACCCTGGGTCCGGAAGATCTTCTGTTTCCTCTAAAGTCACAGGTAGAATGTAAAATTCCTCCTGATAAGCAAAGTGGGTCATTGAAATTTGATAAATTTTGACAGAACGCTGAGCACAGGCTGATTACAATAGCTGGGAGAATTCAGAAGACTAAGAATATGCTGTAGTAAGTGGGTCATTGAATCAGTGACCATGGAACTAAAAGTGGCATTCTTGTAATTCTCTATTAACCTGGGTACTTGGTAGAACAGATCCTGTTAAATGTCATATTTGGAGAAAAGGAGTGAAGCTAAACGGGTGTGAGCAAGGGATGGAGAAAATGAATACAAGAGGCTGTAGTGAATGGCCTGTCACTTAGTGTGTCCAAACTGTTTCTGCTGAACCAACTTGGTAAAGCCAGACGACTGCATTGCTGAGTGGTTCTCAGGGCAGGAAAAACATCTGTCAATTGGTGTCCATCTTAAATATATCAGTGCTTCACTTCATGCAGTGTTGGCTTCTGCCAAATATATATCTCACTCATGTGGACTCCAGTTTGGGTTGTACGGAATACCATGCCTTGTCTTCAGGACAGGAGGCAAGAAGCTCTTGGTACAGGCACAAGATGAGCACTGTTAGATTTTTACCTGTGTGAAAATAATGAGAAGACAAGCAGAGCTGGTGGCCTTAACTCTGGCTGAAGCAAGAGTCAAGTGAAACTGGCAGGAGTTGAGCTGCATGTAAGACTTCTGATACAGGTCTTCTGATGCAATTCTGAAAAACAAAATTATGTAACTCGTACACTATGTAGTTGATGACTAAGAGTTCTCTTTATTAGACAAAATAATGACAAAGGATGTAGTTCCTAGCATGTCATACATGTTGCTTTTGTACAACAAAATCCATGTGAGGTATTTGCTACAGTTATTGGGATGCTTAGGTAACCTGCATTATATATCAGAGCACCAGGTCTAAGTCCTGGCTCCGCTGTTTTTCCAACTTCCCGTGAATGCTGTGTGAGGCAGCGTGTCCCAGGTCAAGTACTAGAGTCCTGCCATCAAGTGGAAAAATTCAAAGGAATATGAATGCTGGGCTTCAGTCTGGCTAAGCCTTGATGGTTGTAAGCATTTGGCAAATGAACCAGCAGATGGAGAACCCTTGTCTTTCACTCTCTCTCTCTATGCCTTTCAAAGAAAAATTAAAATAAATAAGTGTAATTTTTTAAACAGGTGTGTCCTGGGAACCGATAGAAGGACTGCGGCTCCAATGCCTGACGATTCCTTATTTGCAATCTGACCACTGCAAAACATGGGCGAAGAACAAACTCTGGTGTTTGTATGTGCTCAGAGAGGACAGGGCAAATCTGTGCTGCGGGACAGGAACAAGTGCATTTGTATCTACAAAGCTTGCATTCCGGAACTAAGCACAATGTGCGTGTGACAATAGCAAAAACAACACAAAGTCATTTTAGTCTAGAGACCTTGGAAACTGGAGAGGTGAAGTCAGGAAACTCTAAACACAAACAACAATGGAAAATTTTTTGAAGACAGAGTCAGAGAGGAATCCCAAATGCTATTTACTGATGTCTGCTACGGACTCCTGAACTGTGCATGGGGAAATAGATCTAAAAGCTCCAGCAAAGTGCAAAGAACCGCTGAGCAGAGATCAGAAGTGTCAGACAGGAAAACAGAGCTTATCGTTTAAGTCAAGTCAAAGAGAACTGTGTGCTAAAACAAGAGCAATGGAGTTCTTTGTAAAAACATGACAGAATCCAGATGTTCCAAAATCTAACATTGACAATGTCCACCATAGACTTCAACATGGCTCGACACATGAATTCAAAGACAGTAAAGCACTTTCTCAAGAGAAGTGATAAATTATGCCACACCCTGAAATTAAGGAGTTGTTAGGTCTGTGGTCACACCACCTTCAATGTACCCAGTCTTATATAAAAAGTTGTTGGAACCAATAGACAATAGTTTTATTGCACTATTATAACCCACCTTCAATGAAGTAAAAGCCAAATATGGTTTGAAAGTGGAAAATTTTTAGCTACTATGGAAAATATTGCACCGTTCTTTTCAGTACATACCTTTGAATGTAAATATCATAATATTTAGATATTAACATTGTGCAAGTTCTTTTGTAATTGTCAGAACTTTAATATTGTTTTTTTAAAATAGAAATGTTGGGCCCGGCACAATAGCCTATCTGCAAAAGTTCTCACCTTGCATGTGCTGAGATCCCATATGGTCGCCAGTTCATATCCCAGCTGCCTCACTTCCTATCCAGCTCCCTGCTTGTGACGTGGGAAAGCAGAAGAGGATGACCCAAAACCTTGGGACCCTACACCAATGTGGGAGACCCTGAACAGGCTCTGGGCTCCTGGCTTTGAATCGGCACAGTTCCGGCCATTGCAGCCACTTGGGGAGTGAATCAACAGATGAAGATCGTCCTCTCTGTCTCTCCTCCTCTCTGTATGTCTGAGTTTCCAATAAAAATAAAATAAATCTTTAAAAAATGACCTGTGTTGGCAATATCAAATACAGGATTTTGTTGTTGTTGTTGCTTAATCTTTATTGGAGGGCCCAGTGTGGTAGACTAGTGGCTGAAGTCCTTGCCTTGCATGCACCAGGATCCCATGGGTGCCAGTTTGTGTCCTGGATGCTCCATATCCCATCCATAAATCTGGAAAGGGAGATTTATGAGGAGGAGAGGAAGAGAGAGAGAGAGAGAGAGAATGAATCTTCTATATGCTGATTTACTTCCCAAATGGCTGTATGGCCAGAACTGAGCTGAACCAAAGCCAGGAGTCAGGAACTTCTTCCTAATCCCCCACGTGGGTGGAGGGTCCCAAGGCTTTGGGCCATCCTTAACTGCTTTCCCAGGCCACAAGTAGGGAACTGGATAGGAAATGGCATGGCTGCGACAGGAATTGGCATCCATGTGGGAGCCAGCACATCGCACTAATGTTTGTGATGGATAAGCTCCAGTGCTGGTCCTATGGATCCCGAAGTTGTCTTCTTATCTTGCCAAGCAAGCCCAAGTGAATCATTATTAAAGTGACAATCAGGAGTAACCAGTAACTGTACAACTGATCACTTAGTGAACTCAGACGCCACCATTACTTTAATTCTTCTTGTTTCCTCTTGGTATTTAACACAAGAACTGATGGATTTTGCCTGTTACTATTAATTTACCCAGAAATGCAAATCTTCATTTCTGTATGTTATACTTCAGATGTTAGGTGAATTTGTGCCAATGCAAGAGTTCTCATTTTTGCACTAAATTATAGGCTGCAGTTTGATCTGGAATCTTTTTTACACTATTAGGTCAAAGACTAATTATTGGACATCCTTTGAGGTTGACTCAACGTATGGATGGCTGTAGACTCCCGGACTCTCTAACTCTTTAAACTGGAGCATGCATTCACATTCATGCAGAGTTTCCAGAAAGCTCCCCCTTAGCTTGATTTCAACACAATCAACTTCTAGATCCTCGTCTTCTATCCAAATCCTTGCCTGAATTGCAGTGGATGAGGACATGAGAGCTCTGCTTTATATTGGATTCTCCCTTATTACTTACACGTAGCCAAGTTAGAAAAAGGAAAGTGCATGTCCTCCCTACTCTAAAACTTACTTCAGTGTATTAACCAAGGGTATATAACAACAACAACAAACAAACCCACGCAACACACACAAAAATGCTTGCACAACACCAAAATAAGTAAATTATTGTTTTCTAAATATATTATTTCTGTGACAAGGAAATGAATACCTTTAATTCCCTAAAGGAAAAAACACCTTCGCAATCAGGTGATTTCCTTTATGTTTGTTTTCTACAAAGGAAATATGTGAGCAAGGAGTCATCGCAAATCCTTTTTCAGGAATAAAGCATGCTTCAGCTCCTCTCTTGGCTTCCTGGCTAGAACGTCTCCATTTTTCATGGGAAAAGTAAGCAAAAAGCTAAATAATTCCAGCTACCACTGCAGAGCACAGCTCTTAACAACACCATCCTCACTAACTTTAAATCCAGTCTAGAGGCAAAATACGGTGCCCACCGGCACACATTTGGTACAGGCCAGGGGCAGGCCGGTTGTACAGTTACTGGTTATACTATTGACACAGAAAATAAAGTCTAGACTTACACTGTCACTTCCTTTGTGTCTCTTCCTCTTGTTGTATCACATGGTCCCTTTATCACCTCACAGCACAGCTTTTCTCTGTATTCCTGATTGTCAGTTTAATAATGATTCAGAGTTCAATATGTTAGTAACTATTCCTGAGTGGTATATGAGAACTCTCAATTTCTTTTTTTTTTAGTAAGGGACTGAAGAGTAATGAAGGATAAATGATACCCTGTATATGTTAAATAAATAATATGTAGCATCTAATAGGCACTGAGTGAAGTGCAATATCAGTCAAGAGTGTGATTGGTAGGAGTATCCACACCATCGGGCAGCGTTAAATCCCTAGAGGATGGGAATCAATTTTAGTTGTTTTCGTTTAAGATTTCTTCTATGTATCTGAAAGGCAGAGTTACAGAAAGAGATTAACAGGTAAGTCTTTCATCTGCTGATTCATTCCCCAAATGACTATAATGACAGGGTCTGGGCCAGGCTGAAGCCAGGAGTCAGGGGCTTCTTTGGGGTCTCTGATTTGGGTATCCCACCTGGATTCAGGGGTCCAAGCACTTGGGCTAGTCTCTTTTGCTTTTCTAGGCACATTAGAAGGGTTCTGGAAGGGCTATACTGTTGGAATAATATCGGAGGAAACGGGAGAAAACCCTGAGCCTGTGGAATGGTATAGTGAAAAAAATACATAAAATAAGTGAAAATGAAAAACCATCACCACCACCACCACAACAAAAAGAAGCATTCTGGATCAGAAGTAGAGTAGCAGGACTCAAACTGGCACCTGTGTGTGATTCTAGCCCTGCAAGTGGCTGCTTAACTTGCCATGCCACAGTACCAGCCCCTAACCACTGCGTTTTAATATGTAGTAGAATGAGTAGAATACATTCACAATCAAGATCTAAATATCAGAATTATATTTGTTGCAAGTGAAAAAAAATTTGACTCAACTGTCTAAAAAAGGGAAAAAAGAAATGATGCAGTGATCCTGAACCAATATATTATCTGCATGATATATTCCTTCAGTGCGTTTCCTCTTGGGTAAGCCTTTCCCCAGGTTCAAGCTTCATGCATGGTTCACTGATAGCTCTTCAAGTTGGGTATTCTCACACCATCGTGCATGGGAGAGTAAAGGCAAGTTTGCATCCCATTATTTCCAGCAAAGGTGGTGAAGTTCATTTGTAGTGGATTGGCTTAGGTCAGATGTCTTCCCCTCCTCTCTCGAAACCATCATTAGAGCAAGAGGAAGTAAGACCTGATGGATTTGAGCCAGTTGGCATTCATGCTAGAATTGAGAATAGCTTTCATGTCAACCGAAGTATATGGATTATTCTCAAGGAGAATCTGGAAGCTGCGCTACTGTGGGAAATTCACATATGTCTAAAACACCATGTAAAGAAACATTCAAATGTTCACACAGTTTTAGAAACAGATCTCGAATCATGTAGTCCAATATTATTAATGAGGAGCTTGATGGGAACTCAGGGAGTATGTAGCAATAAGATTTTAATATTTAAATGCTTTTGTACAGCCAAGAAATTAAATTGTATTTGGCCTCAAAAGACTAAGCTGAAATCCAATTTAGGAAATTTGAACAAATAACCTAAAGGCAAAGCGTTTTGATGATTGCAGCTATCTAATCCTGGAGTAGAATAGTGTGTTTCTTTAAAATATTAGGACATAAGGAATATTTCCTGTTTCTCAGGAAATTGTTATTTTCCTATTTCTGGAATTATTCAAATGAGGCTAAAGTAATTTTAAGAATGTTATAGACGAGAGTTAAGAGTTGAGTGAGGACTGGACCAGATGAATGCTAACACCTCTTTCTAGTCAGAACATACTACTAAAAATCTTTATCCAATGTCCACAACAGCGTCACTCCTAACAGCAGAATAGTGGAAATAAACCAAGCATCCATTATATGAGGAATGGCAAACAAAATGTAACAGATCCAAATGATACTACACAGAAATAAAAATGAAGTGCTGATACACGCCATAATGTGGACATACCCTGAAAACACTACGCTAAGTGTAAGAAACCAACCACATATTGTAGAATTCTGGTTTTATGGAATGTCCACTGCAGGATACTCTCTATAGGCAGATCATGGAGGAGCCTCAAGGAGGCTGCTGCTTTGTTTAAAAACACAATGAAAGAATAGGAGAACAGAACTTAATCCCTGGCGGAATGAAACGTTGGCCTCTCCTATTGCGATGGAGGCCGGCAGAGAGAAGCCCAGCATTAAGTGGCATGGCCTAGGGAGAAGAGACGAATTGGGGTACAATTATGTCCAACACTGAAATGTTCAGGGCATACATCCACTAACAAAACAGTGGGCATCTGACAGTGTGTCAGGATGTTTGGCAGTGTTTCTTGTAATGGAAAATGAAGTGCTTGGTTGAGTATTCTGAGGCAATACCATCTCTGTCACACCTGGTGTGTGGACAGATGCACATGTAGCCTGATCCTTCTGGGTGAGCCCTTACTGCTATATACAGACAGGTAGAGGGATAATTTTTCTCTGAGCTCTTCTATCTCCTGTTAAAATGCCCATTTTCCTAATGTCTGCATCTTTTAACATAATATCTTTCTCCTCTTTTCATTTTACGCTTACCAGTAGGCTTTCTCTCTGCTTGGAACAGGCTATATTATTTTATATTACTATTAATAAGTCAGTTCTTGACTTTTATATTTCATTTATTCTTCCCTTGGGGCCTTTATGACCTTATCATAAAGATTTCTTAGGTATAAATGTGAAAATTTACTTGCACATTTAAAATGAAAGAAACCATTTTATCAGTTGCTACTAAGATAAAAAGTCTATACAATAAAAATGAGTACAATGCATTTTGACATTTATTTGGGCATTTTATGTCATAAAAAACCTGAAGCATCCTTGGAAGTCCTTTTATTTTTGCTTTGTATTCTCCTTGGTTCTTTAAAGCAGTAAGTTTCCAGGGTACAAAATTTTGAATTATGTGTCTGAAGTGCAGGATCTCACACATGCACACGCATACCAGAGAGAGAGAGAGAGAGAGAGAGAGAGAGAGAGAGAGAGAGAGAGAGAGAGAGAGAGAGAGAGAGAGAAATTGATTGAGAGAGACTATATCTTGTATCTGCTGGTTTACTCCCCAAATGCCTGCAATAGCCTGGCTAGGTCAGGCTGAGGCCAGGCACTTCATCTTTAAGTCATCTACACAGGTGATTGGGCCCTAAGCACTTGTCATCTGCTGCCTTCCCAGCTGCATTAGCAGGAGGCTGCATCAGAAGAGCAGCAGCTGTGGAGAACTGATGCTCTGATACAGGAGGTACTGCGAGTGACTGTTTAATCCACCGTGCCAGAATGATGGCCATTGTGTTCTGGCTTATCCAGGATTTGTCCAGGGTATGTTTTAAATTTCTCACCAACCTAAATCTGATGCTGGTTTTCATGTTCATTCAACTGCATGATTATTCACTCATTCAACAAATATTTACTGAATATCTGCTAAATATGTCATGCACCTTACAAGACGCTGGGCATGTAATGATGAATAGCAGGGGTTGCTTCAAGTTGCATAGGAATACAGTCTTGCAGCAAAGGCAGATGCTAGGCAGTTTTGGACACAAATCTGAAAACTAATTGCATGGAGCCAGGAGCTTATTGTAGCTCTTGCATGTGATTGCAGGGTCAAAAGGCCATTGCAATGGACCCAATAAACTTTTTTTTTAAAGGAAAAGATTGCAAAAAATGAAAATTAACGGTAAGTTTATTTTGGTATAGAAATTTTTGATATCCATGGAAACCACAATATACATTTTCCATGAAATTTTTGAATCCCATTCACACGAGGACAAAAGATTGTATGTATACATTGCAGTGATGTAAACAAAATCAAACAAGACAGAACTCCACACAGCTGCATCATCAAAACCTAACCTGAAACTCCACTCATGCCTCTTTCATTCTCCAAAGTCAGATTTCAAGAGAACTGATTTTGTTTTTCTTGAGCATCTGTATATGTTGTTCTCGATGCAGAAGCTCTTACAGGTGCTACATCCAGTTAAGGGAGGCATTTTATTTTCCTTACAGGTATGGCAGATCCTTCCTTGGAATCTAGGCAGCACGGGTCGTAGAATTAGCAATCCCTTCTTTTCTGATAGCCAGTCTAGTCTTCTGCTCAGACTTGGTGGAACTCCTGCATTCTACATTCCTGGAGATTTTCCACCAGTGCAGGAAATTTCCATAAAGCCAGAGGCCCTGAAGGGAACCATGGAAATGGCAGGCCCTCTCTGGGCTGTGTGCTTGGCCCGTGAACTAACTCGTGTAGGATTCTTGTTCTGCGTTTCTTCTTTTCCAAAGGGGAAATTAATCAACCCCTGCTCATGCTTCTCTCACTATAAAGTTCTCAGCACGAGCAGGATTGAGTTGACGGTCACTCCAAGGTCACTCCAATGTTGAGCTCTGCTTAGACTTCAAAACGTTTTTCACTTTTCTATTTATGAAACACTTCACATATTCTGCATAGACAGGTTTAATAGTATAATGATACTTCCCACCCATTTTCCCTCCCTCCTCCCTCTCTGTTCCCACCCCTCTCGCTCTATGCTTAATTTTCTTTATAATTTTCACAATGACATGCCAACTTACTTGACACTCACAAGCCTAACCATCCATCATAGAATTCAGCAAATATCAGTATCAAGCAGACTTTTTTTTTTTTTAAGGAAGATCATATCTAGTATTAGGAGCAGCATCCCTTCTTATTTTGAGGTTTTTTAGCAGAGGACTGAGGTAGCGTTTTGCATAGCATTTTGCTAGAAAGAAAAGAATACGAAGAGCCCCGGAAACAGGGACAGAAGTCACCCACTACACAAAGGAAGTTGAGCCTTTGAGGAGCATTACCGTCTGAGCGAGGCATTGCCAACCCCAGAAGCGTAATGCCAACCCCTGCTTCCTGATTCTTTCGTTGACGGAGCACAACTTTGCCCCTGATCTGGTGGTGACGTTGAGTGAAGGTTTCCTTTTTCTGTCTCCTTTTCCTCCTCTGCACCTGCACGCACTGCCTCCTCATGCCTTTTATTTACTCCTGTCTGCAGTGACAAACCCTCTTGATGTGTCCCAAAGCCGCTTGCACAACTGCCTCTCTGGTATGGTGCCTCTTCAGTCACGTCTTCTCTTGCCCTATATTTATATTTGACTCTGTTCTCTTTACTTCCAACAGATTCCAAAGGTGCAAAGGTAGAGAGGAGAGAACAATGATCCCCGAATATATTCTTTACTCAGATCCCAATTTTGTCATTTTTCTATATTCCCTGTGTCTATCACTTTTTTTCTTTTTCTGTCTATCTACAGTAGTATTTTAAAGCGAATTCTGTTGCTTTCTCATCCCAGTCACTGTGGTCACCTTGTCACATCCTCATTACTTGTCACCGGCTTGATCCACACTCACAAATCACTGGTCTTCTTCTTTGTGCACTGGCCTCCTAGTTAGCTTCTGCTCAAAATTGCTCAAAGGGCAGTCCTCTGAGTGTCTGCCGGGGCTCTGCCTTACTCCGCGGGTCCCATTCCCTTCTGGTTTCCCACCTGCGTTCTCTGTTCCGGCCATCCTGGGATCCTTGTCTCCCTAGTTTTCCCCTCTTGGGACCTCCTGATAGGTTTCTTCTACCTGAAGAAACAGCAGACAGATGCGTTCCCTGGATGCGTGCACACTCCACCCTCTGATCTCTTTGGAGACAGCCTTATTCCAAATCGCAACAGTGCACCTTGTGCTTGCATTTCCTTTTCTTCCAGGGCACTGCTGTCTTTCCCCAACCTAGCACCCTTGTGTCGTGGAATACATCGTAGAAAGAGGGGGGAGATCAGCCCCCTCAAAGTGTGGAGATTTACAAGCGTAGCATTTTGCACTCCTGACTTGCATCTTTAGCTGGCCTGCTTCCCTATGTTAACTCTGGGAAGTGAATAAGAAGGGAAGGTGATGGAAAGTTCCAAAACAGAAGGACATTTGGAAGGGCAGTTTGAAGCATGGACTCTTCTAAGCTGTGACCTTCCATCGTACCCTTTGACATCAGCAAACGCCTGGCACTCTACCTCGAAACCATTTCTCGACTCACACCTCTGGTGAGCTATATTTAACTTGTGTCACTGTAGCTTCTGCTCAGCTCTGGAAAAAAGCAGTGAAAAATCTCTGAAGTGTCACATCAAAGAAAATTGGGCCTGGCCTCTTGGGCCCTGGGAGCAAGGCTGCTGACAACAGTTGAATGGTATGTCATACTGCCCTCAAATCAACACGCACCGGGTCTTACTCCTGTCGCCGCTGCACAACCTGCTGCTGAGACCCAGGGGGAAATTACACACTGACTGTCCCAGAGCCAGGCCTGCAGGAAGCTGAGAAACTCACCCTGGCCAGGCTGGCCTGGATGTTTGAGCTCAGAGCTCTCTGACCTGGAGCTACCAAACATCTCTGCAGAGGTTCTTTGCGAATCCTTGTTAATCATACTGATTTCTCAGTATTCTGAATCGGAGTCCTTGGAGACAGAGGACCCTTACCTTTATAAGCAGCCCTCATGTGGTTGAAGACCGTTCCCTGCCAGGGTTAGGGATCTGCTGCTCTTCCCAGATGTTCTTGAACAGTCATCGCTGTCTATTTCCAATGGCTCATTTATTGTGCACTGAATCCTAACCACAAATAATGTCCTCTGCGAGAGGGCCTTGTGCTTTTGCTGTCAATCTGATCTGTTCTGCAAGCTCCATCCTTCAGGCATAACTCGTATATTTCCTCACGAAATGCTCATGGTTCTCACCACCTCCCTGGACACGGGCAATCCAACTCTAGAGGGGTGAGGTAATGTGCTATTTGCAGGTGCAACTATGGGAGTCTCTGGGAGGCCCTGAGTGATAAGGGGCCTTCAACATGAGTGGAGGTGGAACCACATCTCAATTGCATTTAGCAGCACTTAGTCAGGAAGAGTGCCAGGTGCAGTGTGAAGGGTTATTTTGGGGTGGCTTAGGGAGGGGTGAGTTTCTACAGAAGCATGCTCTAATAACAGCGTGTGGTCCTCAGGTCCCTTCCTGTGGTGAGACACATCTAATGTAGCGGCAGCATTTAAAAGAATCTTTGTATGGGAACTGCGGGTTTGAAGCTTGGTTTTATAACTTCATTCTCTCTGCATTTACTCTTTTGAATACAGAGTAGACAAATAGCAGAAAGGAGACCCCATTGGCAGGTCAAGGATTCCTGACTGTAGAACTAATCTCATTGTCATTCCATGCGTCGTGGAAGAATGAATCACCTCCCAACCGTTTCATACTGATTGTGGGGTGTCTCTGACACAATGACCCCTGCGGTAGCCTGTTGACTATGTGTTTGTCTCTCCCATTCCTGCCACTACACTGTGGACCTTTGCAGGTAGGACTTACATGCTAATTTGTTCATCAGTTCTGTGAGCTATTTATTAGGCACCTGCTGTGGTTAAGGCACCCTACTTTGTGGACTTTGGGTTTGATAAGGTAAATCCACAGAACAGGGCAGGGGTCAGAGGGCAGCGGTGACCATCAACACCAGCTCAGGGTTGGAGCACATGTACTTAAGCACTTGAAAAATGTAACTCAATTTGGTCATCATTATAATCGTACGTGGTACAGTGACCTTTCTGCCTGGCCATTAAGTGGAGGCTGAACTTCTGTAAAGCTGGGAGTCATGAACCATGTCTAAAAATTGACTAACAAAAACATTTAAAATTAGAAATGACATTGATCATAGAAATAGAGACTAAGAAGTACATTTCCTATAAACTATGGTATAATATCAAGAAATTCAACCACTCTCAATTGCTATTTTCATAAAGCCCTTAGTTAAAGTACTCTTCAGATGTAGTTATAAAACGCTTCCGGGGTCTGTTGGGCTCTGATAATTACAGTCAGAATTTTTATCCAGGGGAGGCAAAATTAAGAGACACATCCACTCAAAAAAAAAAAAAACCAGCTTAAATGGAGAATTAATCCACTTTATGTGTGTTTTGAATTGCCTTCAAAGCTGGGGGCGTTGTTCGAAAGTTCAGGAGGGGATATAGAAGAGATGGCCCTCTAACAGGTAGGTGTTTTATATTTTTTGCTCACCGTTAGACCAGCTCTTAAGTATTAAGTGCTTAATGAAGTCTTGTTAAAGGAATGAATAAGCAAAGAGAGAAGTGCAGATAAAGTATGGTTGGACAGATAAAATAAATACTCAACTATATATGTGTACTCAACAACATATATATGACTGGCATGTAACAATATATGTTCAATATATATAGATAATAATATATATACTCAAGTATATATGTATGTGTGTGTGTGCAGAGTGGAAAAACAGTTTAGTTACAGGCCTCAGTAAGAAGGAGATAGAATAAAAACCAAGTAGAAAAAAAAATAAAAGAAAAGAGAGGTAACAAAAGCCAGGCCTACTTGGCCCCAGGGGCTTTGTGTCTCAAAGCCTGTGGAATATTTCAAATTCTGCTTCGAGCATATATCCCCTCCCAACCTGCTGTATGATGTCATCAAGCTTTTCGGCACAACAGAGGTGATACTAGAAAAGAAAGGACACGATCCTTCAAGAATTTGGGACAGACAGCTGAAGGAGAGAAGAGGTCAGAGTTTTTCTGGAAGTCTGAGCTCTCTTGGGCAGGGACCCTTTGGAAAAGGCTCTTCTTTACTGTCTGAAGGCTGTGCCTCTCCACAGGGCCATTGCGTAGTGTTTGCTGTTGGGTCCAGCTTGCTGCTTGACCTAGCTCTGCCAGTGCTGGGTGTGGCGTTTTCTGTGTGTGTGGGAGAGGATGACTGTCCATGGAACAAGACCTGTCTTGTCCTTTCTGATGCCTTTGTGAGGAACTTGTCTGTCCAGGACGGCTTCCCTGAGGAGGATTCGTCCTTTGTAAAGCATGCAGTGGTTCTACCTCAGTTTGGGAGGCCTCACCCACCTCTCTCCAGAAGAATTTATGACACTGTCTAGTTTGTTTATCTGGTTTTCATATGGATTTGCATATAGTGTTAAATTGTTGATGAATCTTGTGTTGACGGCTCTAGGGCTTTGCCCAGCCCGTGGGTCAAGTAATCACAGCACATAGTAGGGGTTCATTAAGTCTCAGCTTTGCTGAACTTCACATTCTACGTTCTTCTCTTTTTCATGTGATGGTCGTATTATTCCCAAGTTAGTGGGAACTTCATTTACATTAAAGAGCCTCTGTAGAGCAATTGTATTGTCCATTTGAAGATCTATTCAATCCAATGTGGCTGGATGAAGGAGAGCTTAATATTAATTTTCTATTTTCTTCTCCAGCTTTGTTAAGCTAAGTTGACAAAAATCACATGTGTTTAAGGAGTATAACATGAAGATCTGTCATACATATACATGTGTATTGATGATCCCAGTCAAATTAGCATTTCACTGCCTCTCAGATCATTGTCATGTCTTTCTGTGGGTAGCATACTAAGATTTACTCTTGGCAATTTTATAAAAAACAGTATTGTTAACTTTAATTACCATATTGGAAACTAGCTCCTCAGAACTTACCTGTTCAGTTTCATTTTTTACAATTTGGAATCCAGTTTTCCCAACATCATTTATTGAAGAGACTATCCTTTTCCCAGTGTGTATTCTTGGCATTGCTGTTGCATGTTTATTGACTGTGTGTGTATGTGTTTCTGGGCCATCTATCTGGTGCTGTTGGTCTGTGTATCTACTTCCATGCCAGTGCCAGACTGTGCTGATCCCTACAGCTCGGCAGTACACTTTGAAGTCAGTGTATACAATACCTCGAGTTGTGCTTTTTTTCCCTCAAGATTTATTTGGCTATTCTGAGTCTGTTGTGGTTTGAATTTTATAATGTATTCTTTATTCCTACAGAAAATGCTGTTGTAATTTGGGTAGAGAATACATTTGCTCTAGAGATGCCTTGAGGGATTATGGATGTTTTTAGCCAGATTAATTGTTCCCTGGGATAGCTTTCTATGTATGCTGCTTTCACTTTTTTTCATCAATAGTTGATAGTTTTGAATATACAGATCTTTCTCGTCTTCCAGGAAATTTACTCAAAATCTTGTATTATTTTTATGAGATTAGTAACAGAATCGTTTTTTTCTTCTTCAGATAGCTTGCTGTTATATGGAAATGCAAATGATTTTCTTTCTCTAATTTTATTGAATTTATTAATTTTAATAATTTTTATGGTTCGGAGCTTTCTATATATAAGATCATGTCGCCCGCAGAAAGATACATGTTTACCTATTTCTTTCTAATTTCAGTGTTCTTTTTTTCGATCTCTCACCTAATTGCTCTGGACTTTCAGTACTTTTTTTAGTAAAAGTAAAAAGATTAGGTGCCCTGGTCTTATCCTTGAGGAAATATTTTCCACTTTTCACTATTGAGTGTGAAGTTAGCTGTGGGTTTGCCATCAATGATCTTTTTTATGTTGAGATACAATTCCTCTCTACTTCATTTAGTGAAAGTTTTTATGATAAACCAAGGTTGAATTATGTTAGATGATTTTTCTTTTTGGCATTTATTGAGATGGCCATATGCTTTTTTTTTTTTTTAATCGTTCCTTGTGTTAATGTGGTGCTTGCTGCTGTTTCTTAACAGGAACGAAGGGGTATGTCCAGAACTCTAGAATAGGGGGATGGTCAGTGGCAACTTCTAGGACTCAACCATTCTCTACAATGATGAAGGAAAGCTGTGTGTGATCAGGACACTGGGAGTTACAACTAGTGGCTCCAGGGTGGTGGGAGAGGTTGGCACAATATTGTATTAATTTCTTGGAATTATTGAGAGTTCTGTACTGTGAGAAAAATAGCTCCAGTTGCATGTACCATGGGCTGTAGTCTGCAGGGGTGTTTGTGATGTCCACTTGCGAGGATCTACAAGGCACGCAAACTGTGGAGTGTTGGTGTCAGTGTTCAGTGCTTGCAGGTCAATGGGAGAAGCATAGGGCTTCAGCATCTTCCTCCATTATACTAACAGAAGACACACAAGCACTCCAAGTTTTGTATACTGCAGACAGCAACCGTTTCCACCAAGAAATGTTTCTAGAAACACCTTACCTCCTTTCAACCTCCTGTCAAACACCTGGGGCCACCCAAAGAAAGGAACATTTGTTCTTTTCTGAGATTCCTCTTATGAAGATTCTGAGTTGCTGCCCTGGTTTTATTTCCAAAACTACGATGGAGCTGGCAACTAGTTTCCCAGGCTCAGCTGAGAGTGTGTTCTCAGCTTAGAAACATGCACAATGAAGAACTTGTAAAAAAGGAAAATGGGTGTCAGAAACAGACTGCAAACACGAAAGTAATGATGAAGGGAAGCCAACAGGGGCGAACAGACATTATTTGATTAGCAAAGAGCACAAAGGAGTCATGAGTTTCAATGATTGGAGCTGGCCCTATGCCCAGAGAAAAACAGGTCAGAGGTTGGTGGATGGAAGAGAACGAGGCAATGAGAGAGGCTGAGCTGGACTCCAACCGATGGAAGCTCCAAGGGCAACCATTGTTATCTCTTTCCATGGGTGTGTCACTTGAGGGTAGAAACCCATGTGACAGCTCCAAGTGGGTCCCTAAGCAAGCCTGTCTGTGGCGTCCAGAGATGGTGTCAGGAACTAAGAGCCGAGATGCCTGCTCAGCAGCAGGAGTCCTGGCTCTGGCTGCTTTGCAGCTATACGATGATGGTACAGGGACAAGCTGTGGGAACAGTGCACGGAAGCCCCTCACAGGTGAGCCCCATGGGCATGAGGAGCCAGAGGCAAAGCCGGTGATCCCTTCTGTGAATGTCCTCTAACAGGAGCTCCAAGGGTAGTCTCATGAAAGCAGAAGTTAGTCGAAGCCTTCTCTTTCTTAAGGACATACTCAGAACAAAGCCAGATTCCCTCAAAGACCTCAGACCACAGTTGTACTTCTCTGCCTTTTCTGCAAATTTTCTGTCTGTCCTGACCATGACACCATAAAGAATTGTGAAATATATACCCAACTAACCAAAGTACAGTAGTCCCAGGGTTGCCTGTGAAACTCTGATGCATTGTGTCAAGGCCAGCTTCCCCTTTCCTTGCTTTCCTTTCTTTCTCTGTCAGTGTTTTTGCTTTTTTGCTATAGGACTTGGTGACCATTCCTCTTACTTAATTACTGCCTATCTTTCCAGGGCAGTTACTGTGCCCCTTGATCACTGTTATTGAGGCAGGCAGAAAAGACTCATTATGTTCAATCTCAAGTGTCTGCTTGGGCTCAGTCTCTCTGGGTTGGTGAAACATTTGCCAAGAGAATGCTCCTGCTCCCCCTTGGTCCCCAGACTATCTAACTCAGCGTCTTCCCATTCCAGATTGATGGACATTGACATGATTAAGAAAATTCTATGTTGGTTTTCTCTTTCTATATAACATGTCATCTTACTATAACAGAAGCCACAGTTGAAAAGAATACATCAAGTTGCAAGGGCACTGCAATACAACATACACAGGAGGAACTAAAAATATAGGAAAAAAACTTCACAAGAATAAATGCAGCATAATGAAATAAGGATGCATATTATGACTTTGACTAAAACACTGATCTTACAGTTTTTATTTCTCCAAAAAATGATTTATAGGTTCAGTCCAGTTCCCCCAAAGCACTAGTATATATTTGCAGAAACTGTACAGATTTTGTTAAATAATATCAGAGTAAGCAAATGTGTTCCAAACTTTCTGAAATGTTTTGAGCTATCTTACGTCTGGAAAGGTGTTTGAAAAATGGTTATGATAGCTCCTGACCCATCCACATCCTTGGGTAGTGTCCTCCCACATGGGAACTGTATTTGAATGTGTGATAGGCATTGGTCAGTGAAAGCAGGGCAGATATGATACAAGCAGAGGCTTGGAAAGTTCTTGTGCACTGAAGTTTGTTCCTTTGGCTGCAGCAGCCCTGCAGGGAGTGAGACGCCATGTGGAGATAGAATCCAGCTGTCCCCATGGACCCGGTGTCCCAGCTAAACCATCAGAGAGGCATGAAGGAGGTCAGCATAGTCCATTGGCTCCGACTTGCTTGTCCACATCAGAACAGCCTGACCAAACCCTATGATTATAGAACATTGACATGCTTGTTGTTTTAAGTCATTGCTTTATTTTTTTTAAAGATTTATTTATTTATTTGGAAGTTAGAGTTACTGAGAGAGAAGGACAGATGGGGAGAGAAGGACAGACAGAGAGCAAGCTTGCATCCCTAGGTTCACACCACAGGTGGCTGTAATGGCTTGGACTGTGCCAGGCCAAGGTCAGAACCTGGGAGCTTCCTCCAGGTTTCCCGCATAGGTAGCAGGGGTTCAAGTACTCAATCATTTTCCACTGCTTAGCTCAGGTTATTCACATGGGGCTGGATACATGTAGCTGAGACACAAATCTGCACCCGTAAGCGATACTGGCACTGTGGGCTGTTGCTTTACGTATTCTTCCACATCACTGACCTCTCACTAAGTTTTGAGGCATCTTGCTACACAGGAAAAAAAGATTGACCCAAATACGATTACTTGTTACTATGTAGTATCAGACGTATAAAATGGGGGGGTTTATAAAATAATGCATCAATGGAACAGACCAGCTCAGAATCAGACCTTGAATTATACATGTTCTTGATAAATGAAAAGAGAGATATTGAAGAGCATGGGTACAGGAAAGAAATCTTGTTCCCACCAAGTGACTCATGCAAAGCACTGGGCCTTTCAGGGGGACTGCATAATCTGCGTTGTGGAAGAGGAGAAAAATGAACCAAGAAGCATTTGATAAAACTTCCAGTTAGAAATCCATCACCTCAAAACACACTAAATCCCAGATTAATTTGGAATTTTAAAGTAAAAGACTCACACTAGAAAAAGACACAGTGGACTGTTTATTTGACATAAAGGATTTTCTAAGTTTATAGTAGTGGATCGACTTAGAAAAAATCATTAGATTTGACTAACTAAAATTTAAAATCTCTCCTTTTAAAAAATATAGGAAGACACATTTAGGACGTGCATGTGGATGTATGTATTTTAACACACTATTTAGTGGTCTCCACTTTGCTTTTGCCCAGGAAGCTTTCCGTTCACATTTTTGCTATCATATTTGTTTTTCTTTGGCCTTTCTACAAGTTCATAAGTCTTTTGTTTATTCATTCACTATTGTGTTTTTTTAAAATCTATTTTATTGTATTGTTGTTGACAATCTTTACATAGTTAATTACAGTTAAAGGAAAAAGAAGAAAAAAAAGGAAAAAAAAAAGGTTCAGGGGCATAGGGAAGTGGATAATGCTATTATATCAATATTGTTTCTATCATGTATCTGAGGTAAAGGGGGATATTGAGGGAGAAACCCCACCCGGTTTCCTGCCCACCCCAAGTCCCGGATGTGGGACACTATTGTGTTTTTTAAAACACCTGTTATGGCAGACATTAGGGATCCATTGATGAGCCAAATGATCACATTACAGTCCTCCTGGAGCTTGCCAGCTGTTGCAGGAGGTTTCTAAACTCTAGTCCGTGATCCTAATTGGAAGAATTCTTCATGACATATGCAAAGTACATGATATTCCAGCACCAGGACAAATCAATAAAGTACTCCTGACACGTGTTCACTCCAATTCACTGATACATTGTCTATGGCTGCTCTTATGCTACGGCAACATTTAAGTGATGGCATATTTACTATCTAGATCTTTACAGAACACTTTTTTTAGGTTTACAATTTAGTGGGATAGACAGAAAAGAAACAATAAGCAAACCACCTGATACTGTGAGGTAAGGATCTGGAGAGACCTGGAGACAAAAGTGACACTATAACTGAGCCCAGAAGGGTGAGAAGCACACTGCCATGCCAAAAACAGAAGTCCAGGCAGTGGAGATGGACATGAGAAATGCAAACACACTGCACTAGGGGAAGATCTAGGTGTTGGAGGAACTGAGAAGCCACCCTCACCAGAGAGGACTAAGGACACAGACAGACAAACGCATCAGGAAGTTTTATGCAAAGGAGCAGTGTGGCCTAATTCTCATTTACCAATAATGACCTCTACTTTCCTATGGAGAATATATTGCAAGGGAGAGAAAAAGAGGAGAGAATTTAGAAAACTCTTAAATTACCTCCTCCCTAACTTGCATATCTTTCCCCTATTAGCATGTACTGTCATGGACTCCAATAAGTTTGTCAAGATGAGGCACTAGCAACTAATAAAATTTCTGAGGAAACATGTGTTAGATGTCAAATTTGCTCTAATATGAACACATCAAGTAACACTTATTTCTTTTTTTCTTTTTTTTAAAGATTTTATTTATTTTTTTATTGGAAAGGCGGATATACATAGAGGAGGAGAGACAGAGAGGAAGATCTTCCGTCCAATGGTTCACTCCCCAAGTGAGCGCAAAGGCCAGAGCTGAGCCAATCCGAAGCCAGGAACCAGGAGCTCTCCCAGGTCTCCCACACAGGTGCAGGGTCCCAAAGACTTGAGCCGTCTTCAACTGCCTTCCCAGGCCACAAGCAGGGAGCTGGATGGGAAGCAGAGACGCTGGGATTAGAACTGGCGCCCATATGGGATCCTGCGAGGACCTTAACCACTGCGCTACTGAGCCGGGCCCAACACTTGCTGCTTAAAGCAGTTTCCAAACATGGTACAACTGTGCAGAAGTTGTTGTTAGAAAGGGTGACTGATGGAACCAGGCTGGACTGCAACAACCATTGGTTCCAGTGAAAGACAGGGCTGAAAATAGAACCAACCCAGCAATTGCAACCACCAGCTGATTGGGGCGAGGGAATGTGCCAGGCCCTGTACTTGCTAGTACATACAAGAATCTGGTCTGAGAACACCTCAGACAATGTTTCTTTGGAGATTTCCCCAACCGAAATGCTGGACTCAGAACCTTAACCAAGAAAAGACAGAAGACAGAACAGGTCAACCATCTCAGCTATATTTTGGCAGTGAAATACGGGGCAAATGGAGACTCTATAATGGACTATGTCAATCAGAGGATTCTTCAAAGATCTCATAGTGCTTGGAGTGGCGAGGCTGGCAGCGATTCATAACTGGTGAACTATCAAGACCACTTGAGCAAGACCCTCAGAGCATGCCCCACATCTGGGACCTGGGGAGGGTGGGAAATTGGGTGGGCCTTCTCCCTTAATACCTTCCTTTAAACATGAAGGAAATAATAGTCTTACTCACTTTCCTATAGCCCTTGAACCTTTTTGCCCTAATTAACTATGTAAAGATTGTAAAAAATATAATAAAAATAAATAAATAAAAATTAAAAAAAATAAAATAAGAAAAGGTGACTGATGGTAGTAGCTTTGCTTCCTGGCTGAGAGATGTAACACTTCTTTGGGGTGGGTAGCTGTTCATCCAGCCTCATAGACTGTCGTGTGTGTGTGTGTGTGTGTGTGTGTGTGTGTGTATGTGTGTGTTTGTGGTGAGGAGTTCCAGAGGTCAACGGTTGTAGCTAAAGATCTTGGTCCAAGAGACAGCAGAAATCTGTAATTGATGTAAATCAGACTCAAGAAAATTTAGAGAAGATTAAGATAGAGGCTGATTAAGAGAGTTGCCGAGATCAGTGAGTCATTCCTGGAGAAAGATTATCCTGGGGAGTTAAGAACTCTCATGTCTATTGCTTCTTTTCTTATTAGTATTTTGTTTGCAATGATGCTGTATTAATACCTTCTATTATCTGAAACATTCAACAAAAGCCATGCAATTGTACAGCCCAGCTGGTGGTTTTTTCTGGAAATGATTGAGCTGCTATCTCTAAGCATGAGGTTCCAAAGAACAGAGATCACACATGTGGGGTGACTAGATAACATGTAAAATGAAATACTGTTGGGGCCAGCGCTATGGCGTAGCCAGTGGTGCTGGTATTCCATATGGACGCTGGTTCATATCCTGGCTGAACCCCTTCCGATACAGCTCCCTGCTTATGTGCCTGGGAAAACAATGGAGGATGGCTCACGTGCTTGGGCCCCTTACGTCCATATGGGATATCCAGAAGAAGCTTATAGATCCTGGCCCAGCTTCAGCCTTCTTAACCATTTGGGGAGTGAACCCATGGGTAAAAGATCTCTCTCTGTCAGTCTTACTCTGTAACTCTACCTTTAAAATAACTACATAAATCTTTAAATACAGTGAACTACTTTGATGAAAGCAGAAATTAAAGTCAGATTCACTATAAGAAAAAATCTCTGAGAAATGTAAGAATTCTAGGACAGACCCAGTACATTTTACCATATGTAACAGAGATTTCTGTTGGCAGCTTAAGGAATTCAGGTTACTTGGTACCTTTCATGTAGCCTTGGTCTGTCCTCTTATTAGTTCAGTAACTTATCTAAAGTCACAAAATGCTGTGTTCTTGGGCCCGGCACCGTGGCCTAGCGGCTAAAGTCCTCGCCTTGAACATGCTGGGATCCCATATGGGCGCCGGTTCTAATCCCGGCAGCTCCACTTCCCATCCAGCTTCCTGCTTGTGGCCTGGGAAAGCAGTTGAGGACGCTCCAATGCATTGGGACCCTGCACCCGCGTGGGAGACCCGGAAGAGGTTCCTGGTTCCTGGCATCGGATCGGCGCAGCACTGGCTGTTGCGGCTCACTTGGGGAGTGAATCATCGGATGAAAGATCTTCCTCTCTGTCTGTCCTCCTCTCTGTATATCTGACTTTGTAATAAAAATAATAAATCTTAAAAAAATGCTGTGTTCTTTTCAGAGACCAGGAAAAGCAGCCAGAGAGAAGCTGAGACACATCCAAGGTTGTAGATCATGGCAAGGTGAGAACCATTGCTGTCCTTCTGGCTACTTGTGAAATCTTGTAGACACTTGGTGGATGACTGCCAAGATCAAAGGAAATCAGAAGACAATAAAAGTCAGTGTTTGTGGAAACACACATCCAGCATTTATAAGAAGCTTTGATTTCCTTGTGTATCTTGTGCAATCTGAATTTTGGGTTATCCTGAAGTTCTGTTTTTAGAGAAAAATGGACATGGGCTAAATTTTGATGAGCCTTTTTCAGAAAGCCCCCTTTAACCAATCTGTTTCTGTGTCCCAATGCCAGCTTGGAAAGTATGAATTGGGTGGGAATATAATATCCATGTTTCTAAAATTTCTTCTGATCACCTCAATACCAGTGAAAAAGCACAATCCAATGTAGGACAGGAGACTATTTTGTATCTTAAGATTATGTGATCTAATGTTGAGAATCCACATAGGGATCCATATAACACTATAAAATCTCAGGAATTGTTTCTTGAAGAATGTCTACTATACGTGCAAGCCTCCTCAAAAGTCTCCGAGACCAGAGTAGACCTCCAGTGTCACAAAGATCTAAGCAAATGGCCTTATGAGATGATCTGGTAAAACAGTGATGATGAGTTCTGAGGCTGTGAAGAAGCGAGCCCCGGCTTGAAATGGCCAGCAGGAGAGGGACTAGTTCATTTCCTCCCTAGTGTCACTTCAAGGAATGCCCCTGCTTTATCACTGACTCCCTGTAAAGTCCCCTTTTCTTCTTCCATGTGTTGGAAGAAACCCTGATGCAGATTTCTGAGAGCAATGGAAGTTAAGTAGGAAGGTTGAACATAGTCTAGGTGTGTGAAAGAGGCCAAGGGGAAAAGAGAAAATGTTCTCATGGATTGAGCATAGCAGCCCAGCATTTGTACATCAAAGTTCCGCTCATGTCCCATTGGATATGGTTCCCAGCCTTCCCTATTGATGACAACTTAGGAAAATTATCGTGAGCTCCCGCCAATGGGCTTGCTTTAGGACTACCCAGTCTGGAAATTATCGAGTAGTAAAACCTGGGAATAAATTTTAGCAACTTCAAACTCAGAAAGACTTCTTAAAATCGTAATTTTATTTTATTTTTGATGTTGTTTACATAGTTAAGGATGCACACCAATGAGCAAAACTGATTCAGGTGAAGAGGATCAAGACATGTGGGAAGGTGGGTGGGAAAATACTTCCAATATTCATTTTCTTCCCTTTTCTACTGTATCTTGTGGGGGTCGAGGAGCAAGCTTGGAAGAGGGGGCAGCTCCTAGCTGTCAAACTGTATCAATACCCAAGGATGGGGTATGTCCACTTGATGTCATCTTAGACACCTCTATGGACAAGAATGCTCTAGAGGTGTTGCTTGAGCAGTCTTAATTGTTCTGAGATGCTGTTGGTTTCATTGCTCCAAGGCTGAGAAAATCCTTCAAGGACCGTTGGTTGGCATAGTCCACCCCAGGACACTCACTCATCCAGACCCTTGCTGCTAAAGCTCAGCCAGAGGAGTTGCACAACTCATTCACTTCTGCATCTTCTGACATGGCACTTGCCATCCTCTGAAGGTCTAAATGAACCAACTGCCTTGTCTCCCATGTGCGTCTGGGCATGCCATCCACTGCACAGGCATCAACAATTGAGGAGGCCCAGTCCCGACACATGCATGTGCACCACAAATCCTACAATCTACCCTATAGTTGGAGTTTTGAGTCCACTGGTACAGTTGAGAATTCTCCTAAGAATCCTCAGCTGGGGTGACCCCAGATCTGACTCATATGTTGCAGCCAGTACAGGATCCGGTTTAATCTGTCACCTGCATCAGCCTACACACACTGTAATTACAGGTGCCTGGTCAGTTTCATTTCCAGCCGTATGTCCTATGCACACTGACGGGTGCTGTGGCACAGCCCAGCCCAGTCTGCCACAGACCTTGTCTTTATGCACACCAGTTAGAATTTCAGGTTAGTTGTGGGAAACCCACAATAACCCCCAACAGGCCTGCTACCAGCCCCAGTTCCTGCATATTCCACTATGTACAGCAGACTAGTCCTGCCTGTGCCACATCGCAGTCAGGCTCTTGTGTACACCTATGTACACCTAGTTCAGTCCAAGCCACCCCACCCCATGATCCAATCCACATATACCAATGTCTGCTGCCACATTATCCAGCCTGGTCTTCCCCCAGCCCTGGCTCTCCACGCACTCCAGCAGGAGCTGCAGCCCAGTGGGGGAGTGTACACAGTTTTCCTATTAGGCACACTCCCAATCCTGGATCCTACACTTTTTGGATGGTACTGTGGTCTAGTCTGACACAACTTGCACAGTATCCTGGCACTTTCCAGTGGATGGTGTGGTAAAACCTAGCCAAAATGGCACTTATCTTGTCTCTTGAATGTGCTAGTGAATGCAGTGACCTGACCTAACCTGGCCCTCTCCAAAATGCAGCTTGCCTGTAGCCCAACACATTCTGGTTCCCTCCAGTACCAGCTCTCACGCTGATCAGAGGGAATAGTAACCTCCTCTCCCCTACCCCCCACAACACACACACACCAGGTTTGCTACAAGCCCGGAGTCTTGCTTGTACTGGTTGGTGCCGTGGCTCAGTCTGGCATGGCCTATCTTGCCTCGGCATTTGCCGGTGGTTGCTGAAGCCTAGCTCCATCCATCCTGCTCCAAGTTTCAGATCATACTGAGGGTGCTGCAGTCTAGTCCAGCCTGGCCAGCCACCAGTCCTGGCCCTAATGTGAAGTGTTGGTGTTGTATCCAACTCAGCCTATCCTGCACCTGCCAGCAGGTATTGCAGAGTGGCCCAATTTGACCCACCCCCAGACTTGACTCACATGTATACTGATGGGTACGATAGTCTAGCCTGGCCTGGCTTGCCTCCAGCCTGTTTTCTTGCTCACCAGCCAAGGCTATATCTTAACAGGGGAATTCTCCAAGTTACCCTATCTGGCCAACTCCTAGTCTTAGATCTTGTGCATGCTGGTGGGTTCTTGGCCTAGCCTGACTTGGTCTGTTTCTAGAATTGACATTCACCAGTGGGTACTGTAGCCTTGTCAGACCAGCCCACAGCCATTCTGGCTCTAGCTGGTAGGTGCTACAGCCCAGCCCTGTCTGGCCCACTCTCAGACCTGGCTCTCATGTGGATCAGCTTGGGCCATGATGTAACCCAGCCAGTCCCACAGTTGTTCTAGCTCTTGAAATCACCATTGGGTGCTAGAGCTTAGGCCAGTCTTGCACATGCTCAGACCCAGCCCATATACATGCTGAGGCATGTTGTAGCAATGCTCAGCGTGGTCATCTCACCCCCATTCCTGGCCCTCGCAATGAGGATCACAGCCCAACAGGGTTGCCCCCTCAGCTCACCTAGCAGGTTTGTTCCTAGCCACAAATATTGCATGTGCTGGTGGTTTCTCTGATACAACTTGGCATGGCATATTTCCATCATGACCCTTGCCATTGATGCTGCGTTCTTGCCTGGCTTGGCTTGCCCCAGTCCAAACACTCTCCGGTGCATGATGCAGCCTGGCCCTAGCAAGCCTGCCTCCATCCCTGGCTTTCATGCGGACTAGAAGTTTTGATAGCCTAGCCTGGCATGTCTCACACACCATTCTGGCTCTTGCACATGCCAGTGTGCTATGGTTTGGCCTGGCTATGTCTGGTCCACTCCCCAGAGTCAGCCCACACTCTTGCTCACAAGTGGAACAGACTTGTCCAGACTGGCCTTCACCCAGCCCTGACTCAAATGCTGACCAGTGGGAATGAAGTCCATCAGGAGAGTCCTCCAAGTTCTCCCACCTGGTCTGCTCCTAGACTTGGAAATCACACAGGCTAGTGGGTGCTAGGTCCCTAGCTGGCATAGTCTTGGCCTTTGTGTGTGCTGCTGGATGTTGTGGCCTGATTCGCACCTGTGAATGCTGCAGCCTGGACCAGCTTGGTCTGCTCTGAACCCCAGTTCCCACGTGTGTTTGTGAGTTCCACTGCCATGCCTAGCTTGGCCCATCTCCATCCCCGGCTCTTGAGATATTGCAGTCCCACTGAGGTGAGCCCACAAATGCCCAGGCCCAGTTCTTTGGCATGCCAGTGTCATGGCCCAGTCTGTCACCCACCGCCTCCCTTGAGACTCACTGGAAGGTACTGTGGATTATCCTCATCAGGCAGGCCTCCCAACACTGATTTTTGTGTGTGTTGTTGGGCTGTGGTTGAGTCCAACCCAGCTCAGGTCTCCCATGTGTACATTGGTTTGACTCAGAAAGGTCCTCTGGTTTCCCTCCTTGAAACTACTCTGTCTCAGCTTCTTTGTTTACCTGCAAGCACAGTGGCCACCTAACTGGTTGACCACTTTAAACAAGTAAGCAACTATGGTAACAACTGATATAGCATTTACCAGGCCCAGGATGCCTGCTATTGGCTGCTTTTCTCCCAGCAACGTAGCACTTGCCTGGATACAACGCAACCCAGGCAGTTGCCTACTGCTTAGGTTGAAGACTTTTGTTCCAGAATATCTCAGGAGAATTGCCAGGGAGGTGAAATCGGTAGAAATGGATCCCAAACCCATACCAACGTTAGTCTGAATGCAGAGGGGTACTCTCTGTTACTTGTGGTAAGTTACCGATCTATTCTGACGTTGAATTTTGCTAGTTTGCTTACTGCTATTCTGTCTCATGTGGGGAATTCTTATGAAAGAAAGACCTCTTTTCCAGCCATCTCATGATTGCATAAAAATAAGCCAGTACATGGATGAGAAATCAACCTGGGTTTCCTGATTCTGCTTTTCTCCACTCAGCAAGCCTCAAAAGGAATTTTCTTCCTTTTCTTTGTCAGATTGCAAGAGTGACTGAGGTAATGATCTGTAAAGCATTCTTAAGACAAGAACCCTCTGAATATAAAGGTGAATGTGCTGGACAGCCATCAAAGCAAAATCAGACATAGACCAGGAAGAAGCTTATAAGACATAGGCTTCCAAGTCAAAATCACGGACAAATGAGTAAGTGGTGAGCTTTTGAGGTCAAGAGAATCTCTAGAGCCCATAGTTCTCACCAAACAATAGTAACAGAAACCATTCCTGGTATAGTGACTAATATTTTCTAAGCACTTTCACATTTAGGACTGCATTTCTCATAAATACAAGGCGGCATGTGAAACAGAAACATTGTGTGGCAAGAGCTATTTTTATAGCATCTGAAAGAAAGAGAACTCAGGGGTCAAGAAGGGTCCATTTTACTCTCAGTCCTCCAGGGATAGAAGGAGGAACTGAATCCAGATCTTGTGATGTTGAAGTCTGCCCTCTGGCCACTTAATGGGACCTTCTTGAGAGAGTTGAACATTCCTTTCCCCTCCAGCTTCCTGTAGTGCTGTCACTTCAGTGACTAGTCAGCATTTCGGATCACAAAAGCACCCTAAAGTCATCCACTAGTACAGTAGGTAGTTTCTTATAAAACCACGCTGGTCAGGTCCTTTAGATTCAATATAGTCCTTCCTCTGAAAGCATCAGCGTAAAGAAGTTCAAATTCTAAATCACCAAGAGAAACCCTAGAAAGCGCTTCTTTAGAAGGAGTATCACTCAGAAACACTGCAATGCCGTATGTTCCCTGAACCCTGTGTTGGACATTAACATTCTATATAAGTCTTCTCAGTCATTTCTTTAGCACTTGTTTGAGCAGTTCTGATTGTTGTGAACACAGCCATAAATAAGATGGATAATGTGCAAGAAACATCCCAAAAAGTGGTAACAGCTGTAGAGGGCTACAAAATATCAGGGTTGGGTGGTGTGGAGTGGCAGGTGGTATGATGTATATGTTATAGGTAATTAGGGAAGGACTATGATGGAAGAAGCTCACCCAAAGATCTGGGGACAAACTACGCCCTGCCTGGAAACAGAGCTACCTGAGGAGGGAGAGTACAATACAAATATCTTCAGGGAGAGCGCTGGGTATGTCTGAGATCTGGTCAGTGATCTGCGTGGCTGGAGTAGGGTGAGGGAGGACAGAAGTATAAGATAAGACAGGGAAGAGACAGATTGAGAGATGCAGAGGGCTTTGAGGCTGGTGTATGAATACAGACTTCCAAGAAGCCTTGACAATGAAGAGATCTTGTGACTTCTATTTGACGGTTAAAGAACACAGAGAAAGGAGACTGCTGTAGAATGGTCAGAGATTTAATTCAGACTTTCTGATTCCAAAATTCCTTCTCTTTGCTCTACTCTCCTGGGGGGGATTTGAAGTTGAGATATTCAGCTCTGTTGATGTCTGTTCTGTATTAGGAAACTTCAAAAGGTTCCTGTGAAATGGAATTAAAAATATGCTTCTTGGGGTAGGAATTGTGGTACTGCGTGTTACACTGCTGCTCAGGATACCCCATACCAGACCAGGACGCCTGGGATTAAGTCCGGCTTCTGCTTCCATTTCAGCTTCCTGTCGGTGAGTCTCCAATGCAGCAGGTGATGGCTCGAGTTCTTGGATTCCTGCTGTCCATGTGGTGAACCTGGCTGGGTTTCCTGGCTCCTGGCTTTGGCCTGACACAGCTTTAGTTGTTGTAGACACTGGTGAGTGAAACAGTGGATAAAAGATCTCCTTTTCTCTCTCTTTCTCTGTCATTCTGCATTTCAAGTGAATTATTATTTGAAAGAAAGCTTATTTTAGTGGATTTTTTTTCCATGAGCTTGTTGAAGATTTCTTATATGTTGATGACATTTTAAAAGAGTAAAGTTTAGGGCCTGGTGCAATGGCTTAATGGTTAAAACCTCACCTTGCAAGCAGTGGAATTCCGTGTGGGCACCAATTCATGTCCTGACTACTCTGCTTCCCATCCAGCTCCCTGTTTGTGGCTTGGGAAAGCAGTAGAAGATGGGCCAAAGCCTTGGGACCCTGTAACCGCGTGGGAGATCAGAAAGAGGCTCCTGGTTCCTGGCTTTCGATTGGCTCAGTTCTGGCTGTTGTGGCCATTTGGGGAGAGAGCTAGTGGACAGAAGATTTTTCTCTGTATTTCCTTCTCTCTGTAAATCTGCCTTTCCAATAAAAACAAATAAATCTTTAAAAAGAGTAAAGTTTAAGGAGAGCTTTATAAAACACAATGTAATGAGATATTGCATTCTAAATTATTGCATCTCTTGAGCTGGGATTTATAATCTACACAATCTAGTGCTTTGGCTGTGATAAAAAGAAGGGCACAAGAGACAGTAAGTTCTGAGCACAAGGACATATTGAAGAACCAAGGATCAAAGATGTTTATTTTCTATTTGAAAGGCAGAGTTACAGAGAGAGCGGGGAAGTATTAGGATGCTGGACTCCAGGGTTAGGTAGAGCAAGAAGAAGGCAGACAGGTTTGAAAAGCAGCAGGGACTATGCAATCCTAAGAAACAAAAAGTTTCATGGGCCAGGAATTCAACCCGGTATTCTGAGTGGCAGGTGAGAGTTCTACCACTGAGCCATCCATGCACCAGTAGAGTTACAGAGAGAAAAGGGGAGAGAAAAGAGAGAGAGAGAAAGAGAGGGAGAGAGAGAAAGATCTTTCATTCATTTGTTAACTCTGTAAATGGTTGCAACAGCCAGAGCTGGGCTGGTGTGAAAGTGGAAACCAGGAGCTACTTTTGGGTTTCCACATGGGTTCAGAGACCAAAGGCTTGACCTATCTTTTTCAGTTTTCCCAGGCATGTTAACAGGGATCTGTATTGGAAGTGGGGTTGCCAGGAATCAGCTCAGCACCTGTAAGGGATGCTGGCATCAGAGGTGGGGGGCTGAACCTGCTATGACATTGGCATTAGCCTCAGCCATCCTCTTATGTGGAAGTCAAGTGGAGTTCAGAAAACATGTTCAAGGAGATGTCCTCTAACTAGTGCAGGTGTGCAGGGAAACCTAATGCTGATGAGAAAAGTTACACGAGAATTCAAAGTTCAGGGGAAATAAAGGGAATTTTCTGGTTGGGAACAGTGGGCAGTAACAGTGTTGTGGTACAGTGGATTATACCACCACATTTTATGACAGATCCTAACCAACAGGTGCAAAGTCATACCTGTGTGATGGCCAGCTGGATTTAGGGGTTCCTTGGTGATGTAACATCAAGAATGCTACCTTTTGCTTCTTTTTTTTCTTTTTAAAGATTTATTTTACTTTACTTTTTTTTTTTTGTTGAAAGACAGACACACAGAAAAAAGGAGATACAGAGAGAAAGATCTTCCACCTGCTGGTTCACTCCTCAAGTGGCCACAATGACCAGAGCTGAACTGATCCAACATCAGGTGCCAGCAGCTTCTTCTGGGTCTTTCACATGGGTGGTGTCCCAAGGCTTTGGGCCATCCTTTACTGCTTTTCCAAGCCACAACCAGGGAGCTGGATGGGAAATGGAACAGCCAGGATACGAACTGGTGTTCATGTGGGATCTTAGTGCATGCAAGGCAAGGATTTAGCCACTAGGCTATTGTACCAGGCTCAGGAATGCCACCTTTTCAAAACACCTTCCTGCTCCTGATTGTTGCTGCCTGAAATATTTTTCCTTTATCAGTATAAAGGTGAAATAATTTCATGCAAGTAAACAAACCTGTCATGACAACAGTAAAAATACAGAAGAGGCCCCCTTTCAGTTTAAATTCATATTAGAGGCTAATTGACCGATCCATCAGTATGAGAGTGGTTTGTAATGAGAGTAGGGCGAGGAACCGGTTTTAGATTTTCATTGCTGTTATAGGAAAGTACCACCAATGTAATGGCTTAAAAGAGCACACGCTGGATGGGTGTTTACTCTTAAGGGTTGAGACATCAGTTAAGATGCCCCTGCCACTTCACAGTGCTGGATTCTGTCTGGTTCTGGCTCCCAAGTGCATCTGCTGCTAATCCAGAGGCTCAGAGGCAGTAGTAATGGCCTGAGTAATTGGGCTCTTGCTGCCCACTCTGGAGAACTGCCTTGCCTTCCTCCCTTCTGACTTCTGCTCTGTCTAGGGGCCATTGTAGACATTCAGGGAGTGAACCAGCATGTGGAGTTGCTGTCTCTCTGTTTCATCAATACAAATTTTAAAAATTTCCTGCCTTACAATTTTACACGCCAAACTGTTACTCCGATTACTACTACAATAATAATAATCATCATAATAATAACAACAATAATATAGCTGAGAATTTCATAAGACCAAGCACAAGACATTGGTAGAATTACTTCCTGGAGGCTCCCACTTCTAGGCACACTCAGGTTATTTGCAGAATGCAAGCTTCTGCAGTTCCAGGACTCACACCCCACTTCTTTGTAGCGTGTTAGCGGGGTCTTTCTCAGCAGGCAGTGTCTTGTGCATCCTGAAGTATCTCCTGAATCGCGGCCTCCTTCTCCATCTTCCAAGTCAGCTGGCAGAGTTCTCAAGGTCCACATCTCCCTGCCTCTCTGCTGTGCCGTGTTTTTCCTTTCCTTCTCTTACTGCACCTCTCTGAGTCCAGCTGGAGAAATTTATTTGTGATTAAGGATTCATGTGATATAACCGGACCCACAGAAGAATCTAAAATCATTTCTCTGTCTTAAAGCCCATAACCTTCATTATGCTGGGGAGTCCTTTCTGCCAACTAATTTAACATTTTTCTACAGGGCATCTTTGGGGAGGAGAGGTAGATGGTCTCCCACAGAGGTTAAGGGGGAAGAAATCAGCCTTTTACACACATTAGTTCTTTGGTCTTTGTAATTTCAGTGAAGGGCCAGAAGTTCAAAGATGTTAAGAAACTTAATCCAAGCAGTAATAAAGTTAAAGCTTGGAAGTATTGGATTCTGAATACAATGATGTCAACCCATAGATAAGCAGAATAAACAAAAACCCAGTAGTCTGGATAGAAATTCTGACCCTAGGTTTGTAGATTTGGAGTCCATAGGACCATTAAGGACTGCAAGAGCCAGGAAAAATTAAAATTAGGAATGAATGCTTATAAAAGTCATTATTCCTCTGTTTATTTAGTAAAGAAGCTCCATGGTTTTCCTAAGAGTCTCAGAGGACTGATGCACAAAAGTGTGTCAAGAATTACAAAACTTGGAGTTTCATTTTTGTTTTCTTTTTTTAAAGATTTATTTGAAAGGCAGAGTACAGAGAAAGGGAGATGAGAGACAGAGATCTTCCATTCACTGATTCCACCCCCAAATGACTTGTCATGGCCAGAACTTTGACAGACAAAAGCCAGGAGCCAGGAGTCTCATCCAGATTTCCCACAGGAACGCGGGAGTCAAAGGTCCTTGGCCATGTTCTACTGCTTTCCCTGGATCATTAGTAAGAAGCATGTTTGGAAGTGGAAGAATTGGTCTAACAAACCTGTGCCCATATGGAATGCTAACATTGAAGGAAGTGGCTTAATTTTTTGCAGGCCCCAAACAAGATCTTCAAAGTTTTTGTTAATATTGAGAGAATAGATTTCATGGGTACAGTTTTAAGAACCATAATTTTCTCCATCCCTCAATTCCCTTTCTTTCCTTTTTCCCCCCCAATTTTTGCAAAAACGTCATTTTAACTTACTCTATAATTACAGGTTAACGCACCATTAACCACTATGTCCAACAGCTAGAAAGTAGAAAGACCACAATTCCACAGGAATATAAACTGGGGGTAAAAATAAGTTTTTAAACTATCATCAGCAACCTACTTTGTTTTTGTTGAGTGCACCTGGCTTTAGCCTCAAAGAGTCTCTGTCGACCTATTTTACTCCCATTAGCAGCTGTGCGTTTCAACCCTAACTTAATGCCACCTGCCCGCAGCAACACTAGCCTGTAGGGGAGAGGTTATTTCAAGACTGGTGTAAAGCTAACACTGTCTTCTCCATCATGGTTGTCCATAACCATTCAAAAGCATCATAAAATTCTTGGTCTGGGTGAGAGGCATAAAAAGGCAAAAATATATAGTTATGGAATTAAAGTGTCAATTTGTCTTTCAGAGAAGTTATTTTAATTATTAACACTACCAGGCATTTTTAATAGCCACACTGTTTGATTTTCTTCACCAAACATCTGCACTTCATTTCTTGGTTACCTGCTTATTTCCAATTCAGATTTTGATAACCTTAAGCTTATGACTGCTCAATTTCATGTATCATCCTGAAATGCACACAAATAAATGGACATGCTTTCTGCCACTCTACAGCTGACTTGCTCATGTTTCACTATTGTAATTATGATGAATTGGGAAGATACTGATCTAAATTACTCATCATACTCTCCAGCCCACAGAATTTGTTCAACTTTTTCCCTTTTATTTTTAAAAACTCATTGTTTTATTTTGTTATTTCATGATACAGTTCCATAGGCTCTGGGATTTCCCTTACCCCATACCCAAATTCCCCTCCCCTCCCACCCAACTGCTTTCCCCCATGTCATTACAATAGAGTAGTCCTTCACAATCAGTCTTAAGTCCATCATTCTGCTATTTAAGTGTATCCTGACGTTGTAGGCATGCATAATGACAGAGAATCCAACATTTTACTGTCAAGATACATTCAGCAGTTTCATTGGGAGTCCATCTTTGATTTGGAAGTAGAGATGCATACTGCATTGTATCTTCACATCTGGATATGCTAGTCTCTACTACACAGTCACTATACATCCCCCTAAATGAAAAGCCATAAAACAAAGTCAACAGAGAAAATAAGAAAATTTAAAATGCCACAAAGTTAAATAACACGCTACTGAGTGACCAATGTGTCACTGAAGAAATGAACAGGAAATGAAAGAGCTTCTGAAGCAAATGATGCTATTGCGTGACCTATGAGTCAATGAGGAAATCAATAAGAAAAACAAAAACTTTTTTTGAATGGATGAAAGCCAAAGCAAAATTTTCAAAACCCATTAGTAGCAGCAAAAACAGTACTGAAAGGGCTATGGAACTTACAATTTGCATGAAGGTTGCCTTATACCACAGAGAACACGGTATTGTCCTTTTGGGATTGACTTATTTCACTGTTGATAATGTTATAGTTGGGAGCATTTGTTTGCAAATAGAAGGATTTATCATTTATATATATATATATATATATATACACATGAGGAACTTATATGTGGCACATATAATATATAACATAATATAATATTTTATATAATATCATATATAATATATGATATATTATATATTACACATCATACTTCATTCTATACATATTATATAATACATTACATATATCATATAATTATCATATTATAATGACATATAATGTAATTAATATATATTAATAATTAATTATTGATCAATAATACTCATGATATACAATATAATTATATAATATATTATAATATATAATATATGACATATAATATATAATTACATTATTACATATTATATATTGTTATTTTATATTATTATATTAAATGTATAGACACATAATGTATAACATGTAATATAATATACTATAATGCAATATAATATGACATAATTTAATATATAATATATCATATACAATGTATAATATATAATATAATAATATATAATATAATACACTATGCTATATTATTATTATATAGTATATACATTTATATATACAATATAATACATATTATATATATTATATAGTATAATATATAATATATAATGATATATTATTGTATTATGTATATTATTATCTACTATTATATATTATTAATAGTAGATAATAATATATTATTATATTATATTATATATTATATAAATATGGAGGTAAGAGGTAAGAGAAGTGAAATCAAGGTAAAATACCTCTTTAAATAAAATTATTAAGCACTGACTTTGCCGCACAGAAGCAAACATAGCTGTGTGAACTTGCGCGTGTAACTTTAAAAATCAGGCCTCAGGTTTCTCATTTGTGTCATGGTGACAAGAATGTCTCTCTTGCTCTGGTAGAATATATTGAAAAAATAAATCATGTGTATTTATAGATGGTTAGTATTTTAATAACATATGCCATAGAAAGTACATTATAAAAATTATTTTATTATTAGACTGTAATGTACTTTTCAAAAGATTTATTTATTTTTATTTGAAACAAAGAATTATAAAGTGAGGAGAGACACAGAAAGAGAGAGAGGGAGTTCTTCCATCCAGGGGTTCATTCCCCAAAAGGCCCATACAGTTGAAGCTGGGCCAGTCAGAAGCCAGGAGCCAGGAGTTTCTTACTAGTCTCCCATGTGGGTGCAAGTGCTCAATACTTTGATCATCTTCTCTTGCCTTCCCAGGCCATTAGCAGGGAACTGGATCAGAAGTGAAAAGCAAGGAGTCTGCTTGTGGCCTGGGAAAGCAGTCGAGGACGGCCCAAAGCCTTGGGACCCTGCATCTGTGTAGGAGACCCAGAAGAGCTCCTGGCTTTGGATTGGCTCAGCTCTGGCCATTGCAGTCACTTGGGGAGTGAACCATAGGATGGAAGATCTTCCTCTCTGTCTCTCCTCCTCCTCTATGTACATCTGCCTTTCCAATAAAAATACATAAATCTTAAAAAGAAAAGAAAAGAAAAGCAGGGAGTCAAACCAGATATATCACTATGCAATGTACCAGTCTTCTGTATTTTCTTTAAAACAACAGTTACAAGGTAACTATGAAGTGTTCAAGCTATAGCACTGTTCTTAGAAAGAAAGCGAAAAAAGCTCTCAAAGCACTCCCAGTAAGCAATAAATGGTGTGAACACAGCAGGGGCCAGCTCACTTAACTTTGCTGTGATCTTTTGGTGGGTGGCCTCCAGGTGGAACCTTTGTCTTTGGGGATTTTGTTAATCGTGTGACTCACACATGTGTCTGCTATACCGTAGTAGGGGGCCACGTGTAAGCACAGGAAACAGGTCATTGACTTAAGGCAGGTGCAAAAAAAGCACAACTTTGTTTGCCCTCAGTTGTGCTTTTGCGTGATAATTCCAGGATGCTGCTACAGCAGGGAGCTTGGTGGGACTCAGAGGACAGAGCTGTGGTATGGCTTCCGGAGGACCTTGTTTTCCAATCATCACAAAGCACGAGAGAGGTGGTGTCTACTTCCCATGTGCTTATGGGAGGCAGTGTCTCTTCCCCATCACTGTTGCCTCAAGGAAGAGTAGTATCTTGCTCACAGGTCTAGCCCGAGGGCCCAGGGCCGGGGATGGGGGGTGGTTTGGGGGGGCAGGCAGAAAGTCCCCTAGGTGGCACCAAAAGTTCCCACCAAATAGCCTTCCCGGACTCATTTAAATGGAGCTGACCAATCAGAAGACAACACATACCTTTACCGCAAGCTCCAGTCATCACCACTACTTAAGCTAGGTGCGCCTCAGTGCTGTGCGCTAGCTACCCTGTGAACCGGTGAACCTCACCTGGGAGCAGACCCCAATAAAAGCTTGGTTTTATCATCATTCTGGTCTAGGTAACCCCACTGTTTGGTGCAGTTTTTATATAACACATAGTAATATCCCCATGCTACCATGAGAAAATACTTAATAGCGTAGAGTAAGTTTCAATAAATATTTGTTTAATGTTTATTATACATTGCTCAGTTTTTATACGTTTGGTTCAGATATGCTCTAACGATACAAAAACAGTGATCTAAATTGTGGAAACCTTTCTCTCACTATGTTGACATGGTAGAGCACCTTTGTTTGAGTAACAGCAGTACACCTGTCAGCATGGGCTTCTATCCACATAGGCACCAGCCTCTTTACAACAGACAAACCTCTTGTTCCCCAGCTAACCAGTTTTCTGTGTCCGCAAATTTCCCAGCTAAGGAACCTGTGTATGAGAGGAAGGGAAAACAGGTGAAGGGCCGGAGAGGACGAGATAAGCCATCGGTGCACCGAAAAATGACTTATATGTCAGGTTCCAACTAGAGGGGTCCAAGCTTTGATTCCTTTTTAAAGTGCCTTTCTCCCCCCCCCCCCGTAGGCTTTAACACAACTTTAGGAAGCTTCCAAAGGCAAAAAGATCTGAATCTGCCAGTTTTTTATTTTGTACTCTGCCAAGCTAACCAATTCCACATAGGTAAAATAATAATGACACAGTGTGATCAGAAAGGGGAGCATCCAAACAAAGGTGAGTTTTCAGGTGAAGTCCCAGCATGATTCCACAGAGAACTTTTGGGTATTAAGTAATCCTATAGACAATTAATTATTGCTGGGAAGGAGTGCGGGATATAAATTACGTGGCCCCGTATGTCAGTCTCTGTAGAATCATTGAAACGTTCCATTTGGGACCTCAATCACACAGAAACTGGGAAGGCATGAATAATGAGACGGGTCCAGAAGGATGTGAATAGAAGTGGAGCGGTCTCCTCTGCCAACTCCTTTGCAGGTTGGAGATCGGAGATTCCTGCCTATCAAGCCCTTAGGACAGAGCCTCACAAAGAGAAGCCCTCATTGCATGTTTAGGACTATCGATAATGTTTTCATTGTCTTCTCCCCAGTATGTATTTGTTTATATTTTTTAGTTTCTGGAATATATATATTCAAATATATATTTGAAAGATGAAACTATAGACAGAGATCTTCTACTGCTTATTCACTCCCCAGATGGCCACAATGGTCAGGGCTGTCCCAGGCTGAAGGCAGGGTCCTGGAAGTCCACTTAGGTCTCCTGAATGAGTGACAGGAACATAAGCTCTTGGACCATCTCCTGGTGCTTTCTCAAGCATAGTCCAGGACAGGAATAGGCATTCGTATGAAATGTTGGTGCTACTAGCGGTGGCTTAACACACTGCGCTACAACACTGGCATTGTCCAGCGTTAGAGCCCCTGCTCTCTACCCTTTCTATAGAAGCACAAATTATAGTAGCAAATACTTTCAGAGAATGTAAATTGGAGAAGCTCCTATTAGATGAAGACTAGGAAGAAGTTGAGTAGAGGAAGTTGGGGCACACCTGTGCCATTGAAAATGAAAATAAGTCCTTTAAAATTAGGTGTTTACAAAACACTATGCACTCAAAGTCAAGTCAAAGCAAGGCAAAACAAAAACACATCTGGTTGATGGACTATCTAGGTTTGTCATGACTCACCCTAAATAAACCTTCCTTACAATCACCACCTGCAGGCTGCGAGAGCTGGGGTTGCCAGGCTTCCTGGGAAGCTCTGAAGGCCTCAGATCGGTTTTAGCTGGAGGTTGTATCCTTTCATCTCTGATTGCAACAGTGTCTACTGAAGCCCTGCCACCCAGCAGAAGGTTCTCAGCTTCGGGCCCCTGTAGGTTCTTTGGTTAACCCTATTCTGCTCTCTGATCTGAACAAGAGTCCAGTAGATAGGGGATGGATGACAGTTCTTTCAAGGAGTGGTGATCACATTCAAGTTCTATAATAGGTGCTATGGCTCTTAATGGGAAACTATATATGTGTTTATGCATGAATGTATGAGAAAGAAAGAGAGAGAGAGAGAGAGAGAGAGAGAGATAGAGAGAGAGAGATTCTTTTGCTGGGCATTTGGCCTGGTAGTTAAGATGCTTGTATCCCATATTGGAGAATTTGGGTTCAATTTCCAGCTCCAACACTTGACTCCAGCTTCCAGCTTATGCAGACCCCTGGAGGCAACACTGATGCTGCTAGTAATTGGGCTTCTGTTTCTCATGTGGCAGGTCTGGATTGCATCTTGGCTCTCACTTTAAGAATGGCCCAACCTGAGCTGTCCTAAACATAAGGGGGGGGGGAATTAGCAGATAGGAGTTCACCCTGTCTCTTTCTCTTGAAGGCAATACATTTAAAAAGTAAATATATGAAACATCGTTTGGGAGAGATGCCCTTTCTTCTTTTCTGGTGGATGCAACGTATCAGGAATGAAAACAGTTGCTTAACTGTGCACCTATCTTCATCTTGAGCCATTTGACTAACCAATTTCTTAGCATCTCTTAACATCTCTTCCCTCCTCACATCGACTGTGGCCCCACTAACCCGATCATTTATCCCTGTACCTGTTATGAGGGTGGTTCTGTGCTATTGAGGGCAGGAGTTTTTGTGTTCAAGAGGAAAAAAAACCACAGCCAGTCTTTTTTAGGACATGTGTTCAGTCACCAGAGATCCAGGGCAAAGTGGAATGAGATGCTGACTTGTAAAGACAAGGTGGTACGGGGAAGTGGAGAGACGCGACTTGACTGAACGATGAGAGATCAGAGACATTCTAGTACGGCAAGTTACTACTTCTCAAGCTTTTACATTTCCCTTAATATTTTTGTTTTATTCTTTATTATTGCCCTTTATGATTCAAATTTAATGCTGCCATAATAAAACCCAAAGAAGAGAAAAAAGAAACTTCCATCTATAGATATATGAATCCAAAATTAGTATTTTGTTTTTTTTTTACCTTTCTAGATATGCACATTTTTTCTTTACTGGGATGATTCTATTTTGAATTATGTTTGAAAAATTAATTTTTTCTGGAACTGCTCACCCTAAAATTATGCACCATGTTTTTTTTTAAAGATTTATTTATTTTTATTGGAAAGTCAGATATACAGAGAGGATGACAGAGAGGAAGATCTTCCATCTGAGGGTTCATTCCCCAGGTAGCCACAATGGCGGGAACTGTGCCGATCCAAATCCAGGAGCCAGAATCCTGGAGCTTCTTCTAGGTCTCCCACGTGGGTGCAGGGTACCAAGGCTTTGGGTCATCCTTGGTTGCTTTCCCAGGCCACAAGCAAGCATGGAGCTGCATGGGAAATGGGGCCACCAGGACCTGAACCACTGCCCATATAGGATACTGGCTTGTGCAAGGTGAGGACTTTAGCCACTAGGCTACCACACTGGGCCCAGAACCTCCAGAACCTCCAGCTAAAACTCATTTGAAGCCTTCAGAGATGCCCAGGAAGCCTGGCAAGGAGGGCTCGTTAGCAACCCCAGCTCTCGCAGCCTGCAGGTGGGGATTGTAAGAACTATAGATGATTTATAATTTATCTAAGTAAAGTCTCATTGCCTTCTTAAAAGCTGTCTCCCTTTCCCACATTTAACTAGTGACAGACTTTCAAAGCTACCTCCAAGTCTCCAGAATCCAGAAAAACGTTTGCTCTGCTTCTTCCTAATAACTTCAAATAGAGTCACCTGCCATTGTCTATCTCTAGTGTTACTGATAAGGCAGTTCAACTTGGCAGTTCTGCTACAGAGGTAAGGCCAAGAATGAGGTGGGCTGCATGGGAGGCAGGGTTAAGCAGGAGTGAGTGCATTTCCAGTGATCAGAGAGCAGCAGGAATGCTTCTCTTCTATTTCTTTTGGAAAGAATAAGACACCAGCCAAACTCTCAGGACTGTTTTAAAAGACAGAGGCACATGCAAGAACTGAATGTGATTTCATTTGCTCAGCGGAAGGTGGGTGGCTTCAGCTGCCTAGGAAACAGGCTTTGAATATGCACTTCCTGGAATTCTTTATGCTTCTCTCTTGAAAAGGTTCTCAGTGCTCCCAAGAAAGGAGCCTTATTTGGCATTTACAGGCAGCCTGCTTTGCGTAACATTTGATTCGATTCTTTATATTGGTGAATTCTTGTAAAGTCTTCTCAAAGCAAAGGCCAAATTCTTCCTTCCTCCTGTATCCTCCTCCTCCCTCAACCTTCTCCCTCTCACTTACCAACCTGGTGCATACTTTATTTACCAATTTGAGAGCTGAATCTCTGGCACAGTGAGGTGAAGATACACGCAAAGCATCTGCTACAGCCTTCAGCGTTTCAGGATGATGCTTGGGAGAGTAGATAGCATGCGCAGAACGTGGGTGTGGTATTGGAAGGGAAACAGACACCGCCATTATTGGCTGAGTTTTGATGATGATGACAAAGGCATGATGGGTACACGTGGTCAGACCATCCTGTGTGATGTTGTTCAACAAGCAAACACAAGCCTTTGTGCCTGTCCTTTCATTTCATCCAGATGTATTGTGTGGAACAAAGGAGACGATAGAGAATGTCTAGAAAGAACAATGTCATTCTTCACTCATTCACTCATTTGCTCAGCAAATATTAACTGACCGTGTCTCAGTATTGTCAACCAATGAGATCTGTCCTTCTCAGCAAAGATTTGCTGAGCATGTGACCAGACTAGGGAAACTGCTGTTTCATAGAGAGATCTGCACCACATATTTTTTTTATTCATTAATTACATTGTATTATGTGACACAGTTTCATAGGTACTGGGATTCTCCCCACCCCTCCCCAAACCCTCCCACCATGGTGGATTCCTCCACCTTGTTGCATAACCACAGTTCAAGTTCAGTTGAGATTCCCCCATTGCAAGCATATACCAAACATAGAGTCCAGCATCTTATTGTCCAGTCAAGTTCAACGGCTTCTTAGGCACCACATATCTTGCTGGAAAGATGAAAGGGAAGATACTACATGAGCCTAAGAGAATATTGCTCCATAGTAAAATTATCACCGTAATCCTATTGATTCTGTGTGCAGGCAATGGAAAATGAGTCAAGGTAATAAGAGACAGGAGACTCACCTAGGAAAGCTTTTGTTTGGGAACTATGTTTCTTTCTTTCTCTCTCTCTCCATCTCCCCTCCCCTTCCCACTCCCTCTCTTTTTTTTTTTTTAAAGATTTATTATTATTGGAAAGCCGGGTATACAGAGACGAGGAGAGACAGACAGGAAGATCTTCCATCCAATGTTCCACTCCCCAAGTAAGCCGCAACGGCTGGTGCGCGCCGATCTGATGCCAGGAACCAGGAACCTCTTCCGGGTCTCCCACATGGGTGCAGGGTCCCAAAGCACTGGGCTGTCCTCAACTGCTTTCCCAGGTCACAAGCAGGGAGCTGGATGGGAAGTGGAGCTGCTGGGATTAGAACCTGTGCCCATATGGGATCCCGGTGCATTCAAGGTGAGGACTTTAGCCGCTAGGCCATGCTGCCGGGCCCCCCACTCCCTCTCTATAATATGTCTTCCACACACATAGTTTTGCTTGTAAGAATCTTGAAATTTTGGACCTGGAGCAGGAGTTCAATGGCTAAATCCGCACATTGCATGTGCTGGGATCCCATATGGGCACTGGTTCATGTTCCTGTTGCTCCACTTCCCATCCAGCTCCCTGCTTGTAGCCTGGGAAAGCAGAAGAGGATGGCCTAAATCCTTGGGACCCTGCACCTATGTGAGAAAGGAAGAAACTCCTGGCTCCTGGCTTTGGATCGGCTTGGCTCTGGCCATTATGGCCATATAGTGAGTGAACCAGAAAATGCAAGGTCTTTCTCTGTCTCTCCTTCTCTTTGTAAATTTTCCTTTCAATGAAAATAAATAAATCTTAAAAAAAGCAAAAAGTATCCTGAAATTTTGTGTTTCTGCAAGTCACAGATAGTTGACAAAAACCATAGACTTGTATAAAACATCTTCTTAAGGAAAGTGTTCCTTTCCTTCCCAGAGAAATAAAACAAATAAGCAAATAACTTAAAACAATTATGTCTATATTATGAACTACAAAATCATACATACTTTTTTTAAAGGTTTATTTATCCATTTTTGAAAGTTACAATTGGAGAGAGGGAGAGAGAGAGAGAGAGAGAATGATAGCAACATGGAAAGAGGGAGGGAGGGAGAGAAAGATAAAGGGAGAGTGAGAGATGGGGAGAGAGAGACCTTCCATCCACCAGTTCACTTCTCAGATGACTACAACCATCAGCGTTGGGCCATAACATAGTCAGGAGCCAGGAGCTTCAGTTGGTCTCCCACATGAACAGCAGGGCTTCAAATATTTGGGTCATTTTTGCTGCTTTTCCCAAGCCATTATTTGGGAGCTAGATTATAAGTGGAGTAGCTAAGTCTCAAAGTGTTGGCTATGGGGTTCCAGAATTGCAGGTGATAACTTTTCCTGTTATACCACAATGCCAGTTCCAGAGTCTTTGATTATTTTTATTCATAATGATATTTCTAGCTTCTTGCCAATCAAACTCAGGATAGCACATATATATGAGAAAGGCAATAGTTGTTGACTGACTGCATATGTGTATCTACAACGGGTTTGAGGGCAGCTGTTAAAACATAAATGTAAATGTTGTATATTAGTTATCTATTTCTGTACAATAAATTAATTTTATACTTAGCAGGCCAGGAATAGGCAAGTGGCTTAGAGGGACAATCTTGATTTAGAGTCTCCCATGGGATTGCATCGAAGTTGCCTTCCAACATCGCAGCCGTTCGAAGACTTGGCTCAGGGTGTAGAATGTGTTTCCAGGATGGTTCTTCTTCATGGCTGTGGACAAAAACCTTACATCTCAATCATATGGGCTGCTCCATGGGACTGCCCAATGCACAGAAAATAGGTTCCCTCAAAGTGATCAGCCTATAGGCAATCAAGATGAAAGCATCAATAACTATTAAAATCTACTGTAGAAAAGACACAATATTCCTTCTGTTGTTTCTTGTTGGCTACTTGGTCCAACTCCGGTACATATGGAGTAACCCACGAGTGGACATACCAGGATATATAAGTCATTGGAGGGTTGGAGGGCACTCTTGGAGGCAGGGTGCACAGACCCTAACATCTCACTGTTTGGTTGATATTTCAAGAATAAGATAGATTAGCACTGAAATCCAGTTCATAAGTTAATAAGCATGAAACTCATTAGAGGATTACATGTAATTTGATTTTTAGTGTGCTAGCTGATATGTGACATATATCCTGGTTATGCACATAAATACACATTGTCTTAAAGTATTTTATGTAGAATATAAACATCTCTTACTTTATTACCACATTTAATTTATTTTTACTTGTTTATAAATGTTTCCATGCAATTGCCACCTTGTCTCAACTTTTTAGGATCCTTTAGAGAATTAGGGAAGGGATTGGAAGACACTGGGAACTAGAAATCCTAGCAACAGCATAATAAAGGATCAACTAGTATTAGCTTGAGTTCCATTAGGCAAGTTACTAAACTTCCTTAATGCTTCTAAAATAATGGACAGAATGAATATATGCAAAGCATCTAGTAGTTCATCTGGCATACTAGCCAAAATTGTTTATGCACTCATATACATTATTGTTGAAGTACATGTCCAATTACTTATGCAATATGATTGAGCACTGGATTTTTAAGTTGATAACCTGATTGCGGTTGGTGCTGTGGTACTACAGGTTAGGATATTTCTTTCAATACCAGCATCCCAGTTGGGAGGTCCCATTGAAATTCTGGCTTTGCCTGTGATTTAGCTACTTGCTAATATGCCTGGAAAGCAATGGAAGATGGCACAGGTATTTTGGACACTTCAATCCATGTGGAAGACCCAGATAGAGTCCCACATCTTGTTTTCAGCTTGGCACAACCCTGGCTGTTGAACTAACACTTGGAAAATCTTTCCCTCTTGTCTCATTCTGTTGCTCTGCCTTTCAAATGAAATATCAATCTTAATATAAAAAAGCCAGTAAATCGATTTTAATGACCTATTTTACTTCTTTACAGATAATTAAATCAGTCATGCATGCCACATGTTCTTCTTAGGAGAACATAACCAACGATTCAATAATATGCTCATGGATAACTCTGCATTGTGATTAAATACTGTGCTTATTACCTCTATGAAATATTTTATGTTCAACTTGGTTGACCTTCACATTCAATGTATGGAATTCCTATGACAGTTGGATATTGTTAGTGAATCACAATTACTTCTCTTTCAAGCTTTTGGATCGATCAAACTGAAGAATACCGTAAATTGCAATGGTTGTCATTAAAAAAAAACAAACTTGATGCTGAGGCTTATGAAATCATGACAAATGCCATTCAAAAATCCTGAATTAAACATTTTGTGTGTTCACAATAAGCCTTCATTGGTCTTGTCTGCTAATACTATTCATTCATTTTTTAACCTAAAAAATGACATATAAGGAATATTTAAAAGTATATTTTAAAATCCTTTAACTAGCAAGTAACCATCTCTTAATTTATGCTTTAGATAAACTTTTATATAAATTGAATTCCATTTGAAACAATGTTCTGTTGTGCAATCTATTGAAATGCCATATGCTAAAGTATCGTTCTGAGAGAGGATTCAGGGAGAAGACGTGAGGGGAAGGCTGACATGGAAGCTGTGTGTGTGGAACCACTTTTAGGTATTAAATAGATGCCAAGTGCAATGAAAGACTTTCATACCATATGGCCCTTTAGAAAGGAAATGTACGAAAAAATCCCTAAGAGGTAAGTGGAAGGTAAATGAACTGAATCAAGGCAGCAGTAAATCATCTCAGTTGTAACAGTGTAATCACCTCTCTGGCCAATGACTGGATAAGCTAATGAAAATAGAACGTGCTGCCACCTTTCTGGGTTGTCATTTTTAGCACTCTTGCTTTGATGCAATGACCTACCCAGACTACATAGCTTTACTGTTAAGAATTATGCAAAAAATTATATAGTATAGCAATATTCATACTGAAAACATTTTAAAGTATTACCTGAATATGCAAAAACAGGCAATTGAGCAAATTATGGTTGTTTATATAACGCATTGTGATATAGAGAAAAGTTCTAGAAATAGGTAGAAAGTGATACTTGTTAAGTGAACAAAAAAATCAGAGAACAAAATAATAACAAATAAAGGGTTTTCCCAAACTTTGTAGAAGAAAGGATGAAAAGAGAAGTTTTATTTGGGTAGATTTTTTCAAATTCTGGCATAATTTTTAATGTATGATTTCTATGAATATTTTGAAAACCTCATAGAGAATGCTGTCAATTTGTGCCCATATGGGATCCCGGCGCATTCAAGGTGAGGACTTTAGCCACTAGGCCATGCCGCCGGGCCCCAGAATGCTGCCAATTTGCAAAAAAAAAGATTTAAAATTTTTCACTTGAAAATATAGGGAAGATAACGCAGAAAACATTGTAATTAGCTGCTTACAGGAGGCGTTGGAAAAGAACAAGATGAAGGGGGATAAGGGGGGAAGTGGCACTGACTTGAGAGTACCTTTCTGTCTCATTTTGAGCTTTGGAAGCATGCGTATGTCTTATCCATTTAAATATTTCTATATTGCAGATATTATGTAACTATTTAATCAAATAAAAAAGATGGAAAGTGAAAAAAAAACCTGAATTGAAAGAAAATTAAAAAAAATCTTCCTTCAGATATTCCAAGTGAATTACATGAAACCATCCAGATCAAGTCTTAGCTTTGCTATCTTATGAACATAATATTTGATCATATAATCTGGATCTTGGGGATAAGCAAAAGGCAAAGAAACTGAACTCCTTTGAGCAGGGTTCCTTTTTGTACAAAGACAAGCTGAAATTATTTTAGATGCACTGCAGGACTAAGAAAATGACTAAGTGTATATGTTTTGTTGGTATCTGGGTATCTCATTGTTCAGAAGGGACACCTAGAGACTTCAGTCAATGCCAACCTTGGTTGCTATACGCCTACAATTGCCTATCCAAGCCAGCCAACCCCACATTGTAAGGGGAGGTAAGGTGGTGGTTATCTTCAGCCAATACAACTTATTTCAGAACAATAGAGAGTTAGAAATTCTATTAGCTAGGACTTCAGCTTCTAATTTAAATTGAATGATTAATTTAGATGTGTGATGGGTTTATTATGGGAAGAAAACGGGAATTTGCTATGAAATGTAATATCATTTTAGTGTTGAGGGAATATCAAACTCACTGTAGTGCCATTTATTGCATTTTAAAAAGCTATTCAAATATCTGGCAAGTTTCTATTAGACAACTGGAGTACTTACAAAGCAAATAAGATAGATCACATCAGTGATGCATTTTTAATAAGCTTATGGGTATTTAATACACTAACTTGCAAATTTCCTTGAAATAGTAATTAAATTGTCTAGATTTATAGCTAAAATAACAAAAACTGCAAGTTGAAATAAAATGCTTTAGGAGCAGTAGGCCTCAGAATGCATTATTCATTCAGCTCAATATTAATGAAAAGTTTCAAAGCAACTACAAATTGTCTTTTGCGCATGTGCTCAGAGAATCCCGCTCCGAGGGGCATGAAATTGCTTTGAGAATATCAGAGAGTTTAGATTTGGGATTCATTAGTAAGTTTCTTTTTAAAAAAGATTTATTTACTAATGAGAGAGAGAGAGAGAGAGATCTTCCTTCTGCTGGTTCATTCCCCAAATGGCCACAACAGCTGGGGGTGAGGCCAGGCTGATGGCAGGAGCTGGAGCCTTTTCTGGGTCTCCCCTGTGGGTGTAGAAGCCCAAGGACTTAGTTTCCTCCAATGCTTTCCCAGATGTATTAGCAAAGCGGGGCAGCCTAGCCTCAAGCTGCCATCCATGTGGTATGTCAGTGCTGCAGCCTATGGCCTAACCCATGAAATCCCAGCATCGGCCCCTCATCAGTAGGTTTCTAACATATTAACCTTGCTGATGTCCAGAAGAGTTCACAGTCTTAAATCAGACCCCGCATCATCTAACCCACACAGTACATCTATCCCGCACAGAAGGGCAGAGGCCATTCTAGAATATCTTCATGAATTCCCTTTTCTTGGCCCCCAGCAGTAGGGGTGGGGCACTTGTATATGGCTGCTAAGTGATGAGGTGTGACAATACACAGGCTTTTGTCCCTGCATGTGCCAGTACTTCAAAAAGTTCCTGTAAGATCCCTACTATCTTTTTATTCTATTCTTCTGTGGACATTTTGGAGTGCCTTTATGCTGCACCAAAGGCTGTGGTAACTACCTTCTTCGTCAGAGAACATTGTGCTTCCAGAACAGTGTCACTTCCATCTCTGACGGTGCCAACAGGGAGGCTAATGATAGGTTTGAGGCAGTTCTCTGGGCCCCAAAATGTAGCAACATGTTTGATTGATGGAGTATGTCTCAGAAAATAAGAGGTCTTTCAGATCTCTAACCTCAGAATTTCAAGATTCCTAGTGAGGGACCAGCTTGTTCAGAATGACATTGTTTTAAAGAAGATTTAAAAAAAAATATTTGAAAAGCAAAGTGACAGAAAGGCAGACAGAAGGATTTTCCATTCACTGGTTCACTCCTTAAATGGCTGCCACAGCTAGGTTGGGATGAGGCTGAAGCCAGGATCCAAGAAACTCCATCTGAATCTCTTCCATGTGTGGCAGGGACCCAAATGCATGGGTCATTTTCTGTTGTCTCCTCAAATGCATTAGCAGGAACCTGCATCAGGAGCAGATCAGCTGGGACTTATACTATCACTCTGATAGAGGACATAGGCTTGCCAAGTAGTGGTTTAACAAGCTGTGCCACAGCACTGGCCCCTGGGTTTTGTGTTTGAAGAGGAAGGGAGATGAGATGTGAAAAACACTGGAAATAAACGATTTACATAGCCTTGTATTGGGGCAGCTGAGGAGGAACGGTCCATCTTGATACATTGGCTGTACACTCCTGGCTGTGTGGCCTAGTCTCTGAACCACAAAGATGAAGCATGTGGGGAACCCAGCCTTGCTGTAAAGCCTCTCTCTCTCATTGGCCATTCAGACCTGGAGGCAGAAGAGAGGAGCCTGTGGTACCCAGAGGTCCCGGCTTCTACCCCGAACCCCAAGGGAGAGTCCTGCCAGAGATTCTATTGGGAAAGCAGAGTGCCATGAACATTGTTGTGGTTGTGCCAGTTGAGCAAGTGAAGCACTGCTTTGGATGAAGCCAAGTCAGAAGGACAGGGCTGAGGGTGAGGGAGTCTGGGAAACCAAGGAGGAAGTGAGAGGAGCCTTATGTTAAGCTCTGCCCATATCTAAATTGAGTGCCTATGCTTAGGCAGCCAATAATTTATTTCCAGGACTGTGAAATCACTTATTCTGTGCTACTCTCTACATGAAATCGCATAGACACTTCACAGAAATGGATTTGTTCACTGAGGCTGTATTTTAACCCACGCTCCTTGGAATACTTGTGCCAGGATTTCTGTGTAGGAAGTACTCAGGGTTAGTAATTTTAGGTGGAAGAGGGGGATAAGCTAAGAGAAAGCACTGAAATTGTGAACACTCCCCATACCTTTTGGAATTTACACTGTATGATTATTGGTAATGAATTGGGAAGGGATTGAAGGTCCTTCTCTCTGAGTTTCCCAAGCACACTCCTCTCTCCCACGCCCCGGCGACATGTGGCACCTCCACACAAAACAGGCCACTGTGATTGCCACATGGTGAGAGCCCTGGTAGCTGGGAGGACGGTAGATAAGCTGATCCGGGTTCTGGCAGATGTGTAAGCTACTCTTTCATCTAATCACTTGGATTCTTTATCTAAGCCATGTCCTTAAAGTCAAGTTTTCTTTTGCTTCTCTAGAAATTTTCCCACTGTTGAAAAACTAGATAGCCTAAGTGATTATTATTTGTAGCTTTACTTGGGGCACCATATATGCATGTGTCTAAGAGAGTGAATGCTGTGTTGTCTGCATCCATCTGGTGTCCATCCTAACATCATTCCCTAAAAGGGCAGTCCCTGGACCGGCATGACTGACGTCACTTGGAGGCTTGTTAGAAATATAAAGTCTTAAACCCTTTTACCTGCTAAATGTACTGCATCAGAGCACCCAAGTATGGGGTCTAGGCATCCATGTTTTAACAAGTTTACCAGGTGATTTTGTTGATATTCTGAAGTTCAAGAGGAACTATTCTTGGAGATTTCATTTTGTGACTTACTTTATCTTTCTATTTCTGTACTGGTAGTGTTTATTGTTGAATGAAAATTTATTTTTTGATACAGAGATAAAATTAAATATCATTTTATACAAGGTAAGTAAAAACGTCCAAAAAGTCTTTGCATGCCCCAAGGACATCCCTGAAGTGTGATACCATGGGTATCTGCTCTCATTGGTTCCCAGACTCTGAGTGAAGGGGTAAGAGTTTCCCAAGTAGGATTTAGAGGAAAGAGGGTTGTGGGATCTAGTATTATGCTTCACCTGTTGTGCAGCAACATGAACATAATCACAAAAATGGATTAGTTAAAGTTCATCTCCGTTTCGTGTATAAGCATGTGGACAGCATGGCCATGCCACAGTCATCCAGGATTCTGGTCCCTAGAATATTTTAAGATGCATTTTTATTGGAAAGGTAAGCTAACAGAGAGAAGGAGAGCAGAGAGAAAGATCACTGTCTGCTGGTTCACTCCCCAGATGATGCAATGGCTAGAGCTTAGCTGATTCAAACCCAGTAGCTTCCTCTGGGTCTTCCTTACAATTGCGAGGACCCAAAGTTTTGGGCCATCCTCTACTGCTTTTCCAAGCCACAAGCAGGGAACCAGATGGGAAGTGGAGCATCTAAGACACGAACTAGCACCCATATGGGATCCTGGTGCATGCAAAACAAGGATTTAGCCACTGAGTCATGATCCAAGGCCTGAGTCTTGTGGCTGTGCTGTAATAAGCTGCATTTTTCTATCTTGTGATTCTCAGTGGCTGTTCCTACTTCCACCATTATACCTGCGTTCCAGGGGATGGAATACTACTCAGCTATTAAAAAAAAACAAAATGCAGTTCTTTGTGGCCAAATGGGCCAAACTGGAAACCATAATGCTAAGGGAAATGAGCCAATCCCAAAAGGTTAAATACCACATGTTTGCCTTAATTTAAGATGATATGATGTTATGTATAACATGTTATGTTATGAATGTTATATGTTGTGTATAAACTAAAATTGAAGTGTAGGTGAGGTGGTCACAGAAGGTGGCTGGGAACTCGCATTTACTTTTAACATATTGGTTACTCATTACTATGTCAATTAATTCCATAATGATGTAAATTTTTGCTGATGGTATGTTGGAGCTTTCAATTGACTGGGATGATACTCTGCTGGCTCTGTCTTCAGACCAGAGAGGGTATACCTAAGAAGCCGTTGAACTTGACTGGACAATAAGATACTGGACTCTATGTTTGGTATACGCTTGCAATGTGGGAATCTCAACTGAACTTGAGCTGTGGTTATGCAACAAGGTGGAGGAATCCACCATGGTGGGAGGGTTTGGGGAGGGGTGGGGAGAACCCAAGTACCTATGTAACTGTGTCACATAATACAATGTAATTAATGAAGTAAAAATAATAAATAATTTAAAAAAAAGGAAGGAAACCAAACTGAATGAAGTAATGATGAAAAAAATCATATCAGAATCACAGAATTTCTCAGTCTCAACACTATTTGCATTGAGGGTCAGAAAATTCTTTGTTGGATGCCATTTTGGACATTGAGATGTTTAGCTGTATCCCTGGACCTGACTCAGTAAGATATCTGCCCTCAATCACCCTCCCATACATGTACACCCTGATCCAGCCTCAGTTAACACAATATCTTTTCGGTGAGTAGGTGGGGGAGCATAAACTAGCCTTGGTTGATAACCATTAGAGTAACTGCTTGATGACTCAGCGTCCAAGTTGTGTCCCAGAGAAAGGTTTAATTTGAAAGGTCAGAATGGCTTTACCTTTCAAAAGTAGCAGCTGCCAACTTTCCCCTTTCCTTCGTCTCTACTGTCTTCAGCCAGTAAATGCCTTCTTCTGTGTCTCCTGGAGAACAAGGATCCCATAGTCTGGAAGGGCATATCAGGGCAAAACTCTGATCTTTCTGCCAAGAAGCAGTGATGCAGAAAGCGGGAAATGATCGACACATTCTACTGCTGCAATGTTTTAATAAATTATTTTTTGGATAAGTGTTGCAGAACTGTGAAAGATCTTTAATTTAATTTTGTACTATCAACTTGTTTTCCAACAGACAGCTTTCTGTCTCCTGCACTCCCAAACACATACGTCTTGTGGGCTCTAGAGCAAAAAGAAACAAGAAAACATCCGCACCACTATCATGCTTCCCCTAGAGCTGTCCGCGGCATGCCAAGCACTTTATAGACATTTCAAAATGTTTGATTAATCTTAACAGCTACCTTGCAAAGTAGATGTGAGTTTTCCCATTAGCTTCAAAACCAACATGCTGAGTCTGTTGATGGCCCAGTGGCTAAAGTCCTTGTCTTTCATGTACTGGGATTCCGTATGGACACTGGTTGTAATCCTGGCTGTCCTTCCCATCCAGCTCCCTGCTTGTAGCCTGGGAAGGCAGTTTAGGGTGGTCCAAAGCCCTGGGACTCTGCACCTGCATGGGAGACCAAGAGAAGGCTCTGGGCTCCTGACTTCTGATTGGCTTAGCTCTGGCTTTTGCAGCCACTTGGGGAGTGAATCAGCAGGTGGAAGATTTTCCTCTCTGTCTCTCCTCCTCTCTGCATATCTAACTTTCCAATAACAATAAAATAAATCTTTCCAATAAAACCAAATTGCTGAAAGAAACATGAGGACAGCAAGTGTTAGTGCAAGGTGTCAAAACTTTGCTTATTTTCTTTTAAAGATAAGAGCAATAATTCACGATTGCAGTGTGTTTTATACGCTTCTAAGGACTTTTACATACAGTATCTAATTTGTACTTGCAGCTTAGGTACTACAAGAATTTTGAGAAACTATAAAATGTTTGCTGTGGCTAAAGGAAGTTCCCAAAGTACCTGGAGAATGGGCTAGTCCCTGGAGATGAATCAGAGCTGGATAATTGTTGCTCCTGGTGAGACGGCGCTGGTGGTATCGGTGTTTGGCTTCGAGAGGAAACACGAAGTCCCAGAGTCTAGACTCAGAGATGCACAGGAAGAAGCAGAATGACTGCCCCATTGCGGTGGAGAGAGCTGGTCTATGGAATGAGATTATGCATACTCTAGAGGTCCAGCTGTATGCTACCCCAGGATTTCCCGTGATCAGGGTCCTCCAGACCATGACTCTTAAAATACAGCTCTGATTTGTCTAGGTCTGTGTCCCTAAGGTCTGGCACACAGCAGGTGAAGTGAGTGGACCTTGACAAGGAGCCACAGCCTGCTCTGCTTTCTCGGAGCCCTGCAGGGTGGGTTGTAAGGAACGGAAGCACTGGAGAGAGTTTGAGTGCAGGCAGACGCACACAGGGAGTCTCAGAGGCGGTGCAACAGGTTTAGTTGAGGAGCATGAAGCTGAAGGAGAGGTTAGCTGAGAAAGTGTCATATGGTGGAAGACAAGGAAATGTGGATGAGAACCACCAGATCCCTCAAAGTGTACTTGAGAAATGGTGTGATATTCATCCATCCTGAAACATCCTCTATTTCAGACATGAGGAGGCAGCTAGACATTTCTGCTGGTACAAGTAATGCTTACTGATCTTCTGTAGGACAGGAAATAGTTACATGCTTAATTTAAAAAACCTAAAAATTATTCTTTCAAATGTTTTCCTCTTCCTGCCTCCCCTACCCCTAAATGTTCGCAATGGCATGTGGACATGTTCCCAGCAAATGAGTCAGAAGGGAACATTAGTCTATTTGAGCAAATGTCACTTTAAAAAAAAAACAACATTGCATCATTGCACAAAGCTTACCAATAATGTCTGTCATGTAGCAATGGCACTGATATAAAGCAAAGGGGGTAATTTTGGTGAATTCAAAGGAGATGTGATTACTGTAATTATGGGGACTGCTTCTAAATAATCTCAGGAAAAAGAAAGGCTGTTTTGTGTCATGTGGAGCTCTGGGATGCAGGAGGGAGAAAGCCTGGCGAGGAGGTGGGCTGTCAGAGAGAGAGGGGGTGGAGATGGCAGTGTGCCCTGTGACTGCCTGAAGGTCTCTGAAGGTCACTGGGAAGAAGAATCCCAGGAGTTTGCTTAGCATAAACTGCAATGCAATAGATTGAAATCCTCACAGGTTTCCTAAATTCAGCCCACCGTTTGAAATCTTAGAAAATCCCATTACTTGTGCAAAACCAACTCATTTCAATCCAGCTTGCAGAATTTACTTTGTAAATGCTGGCAGTACAAATAATAGGACCGTTTAGACAAGTTCCATGACTTTAGTGTTGATGAACCTTCTTGCTTTGTTCTTTTACCTTTTATTTTATTCTCTAACCTGATTATCATCTTTGTGAACAGAAGCATGGTCGAACACCTCACCTCTGGTTTCCCACAGTGTCTTCTATAAGTAGTCCTCGGTGCATGGCGGCTGGTTGGTTTATGTTCGTACATGTGGCTACCAGTTTTGGTAATCTACCTGTGGGAAGTAGGGCTTGATGAATTAAATAGAAAATAAGGAAGCTGGTCTCCGTGAAAACACCTATGGGCCAGACCCTTTCTTTCCTAGAATTGGGCTATCTCAATTTAACTATTTTTTCCTGTTTTCATTATTGTTATTATTATCATCATCATTTTATGATACAGTTTCATAGGCTCTGGGATTTCCCCTACAAACTCCCCAATTCTCCTCCACCCCTGCTGAGTTCTCTCAAATCATTACAACATCATAGTTCCTCATAAACAGTCATAAGTCCATCATAGTGGGCATAGGCAATGGCAAAGAGTCCAGCATTCAGTTATCAAGACACATCCAACAGTTTCACTGAGAGTCCATTCTCGATCCAGAAGTAGAGATGCGCACTGCACTGTATCCTCACATCTGGACATAACGGTCTCCACTGCACAGTTACTATATATCCTCTCAAGTGAAAAGCCATAAGACAATATTAACAACAGGAAGAAAAATAGAAATTTAAACAACATGCCACTGGATATGATAGTCTCCATTACACAGTGACTATACATCTCCTAAAATGAGAAGCCACAATAGAAAATCAACATTAGGAAGAAAAAATTGAAACTTACAACTCCATGAAATTAAACAATACGATACTGAATGGCTAATGTGTTGCTGAGAAATGAAAAAGGATATCAAGTACCTTCTTGAAGAAAATGATGCTATTGTATGATCTATGAGTCACTGAAAAATTTGATGAGAAAAAAAGTGTTTTGAAGAAATGAAACTAAAAACGAAAGCCTCACAATCCATGAGATATAGTTTCCTCTGACCTTTGTTGGCAAGATAAAAAATGTAAACTGACAGAAGCTGAGATTTAATTCCAAATTAATCTGACTCAAAAACGTTTGCACTTCCAGTCAAAGCTGTAGTACTCCTCAAATCCTCTTATTTGACCAGTGTCAGAAATTTGGGACGTTTTATCCAAATGCTTTAGCATTTGATATTAGCAGTCCGTATTCACTCCCAGGATGAGGTACAATCAGTGGAATAATGGCACCACTCAAATGGCCTACCTGGGTTCCAGACCCTGTGATGGCATTATGCCGGCATTATGTGAGTGGGTCCAGTGGAGTTAGAGTTCTTTTTTTCCCCTCAAAGCTTACTCATTTTTATTTAAGAGGCATAGTCTACATAGAAAGAGAGACAGAGAGAAGGTCTTCCATATGCCGCTTCACTTTCCAAATGACTGCAATGGCCAGAACTGAGCTGATCCAAAACAGGGAGCCAGAAGCCTCCTCTAATTCTCTCACATGGGTGTTGTTTCCTAAAGACTTTTAGCAATGCTCTTCCACTTTCTTAAGCCACAGGCAGGGATTTGGATCTGAGGTGGAGCAGCCAGTACTAGAACCAGTGTCCATATAGGATCCTGGTGCCACAGGGAGAGGCTTAGCTTGTTATTTGGGCCAGCCCCCAAGTTACAATGTTCTAAAAGGAGAAAGAATGAGATATAAATCAAAGTAAGTGATTTTATGTGCCAGGACTGACTTTGGACATGGAGGAAGAGAAATAGAAATCAAGGAAAGAGATTGGCCTTGAGAAACAAGAAAATACAAGAACCTCCAGAGCCTGTAGAAAGCCCAGCTGCTCTTCAGCACTTGCCTTTTTCCCCAGTGAGGCCTGCATCGGTTCCTCAACTATGGAATTGTCAGATGATAAGCCTCTTGTGAAAACTGCAATAGGTAACCAATGCACACATGGTACATCAACAAATCGATATGTGGCACACATTTACGGAGATTTGAAAACATGTTTGAAGTATTGAATCCACGAAACCCAGGCAAAGAAAGAGGAGAGGGAAAGTCAATGGAGAAAAATAGAGGGAAGAGACACAAGGAAGGGGACTCCTAGAAGATGGGGGCATGTTTTTTCTTACTTGGCATCTCCTGTTCTACACACCCAGCTGATGTTCCCTTATAAAGTCACTGATTGAATTGAACGAACAAACGATGGATGGAATGATGAAGGAAGCAGGGAGATTACAACCATAGGAAAGATGGAAGAGATACAGACGAGGATGCGAATTTGTGTGGGATTGAGTGGCAGCAGCAGAAGAGACTGGAGTGAGCTAACAGGTCGACTAGGTTTCAGAAACCCATGTGCATCAAGGCCAGTGCTTCAGTGAATTGTGAAACCTGTGCTGGAAACACAATAAGTCATAACATTATTTTTTTTTCCAACAATAATTCAGCTTGATTTTGTTTCAGTGTTGCTATTTCTTGTGTGACATATTCCTTAAATTCCTGCATGTGCTCGTCATGGTTGATAAGAAGCTCTGTAACAAGCGTTTTGAATTCTGTATCCCCTATTTTCTTTTTTTTTCATTTTTTATTATATTTTTGACGATCTTTACGTAGTTAATTAGGATAAAAAGGTTCAAGGGCTATAGGAAAGTGGGTAAGACTATTATTACCATATTGTTTCCTTCATGTATCTGAGGTGAAGGGGGATATTGAGGGAGAAGCCCCACCCAGTTTCCCACCCACCCCAGGTCCTGGATGTGGGGCATGCTCCGAGATTCCTGCTCAAGTGGTTTTGATAGTTCACCATTCATGAATCACATGCTCTGAGATTCTTGCTCAAGTGGTTTTGATAGTTCACCAGTTATGAATCGCTGCCAATCTTGCCGCCCCAAGCACGGTGAGCTCGTTGAAGAATCCACTGATTGACATAGTCCATCATACAGTCTCCGATAGCCCAGTTTTTCTCTGCCAACATATAGCTGAGATGGTTGGTTGACTTGTTCTGTCTTCTGTCTTTTCTTGGTTAGGGTTCTGAGTCCAGCAATTCAAATGGGGAGATCCCCAAAGAAACTTTGTCTGAGGTGTTCTCAGACCAGATTCTTGTATGTACTAGCAAGTACAGGGCCCGGCACAGTCCATCGCCCAGATCAGCTGGTGGTTTCAAATGCTGGCTTGGTTCTATTTTCAGCCCCGACTTCCACTGGAACCAATGGTTGTTGCAGTCCAGCCTGGTTCTGCCCAGCACACATTCGGCATCACTTAAACCAGTGGGAGCTGCAGCCCAGTCAGAGCGACCCTTAATAACCCCCACCAGGCCCACCCCCTACTCTGGTTTGCCAGTATGTGTAGCAGACTAGTCCAGTCTGTCCCACATCCCATTCAGCTCTTGTACATGTCAATGGGTATTACAGCTTAGTTCCACCTAACCAGCTCCACTATGCAGCCCATACAGATGTTGTTGGGTGCCTCTCTGTCTAGCCACTCCAGCCCCTGTCCTAGTTTTCTTGCCCTCCCTTGGGAGTGGTAACCCCAGAGGGAGGAGCCCGCTATTTCCCTCCCAGACCCCTCCCACTCCCGGATTATGCACTCTCCAGGTGGTTCTATGGTTTGACTTGACAGAATTAGACCCCAGTGCCAGCTTCTGCCAGCTGATTCTGCGGCTAAGCCCAAACAACCCTCACCCGCTCTAATTTTGTTTGCACCAGTAAGAATAATCAGCCCAGTCTGGCTTTTGCCTGATCAAGTCCACATGAGGCTCACAGGTGTTGTAGCCCTGCTTAGTCTGGTCTGCCCCCATCCCAGCTCATATTCTCCAGTGGGAATAGCTGTCTAGCAAGGTAACCCCTCCATATTACCCCTGCTGGCTCCGCCCACTCCCTTCCTGGTTCTCATGCGTGCTGGTTGGACGTTGTGGACACGTCTGGTACAGGCAACCTCACCTTGGCATTCCGTATTTTGCAATGGTTTTTGTCGCGACCAAGCCTGGCTTGACCCATACTCTGTTCTGGTGCTTGGATTTGCCAATGGGTGATGTGAACTGGTTCAGTCTGGTCTGTCCCCAACCCATGCCAAATGTACGTCAGTGGGAAACTTCCCATGGCCTATTCTGGGCTGTTTTCTATCATGCTTTTTGTGCTTACCTGCTGGGTCTGTGTCCTGCCAGAGGAGTTGCCCAGGCTCCTCCATCAGAACCTCTCCCAATGCCAGATTTGCAGATACAAGGGGGACCAAGAGCCAACCCTACTCAGTTCACCTCCTGTCCTAGCAGGAACAGTGGCTTTTCGTGAGTGGCCTTCAACCCAAGCTGGTTCTTGCTGTTCGATGTTTCAGCCCAGTCACAGCTCGTCCATACCCACATTCAGCTCACACATGGCTCAGTAGGTGTTGAGACCTAGCCTAGTCGATCCCACATCTGCCTTGGTCCTCCAGGACACCAGACAGTGTTGGAGTCTGACCCGGCTAGGTGCATCCAGTCCCAGTCCACACTTGTGCCAAGGGAGACTACAACCATTTCCTAATCAGAACACAGCCCCCATTTCAGCCCCGTGCTCCTTAGTGGGAACCTCAACCCAGCTAGAGTGTCCCCTTAGCTCCCCAACCGGGCCTGTTCCCAGCCATAGATCATGCGCATGCCAGGGTTGCTCTGACTCAGCTTGGCTCAGCCCCTTACCTGTCACAACCTCTGCCTTAGACACTGTGACTTAGTGTCCTTGGTTCATGCAGACTAGTAGGTATAAGAGCCTAGCTCAGCATGACCTGTGCTCCATCCTGGTTTCTAGTTTTGCTTGTGGGCTAAGATTTGCTCAGCCCTGCCCGACACACCCTGTTCCATTACCAACTCACACATTAGCCAGCCATTGGAGCTACTTTGCCCAGGTTGTCCGACCCCCAGGTCTGGACCACATGTTCACCAGCGGGAGCTATGACTCACCAGGGGAATTTCCCAAGTTCCTCCACTTGATCCACTCCCAGACCCAGACCTCATACATACCATTGGGTTTTAAGGCAGGTTCTGGCAAATTCTGGCCTTCCATTTGCCCTTATATGAGCTGGTGAACGTTACAGCCTGGCTCACCCCACACCCTATTCAGGATTCACATTCGGGTGCTGCTGCCTTGACCAGTCCAGACTGTTGTTGGTTCCTTTACCTGTGAGTGATGGCAGGCTCCTTGGTCACAACTGGTTTAGTCCATCACTCCCCAATCCTTGAGCTAACCAGTGGGGTAGAATTTCCACAGGGTTTGGCCCACGCATCCTCCACAGAATCTACCCCTGGATATGGTTCTCTCATGTGCTAGTTAATGTAATTACCCTGGCTAATGTGACCCATTTACTGATCCATCATCCTGTCAGGTAATAGGATATGATCTTGCTGGACAGGCCCCGAGCCTTAGCTTTTGCATGAACTGGTGTTTGGTGGTCAGCATTGTTCAGTGATTACAAGTTCTTCAAAGGAAGAGTGACTGTCATTGGGAATCTTTAGGATTGATTCATGTCCCAGAACCACAGTGGGTTCAACCTGGAGCTATGTAAGCAGCGATTCAAAGAACCAAAACCCCAGAGCTCCCAGCCGGGTGGCCAGCAGATCCAGAGACTTTCCCCTTCGGTGTACTCACCCCAAAGGGAGCAGCCCCCGGAGCCCAGGCAGGCCAGGAGACAGCTCACCACATGCACACGGTGGCTGGAGTCAGGGATCCAAGTGTAAAGTCTCCCTGGCCTGAGACCCACCAGCAGCCGGGAGGCTGCAGGAAGTTTAAACCCCCAGGCCCTAGGTTGGGAGTCATAACATTCTAAGGGTTTTCTACCAACCTGTAAATATATAAAAGATAATCCCAACCCTTCATTAGAGCAGCCAGTGGGGAGTGGGGAAGTCCAGAGAACAGTCATTTTGTTTTCTGATAGCTCAAGTTTTTCACAAATACATAAAATGATATTCTGAAGTTTAAAGGATTTCACTTGTTTTGTCTTCATTAGTCTTGGTCTGTTATTGCAAAGCTCTACCATAACTTGGAAAAAATCATGATGCAAAGAGCAGATTCTTCCTGGTTAATTCTTAAATCCTCTCAATTCTAAGCCTAAATCCAAAACAAGTGTTAATTTGCCTGCCTCTCAGTGGCCTCATTATCCTATTTTTAAAAACATGGGTAATATCATTGATTTGAATCATAATACAATATAAAAAGACTACCTACAGATCTCATTTGATAGAGCATTGGAAACACAGATTTTATATGAACGAGTATTAAGTTCGGAATATGGACAATGGTCAGCAGTTTTCCCTTGTAATTGTCTCTTGTTTTCAATTCCTTTTCTCTCTCTCTTCTTAGGGATGTATGCTTGCACATGTAAGCACACTATACAACCCTCCCTGCTGGCACACACACTTACAAGTCCTTCAAATGGAAGATTCAATCCCCACGCATTAAATCATAGGCAGAGTTGTTTATTATTTCATAGTCAGTGTCATCTAATCCAGTTCCTATCATCAGGTAATGAGACAATTGGGTCCACTGAGACAACCTGTGAATGACAGAAGGAAACTCAAACCCCTGGTTTCCTGCTGCTATTTATACCAGTGTGTTATCCTGCGTTATATCCCTTCTAAGTGCAATAAAAATGTTAGCATGTTAGAAAATTGTGAAAGTGCCCCCAACAGCACCATTGTGTCCTTCTTGTCCCTGTCGCTCTCTCTTTGTGTAGGTTCCATCCTTTGTTAACTGATAAAATCTGCCATTGTTTTTCAACCAAGGTCAGTGGAAAGTCACATGATCTATCTTTTAAAAAATGCCCTTTAAAAATAATTTTGCCTCTTATTTATGTATTTGAGAGCCAGAGAAAGCAAAGGGGAGACAGAAAAGAGGGGAGAGAAAGATTGAGAAAAAAAAAATCAAGCCCATATTCTGGTTCATTCTCCAAATGTCTGTAGTGGCCTGAATGGTGCAGAAACTTTTAGGTACTCAATCCAGGTCTCTCAGATGGATAGCAGGATCTCAATTACTTGTGTCGTTATCACTTCCTTTTGTGGTCTACTTTAGCAGGACATTGGAATCAGGAACCAGAATTTGAAGTCGGATATGGGACACAGGTTTACTAGCTAGAATCTTTGCTGTTAGCTCAAGTGCTCACCCTTCAGACACCTCACTGCCTTAGAGTGGCCATGCCAAATTAGCGCAAAGTGGTGACCAAAAGGAATGCTGGATGGTAGAATTTTCCAAAAAAAAAAATGAAAGTTAAAAATATTTATGACTTGGAACATGTTACATCCATACTGTGACAATTAGTGCATTAATTCAATAATGAATTACATGAATATATACCACATAGAAAAGATATATGCAGCATTGTAAATTAGAAAACAAAACTGCAGAACACTATGCATAATTACCATACATTCCTTAAAGTACATAGAAAAAAAATACATGGAAAGCTATGCACTAACTGAATCTTGGTCATATGTGTGGCATTCCATTGGAGGGAGGATGATGTGTTCACTGTCTTTACTATTTGGATGTTTTGTTTTGTCTTTCTTTTGTAATTTAAACAACAAGAACAAAGAAGTGGTTGGCCTGGGATATAAATCCAAAATAGACAAAAACTGTGGATCTAGCATCGTGGCTTTCGACTTGGTGGGCACCAGGCACAGGTGAATCCCTTATTACCTTACCTCTTGGACATCTAAGCCAACATCTTAGAGTCTAGATCATTCTTAAACCATGATTTCAGCTCTTTCCTTTTCTTCCTGCCTCCTCATGTACTATCTGGCAAATGAAGCCTGGTCCCAAGATCCAGATTCAGATGGTCCAATTAAGATTTCTGAGGTCCCCCACTGATTTCACAAATCTTGTGACCTGACACCTAGGTCTTGGTTCTGCATTGTGCATGAGGGCAGATATGAGGATCCTCACACTGCCATTATGGGTTGTCTTTCCCATTAGGCTTCACCAATAAGCCTGGGCTTTCATCCACATTCTATGTCTTATGCTTGAATAGCTAGCCTACTGGCTAATGACCTGCATTTAGTCTAGCTTATGTCAGTCCCTTGTTTGTTGTTGGATGGCTTCTCCATAAACTCAGACTGACCCATTCTTCATCAGATCTTCTACTTAAAGGTTGCTGCCACCTGGCCTGGTGAAGTGTCCTGGTGGCTACAGACCTTGCCTTGCATGTGCCAGGATTGTATATGGTTCATATCCCAGCTGCTCCACTGTCCTTCCAGCTATCTGCATGTGGCCTGGGAAAACAATAGATGATGTCCCAAAGCCTTGGCATGCTGCACCTGTGTGGGAGACCAGGAAGAAGCTCCTGGCTTTGGATCAGCTCAGTTTTGGCCGTTGTGGTCACTTGGGAAGTGAACCATTGGATGAAAGATCATTCTCTCTATTTCTCCCCTCTGTAAATATGACTTTCCAATAATAAATAAATAAATTAATAAATTTTAACAACATAATGTTTACTGCTGCTTGATGTATTTATTGCTGCTTGCCTGAAACCTAGTGCAATGTTATAGTTAGCTATCTTGTGCCTTTTATTTCCTAAGCTTGGGCTTCCAACTGTTTCTGGCATAATCACTTTTTAAAAAAAATTCACTTCTTCTTCTTATTAATAATCATTTTATGATACAATTTCATAGGCCCTGGGATTTCCTTTACCTCCTCCATAATCCCCTCTTCCCTCACTGAGTTCCCCTATATTTTTAATGTAGTATAGTTCTTCATAAACAGTCGTATGTCCATCATTGTGGGCATAGACAATGACAGAGTCCAGCATCCTACTGTTAAGATATAGTTAACAGTTTCATTGTGCGTTCTTCTTTGTTCGGAAGTAGAGATGCATACTGCATTGTATCCTCACAACTGGATATGATAGTCTCCATGACAGAATTACCATACATAGCCTTTAATGCAAAGCCACAATACAAAATAAATAACAGGAAGAAAAAAGAAATTAACAACACCATGAGGCTAAATAACCTGTTAATGAATGATTAATGTGTCACTGAAGAAATGAAAAAGAAAATCAAGAACCTTCTTGAAGAAAATGATGCTACTGTATGATACATGAGTCACTGAAGAACGAGAAAGAATGTTTTGAAGAGATGAAACTAAAAAAATCAAAATCCATGAGATACAGTATTCGCTGATCTTTGTTGGTGAGTTATGTCTCCTGTAGGCAACAAATAGATGTTTTTTAATTCAGTCTACTAATCTATGACATTTGATTGATGAGTTTAAGCCATTTACATTCAGGGTTAATATGAATAGGTGGTAATTTGATTTGATCCTGTCATTTTAGCAATGGGCCGTTTACTGATTTAGTCTTCTGTTGTTATTTTACTGAGATGTTCTTCACATTTGCCTTGGTTTGGGTGGGTGTTATTCTGCTTCTCTGTCAAGAGAATATCTTTAAGTATCATTTGTAGGGTAGGTTTGGAAGAGGCAAATTCTTATAACTTCTTTACTGTGGAAGAATTTTATTTCATTTTCAAAGACAAAGGAAAGCTTTGCTGGGTATGTTATCCTGGGCTGGCAATTTTTTTTTTTTCTTTTAGAATCTGGAATATGTCAGTCCATTCTCTTCTGGCCTGTGGAGTTTCTTGTGAGAAGTCTCCTGAGAGTTTAACTGGCATTCCTTCATATGTCAATTGATTTTTTTCATATGTTTATTTAAGGATCTTTTCCTTAAGGTCATTTGGAGAGAGCTTGATTATCATATGTGACATGAGGACTCACAATGTAAATATGTGATTTATTTATGTAATGATATCCTTTCTCCCCAGCTGCATGCTGATAAACTTCTATCTTTGTGTTCACTTCTCACCTACCACACAATGAATGCTTTAAGAATCATTTGAAATTGAGAAAGGAAGGAATAAACAATAAGGAAGTGAATGTAAAAAGAAATAAGGAATAAAATGTGAACCACAAACTCTGAGCTACTAATCTGGATGGATTTAATTGGGGAGAAATAGACTTGTTGTAGTTTTGGTAACTGTATAGGCTATAATCTCTAGAAAACAATTTTCATTAAAACAACCATACTTTTTGTAGTTTACAACCTTCTAGAGCCCAGGGAAACTGTAGCAGTTGCTTTGGAAGAACATGATTTGGGTTTCCGTAGGTAGCACTTCCCATTTAAAAGAAAAGTGTCGTGAGTATGATTTGTATACATATGCCCTGGCACAACGGGAGTGGGAGCTACTTGTGTCCTTTCTTTCCAATCATGCATTGTCTATGTTGGTTATGGTTGTATTCTAAAGAAGGCCCATGCATGCTACAGTTGTTTGAAGGTGCTGCCAGTCTTCCCATGCTCCAGGTGAGGTCTGAAAAAGGGGTCACGTCTTGGTGATGTTATGATGCTTTACTTAGGTAAGTCACCTGACCTCTCTGTACCTTGTTGTGGGAGCTGCTTCCTGTTTGGACTGAGAAACCCTTAGATATTCTGAATTTCCACATTGTCCTTTCTTTCTTTTCCATCATTTTCTAACCATAACCATACTTTTGTTTAGTCAATTTCTCCTCATACATGGTTGATCCTTGAGACTACCTTTAAGAACAGGCAACATAGTATAGAGGAAAAATAAGTTTAAACAGATTGCATTCAAATTCTGGCTCTACCATTTGTGAGGCTTATGATTGCAGTTTCCTCGATTATTAGAATCAAATGAATTAACCATACCTGCCTCTCATAATGGTACAGGCACTACCACAAGACAATGATCTTGAGGAAGACTAGCATACACTGAACACTCTGTAGTTAACGGGTTCTTTTCTGTCTCCAGATGGGATATGGGTTGTTTAGTTGAAAGAAAAACTGATGTTTATAGGTTGATTTTATCTATGCCATGTGCAATAATTCAGTGCTGATTAGGAACTCAAAATACAAGACACAAACGTATGGCAAATTTTATTTGTGAGTTTTTGATATTCCAGATTGTTCTATGTCAAAATTTAGCTTTCATTCAAATTTATACTACTTTTTAAAATTTTTGTGGTAGAGAAAAGAAAAAAAGATTACTTTTTTAGGATGAATGATTTATTTCACTCAGTTTTTAGTTCATATAGCTTTTCTCTCTTTCTCTCTTGCATACATGCACACAATCTTAGTAGACAGAAGTAAGAGTAGTTTTCTTATTGTACCAGTGTCTAACCCAAAAATGACTGTATTAGAAGAAGGCAACTCCACATAATTGCTACAAGTAGGTTTTAAGAAATGAGTCAGACAAAGCCCATTTGCTTTGACCTTGAGAGTCAGTTGAAAATAGGCATATTTCACAGAACAGAGAAATCAGGCTAATGCCATTCAAAAGTTGCTCAAGTTCTGTTATTTCTGTGACTCTGGGCAAATTGTATCAACTCTGGAAACTTGCGGTAAATGACCTTCTGGCTCTGCAATTTCATGATACCTTGAATACCAAAATGATAATGCAACAAGGATTAACTGCCTGGAGTGGCAATGGAGAAGCAAAGGAAAATGTTCTCTAGAGCCCATGTGTGAGTGGATTAGGCATGGGACTGGGGACAAGAAGAGTACTTCAGTCATAAGCTCTCTTCTAAGCTCTATTTTCTGTTATCCATTCTCCCACTGTTGTTACATTCGCCAAACATCTTTTGGGTTGTATTTAATAGTGAGTCAAAGACATTCTAGTATAGGAAAACGACCATGGGGTGACATGCATGGCAGCAACCATGCATTTTCAGAACACAATCGGAGAGAAGCCAGATCTGATTATTGTTGAGAAAGGTATTGTGACCAGGAAGAGACATCCCACTAAGTAGAGAAATGTCAGAATTGATGATTTTCAGAACATTGAATTCATATTGCAGGACTTCTCCTAGATAAAATGCCAGTAGGTGCTAGGGAGAATATAAACGTCACTTACTTGAGTTTTAGTGCATTATTAATGCATTAATATAAAGAAAACCGATTTCACGTATTTTATAGATGAGACTCCAAGAATGTAATGATGCTCTCCTCTCCCCCCTCATTTCCCTTAATTCTTTTTTTGAAAAAAATTTTTGTGATAATATACCTTCACTTTACTTATAATTGACTCAAAGCTTGTCTAAAGATTTCTCCAAGTAACAAGTTGAAAGACTATTGTTCCATAGCGATATAGACAACAGCTGTTCCCAGTAATAAATCCTACAATGTCAATTTTGCTCATATGCTGGTTTTTTTTGTACTCTGTATATTAGCTTCAATTGAAAAGAAATCATGACATTTGTGTTTTTAAAACTGGAATATTTCACCAACATATTTGTTTCACAAAGTTCACCACGCTGCCACTGAGGTTTCTCCCTACAATGTGGGAAATTATCAGTTGTTTCGTTGTAAGTTCATCCTTGTAGGGCATGCATGAGGACTTCTCTGTTCATAGGTGGCAACAGAGAAGTAAGTCCTCATGCGTGCCCTATAAGGATGGACTTGCCGTAAAATGACTTTAATAGAAATGCTACTTTTCCATAATGCATTCCCTTGAGTACAGTCCACCACAAGGAGAAAAAAATTTGTGAAAATTCATGAAAGGCACCCATTGTAAGACTGGAGGGGAGAACTTGGGAAAAGGGAAGGGAAACCCGAGTGCCTATTAAACTGTAACATAAAACAATAGCAATTAAAAAAGAATAGTTGTTTCAAGTTGCATTCATTTTGTTGCAAAAGACATGATTTAATTCTTTTGTTTATGGCCAAGTAGCAGTCTACAGTGTGTAGACACATTTGATATAATCATGAGTAGATGGTCCTAATCCAATCTATTATCTGTTGTTAATGAGCTGATAGAAACATGGGAGTGCAGTTAACCCTTTCACAGGCTGATTTAATTTGCTCTGGGCTTAGTCCCAGGAGCACAGTGGCTAGGTCATTTGGTAGATTTATTTTCAGATTTCTGGGGAATCTTCATATTGTCTTCTATAATAGTTATACTAGTTTATATTCACACTAGCTGTTTATTATAGTACCTTTTTCCCTGCACATCTTTGCCAGCATTTGCTATTTTTTGATGATAACCATCCTAACTCAAGTGAGGTGAAGCTTCATTGTGGTAATTCCTGAGCATTTTTTCATGTATATTTAAGCCACTTGTATTTCATTTTTTCCAATAATTTCTGTTCATATCCTTTGCCCACTTATCTGGATTTTTATTTATTGTTGAGTTTCTTGAGCTCCTTATATATTATGGATATTATTTATCCTTTATTAGATACACAGTTTGCGAAGATTTTCTCTCACCTTGTTGGTTGTCTCTTCACTATTTGGAGTGTTTTGCTTCCTGGTAAAGAAGCTTCATAGATGGAGATAATTCAATTTGTCTATTTTTGTGTTAAAATTTATTTGTTTTTACCTGAGAGCAGGAGTTATACACACACACACACACACACAGAGAGAGAGAGAGAGAGAAAGAGAGAGAGAGAGAGAGAGGATCATCTATCTGGCGGTTCATTCCACAAATGGCCACAACTCCTAGAGCTGAGCTGATCTGGCTGGTACCAAGAGCTTCTAGATTTCCCAGATGGGTGCAGGGGCCCACGTCCTTGACATATCCACTGCTGTTTTCCCAGGCTGTAAGCAGTGAACTGGATCAAAAGTGCAGCTGTCAGGGCGTGAACTAGGGCCACTATGGGATACTGGCTGGCGCTGTAGGTGGAGGCTCAGCTTGTTACGCATGGTGCTGGCCTCTACTCTTGCTTTTGTTTTCGGTGTCTTTGGGGTCTTACCCAAGAAGTTTTCACCTATGTAAAGTATTGTAGCATTTTCCCTACATTTTACTCTAGTGCTTTGATGGCATCAGACAATAGATTTAGATGATTGATCCAGGAGTACCATTCCCTTTATGTGGAATATTCATCCTCATACGACCAATCCCTTTTTCAGTTGGCTGTGATTATTTGAAAGCACATTTTCCTATGGGTTGAAATGTGGATCTCTGTACCATTTAATCATTTAATGTTGCTTTGTTTCCAGAGCTACAGTCGCCAAAACTCTGAGATTTTTTTGACTTTGGAGATATTTGATGTGCTCCTTTGAAAACTCCATCTTTAATGAAATAATACCTCACTGTCCTTCAGTGTCTCTTCAGTTGAGATCCCTTCATCTGAAGTTGGCCTTTTGTGACTAGTTTGAAGTTGATTTCAGTTCTTTCTGCATGGCTTTGTCTTCCCAAGGCTTTCTGTGGGTGTGGTATTTCTCCGCTGGGTTTTAAAATCACATAATCAGAAATTTCTGTGCCTGGACACATGTAGGCTCCTTACTGTGAAGGCTCACATTCTCAATCTGCAAGAAAAGTGCTAAAGTAAAGCGGACGAGGGCAGTGTGTGCTGTCCCTTTGATACCAGTCTGAAAATGTTTTTGTCTGCAACTTTCCTGTTGAAAATTTCACAGGCACTTGGCAACTCTGGAACCACCAGCCAATTGGTGTTAACTATCTTCAAAACTTCTTTTTTAACATGTTGTCAACTCAATTTTGCTATGCACCCTCATATGACAACCACATTAGATGTTTGATAGTCTTAGATTCTGGAAGGAAAAATCAGAATGCTTCTTCAAGGCAAATGTGTCAGGAGTTTCTCATTATATTAGGCAGCTTAATATAATGGAGAGAGTGTGGGTTTGGAATCCCGAAGATCCAAGTTCAAATTATGACTCTGCCACTAATCATCTAAATAACTTTAGGCTGTGGAAAATTAAATTACATAGAAGCATTAGATAAGCTGTCTGGCAGCATCTTTAGAGCCTTGCAGTTGTATGTTAATCGTTACTATTCTTTACTGCTTTTCATGGGAATTTTACACTCTATTCCTTGAGACTGCCTAGCAACTTCAAAACAACATGTTTTCTTACCTTTGTTTAAATACAATTTCCTGGCTAAGAAATATGCCCTTTTATCTAAGACATCTGCCTTTGTACATTTCTTACTAGTGTAATCATTGAACCTGAACTCCTTAGAGAGATTTTTCTTCCTTAGTTGTACACTCAGGTTGCACAATGCGCATATTACTAGCTTCCACCCTTAATCATCTGATCCACTCGTGACTTTGAGTTCCTTGAAGTGGAATAAACAGACGGTGGCTTGGCATTTGGCCACAGCTGAGTGAGCATTTCCAGTGGGGCCTGAGCTAGGGTGGCTAAACTCTCAATGTTCTTGAAAACTAAAGGAAGCAAGTAAATCTCACTTTTTGACAAGATGGAAATCACGAGAAAGACTAGATAAATAAAATCATAAATGAAATAACAAAATAAAAAGTGTTTGTTGAATATTTTTAAGGCCCAAAGTACTTACAGATTTTTTAAAGACTTATTTGTTTTTATTACAAAGTCAGATATACAGAGAGGAGGAGAGACAGAGGAAGATCTTCCGTCTAATGATTCACTCCCCAAGTGAGTGCAATGGCCGGTGCTGTGCCGATCCGGAGCCGGGTACCAGGAACTTCCTCCAGGTCTCCCACACGGGTGCAGGGTCCCAAGGCTTTGGGCTGTCCTCGACTGCTTTCCCAGGCCACAAGCAGGGAGCTGGATGGGAAGTGGAGCTGCTGGGATTAGAACCGGCACCCATATGGGATCCCGGGGCATTCAAGACGAGGACTTTAGCCGCTGGCCACGCCGCCGGGCCCACTTACAGATTTTTATATGTGGGAATTTGCATCTTGCATCATGACACCTCACAGGTTCTAATTAATGTAAGTATTCAGGTTTGCTAACACTGAGATTAACCTAGCCAAAAATATGGTGAGTGATATGATATCTAGTAAAGGGGATATTAAATAATACCTGAGAAGCATACGATGTCACAAAGAGGTATAACTCTTACTTGGTATGGGATTCAGTACTAGCTTTTCTATTGCCAGACGAAGACAGAGAATGTGGAAGCAGATTTCCAGAGTTCTGCTCCTAGCTCTGCTGAATGGTTTTGGGCAAGAAACATAATTTCTGTGTGCCTCAGTTGTCACATCAGTTGTAACAAAGCGGGGTTAATAATACAAACCACCTAAGCGGTTCCTTTTTTTAATTACTTAATTTAACCGATGTTTTTGGTAACACAGACTGTTCCATACACTCTTCTAAGTCAATAGAAACACACAGTCCAGTGAAATGCTTAACTTCGGTGCTCAGAGTCTCTCTCCCACTAGACTGCACATGCTGGGTCTAGCCTTGCCATGTGCAACAGCATAGAATATATTTGCATCCCTTCAATCCAAGAAGTGTTACCTTTTCTGATGAAGCAGGTTGCAGTTCTTGCTGCTGTTCTTGCTAAGGTACATGGCTTCCAGCTGTGTTCCTAGGGCTCTCTGGAAGAAGGCATGGGGTAGGTGGATTTGTACCAGGCAAACCCTGTGTTTTACTGCTCCTGACAATCCCTCGGATTCTATCTGACTTCACTGTTGAACTGTGCCTTCTGCTCTGAAATTGACATTCTCATATTATATCATTAAAAGGAATTTAACTCGAGTACATTCTCCTGTTTTCCCTGCTCAGGCTTGCCTTCGTTTACTGTGCTTCGTGGAGAGACTGCCCCGACAGGAGCTTGCCTGTATCGTTGGGACCGACTCAGGCCCTGACGAGCAGAGTGTAATTCACCGTACATTTGCACTTGCTGGAAATGCTTTGTTGTAGTTGCCTAGACTTCTCATCTATGAGGTAGATTTGTTCACGTCAAAGAAGGGCACAGAACCAAAATCTGAATGTCAGTGAATGCAACAAGCCCTCGATTGTAAAACGTACCGTTATATGATGTAATATACACACAATACCATGTTTTTCTACCATTTCCAATCTACATTTATTTATACCAAAAGAAATATTTTAGAATTTATGTTCACTATATGTAAATAATCACCAAGTGTTACCACATTCCAAAAGCTTATTCTTTAGCTTCACATTTCCATTTTCATGAAATGCTCCAATGGTCTCCTATTTGATCGGTTCAGTGTAAGTCCTGTATTTCTAATTTGCCTAGGTCTCTATCCGCTCAGAGATCATTGGGTTCTTTGCAGCAATAGAAATATTTTTAATTTTTCTTTTTCTTTTAATACTTTATATTTACCAGATTAGATGCAATTCTAACAAAACATTCTCGTCTTCCTCCACTTTTCTTCCCTATTTTCAACTTTTCTTCCCTTTCCATTCCCCATCTTTTTTCTTCACTCTTGAGATAACATACTTCAAACTTACACTGCAGTTAAAGGTGCAATACTTTATCAAATAAGAAATTTAACAAGCAAAAAGCAAAGGAACTTAGTTTAGTGCGAACATAGATGATGGCTACATACAATGGAGAAATAACCATCTCACCCTGAAGCAATAAATTCTAAAGTAATCCCAGATGATTAAAATTATAGCAGTATGACCATTGGTTTAACACCTAGCTGCAATAAGAATGGCTTACATACAGAAATGAACTGAAAACAGCTCCTGGTAAAGATGGGGAAAAAGGTACCAAACTCTACTGTTGGTGGGAGTGTAGACTAGTGCAGCCTCTAAGGATGTCAATGAGTGCTCAGAGAACTGAAAATTGAGCTGCTGTATGACTCAGCTATCCCACTCCTGGGAATATATCCAAATGACGTGACATGTGCATATGAGAAAAGGAGTTGCAAACCTATATTTGTAGCAGTGGAATACAGAATAGCAAAGACATCGAAACAGATACCCATCTAAAGAGCAGTGACCAAACTGTGGTATATCCACTCTATGGAATATTATTCAGCCATTAAAGAGAATGAAATCTTACCATTTGCAGCTAAATGGTCCCCACTGAAGACCACTATTCTCAATGAAATAAGTGAATCCCAAAGAGACAAATATCAACTGTTCTTTCTGTTATCAGGCAGCTTTCATGCAAAGTACAAAATAAATTGATACAAAGGTAATCAAGCATATACATGTATTTCCATAGACGAATTGTATACTGGAGACTAACGTATCAGGAAGTGAAGAAACAAAGCAGTATGGATCTCTAATCCCAAATCAAAGAGCTCCCAATAAAGCAGTTAATTATACCTAGAGAGAAAGATGCTAAGTCCACCTTTGTCTATACCTGTAATGCCATGGTCCACTTACATCGCAGAGTGTTAAACTTGTGACCGTTGCTGAAGGACTGTATTGCTGTGATAGTCTGAGGGAGGAAGGGGAGGTAGAGGGAAGAATCCCTACATCTACCAAACGGTATCATGGAAAATAATAATGATTTTAAAAAGCACTGAAATACTATGTTTGCAGTGATGCTGAAACACGCAGGCATTTCTTTTATTTTGCCTTGTTTTTGAATTTTTAGCTCCCTCATACAAAGGAGAACATACAGTGTTTCTGTTTCAGCTTATATCATCGAATAGAATATCTTCATGTTGATTTCATTTTGCTGCAAATGGTAGGAGTTTTTTTTAAAACTGAATACTATTCATTGTGTTCCTATACCACATTTTCCTTATCCATGCCTCTGATGACGTACACCTTGATAGAGTCCACATTTTGACTGCTGTGATTGGTGCTGCTAGAATTTGGTGATCCAGGTCATGTTCGATATGTCATGTTCAAGTGCTTTGGGTATATACCCAACAGTGACATTACTGTGTCATATGGCAAGTCTGTTCCCATTTTTTTTCTTGTTTTTCAATCTCTGCAGTCTTCCTCACAGTGGTTGCACTAATTTACATTTCTAATGGTGTGTAGGCATTCCCCTAGCTCCAGATCTTCACCACCACTTTCTTTCAAACATTCCCAAACACTTGGGGCACTTTGTGCTTCCCTCAGTTGACCAACACATTTTTAAGACTAGTGCAGGCAAGCAAAGAACTCTTTTTTTTAAATATATATTTTTATTATATTATTTATGTATCTGAGGTGAAGGGGGATATTGAGGGAGAATCCCCACCCAGTCTCCCACCCGCCCAAGGTTCCAGATGTGGGGCATGCTGAGATACTTGCTCAAGTGGTCTTAATAGTCTTCCAGTTATGGATCGCTGCCAGTCACATCCCTCCCAGCTCGATTAGTTCATTGAAGAAGCCACTGATTGTCACAGTCCATCATGGAGTCTTCATTTGCCCAGTATTTCGCTGCCCAACGTTTAGCTGAGGTGGTTGATTGACCTGTTTCGTCCTCCGTCCTCTCTTAGCCAGGGCTCTGAGTCCAGCAGTTCAATTGGGGAGATCACCAAAGAGACTTAGAGGTATTCCCAGATCAGATTCTCGCATGTTCCAGCTAGTACTGGTTCCGGCACAGTCCATCGCCACAATCAGTTGGTGGTTGCAATCACTGGGCTGGCTCCGCTCTCAGTCCAGACTTGGCACTGGAACCAAGGGTGTTGCAGTCCAGCCTGGTTCTGTCCAGTATGCACTCGACTCTTTCATCAACCAGTGGGGTCTGCAGCCCAGTCGGGGCGACCCACAATAACCGCCACCAGGCCCGCCCCTCACCCTGGCCTGCCAGTATACATAGCAGACTAGTCCAGTCTGTCCCGCTTCCCATATGGCTCCAGTACCTGTCAATGGGCATTGAAGCTTAGTTCCCTCCAACCAACTCAACTCTCCAGCAAGCAAAGAACTCTTAAAAGATTTTTTTTTGCCTAGATATACCCCAATTATTAATATTTTACTGCATTGCTATGTTGCACTTTAACTATTGTGCTATTTTTCTCAGTCATCCAAGAGAAAGTTAGAGATATGCTTGTTTGCATCTTAATTTTTCAGTATGCATTTCCTTATAAGAATAGGCTTCGTCAGTTGTCATAATGCAATTATGGAATCGGGAAACTCACATTGATGTAGCGCAGTCAGGTAGCTGAGTGACTGATCCCATTAAGACTTTGCTTATTTATTGGTTACATCCTTTGCAAGGTGCAATATCCCATCCAGGATCATATCTATGGTTTCTTTCCTTCTGAGTCAGTTATTCTTTTTCTCTTTTGTGACCTTAATGTGGGTTAAGAGTCTATATATGCTGTTTATACTTTGGGTTTCAATTTGATTTAGACTCAGGTCTTGAGATTCAGGAATACACAGAAATACTTGCTCTTCCCACTGTATTATTTGAGGTAACATATGATTTCCAGAGTGTTAATTTTACCAGCTGGCAAACATTGTGTCTTCTGGTTTTCCCCATTTACCAGATAATTGTGCATATCACCTGCGTATTAATGAATAATTAATAGGTTATAGTTTCACATTGTATAAATGTCGCTTTTCTTTTCAACTTTCAATCCCTAGTTTTAGTGTCCATCAAATACACAGGGACTGTTTTGTAAATAAAATATTGGGGCATAACCCTGCCTTTTAAAAAAATGTTCTTTGTTCTAAGAGCAGGGTTGCGTATTCATGAAGGAGATCAAATATCCAACAAAGTCTGAATTATTTACCACCTGGTCCTTTGCACAAAGGCAGGCTGATACTTGCTCTTAGGAGCCTGGTAATATGTATTTCAACAAGGGCCTAACAACAACTAAATAATTAAATAATTAAACAGTCTTGTTGCAAGTATAATTTTTCCTCTATACTACTATAGCTTACATTTTATTATTTACAAGTCTTTTTGGATTTATAAATGTTACTTGTTCTCTTATACATTACTTTCTAAAATAAGGTGATGATTTATAAAAGCAGATGATAAAGTATATGCTTCTGAAATGCTAACTCTACAAACCACACAGAGACAGATATGGTTATAGGAATTTTTCAGTGAATATTTTTTCATATTCTAATTGACAAGCTTCACAGTTAGAAAAGAAAAAACCTTCCTGGTACTTACATAATCAAAACAGTTTTGAGCTTGTTTCTCTGACAGTCTAATGTTGTAATTTCTTCAAATACAGAAATATGACTCCTATGATGCTTTGGTCAAGGGCAGATTGAATATAAGTCAGTCATCTCACAAAATTACAATAACTGAAAATTCCTTTTACAGAATAATGTGGTAACTTGTGGCTTATCCACGTGTATGCAGCAATGATCTTATACACCAATTTTGCTCCCAATACATACAATTTTATGTAGTACGTGATGATGATGCTAGCAAGCAAACTATGCTGCTGATTTACGTATGCATGGCCATGAACTTGAAATGTGCTCCCTATTCAAGGAACTAACCGACATCATCTAGCCTTGTATGAGTATTCTAGAATGTTCATACAATTCTGGAATCTGCCAACAGCACCTTTCTTAGAATATGTCCCATCACTTAGCCACCCATGGCTGCCACTGTCAGATTTGCCTTCCTCCGTGACAGCTTTGCAGCTATGTCCCTGGTTACAAAACAGCACAAATAAAGCTCTTCACAGTCTTCTCCAATCTCAGTGAACAAGGCCTACGTTTCTTGGAAACATTAAAGAGTTGAACACAAACCATGCTAAATAAGGAAATAAATTATGACAAGAGTGGTTTTAGAAAGAGATGAAGGAGTTGGGGTGTTTTTGGAAAGATTTACTCTTTATTATTTTGAAAGTATTGACTAGAGAAAAAGAGGACAGAGAGATATCTTCTATCCATTGATTCTGTCTTCAAATGATCATAATGGCCAGGGCTGGGGCAGGAGCTTCATCTAGTCTCATATATTGGTACAGAAGCCTGAGAACTTAGACCATCTTCAACTATTGTCTTAGGCACATCAGCAAGGTGCTGGAAGAGAAATGGAATAGCTGTGAGTTGAACCAGTGTCCACAATGGATGTTTGTGTCACACGGTGGTGGCTTAGCCTTCTACACCACCTTCTGAAATGTCTTCTACTTCTTTCTTAGTGCTGCAGGTGCCTCAAACAATGAGCACTTTTAAAAAATATTTATTTCTTTGAAAGAGTTGGGAGAGAGAGGGAGGGAGAGAAACAGAGAGAGAGATTGATTTGCCCTCTGTTGATTTACTCTTCAAATGACCTCAATGGCTAGATCTGGGCCAGTCTGAAGCCAGGAGCCAGGAACTTCTTCTGGTTCTCCCATGTGAGTGTAAGGGCCAAAAGTCCTTGGACCATCCTCCACTGCTTTGCTAGAACATTACAAAGGAGCTGTACTGCTAAGCTACAGCACCAAGTAGACTAGGGACTTTTTATAACAAGTGTTTAAGGCTCTTGTCAGATTTCTCTCTCTCTCTCTCTCTCTCTCTCTCTCTCTCTCTCTCTCTCTCACACACACACACACACACACACACACACACACATCAACCATCACCATCAATTTCCCAGCTTGTAGCGTCTGGCTTTACAAAAATCCATTATCCTTTCAAACTGTTTCCAGGGGTTCAATTCCTATCTGATCTAGTTTAAGTCTATTTCTTTAAGAAAGCTCTTCTTGCCAAGGACTTGAAGTAACCTTTTCCTCCTTGGGACACAATTTGCACTTTATCTGTACTTTTCAAATGGGAATTAGAGTTTCCTATCTTGAATTACACTTTATTATGCACATGACTTTATCTGCCCCATGATATTATAAGTTTCAATGATAAGCTTCGTATCTGATTTTCTTTGTAGTGCACAATTAAATAGACCCTCAAAAAGCAGCCAGTGAGTGACTCACAAGCCTCGGTTCTCACCAGAACACCTGCTTGGAAACAGCACAACTTCCGTGAGGCTGAGAACCTCATGCTTCCTTGAGTTCTTTGAGTTCTCTTCTTCAGCAGACCTCAATATATCGTGAGAGGGACTAGCTTTTGGTCTTGGTTCCTGTCACTCCATGTCTAAAATCTTAGGATGAAAGCATTGTGAGAGGTGGGATTTGGTTTTCCCTCTTGAAGCCACTGTTCATTCATCTGGGATTCTTTAAGTAGAAGACAGATTCAGACTCTGCTGCCTAACCCTGACTCCTCTTTCCCCAGTAGTTGAGCACACTTTGTAAATTCTTCCTGCTGTGATCAACTGTTCCTTCATTTGACATTTTCCCAGGTGTGGTGAGATAGAAACAGGAAGAAGATGACATATAGAGCAGCGAGAGGATAACCAAAGCAAAATAGCCAAAAAATACTGACTATCGGGTGGGTGGTTCAAGTTTTCCAGCAGAAATTTGCCGCACCACTGTAGAATGAATGCTCAGTGATTTCGCACAATGTTGTCTGGGATCGAGTTTCGTAATCTGCAGTAGGAGCATAACAGTAGCGGCTTCCTTAGGCAGGTGCTTAAAGCCTGACAGTTGTTCCTTGGTGCTTAGGAGAAACTGACCAAAAGGAAACAAATGCTTCTAAGACTGACCATGTGGATTGTGAAGCCACTGATGGAAGACATTACACGTATGATAAACTAAATTGCTTTCTTATAAAAATGACTAAATTATTCTGTTTTTAATTAAGGAAAGTACCTTGAATCTGGAGGTGTAGAACATTAGGAGGAACTTCCGGACTAGTAAGAAACAGCTTCTGCACTGGAGCCTTGTTTTCCTTTTGTTCTGTTTCCCTTTCTTACCTATCAAGGAAAGTAACTTTGTTCAAGCAGGTTTTTGGCTTTTGTTGCTGCTTTTTTTTTTTTTTTCAGCCTTTCTCTGGCTATAAAACTAGCTTCCTCGGTTCAGACTTTTCAAACATCTATTATAGTGTATGAAATAAAATGTTGCCCCATCCTGGTACTGCAAATAAAGCCAACTGAAATAAATAAATCAGTTTATTTTGTCCTTTGACACATATGAGTTCACGGTAAAGGCACTGAAGAAAACCAGTACAAATTTTTGAAAAGACAGCCATTCAGGTGTTAGAATATGGAGTGTGACTAAAGAAGGATGTGCTGTTGGGCGTGGTCTTCGAAAGGGAGAAATGGTTGGGGGGACTTGTGTAGATACAGAGCTGGTGACGTAGGGATATCTGGATGGAAGAAGCAGAGGGCTGTAAGACTGTGCGTGACAAGTAGTGTGTCTAAGCTGAAGAATTCATTAATGGAGTAACCATTACAAGTGTCTACATGGTTTAGGATGTGGCTTTGGGAGTCGGGGGCTACAGTGGGTGTTGAAGGTCCCTGAAAATGGTGAAACACAGCCAGTGATTTGGAAGGTTGAGCAAAATTTTTTTTTTTTCGGATGCAAAAGTCATCCTAAACAGGAGGAGTACTTTTGCATGACAGAAATAGTTCAGTACGCGAAGTACCAAATCTGAAAGCCCTGTTGAGTGTGGTGATTACAGAAGGGAGCTGCAGAAAAGCAATAAGGACTACTATCCCACAGTGTGAGAGTCAACTGTATTTTCAGCCAAACACTCCCTGGGTGTTTTCACTGACACTTTTCCTACCCCCTCCTTCATTGTCAATCTGCAAACAATAAAGTATGTACTTGCATTGTTCAACTATTTCAGAACCTTTGTGGTAATTCGCCATCACTCTGTGTCTGGCCTCTGTTATGAGAACAGATGTTTCCCCTTGCTCCAGATTATAGTTAGTAAACTTGTAAAAGTTCCTTCCTGATCTTGTGTGCCTGGAGCAGTGGCTTGTTAGTCTCTGATTTCTTCTTGTCTTTTCTAGTCAATAATGTATTGAATTCTATTGTCCATTTGCAGGTCAAGCTTCAGTGATTGGTGTTTATCTGGTTCTAGGACAGCAATAATCCCTAAAGAATACTTCTGTGAAATCCAAGGTGAACACAGACTTCAATACATCTTTCTCTTTGAATGGAGAGGAAGGACATGTCAATATTTACTGGCGTCAGAAAACACTCCCGAGCAGGTGCACAATTGCTTTATGAGTGGTGCCTGTGACTCATCCATGTCCAGCCGACTCAAGATCATTTCTTGCTATTAGCTTATGATAGTGTCTGTCCTTGAGTGAAGGTCGTTTTAAGGTGAATGGCCATGAATATGAAATGGAAAAACTACTGGAAGAATCCACGCACTCACATGTTTTAACACGGTGAAGTTTCAAATTAGGTATCAAATAGCAATTGAGTGTTTTGTTTCCTAACATAATATTAATATGCCTTGAGTGAATCTCGGTGTATATTTTCTTCATATAACTTTGTTCAATCTTGAATATCGTTTTTTACAAGAGACTGCTCTCAAAGATGGAAATAAATGCAAAGGTGTTCGATAGAATACTTAAGCACTTAACTCTTAAGTGCTCTAATTCTGAAAGCTCACAAGAGAACTAACTGCATGTGTTGACCTGAAGGGCTGACTCTCATCCTCTCCTATGCAAGGGAGGCACGTGAGTATCCTTGGGGAGAACTTGTAGTTAGGAAAATGAATTTTCAATAGAAAGAATAATGTTATTTGCAATTTTTAAAAAGCAAAAGTCCAAATAAAATTATTTTGAGTAATAAGACTCTGGCAACCCAAGAGACTGCATTATTTATGTAAATGATTCGCAGGAACAACAGGAAGTAAGTGGCACAGGAGGTAAGTGGCAAGAGGAAGTAAGATTTCTGTTCTTGATTACTCCCTGTATTTCCTTCACCTACAGCCAGATGCAAAGCAGGTGAAAATTTTACCCGATGTCACAAAATCAGCCTTTATTCCTTTTTGGTTTTTTTTTTTGGTGCTGTTTTGATGTTATTTCTTATCCACATTCAACACATCTACACTGATACTGGCAGAAGAGTGATGAGCAGGGAAAACAAGCTCAAATAAACAACAACTCTATTTGGGTAAAGAAAAATTAATTCCCTTGCCATGCAAAATGATACCCAATGTACAGACGCTAACTCTCTGCCTAATGCATATCACTGTCAGCTTCTGGCACCTAACCCTATGACAAAACAATGTGTGCCTAGAGTTCAATAGTCATGGGCAGATTGGAAATTCGACCATGGCAGTAGCTGGATAAAATTTCATAGTAAATTCCTGACATAGAGACTTTGGACAATAAGTAGCTGGACTCTATGCTTGGTATATGTTTGCAATGAAAGAATCTTGATTGAATTTGAACTGTAATACTGCATCAAGGTGGAGGAATCCACCGGGGGGAGGGGAGGGGGAGAGAGGGGGGATTCCCAGAGCCTATGAAACTGTCACATAATGCAAAATAATTAACAATAAAAAAAAAATACATGGTATAGTATAAATGGCTTAAACTCATCAATTAAACATCATAGAATAGTAGACTGGATTAAAAAAATAAAAGTCATCTATTTGTTGCCTGCAGGAGACACATTTCACCAACAAAGATCAGCGGAAACTCTATCTCATGGATTTTTATTTTTTTGGTTAGTTTCTTCTCTTCAAAACACTTTATTCTGATTAAATTCTTCAATGACTCATAGATCATACAATAGCATCATTTTCTTCAAGAAGGTTCTTGATTTTCATTTCTTCAGCAACACATTAGCCATTCAGTAGCATACTACTTAATTTCATGGTATTGCTAATTTCTTTTTTTTTCCTGTTGTGACTTTTCATTTAAGGGGATGTATGGTAACTGAGACTATCATATCCAGGTATGAGGATGAAATGCAGTATGCATCTCTACTTCCAGACAAAGATGGACTCCCAATGAAATTGTTTGCTATATCTTGACAATAGGATGCTGGACTCTCTGACATTGTCCATGCTTGAAAAGATGGACATATGACTGTATGAAGAACTATACTATAATAATGATAGAGGGGAAATCAGTGAGGGGGGAGGGAACTGGGGAGGGGATAAGGGAGATCCAAGAGCCTATGGAACGATATCATAAAATGGTAACAATAAAAAGAAGTAAAATAAAAAAATATTATTTGCTTTGTATTTTTTATACTAGCAGGTTTTCTGCTTTTGTATTCTTTCATAATTATGCCTGTATATCTCTATTTCTGTGTGTAGTACATCCTTAAATATGATTAGTACGGCAAGAGAAGGGTGGAAAAAGTCTTTCAATTTCTCTATGTCATGGAAGGTTTTTATTTCACTTTCGTTTAGAATAAGAACTATGCTGTGTATAGTATTCTGGGATGGCAGTTTATCTCTTGAAGACTTGATCTATATCTTGTAAAACCTGTAGGGTTTCCAATGAGAAATGCTTTGATGGGAATCTGGCATTTCTCTTACGCACAATGTAGATGGTTTCTTCATGTTTTTCTTTTGAAATTTTGACTGCACTGTGTTGTGTGGAAGATGTTTCTGATCATGTCTGTTAGAAATTCTCTGTGATTCTTGTATTCTCCAAATTAGGGGCACTTTCTAATATTATCCCATTGAATCCAAGAACTCTAATCTGTTCCCTCTTTGCACAATTTTAGGAACTCCTAAGACACTTCTTTATGGTCATTTGATAATATCTCATGCATCTCAAATCCTATTTCTGGTTTTGTAAGAAAACCGGAAAGGCTAAGAGGTCTTGACTCTTCTTTGTTGTTGTTCCTGTGTAACTGAAGTTAACTGGACCTAACCATTTCTTTTAATGAAATGAAATCAATTAGTTTAGTCTTAGTAATAATGACGGGTATATCACTGCCAATGATCTGTATTTTCCAGACTTTCTTTATTCTTGGTCTTTTCTACATTTCAATAATTTTTTACAGTAATCCATGTCAAATTAAGTATCCAGCAGTTTCATTTTTTTAAAAAAAGATTAATTTATTTTTATTGGAAAAGCAGATCAGATTTACAGAGAGAAAGATCTTTCATCTGCTGTTGACTGTTCAAGTGGCCGCAACAGCTGAAGCTGAGCTGAGCCATGCAGATCCGAAACCAGGAGCCAGAAGCTTCTTCCTCATTTCCCAGCGGGTGCAGGATCCAAAGGTTTTGGGCCATTCTTTGCCACTTTTCTAGGCCAGCCAGGGAGCGTGATGGGAAGTGGATCAGCTGGGCCATGATCTGGCACCCATATGGGAGCCCAGAGTGTGTAAGTTGAGGATTTAGCTGTTGAGCCATTGTGTCAAACCCCACTTTCATTTTTTTAGTGTTAGGCCCAATTGATTTGATATGCATGTACATCCTAATAACTTATATGTCAGTTCTTTTAACCAGCATGTTTTCAAGTGATAATTAACCATGCTAAGGATTGTGATTAATCTATCAAGAAACATTAGTAAAGAGGACTATTTTTTCTTAATCTCAAAATTATATGTTGATACTTCAAAAGTTTGTGGAAATGAGATCACACACACACACACACACACAGAGAGAAAGAGAGAGAGAGAGAACTTTCCATCTGTTAGTTCATTCACCAGTTAAACACAGTGGGCAGCTCTGCACTAGGCTGGAGCCAGGAACAAAGGGCTCCTTCTGGGTCTCCCATATGGATGACGGTCTCGGTATTTGGTCATCCTCCACTGCTTTACTAAAACACAGTAGCAGTTGGATCAGCTATGGAGCATCAAACTGGCACTTCAATATGGGATACTGGCTTTGCGATCAGTGGCTTAATGAGCTATGCCAGAACACTGGCCCCAGGAAAATGTTTTAAATGCTCCCAGCAATGTTTCACTCACTTACTTTGGGAAGCAATGTCAAGCAGATGAATTTCCATTTCTGTTTGTTTGGGAAAGTGGTAGCTGTTGTAACTGGTACAGTTAGTGCGCAGAAAGGACAGCCGTAAGAACACTTGGTTGCATGTACAATGTTATCCTTTGGTGAAAAGTCCTACTGGGGAGTAGTGAGGGAAAAGCTACATGGTCTCGTTCAGCATGAGGACTAGATGCTGAGCATGTGTCAGTTATTTGTGGGTGGGTAGATTCAGTGTAGTGTATAGTAACACTCAAGGGCAGGCACAGGGTTTGGGACTTGAAATATGTTGTGGAGGAGGATGGTTCCTGGCTCTCAGATTTGAATCAGCTCAGTTCTGGCCATTGTAGCTCTTTGGGGAAATACATCAACTTATGGAAGATCTCTCTATTTCTCCTCTCTTGTCTTTTAAATAAAAATAATTAAATCATGATAACATTGATATCTATTGGGCAAAAAGAAAGAAAGCATTCTATACTATGCAGGTCCCTAATGGCAGCCTGTACATTAATTTGTTCACAGATAATGTATATAGAAAGTAATTCATGAAAAAATTGCAAACTATGACTACAATTCTAGAGAGAGGAGCTGGACTATTTCTGTCTCTTTGTGAAAGGGTATGTTAAAGGCAGAGTGAATAGCCTCGTTAATTCCATTTCATTGCACTCAACTGCTAACATTTTTATGTACTTATTTGAAAGTCAGAATTAGAGAGGGAGACAGAGAAATATCTTCCATCCACTGCTTCAATTCCTACATGGCCACAATGGCCAGATCTAGGCCAGATCAAAGTGAAGAACCAGTAGCTTCTAAGGGCCTTCTATGTGGGTGCAGGACCACATAGACAGGCTTGAGAGAGCATGGGGTGATGACGCAGTCCATTTCGTCATGTATTATCTGCCCAGCGGAATCTTCTTCACAGTGCTTGCCCCTGTCGGACAATTTTTTTTTAAATTTGCTTTGTTCGCATTTCTGTTTCACTTACTGCAATGCAGCGCTCACGAAAGTATGGATCTGTCTGCATCGGATGCTGATCTCTATGTGCCTAGATGATGCCTGGCACATAACAGCCGCCTCTCCCCGCTCAATCACTGACCAGCCATGAGCTGATAAGTATCCTGATGCTTTGCTAGAGCTGGGAGACCAATGGGTCTGGGGACAATATCACTCAGCTTCTAGCAAGAAGGTGCCTCATGTTCTCTCTCATTGTGACTGTTCCTGTTGATCTCAGAATTTGCAACAGGATGTCAGAAAGCAACCTCTTTCTAAATTTGAGAATGGCAAGGTTTATCATCTCATGTTCACTGCCTCTATTTTACCAAGCCTAATTCCAGAATAAACTTCCTTAAAGCTTACATGTTTTACCATTGAATAATTTGCTTTTTGTTTTTCTCCCAACAGAGTTTCTTCTGTGAATACAACATCTTGCCTTGTCTAACCAGTACTGGATTTTACGTTGCGCTCCCTGGAGTCTGGGGGTTGGATGTACGCATAGGGCCATTCGGAAGTTTGGCTCAATTCATCTGTTTTCACTTTCTATCAGAATAACTCTTTTTCAGTCTCTTTTTAGATGAGCATTCTCCTGAAGATTTGACTCGATACTACACACTTCCAAGTTATAAACCATCATAGATTGTTGACCTCACCATTTGGCTGAGAAAAATCTCAAATACTTCTCTGTGGTACTAAATATCCGACTCCTAACAAACATATCCCATACAATGCCTCCCCCTTCCACACACACACACACACACACACACACACACACACACACACACAGAGTTTGGTCCTTGTGCACTGAAATCCAGTTAATTATGTAACACCATTTCACAAATAAAGACAATTTATTTTTGCTTACTATATCAAAATTCCAATGGTGCTATGACTAGTACTGTGAGACAAACCTGAATACTTTTATAGCCTTTATTAGATTTAAAAGAGTATAAAATGTAGAAAAATATACGATCTAGCATGGAAACTTTCAACAGAGCAGAGGATTCGGGTTTGCTTTTATCTGCCACGGTGGCTTTTGGTAAGGACACCAGGCTGAGCCTTCAGGATGGGAGCTCAAGCAACCGTTAATGCTTTTCTAATCTATCTTTCTCTTCTGAAATAGATACCAGGTGCAACAGGGAGACTGGTTTCCTATAGGTCCTTAATGTGTGAAATTCATGAGCCTATTTTTCATTAGATTTTGTTTACTTATTTATTTGATAAGAAGAGAGAAAAAGAGAGATAGATAGCAAGACGAAAGAACCCATGCAGGGGTTCACTGTCCACATGCCTGAGGAAAGAGTCTACTCTAAGCCGAAGCTAGGAGCCTGAAACCCTGTCTAGGACTCTCAGGTGCTGTACAGAGGCTCAACCACCTGCCCTGTCACCTGCAGTCTCCCAGAGTGCACGCAGGTGGTCAGGTAAAATCAGGAGTAGGGTCAGGAATCCAATCCAGGCGCTCTGAAACAAGATTCGGGGATTGAAACTGAAGTCTTAACTACTAGGCCATATAAGCAAGTTTCTGATATTGTTGTTACCAGTTTGGTTGTTTGAAGGATGTGGGTCCCTACTGTCGATGAATAATTATGTTTGCATAATGGAAAAATAACATTTTTACGAATACTGTTGATGTGGATTTACTTTAATATTTTTCAAATTTAAAAAGATTTAAAATTCAAACATGTAAGATTGACAATGCCTAAATATATTGTATGTACGTGTGTGTGTGGTTGAAATTCAATGCTTTAAGATAATGATGATTCTTAAAATGGAAACAGTAAGAAGCCATCATCTTATCACTTCATTCCAGTATTGGTGCTGTTGTAGTTTATATTCTGTGTACTCTGTCTCTGCTGTGCAGGTTGGTCTCTGCAGTCACTGTCTATTCTTGGCCCAATATATTCTATTTTCCATGGGTAGTGAACTCTAGCATGCCATATTTTACTGATTATATTGGCATAACTTTGAGAGGAGGTGATCATAAAGATAGTCCAGTGAGAAGCATTCTGTTGTTGACTGCTTTTGGTCTTCTTGGTCACTGACAAATAACTTTGTTCGATTTTATTGCATTCAAATGAGACTTTTAATGGTCAATTTGACATTAATGTGTCTGTCTCATGTGACACTCACATATCACTTCTTGACATCAGAACTTCGTGCAGTATTTAGTTCAAGGTTCACCCTTGAAGGTTTGGGCTGGGGTTAGCTTTTCAATCTGCAGTCACTGACAGCAGATTTGCCTGGCTCTCTTGATTCAAGGAGTTAGTTACAATATGGATTTAAGGGTATACGTCAGAGACCTGAATCACATTGAACCAGTCATGGATTTAGGATCTTGGACAGGTGACAAGGGCAGAAATTAGATGTCAGATTGGTCCATTTGAGACTCTAGGAAGCACCAGGTTGCACAGACCCAGACAGCATCCAAGAACCGTTGTGGACTCTCGTGGAAGCCAGGGACCAAAGTTTGTAGCAATAGTCAGGCAGGAAGGCATGGGTCATAAGGCAGGGAACTCAAGACTGGGAGATAAGGTGAGGAACGGAAGGGCAAAGAAGAAAGCAAGCAGTTAGGCCGTCTCCAGCTGCATTTTTCTCCTGATCATCACCTGCCTCTGTCACTGAGAGACACAATGTTTCTCTCATTTCCAGGTCTATCTTTAGGTTTCTTCCTTTTGCTAGTATTTTCTTTCCACGAGATCATAATGTGCAGTGAGTATGTGATTCAAGACATTACTACCAGGGACACTGAAACGAAAAAGTTGACACCGCTGGACTCAGAAAAATACACAAAAAGCAGTAGCATAAATAATTGTTACCTAGCCTGGTCCAGGAGGATAACAGAGACAGGGAGCCACAGCAAAGCCAGGAAGGCAGTTTGGAGAGGACGTCCAGTGTCTTCTACTTACGAGTTGAAACTTTGATGGAGAGCTGATGTTACAGCTCCAGTTCCAAACTAAGTCCACTGAGACTCAGAAAGCAAGAATGACTGGCCCAAGGTCCCACAGCTGGTGGCCAAGCCAGCATTCAAAGCCGCATTCATCTGACCTGTCGCATGTTTTCTGACTCCTCCCAAGGAGATGCTCCAGTTGAAAATGAGCCGATGGCTTCAGGATCCCTGAGCAAGTTCTTCCTTAGTGTCTTTCCTTGATACGAATAGAAAACTAAAAAACCTCTCTCCTCTGTTGCTGGCTTAAATTGAGATTGCTGTGTAATTTCTGAGACGAGGGTGAACCTTGGATCATGTGCCCTGGTAGTTATAAAAATACGCACACTGCATGATTTGATATGATTTTCTCTCGCATAGTCTAAAATCTAGACGAGGCTGGGTCAGATTTATTATGAGATTTGTTCAAATCTGTATTCCTGCGGATTGTCCTCAGCAGGGAAATATGTCCTCTAGGAGCTCTTCATGAAAGAAGTGAGGTTCTCTTTATTATGTTTCGTTCAGGTGGAAAGAGGTGTGACACAGAAGCTGAAAGTAAATTTAATAAGAAACTTGGCTTTTGTTTCCCTGGCAACGTTAATTCAGTCTTCTTACAAGTGGAGATGGCAATGGAGGCCTTTGTTTCTGCGTTCCCTACTCTACAGGGCAACCTGACACTCCGAGCACGCTGAAAACAGTGTTGGGGCATTTGCTTCAGAATATTACCCCATGAAATTTCATACACCCTTTATGCATATATTATGCTGCAGCTGCTGCTCATTCTGTTTGCTGAAAAATGTATGAGAATGGAGGAATATTGAGTGCTGTGATTTGGAACACCAGAGAGTGCATGTCAGCAGGTCAGATTAATTATGTAAGTCCAGCATTAGGGGACTGATGATTCAGGAACACCAGTGTCAGTAGGATATTCCCATCGTTCAAGATCAGAGTGGACAATCATCCAGCATTTCAGATATCTGGGTGGAGCACTGGGAAGAATAGTAACATCAAATGTATACCTTGCTGCTCTTGAGCATTTTACGAACATCAGTGCTTGTTTCAGAATCTTGCAAGATAGAGTAATCTAAGGTTATCCAGTTTAATGTTTTGATTTCAAGATGTTTTGGTAACATTTAGTCCAATTTCTATATCTAGTAGTTTTCATTGGTGCATTTCCCCTGGAAGATTTTGCCATGTCGAAGATGAACAGGGTTCCAATGCTGGTGTCCTGATTTGGCTCTCCAGTTATGAGCCCTTGGCAATTTTCCTACTTGGTACTTCAGATTGCGCATCCATACGATGAACTGTTGTGTACAGGTGATAGTATAGGGTTGTAAAGATGGCAAAGTGAAGACTTCTGTATACGGTTCTGAAAACAATGCCCAGAGCCCTATAACTACTTCTTTGAATGTCTTAGATAGTAAATTATCATGTAGCACCACACATTTGTCATGAGAAAAGATGAGAGAGAAAAACAGAGTGGGGGATTCTCAGGCCTGCTGGGCAGAAGACCCCTCCAGAACTGAATGTCTGTTTATTTGAGAGAAGTCACAGGGGATGAGAATAGAGAGGAAAGGAGAGAGCACATTTGTTGATCTTTTGCAGCCTTTGGGAGAACATTTTAGTAGAATTGATGAATGTAATCACCCAAAAACTAATTCCAAGAGAATTTGTCCCTATTTTATAATTGCATCTTAAGCATGCGTTGGGGGCAGGAGCTTGAGAAGTTGGGATGGAAGCAAATGGAGGAGGAAGAGAGAAAGGAATAATGGAGAGATCTAGTGATCTGACAGGAACGTGAGGTTGTCACAGATCTGCTTCTTTTCCCCTTCCCAACAAGGTCTGTTCCTTCCCAGGAACTGTGGCCTCTTCTAGGAAATACTTGTTCATTTTATCTTGAATCTCTGTGTTCAGTATCTGAATCAGAAGCCTCCAGTGTGGAGTGACTCATAGGCTGTGATATACTGCGTCCTGCAAGAAGAAAGCAGTAGATCACACGGTCCTGCTAATGGCACAAGCCAGGGTTCTGTGTGGGTGTGCAGAATGGAGGAAACATTTCTTTTCCATTCTTAAGGTGCAGATCAAGAAAAATTCAAAAAGACTAAGGCTCTCTTCTATTTTCATCTATCTTTATTGAACATGTATCTTTCAATTTGATAGAACTAGGGGGTCACATTATTTGCTTAAGCCCAACATTTACTGAAAGAACAAATGTCCCAATTCTCTTTTTGTTTCTAACTGAGGATGGATGTTCTTTACTGTGGCCGTAATTGTTGGGCATTCTCCCTCCTGTACCTCAGCAGGCTCATGTTACAGAGCTATCAGAGTACAAGGTACACTCTGACCAAAGGCATGCTGTTCATGCTTTGAGAGAAACTCTGTCTTAAGTGCAGACACTTGGAGGGGAATGCCTAGCTCCTGTGATCTGATTAGTATACATCCCCCAGCTTCTTCCCTCTTCATATAACCATTTTGTTTTTCAATAAAAACTAACCCTTATGGTATTCCAAGACCTCTGGACCTTGGTGCATGCTGATAGTTCACTGGGTACTTCGACTTCCTTTTTGCCATATGCTCACCTATCTCATCTGTTTCTTGTTAGCAAATTCCTGTTCCCTGTTTTGGAACAGGAGATGATATTTGAGAGCCTCTCCCTGACAATCCTCATTGCACTTCTGACATTTCATCCTCTGGAACCTGCTTAGGGCTTGTCCTCCTCTTGCATTTAGCATCTGTCATATGGACTCTCATTGTATGAAACTGCATGAGGGACGGAGAGCCAGGTGGCAGAATAGGATCAGGACACATTAAAACAAATAGAGAAGGATTAGTTGAGAAGAAGGTGAGAAGGTGTGATCCTAGGAAACAAAAGAGGGCAGACTGACAGCAGAGGGGTGCCTGGAGACCCATGGATATGGGGAAGCAGCAGAGACAGTGGAGAGATGCTGCAGTGAGCAGCCACTTCAGTGACACTCACAGCTCCACCAGTGGTTAGGCAGGAAAGGGAGATTCCCGGGATTGCAGGAAGTGAGTCCAGACACAGCAACGTGGGTCCTGCTGATGTTTTAAATCTGATCATGAGCAGAAGCAGAGTAGTGAGGTGCTATTGGATGGGTGTGGGAATAGGGCAGATTTCCACAGCCAAGATCTACCAGTGCCACCTCGTGTGCCATTTTGACTTTTGTGGAAAAGCCTCTGGGGCACAACAATAAGATGTGCATGTGCTAAGCCAGGGAGGAACTCATTTCTGGCACAATGCATTGAGCTGGTGCCACTGGGAAAATAATACCAACTTGACACCCCACATGTTCTACCCAAATTAGGTCTGTTTGCCCCTAGACCTCACTGCCAGCAGGTTCTGACAAAAAGTGTATATGTGCTATGGATACCACAGATAGTCCTGTAACCTAGGTTAAAGCTAATGTCTCCCTAATTCCTGGTACTGCTAGGACCATGAGCAGGAGAAAGGCTGAGCAGACAACAGCAAGGCCATAACACGGAATCACAGGGGGGTAGAGATTTGCAACCTAGGAGCCCTGGCTTTGGAGGCTGTGGCAGAAGTATATTATGGGAACCCAAGACAGAACCTTACTGGAGGGAATGGTATAAGTGGCACAGAGAACCAGGCAAGGTTCAGGATCTGTAACTTAAATCCGTAGACCTATGGATGGCACAACTTACAAACCAGCCCCAAGGACAAGAATCAACTAATCAAAGTTGCAATGGCTAAGGCCAAAAGAACAGGCATAGGCACAATGAATGAGGTTACTATTGCCTGTACCACAAAGGAGCAAAAGACACATTAACCTCAGACATGACTGAAGAAGACATGGAGGAACTGCCAGATAAAGAATTTTTTAAAAAAGTTATAAAGCTTCTTAAAAACAAGGAGAAGCAATTACAGGAGTTCCAGTAATTTAAAGAATATGTTACATGAGAAACAGTAACCTAAAAGAATTAAAATAAAAACTGAATTATGAGAAATGAGAAATACAGTTGAACAAATTACAACTTTAACGAAAAGCCTCAATAATAGAATGAATAAGGCAGAAGAAAGAAACTCCGAAGTGGAAAACTTCTGACAAAATGCTGAAACAGTCTAGACAGCTGGAGGATGAACAGAGTCAAGATAAGAAAAGCATCCAAGAATTAAGTCACACCATCAAGACTGAATATAGGAGTTATTGGAGTTCCTGAAGCCAAGGAAAGAGAAGCTGAGTAAAAAAATGTGTTCAGTGCAATAATAAATGAGAATTTCTCTAACATGGAGAAAGAAATGGGGAATTAAACACAGAAAGGACACAGAACCCAGGCTTGACCAGAAGCAATCTTGCCATGACACATTATAATCAAGCTCTCTTTGGTTGGGAAAGAAAGGATAGTTATATTTGCATATGTGAAAAAGTAATTAACATATAGGAACCCAATCAGATTCACAGCTGACCTCTCAAATGAAATTCTACAGGCCAGAAGAAATACAGTGACATAGTCCAGACCTTAAAAGGAAAAAATGTCAGCCCAGAGCAATATAACCAGCAAAGCTTTTCTTTATCTTAGAAAATGAAAGTTTTTCAAGATGGCAGAATGGGTGAGTTCAGGTTTAAACAGCTGGAGAAGGATTAGTTAAGTGAAGCAGAGAGAACACGGTCCCAGGAAATAGAGAACAAGACAATGGCAGAGGGGCACCTGGAGACACATGGGCATGGGAGAGCTGCAGAGGCTGCAGAGCAGTGCTGCAGTGGTCAGATCACTGGCAATGATCAGAATTCCACCGGTAGCCAGGAAGGAAGAGGAGTCTACTGGCAATTCAAGAGGTGAAACCAGTGATAGAACTGTCCTTCCTGCAGATTTGTTTTATCTGACCAAAAGCAGAAACAGTATTGCAGAGCCCAAGCAGTTGGGTGCAGAAACAGGGTGGATTTCATGGCCACAATCGGGACACAATTGTGTGTATGGTGGCAAAGGCTATGTAGGCGGGTGGAGGGACAACAGTGAGCTGACCATGTGCTAAGCCAAGAGATAAGTCCACTTCTGGGTCAATGCATTGTATTGATATCACCAGGAAAACAATACCAGCTCGGCACCTCCTGCATTCCGTCCAAAACAGATCAGGGTTGCCCTAGCACGAAGAGGAGGGAACAAAGTCTGCAGGGAGCATTACTGACAACCATGTGATCTTGGGCGGCTTGTGTCTCCATAATCCTAGGAACTGCTGGAACTGGGAGTGGGAGACAGGTTGACCAGGCAGTAGTACAGTCACAGCATGAATCACATGGGGTGGAAAAGTGGTGGAGAGCATGGGCTACAGAGATGGTGATGGAAGCCTAGCACGGAAGACCAGGACTAAAACATGCTGGAGGGAGTTGTATGGGTGATGGCAAATGAAGAACCAGGTACTGAAATGGGTCAGTAACCTGAATGTAAACGGCTTAAACTCACCAGCCAAAACCCATAGATTAGTGGACTGGATCAAAACGCAAAAATCATCTGTTCGTTGCCTATAGGAGAAACATCTCACCAACAAAGATGTGCAGAAACTTAAAAGGAAAGGATGGAAAAGGACATTCCAAGTTAACATAAAGGAAAAATGAGTTGGTGTAATTGTTCTTATATATTACAATTGCAACATGGAAAGCACTAAAAGAGATGATGAAGGATACCACATAATGATTAAGGGATCCATTCAGCAATAAGAAATCACCATAATGAATGTATTTGCACCAAATGTTACATGAAACAAATATTAATAGATTTAAAGGGAGAAATAGACTCTAATAAGATAATAATCAGAGACCTTCACACTCCACTAACCTCAATGGACAGACCAATGTGACAGAAACCTAGCAAGGAAACAGCAGAGCTCGCCCAGACAATAGGACAGATGGAATTAATTAATATGTACAGAGGCTTTCATACTATAGAGAGTACACCTTTTTATTTCATCAGTATATGGAATCTTCTCCAGAATTCATCATATCATAGACCACATAGCAAGCCTCAGCAAATTTAAAAAAATTGAAATCATACAATGCACCTTCTTAGAACATCACAGAGTGAAACTGGAGATCAACAAGTCAAAATAACCCAGAAGACATGCAAATACTTGGAAACTGTCTAATGAAAAATGGGTTACAGAAGAAATCAAAGGGGAAATAAAAGAATTGCTTGAAACAAATGAAGGCATCAACACAGCATAAAAAGACTTGTGGGACACAGTCAAGGCAGTGTTAAGAGGCAAGTTCCTTGCAATCAGTGACTATGTCAAGAAACTAGCAAGGCACCATGTAAACAGGCTAACCATATGTCTATAGGAGCTAGTAAAACTACAGCAAAATAATCCCAATACTAACAGAAAAAAAAAATAGTCCAGATAAGGAAAGAAATGAACCAAACGGAGACCAAAAGAACAATATGTAAGATCAACCACACAAAGACCTGGCTTTTTTTTTTTTAGAAAACAAAACAAAACAAAAAATAGATTTCTCATTAACCCCATTAAGAAAAGAAGGGAAAAGATTCAAGTCCACAGAAAAATGGGTACCTCAGATAGCTAGAATAATTACAAGCTACTATATGTCAACAATTCAGAAGACCTAGAAAAATGGATTGATTTCTGGACACATGCAATTACTAAAATTGTATCATAAGGTTATTAAGAATCTCAACAGACCTGAAACCAGGGCATAAATTAAATACTTCCCAACAAAGAAAAGTTCAGGACCAGATGGCTTCACCACAGAATTCTGCCAAACATTTCAAGAAGAGCTTATCCCAATCTTTCATAAACTATTCAAAATGTAGAAAGTGAGGCAATCCTTCCAAACTCTTTTAAGAAAATCAATATCACCTTAATATCAAAGCCAGACAGAGACATAACAGAAAAAGAACTACAGATTGATATGATGAACATATACATAAAAATCAAAATATAGCTGACAGATATATATTAGACAGCGATTCATCTAGACTAGATAGAAATTATCCCTGGCATGTAGGGATGGTTCAGTTATACAAATCCATAAATGTGATGCACCACATTAACAGATTGAAGAATAAAAACCATATGATCATCTCAATAGATTCAGGGAAGGCATTTGACAAAATCCAATACCACTTTGTGATAAAAATCCTAAATGTGATAGGCAAGAAAGAAGCATTCCACAACGCAGTCAAAGTAATATATGCAAAATCCAATGCCAGCATCATGCTAGACTGGGAAAGACTAGAACTTTTTCCACTAAGATCTGGAACTAGACAAGGATGTCCGCTTTCATCACTGCTTGGCAACAGTATTGGAAGTCTTTGCTGTAGTTATTTAGCAAGAAAAAGAAATTAAAGTAATTCAAATAGGAAACAAAGAATTCAAATTATCCCTGTTTCCAGATGACTTGATTCTCTTTGTAGGAATACAAAAAAAAAAAAAAAAAAAACCTCAATGAAGAAACTATTGGAGCTCTTAAGAGAGTTTGGCAGGTTAGCAGGATACAAAATCAATGGACAGAAATCAATAGACCTTGCATACATAAACAACTCAATGTCTGACAAAGAACTTGACATTGGTTCCCTTTAAAGCAGCAGAGAAGAGCTTGACATACTTTGGATTAAGCCTGGTTAGCGACATGGAAGACCTCTATGATGAAACAAATAAAATATTAAAATAAGAAATAGAAAAATATATGAGAATATGGAGAAATTTATTATGTTTCTGAATCAGCAGAACCAACATAATCGAAATGTATATATTTGCTAAAGAAATATACAGATTCAATGCAATCCCAATCAAAATCCCAACAACATTCTTCTCAGAAATAGAAAAGATGATACAAAAGTTTATCTGGGAACACAAGAGGCCATAAATAGCCAAAGTTATCCTGAAGAATAAAAATCAAGCTGGAGGAATCATAATTTCAGACCTCAAGACATACTATAGAGCAGTGGTCATCAAAAGAGTCTGGTCCTGGTGCAGAAACAGAGAAGAAAATGGAACAGAATAGAAACCTCCAAAGTGAGCCCACACATATACAGTCAAGTAATCTTAGACAAGAACTGAAAATAAGCCATGGGAAAAGGTTGGTCTGTTCAACAAATGCTGTTGGGACAATTGGATAACAGCCTGAAGAAATAAGAAATTTACCTCATATAAAATCAGCTTTAAATGGATCAATGACCCAAATCTAAACTTGAAAACCATCAAATTATTAGAGGAAAACATAGGAACACTGTCCAAGTTATAAATATTGGTTTAAAAAAACTTGTCAGAAAAATCACCAAAAGCATATACAGTCAAAGCCAAAATAAACAAATGGGAATACTTTAAAATAAAAAGCTTCTGTACAGCAAAAGAAATAATCAACAAAGTGAAGAAGCAATAGAATGGGAGAAAATCTTTACACACTACACAATCAATATGGGACTGATATCTAGGGTTTACAAAGAGCTTCAAAAAGTCAGTAACAGCAAAACAAGCAACCCTGTGAAAAAATGAGTGAAGGACATGAACAGGCATTTTCCAAAACAATAAATTCAAGTGGCTAATTGACATGTGAAAAAATGCTCAGGCACCCTAGCTATCAGGGAAATGCAAATAAAAACCACACTGAGGTTCCACCTAACTCTACTGACAAGAACTGATGGCACTGATGTAGGGAAAAAGGTACCCTACTCCACTGTTGATAGGAGTGCAGACTGGCGCAGCCACTATGGAAGTCAGCATGGAGCGTGCTAAGACAATGGATGCTTAATTGATCATATGATTCAGGTATTCCACTCCTGAGACTATATTGAAAGAAATGAAATGTGCATATGGGAAACTGACCTGCAACCCTCTACTTATGGCAGCACAATCACAAAGGCAAAGACATTGAAACAACCCAGATGTCCATTGAAATAAAAATGGATTAAAAAAACCCATAGTACATCTATTTCTTGGGGTACTACTCAACCATTTAAAAGAGTGAAAAGCTAATATGTGTAACAAAGTGGTCCCGAAAGGAGACCTTTAAGCTCAGTGAAATAAGTCAATTCTGAAAAAAGCCAATTCCTAAAAGATAAATATCATGTGTCTCTTTAATATAATGCAACACTCATGCAAAATACACAACACATAGAAATACAGGTAAACATATATCCACATCTATTCATCTATTGGAACCATATAATAGAGACCAGCACACAATGATGTGCAGATACATTGCAATAGGCATCTCTATTCCTGAATAAAAGGATTCCTAGTGAAATTGTTGAATATATCTTGATCATATGACGTTAGATTTTCTACCATATTCTATCAGTACAATGTCATGACACAGTTAAAGAGTCATTTATGCAAAATGCAAAACAAATATATATATATATACATATATATATATATATATATAAGTAAACATGTGTCTATGTTTATTTATCTATTGGGGACTGTATAATGGAGATTAGCATATCACGAAGTGAAAACATGCTACAGTATGCATCTCAACTCCCAAATTAAAGAAGATTTCTGATGAAGCTATTAAATATGTCTTGAGAATCTCAGGCTAGATGTTCTACCATTGACTATCCCTACAATGCCATGACACAGTTAAAGAGCAGGATAGTAAACGTGTGACTGTTGCTGGAGGACTATACTATTGTAATCAGGTGGGGAAAATGTTACAGGGGAGATTGGGAGGGAGCAAAGGGAGATGGAGGGGGAATCACTATGCCAGCAAAACTGATTTCTCTCATCCATCATTATAACCTTAGTGATGGGGACCAAATCCGTTCACCTTTGCAGCTCTTACAGTGTGCACATGCTAATTGCTGTGAAAGCCCTTTGTTTACCTGAAAGGATGAGCGATGTCCTAGATACATTGCCTTTCATGGCAGATATTGGTGGGCTCTGTCTTTCTCTGCTGCGACCCTCCGGCCTTCCCTGCGTGTTAGCCCCCTGCCTTGGTCCTCATGGGGGGTGGGGAGGTGGAGAGAGGTTCTTGATACTAAAGTCAGTTTCCAAATATAAGAGAACAGCAACCAGTACACAAAGCCCAAGGGTCAATTCAGCCTTCTCTGCCCCTTCAGCAAAGTTGGCCAACTACAAGATTTGAAAGTTCTTAAAATATATTACCTTTCTTGTTTCTCTTTCAGTGGAGCCAGATAGGCTGTAAAGCGTTTTGAAAGGAGCCAAGAGCAGACAGAGGCTCTGGTGCCAGCTCAGTCTGAAGTCAGTATTATTTTACCTCCTTTAACTGTTCTCTGTACTGGTTTCATATTTATGGGGAGTTTCCGTCAATATTTTTCTTCATATCCTTTTCCACTTGATGTCATCAGTATCCCATAGTCTTGATCAAGCCTAGCTTCCTCGTATAAAAAGGGACAGATTTGTGAAATCCTGACAATGTTTTTCACGTTAATGATGAGTAATGGCTTGTGATTCAGTTCCAACTTATCAGGTAAGCAGATAAGCATACTGTTTGAGTGGTGCCTGGCTGAAGCTAATTAATTCATTGTTATTCTGCTTTTCCCTGGCGTCTGTTATTTCTTTCTTCTTTATGGGAAGAGCATTTTATAGCAAACTGATGGTGTTGAAATTTATGTATTTGAAGACAATAATGATAGTGAGATTCAAGGATACATTAAAAAGAACTTAGCAATCAAAGAAAGTAGTGTTCTTTTTTTTTTAAGATTTATTTTTATTGGAAAAGCAGATATACAGAGAGGAGGAGAGACAAAGAGGAAGATCTTCCCTCTGATGATTTACTCCCCAAGTGACCGCAAAAGCCAGGAGCCAGAAATATCCTCCAGGTCTCCCATCGGGTGCAGGGTCCCAAGGCTTTGGGGCCGTCCTTAACTGCCTTTCTAGGCCACAAGCAGGGCACTGGATGGGAAGTGGAGCTGCCAGGATTAGAACCGGTGCCCATATGAGATCCCGGGGCGTGTTCAAGGCGAGGACTTTAGCCAGTAGGTCATCACACTGGGACCCAACATGTATTCTTTCCTCTCTTAAAATAAAGAAACAGTTTTATTTATTTGAAAGGGAAAGCTGAGAGAGAGAGCGACTTTGACCTGCTGGCTTACTCCCCCAATGGACACAACGGTCAAGGTTGAACCAGACCTCATTTATGAGCAGGAGCTTCTTTTGGACCAATACATTTGGGCCAGATTCCACTGCTTTCCTTGGTGCACTAGCAGGAAGCTAGATTGGAAGTGGTGCAGCCAGGACTGAAATCGGTTCCTAAATGTGATGCTGGCATTGCAGGTGGCAGTTCTACGTGCTACACCACAGCATCTACATCTCTTTATTCTCTTTTTTTGTTATCATTCTAATGTTTACAAACACTTGCTAATATCATGGGTCAAGAAACTGAGAGGTACATGGCTTGCCTTTCCTTTTCTCATTTCTCTAAGTAAACAGTGTTATATCACTGTGTTTAGATTTTGCTGTCCTCAATAAGGCTAGGTATGGTTTTAAAACATTGAGTACTTTGTGAATAGCAAATTATTAGGAATTAAATGGCCCAGGCTCTGATGCGGGTAGCCCCTTCGCAGTGTTTGTGCTAGCCTGGGTGAAGGAGATGACAATGGTTTAGGTTATTTGACACTCCCCTCAGTGCTTCGTAAGAATTTGCTTCATCTAAGTAATGAAGTATGAGAAGAAAGTTTTTGACCCTGGGACTTAGCTGCTTGGGTTTCATCCCTGAAACTGGTCATCTAAGTTGTTCAAATTTATTTTATCATAGTGGCCTCGTCTTTCAGGTGTAATTTGATAGACAGGGATCCCAGGGCTCTGTGGTTGCTGTGACCAATGCAAGTGGATGCCAGCAGGCAGGATTCCACCTCGAGTTTCCAACCTCACATTGAGAATGGTGATTTTTATTACATTGGAGCTCTGTTTTCTCATGGATGTGTCTTTCTTATTTCTCACTAATCATGTCAGGGAATTAGCTTACGCTTTCTTTCAAAAATTATGTAGATACAAATCAGGTTTTGCTTTTTTCACGTTGTTGATGATTCCAGAATTTATCTCCAACATGAGCTTGAGTCTCTTGTGTGCAGTGTTTGAACTAGGTGATTGCAAGCATATTGCTGAGTTTCTGGCAGAGAATGAATTTTGGGGTGAAAGCCTCTACCATGTCTCAGGTCCTCTGCTCCCTGTGGGATGGCTATGTGCCCATTGGTGGAGGAAAACAACAACCAAATTGAAAAAGGCTATTGGTATAAAGCATGGTGGGATTCAAAAAAGAAAACAAACAAAAGGTTTATTTTTAACTCTTGCTACTAGAAAAGAGCACATTATAGATTTCCAAAAAGTGGGGTCCATGTTTAACTAAACCAAACTCTAACAGGATAAGAGTCTCTTAAAATCGTGTCAAAAGATCTTTCCCTTTCCTGTTTTTTTTTTCCAAAGACCCATAATATCCAAAGTGCTGTAGCAGCTGCCACAGTGGTGGGCGTCAAGGGAGGGACCAGGATAAGGGGGACCTCGGTTCCCTCATGGGCCACCAGCACACAGTGAGGGCTTTCTTTCCATACAAGGTTAATTTAATGTATTGTTTGGCAAATGATAGAGTAAAATGAGAAAAAGAATAGTACTTTTTTTTCTCTAGTGTTAGAGTTCCTGGGTAATTATTTTCACTTGTATTTTTGATTCCTTTGTTTAGCGAATGATGCATATTAGTCATGACAGCATTTGACACCTACAGGAACCATTTAACTTCCCCCCCTCCTATATTTACTGATTGCACTCTTATATCTCATTGTTTTAGGGTCTTGGCCCCTGGATGAGAGTTGTGAGGTTCCTGGAAGGTACTTGCCAAACCCATTTCACGTCAGGCATCCACCTGTCTTACCGAGTCGGAACAAGGAGCGGGCTCATCTGCACAAGCAATTTCTGCACTCTTCTCAGTTCTTGGAAAGTGGACCAACTTGCCATTGTAGCTGAAGCAGGAGAAGTACGTTATGGTTTATGCTCACATTGTCCTGTCCGTGACTGCACTCAGTATCCTGAGACTGCATGGATTGCCGAGACTGCCTTTCTGCTAATGGAACCCTGTCTGCTGTTAGCGCAGGTGTCAGAGAGAACTTTGGACTGCATGAGTCTGGGCAACTGTTTGCCAAGGAAATGCCCTGGGTTGAATAGTGGCCCCACCCTCCTGTTAGCCATGAAAGCTGTAGTTAGCTCTTAACTTTTTTTTTAAAGTGTCGTAGTCTTTATTTAGAACAGGTGGATAATAAAATGAAACAATCCTTGTCACACAAGGTTGTTTCCAGGACTAAACAGAGTAATTCGTATAAAAACACCTTGGTACAGCCTTTTGCAAATAATAAATACTGAAACATTAATGATAGGTAATATGGTAATTTCCATCGTAGGGCAGGGGAAATGGATTTACAGCAGACAAATTAATTTGTTAGATCATATTTTGATGTTGGATTTGGGTTGATAAAATATGAAAACAAAGTTCTGTGTAAGGGTTAACTTTCTGCTATTTAGAGGCAGTTGAGATAATTTGTTACATAACATATTTAATATCTGAAGCACAAATGGGAAGGGAAAGTCAGATATTAACTTTTCACTCTTATTTTAAACTCTTTGGCAAGATTCACCATATCATTCAGTGTTTATAGTTTTCTCTGGCAAAAGAACAAATCCAAAGGGCTCTTGGTTTATTTGGGATCATTGACTAACCAGAGGCTCATGTGAGTCACTGTTCTGAACCCAATTTTCCCATTGCAGCAAGGAGATAAGAAATCTTAATGCACTAGGTTCTCATGAGGCCTGAGCTGGATAATGCATCTGAAAGTACTTCCTAATTCACAAAATACTTTAAAAAGTAAAGGGTTATGATTATTTTATATGGCTGAAAAATTAAGCGGCAGAGTCCCTTCACTCCTTGAAAACAATTCAAGAAGTTAATTTTGAAGGGCAGTATAGCTGCCCTCTTCCTAGGTCCGCATTGTTGATCAAGAGTTGGCCATTGATCCTGGGGTTTGCTCTGAAATCCTCTGCAGTGTTGGCAACGCCCGCGTCACCACGTACCCCGAGCTGAGCGGAGGGACTAGGGTTACAAAAAAGACAAGGCACAACACAACACGCAGTACACAGAATGCCGATCGATGATAGATTGAGTTTTATTGCAACTCCAGGCTTTCTTTTATACTCTGCCTAGCTCCTCCCAGTGTTTATCCAGTCCTCAAATGGCCACCCTAAATCCTTCGAGTTCCTCCCAGTAGTGGCCACCCTAAATCCCTTGAGTTCCTCCCAGTGTTTATCCAATCCTCTAGTGGCCACCTTAAATCCCCTGAGTTCCTCCCAGTGTTTATCCAATCCCTTGGCAGATAACTTGACAAATAGGAAGCAGGAACTTGCAGTTAAGCCAGTGGCTAGATGTATCAGGCCAAAATTGCTCATCCTGTTACCCTCTGAGAAACAAGCTAAGCTGTGGAGTTAATCCTTGGGAGACCGGGGCCTGCACTGCAGGACATTTGCACCTAGTTGTTTTACTGTCTGCCCTTGCTGGTTGCAAATTCAAAAGCTGAGTAAAGAATTGTAACTCTCTTATTCTCTCTCTCTCTCTCTCCTTTAAGGAAAGTGTCTTTTCCTTAAGGAATTGGAATCCACTTCTTGATATGGAAACATGTGTACTTCTTCATCTATTGGGAAAAAAATGTATTTGCAAAGAGAACACAAAATCACAAGATTCCTGTAAATGCATTAATGAAAAGTAGTGAGGATACTTCTCTAAGAAGTAGTGAGGGTGAGGATCTTGAGGGTAGATGTCGAACTAGATTTTATGTCTACAGTTACATCTGTTTTGGGGAATCAGAAAATCTCCTACTTAGATATCCAGTTTAATCTGTTGCTACATCCATGGTTTGACCTTCTGCTTAACTATTCATTATTTTCCTTTTACTCTTTGCAGTATCCTTTGTACACTCCTGCCTATGAGCCTTTACAACTACCATTTCTGTGTCCTGAATAGTTTTTGTCTATTTCTCCTACCATATTATATGAGTATAGCCTACTTTTTATCATTGGAATTGGTATCACTTATAATCAATCCATCTCTTTTCACTAGATTGTAGGTCTAAATATCTTTCCGTCATTGTTTATAACACAATGTATTTCTGTTTCCTGCCCAAGCACCTATCTCAGTTAAGATATTCAATAAGCACTTTCAGAAGGAAAAACGGGCTATTCCACTGTTTTAAAATTTAATATTGAATCTCCTGAGGGCAGTTTTATAGTTTGAAAGGGCCTAGGATCCAATGACAAGATATATGACCTAGGAGTTCCAGTTTAAATTTGAGCAGAGACTCAGTTATAAGCAAAACTGTTTTTCTTATTCAACAAAGTCATTCTTCAATGGCACAAAATGTAAGAAAGTGTGGAAAATGTTGGATTCATGGAGGGGAGAATGCTATTCATGACAAGACTTGTCTCTGAGTAAGTGAAGGGAATTGAAGTGCTGATGCTGGGATAGCTAATGGTTGAGAATGACTCCGTGTGTAGTAATTGGCAGCTTAGAGTGATTAACTGATTTAGGAAGCTCTTACATTGAAGGCTTTGGGGCTAGAGTTGGCTATGGTTTAGTTCACCTGGGAAGCCCTTTTTTTAGTTGACAACACAGCCCTGGGTAACAGGCAGCCACATGTGATTGTTTTTGATCTGTCTGCTTCTCTAACTGAAATCAGGGTACTCTTGAGGGCAAGATTTTTGTCTATCATCACTAATTTTTTCCATAACTGCTACAGCCTGGCACAAAGAAGAATCTTAATGAATTCATTTAAAAATTTTGGATTTATTTTTAATTTTTACTTGAAAGGCAGAGAGACAAACATATGTCTTTGAACTTGTGGGTCACTTTCTGAGTATACCCGCAATAGCAGAGGCTGGGTCAGGCCAAAGCCAGCATCCCTGAACTTGATTCATTCAAGGTTTTCACAAGGATGGCAGGGACCCAAGTACCTGAGCTGTTGTGGCCTGCTTGCCATGATATATATTATCAGGAAGCTGAATTGGAAGTATGATAGCCAAGATTGATACCAGGCACTTTGATGTGAGATATGGGAATATCAAGCAGTGGTTTAGCCACTGGATCAAATACCAGCCCCCCAGTGAATATGGCTGGATGATTTGTTCCATACAGGCAGCCACAGATAAGTAGGTTAAGTCATTTGCTTTTTAAATGTTTCTATGTGCGTTCTCATGACTCACCATACAGACTGATTTGCTGTCGAAGTCAGTAATCACTCTACCCCTAGAAGCTCCAACTCTCACCCAATTGGACAAGCAAGAATTATCAGAAGAAAACAATAACTGTTGTGTGGAATGTGTAAATAGCTATTCCGTCCTCAATTTGTTTTTGTTGTTTCTCTCAACCATTTGGAGGTGAAACCCTTAGAGGAGGTCCATGTTGACACTGTCCTGCCACTTCCTGTCTCCCTCATTCTGCTGGCTTATCCAAGTTGGAGCGCTGAGAGAAAGCCAGTGGGACTAGTGGGACTTGTGACTATGTGAAGTGGGGAATTGAGTGGTGAACTGGGGCAGAGAAGAAAGAAGAATTGAAATGTGATGATAAGAGTATTTTGTGACACATGCTCTTTAATCTTGCTTCCAGGTCAGCAAGCACATATTTGAAGTTCAAGGTCGGGCAGAAATTTGGGTTTTGTGTGACCTCAGGTGGAGTGCAAAGCTAATACTGCCAATCAAGGTCACAGATTGACTTTGAAGTGAGGACACATCTACCAGGTGCAGCCTTTCCGCCCCTGTATAAGTTAGGGTCTTTATAAAGTCCTCAGAAGATTTGTAGATGGACACTTCCTTTGTAACAACTCTGAAGAAATCACAAGAAAATAACAGAGAAATTACTCAATATTTTCCTGTAGGCAATCAGAAAGAAGTTTTGCAACACTCGACTATTGAGAAGTCTGCTGTGACACTTCTGCCCAGAGTCCCTGTCTCATACAGACCATAGCCCTAATAATACCTGACTGTGGCACAAAAGAAAACAAAAATCTGACTTAAGGATATCATCAAACCAGTTTGACGAGTGATATTTGCATGGTGCTTTTACACTTTTGAAGAAACATGAAATCAAAGGGTAAGTTTTCATGACAGTACACAAACTAGTTAGCTGGCTAGCATGGCTTTAGCGTAATCCCACATCTAAGCTCCCATGAAAAAAGAACAAGTAGGCTATTGAAAAGACTTTTGTAATTTATTTAGAAAGGATCTTGTGTTCCAGTAAAGACCACATTTTCCCATATTGAGCAAATATTCAAGTTCATGGCCATGAGATTAGATTTGATTAATAGAACATCAGCTCATTATTTGTGACACTAAGTCTCCCAGGTGCTGAGTTGAGACGGAAGTAAAAAGTTCCCCAAGTGAAAAGCTGTGGCTTATTGACAGAGGAGAAAATTATCATAATTTATGCCCTTTATTTAAAATTTGTAAAGTAAAGCTGACCTATGATTATGAACAAAAATGGGCATTCATATTCATAATGGAGAGTGTTCCCCTTCTTTACTCCCTATATATCTAGGCTCATCATGTCAGGTCAGTGTCGATCCAAATTCTGGTAACTACAAGAACTAGCATACTACCACTAACAGGATCTAGAAGCTATACTCACATTCTGATCTGGTAGAATCTCTTGTTGTCTGGGTTGCCTGAAGGAAGAAAGGTACAGGTAACTATAATACCTGGTTTTATGGCATATAGAGGATTGAGGATTCTTGTACAACAACTGAAAGTTAGTGAGCAATGTCTGTTGCTTGGTAAGAACCTTTCATGTATTAGCCTCACAATAATTTTAAGAAATGGTTATTATTATTGTTATATATAAAAGAAAGGGGCGTTGTTCTCTATGGCTTCTTCAAGCTGAGTTTTCTCTGGGCAGTAGTTGCAGCCTGGTGGGAGGAATGGGAGATGGAGGGACGCTTCTGGTCCTGCAAAAGAAACTGATTAATGGTTTGATTATAAAAAAAATTACATTTGAGTGGATGACACAGGAATGGAGGGAGGGGTTATTAAGAGTCCTTTTGAAAAGGTGGCTTGAGTTCTTTTTCTCTTAGCCAGGCCTTCTTGTACGTTGGGCATTGATTATTCATTACTTCTGAATGGTCAATGTAGACAAGGTAGCTTCACCAGACTACAGAGATCCTAACTGCCTATCGTCCTATCTAACTCCTCACATTTCCAGAAGAGTGAACCCCAACTGTTCTTAAGGACAAGGGACAGCGGCTGCTCTGGCTAATTTGAGCTGAAGGGGGGTGTTGTTGAGTAACAGCAGTAGGGGGTTCTAGAGGTTCCTGGTAGACGGTAGAAGTCATCAGGTGTCTGAAGTACTGCCTGACACTTGAAGGCTTCTCTTTGTTGAAGTCTAGATAACAAAAGATAACATAGTTATAATCTTTCCCAAGCTGGTAGGTTGTGAGTTCAGTTAGAAACCCAGTTGAAATACTTGGGCTTTCAAGCATAGATATAAAAGAATTGTCGGGTTTCAACCTTTGTCAGAGTAAACATTACTTTAGTTTTAAACTGTGGACTAGATTTATATTGGTTTAACTTAGCTACTTCAAGTCCCAAATTTTGAAATATACTCAATGAATGCAGTGAAACACATGAAACCTTTTGAGTTGTATGACATTGTTATCTGAAACAATGAAAGGATTAGTATGTAGCATCAGAATATACACCCATCACAGGACAGGTAAATGCAAGCTGATTTCTTGAGTAACATTAATAATTATTGTATTTAACATTTGAAAATGCTATAGTAGTTTTGAATCTAGCTAGGGAATAGGCAAGTGTTAGATTTTCTAAAAAATTACACTTTACCAGTCATTGCAAGCCTTAAGAGTTTCAGGAAGACATATAACCTAGAACAGCACTGAAAACATTGTTAGAAGACCTACTAGTCATATTGTAGATGGCAATATTTAAACTAGTTTTCATTTACAATAACCCAGAAGTTTATAGTATTCTAACAAGATCCTAACAAGATGTTGCAGAACTTTATATACTTCAAGGCAGAGGCAAGCAATCTACTAATTTATAGGTTAACAAGCCATGTACTGGCAATTGAAGAAGACACGAAATCTGTCTTAGGACAGTGAGGGTATCTTACCTAAGTTAAAAGAGTAAAAACTGAAGAGGAAGATGATAAACATGCCCTGTTGAGAGCCTGGTCAGTGAGGCAGGCTGAGCAGTTACAAGCCAACTAACTTTTCCCTAGAAAAGCTTCTTTTCTGGGCATCTAGATTTCTACCTGTCACTTGAGCTAATTTGGGGCTCCTGATGGTTACCGTAAAAGGAGGGAAGAACCCCAAGCTAGCTAGGACAGAGAAGGCAGTGTCCAGATGGAAGTGTACAGCTTTCCCTTTCATTGTGAGAACCACCCAGGGCTCTTGGGTGCTGTTCTGAGGTGTCACTGAAGTCCATGGATGGCCTTGAGCCTGTGGAGATCCCCGGGCTGCTTCTATCCCAAGTGGGAGATCCAATGGGAAATGACTGACCTAAAGTACTTGGTTTCAGGGGCAGTCGTATCTCCAATGACCTCCTTGGTAGTTGGGACATGGTCCTGGGTGTCCTTAGTGATGTTACTTCTGCAATGAAGAGCACTTGGATGGCCTCCAGGGTTCTCACTGGAACCAGGAGCACACACCTCTCTCTCTCGTCCTGCTCTGCCATGGGATCCCCTCCTGGTCTCTGAGATAAAAGACCACGGTGACCCCTTTAAGAGGGAATCATGGTACTTTCAGTTCTGATTTATAAGTTTCTAAAGCTCTTTCCTAATATCCAGGTCAGTTAAGAATCTGTTATCTATACATCACCTATTTTTCTCTACACAGAATCTAATGGAATATACCCAGTCATTCCTCAAGCATTTTAAGAAAGTGGAGAGTTTCTTTGTGGCCCTAATCTCAAGAATTTATTTAAATCAAAATTTAAAAATTTAGCTTAGCAATTCTCATCTATGAACATTTTCATCTCTAAGTCAATTAGAATAAACTACATAGCTCACCACATAAACATCCGCATATATACCAGGTAATGTAGATTATAAAACAAAACAGCTTTTGGAACAACTTTTTGAAGAATCTCCTAAGTGTTTTAAATTTACCAGTTATTTAGAATTACATCTTCTTCTGAGTAGCCCGAATTAAAGATGCTTTCAGTTGGAACTTGTAGCTTACTGTTTAACTTTAGCTCTATCTGCAATGGATGCAATAGTATTTACTGGGACCTAGAAGATGAAGCATTCATTGTTAGAATTAAAAAGCTGTCAATCAACAAGTATAAATGTCTTTTTTTTTTAAAGATTTATTCATTTTATTACAGCCAGATATACACAGAGGAGGAGAGACAGAGAGGAAGATCTTCCATCCGATGATTCACTCCCCAAGTGAGCTGCAATGGGCCGGTGCGCGCCGATCCGAAGCCAGGAACCAGGAACCTCTTCCAGGTCTCCCACGCGGGTGCAGTGTCCCAATGCATTGGGCCATCCTCAACTGCTTTCCCAGGCCACAAGCAGGGAGCTGGATGGGAAGTGGAGCTGCCGGGATTAGAACTGGTGCCCATATGGGATCCTGGGGCTTTCAAGGCGAGGACTTTAGCCGCTAGGCCACACCGCCGGGCCATAAATGTCTTTTTACTTTACACAGCACACTGTGGAACCACCTGTAGGACTTTACACACACTTGTACTGTTTAGGCCTCTAGGCCTTGTTCATTAGGATAACAATTGTGACTAATGATGCACTAAATTCATTAGACTCTAGTGATATTTTGACAGTTGTACCACTAGCAGTCTGTTATGTTGATATTTCATTATTAAACATAAAGTTTATACCACTCCACATCTTAACAGCACCTTTTAATAAAATCCAAACAGCCTAATCAGTGGTCATCTCTGTAAAATTAGAGATATGTCCTTTGATATTCCCATGAGGCCTCACTAGGAATAGCAAAAATCAGCACGTTTAAAGTGTTTGAGTTTTTAAATGACTGTTAAATCACTGTGAAGGGTGCCAAGTAAGCTTTAAATGTCTGGTAAGTCAATTGATTGTTGAACACAAATAATCCCACAACTTGGAACAACTTCACAATTAGAAAACATTTTGCCCAATAAGCATAAGCACCAGTATACATTAGCCACATTTGAAACTCTTACCAAGAACCTTTGTAATCATGCAAGTATTATTCACTTTAAAAAACATACAAGCTGACATGCAGAATTTGCTCCATAAATCTTTATGACAAGCACTGCTCTAGTTACACACAAGTGACATTAGAGCAACAAGTTTGGCATAATATTACAACCTCACAATGTACTTTGCACGATCTAAATTATCCCAAATGACAATCATATCCAAATTATTTCAAATGACATTTATATATCTAAATTTTGTCTCAATCTTTGAGAGTTTCCAGGGATCTGGCTGGAAATCCCAAGCTCTGGAGACTTGGTTTACAACTGAAGAATCTAGAACTCTAAATGAGTTAAACAAAAATGAGTCACACGTGCACCCAATTCAAAACAAGAACAAGTACTATGACCAAACAAATATATACATAATCATCAAACACTTCAGAACAGAGAGACATAATCATCAAGATGTAAAACTCTCAAACCTTTTGTGACTTCCCACCCCTTTTCGACATACTTTAACCTGGAAATATTTTGTAAAACAAGCGCATAGGCTTATTTCATATTTTGGGTTAGTTTGACAGTTGCTTAGGACAACTCTATTCCAGATTATTTTATATATAACTGTTACATTAAGTTACAGAACAAGCTGCATTTTTCTTTCTTTTTTTCTTTTCCTTCTTTTTTTTTTTTTTTTTAAAGAACTGTTAAATCACTTAGGTCTTACCCCACCACTCTCAGCTAAGGGGTAGGAGTGGAGGGGAAAGCTAGAAAAATTTGGGCCCTGCGGGTGGATGGGTATGATTAAGTCCAGAGAAACTGGGAGAGCAAGTTAGGCCAAGGGTTAAAACAGAGAAATCTTCATCTGCTACCCAGTGAGGAGAGCAAATGGAGACATTCAGACAGAGGAGGATGGAAGGGAGAGAAAAGGCAAGATGGTGGACAGAGAGATAGGGTGGGGGTTGAGACTGTAGATGGAGGAGGATAAGATGGGGGTTTGTTAAAAAGATGCCAGAAGAGATAGGAGAAGCATGTGGCACCAGAGACCTGGAAGAGGGCACTGGGGTTTCCTACTTCATGGCTAAACAACTATGGAAAAGACAGACAGAAAGCCGAGAATGAAGAGGGAATGAGACTCCCCCCAACTGTTCCGAATGCATGCAGTAGTCACCTAGATTCTGAAGGATGTCTGGATCCAAAGTGCCATTAACCGGCCACTTGGAGGAGTTAGCTAGGGGTTACTGGGGCCAATCCACATTACAGAGGCGTATCAGAGTTTTACTTTTTAGATAACAGTCCAATTGAAGGGTTTCTAAATTTGCTAGAAGACATTCCAAGGGAGTGTTGGGGGGAACTGGCGACAAAAAGGTAGCTCCCATGATTACGACTCAGGATTGATTACCACAGCGGACCCAGTGGTCCATGAAAATGACCCAGTGCGGGGCCCTGCAGCGTGGCCTAGCGGCTGAAGTCCTTGCCTTGAATGCCCCGGGATCCCATATATAGGCGCCGGTTCTAATCCCGGCAGCTCCACTTCCCATCCAGCTCCCTGCTTGTGGCCTGGGAAAGCAGTGGAGGACGCCCAAAGCTTTGAGACCCTGCACCTGCTTGGGAGACCCGGAAGAGGTTCCTGGTTCCCGGCTTCGGATCGGCACGCACCAGCCGTTGCGGCTCACTTGGGGAGTGAATCATAGGACGGAAGATCTTCCTCTCTGTCTCTCCTCCTCTCTGTATATCCGGCTTTCCAATAATAATAAACCTTAAAAAAAAAAAAAGAAAGAAAATGACCCAGTGGTAGGACCCGGTGGTCAGGAAAAATGGCTCTCATAGAAGGTCGTCACCCCCTACGTAAGGGACAAGCCAGGTCCCAAAACGCAGCCTGTATCCAAAGTCATTAACAGCCCAGCAGCTGACCTGAGGTACAGCCCCCTGCACCCTGCAGTGACCCGGTGGGCTGGGGGACTTCCAATCCAGTGGCTAAGAGACACGGCATCTGGCCAGGGTTTACAAGTTTACAGAACCATTCTCCTAAAAGTGGAAAATCAGACCTAGTTGGAGGAGTGCAAATGGGCCAAGCCACACCCAAAACTCCCAGGGCTGGGGAGGGAACTCTACCTATAACAGTGCATGCATGCAACAACTTAGCATTCGGAAAGATGGGGAATGCCATGTGTGCTACATGTGGAGATGGAGTACCAGGAACACGCATCTAGGTTATGTCGTTGGCGGATGGAGGCGGATGCTAGCACGATCAGGTGAGATGAATTCAGAAATGGCCATGTGGAGGTGGAGAATTCTGGAGCTGGCAGGTGAAAGTGAAGTTGGGAACAGGCCATTGGAGATGAATTCTGAAACCAGCGGGCAGATGGAGGCAGATTCTGATGGCTGCTAACGAGTCTCGGTGGCTCAAATGAACACAGTTGTAGACGGGTCAGAGTTCTCACAGTTTAGGTGATGGTAGTGGCCGCATGGCCAAGTGCCAGGGGAAATTATCATTTGAGGCACCAAATGTTAGGTATTTAAAACAGAGTTCTAGTTCATACATTATTATGATATTATTATGTGCAGCCAATTCCCGCAACCTGGTTCTTTACTATGAGCTGAAAACACCAGTCGCAACGAGGTATCTTAGGAGGTTTATTCCAGCAGGGCAGGAACAAGATGGGGTTGTGGGAAGGCAAGGGGGAAGGGGAAAAAGGTGGGAGAGAGCCAGAAGGAGAAGAGAGACAGAGCCTCACCTGAGGGTCTTTTCATCATTCAGGTGAGCCTGCAAGGTGTGGGGGGTTGGGGATTGGGAGGGATTGAGGACAGGCACCATGGGATTGGTGCCTAAGACTGTCACAGGTGATTGCCTAAGAATGATTGGTAAGCGGGTAGAGTTGGGGATGGGGATGGGCGATTGGGCATTGGATTCTCACCTGGAATGGCTGATTGGTGGATGGCGTAAATCTCGTGAACTATGAGGAAGAGGAAATGGCGCCGGGTCCAGGACAGAATGTTCGAAATACTCCTTACAATTATAATCCTTGTGAAGATCCTGCTGTGTGTCAAACTTTGTTGTAGATCCTGAGAAAAACTAGATGTCTCAAAATGATTCTATTTAGTCATTGAGCTTTGTAGAGCTTGTAGAATGCGGATTCCTAGTATTCTCCTGCATTGCTTGAGTTTACTTGGACATCCAGTGTTTAGGCTCCCTATAGCAATTTTCAGAGGTGAGCTGGAGGCTATGGCTCAAAAAGCCAACACTAAGTGTCATCACCCACTCAAACACCTTTTCTCTAATTGCTTAAAAATCACTTTCACAGCTCACAGGAGTTCTAAATAAATATTAAATATGCCCACAACGTCCTCTGAGGAAGTTGCTAGAATTCTCATTTCATAAATGAAGAAATTAAAGTGCAAGAAACCATATGTCTTATCTAAATGTTCAGCAGTTGCAAGCAAGGACCTGAGTCCCAGCCCACATCTTCTGTCTCTAAAACTTAATCTATTTTCATTGCCTCTTGCAAGGAAGGCTACAGAACGTAAACAATAGGCAGAACCCTGCAGTTGTAGGTTTAATTTATGTCTCCATGTTTAACCATCTAGAATTGGAGCCAATAAAATTGTGATTCTCTACGGTGAAATGGGCTAATCATATTTCACTTGCAGTATTGTCCCAAGGCTCAGAAACAATAGATGTGAAATTAGGGGTAGGCATCGGATGCAGAGAGTGGAATACCACTTGGGGTGCCTGCATGCCACACTGGATCGTCTGGGTTTTAATCCCATTTTTGCTTCCGAGTCCAACTTCCTACTCTCGTAGACCATAAGAAGCAGCAGATGGTGGCTCAGATATGTGGTCTGTGTTATCCAGGGTGGCAGGCCTAGATGGTACTCAGTGATCCTGGATTCAGGCTGGTCAAGCCCAGGCTGCTGCAGGAAATGAACGTTCTGGAAATGAACGTGTTGGATGCAAGCATTCTGTCTCAGTTTTCCTCTTTCCCACCTTTTGCGCTTTTAAATAAGTTACAAAACGATTTTTTATGAATTGTTAAAAAATGTCAAAATAACCAAAAATTAGCTCTCCAAGTATCTGGAATGAAATATGCACACAAAGTCATTATTTTTACTTCTCCATGTTTAACAGACAATAGTTTTTACAAATTCTTTTTTGTTTTGTATCTTTTTTACTGTTTTTATTATTTTGCATGGTATAGTTTTGTAGGTATTGGGATTCCCTTTTCCACCTCCCCTGATCCCTCAAAAATTCTTCTCCCCCCATTATTTTCCCTTATAGTGTTATGATAGTACCGTCTTTCAGCAACACTCACAGTCCAGCATTCTGCTACTTAAGTGTATCATGACACTGTACGTATGGACGATGGCAGAGAAGCTAGTTTCCTATTGCTAAGGCATAACAGTTTCATTGGGAGCCCACGTTGTATTCAGATGTAGAGATGCATTCTACAATGTATCTTCATTTACGGTATTCTTGCCCCCATTATGCAGTTCCTCTAGATAAATGTATGTATTTACATGGTTTACCTATATGTCTATGTGTTTTGTATTTTTCATGAAGGTATGTGCATCACAGTTCCTTTATCCATTTGTCTATTTAGGCTTTGCCTGCCTGTGCTTTTGGTGACTTTTCTAACAAGCCTTTCCACCAATGCCTATATCTCGGAGAGTGCTTCCTATGTTTACTTCTAACAGTTTGATGATTTCTGGGTGAAGATTTAGGGTTTTATTGTCAAGACAGAGTCTGACAGATCACTCCCTCCTGGGCAATCGTCCAGGACAACTTGCACATGAAGCAGGCATGTGAATGTGTAAGGAAAAGGCTGCGAAGGGCGTGTATCATTGGGATTTCGTGCATCTTCTATGCTGGGGATGAGAGGCAGCAAGAGAAAGCTGCAGCTCCTTGCTCTGCACATGTATGTGACGCACACAGCAGAGTGCTTTTCATGGCAGATATCAACCTCTGTGCACTGGGACACGGTCAGGGCCTTTTAAACTTTCCTGGGTTGAGTCATGGGCTTGAGATAGGGCAGCAACTTCAGCGGAGTGATCATCATGGAGTCTCTTCTGCTCACCTTAACAAATGTGTCAGTTCAGTCTGAAGCCATGGAGTTAAGGTTTTCTTGTTAGTTAAACCTCTCTATTCTCTTCTAAGACATCATTTTTCAAATGTCAAACTCAGCTTTAAGAAATGAATGCACATATTATGATATCTCTGTTCATAGTTTATTCCTGTACATTTGAAGCTCAGAGATGCAGAAATTCAAGCACTAGAAAATTTATATTCAATATGTATAATTGTGCCCTTGGTGAGACATTTATCCATTGTCGGTTTGTAGTATAACAGGCAAGAGAACCTGTAACTCTAATGGCATACATAAATCTCCAAATTAGATTTTCAATTTTTCATACTATTAACCATGGACACTTATTTTAAAGTTAACAAACTTCTTCCAGCCACAAGCATTAGTGGATATTTCCCTGAAAACTTGTGCGACCTGGTGATTTTTACACCTGGTGGTTGGAACTGATTTCTGCAGTAGGGGAAGCGAAATATAAACCTACCATGTGTACTAGGCTCTAGTTTTTAAGGTCATATTCAGTTCACTGAACACTGCATAGCAGCACAGCGCTGCCTGACTGGAGTCTGTTCCCACTTTCACTCAGCTACCTCCATTGTTTCTTTATGCTCTTTGTCAAGGTCTCTGGGAGAGCAAAGAAATGAGCATGGTTTGTGCAAAAATCCAGCCCTTGCTGACTGAGGCAGTGTTCCCTGGAGAGGGATGGGAATGAAATTTCCCAAGACATATTTGAGTGGAGAAGTGGAAGAAAGACAAGTTGGCAAGTTGGAATCAGAGTACGTGGGTTAAGTCTTGGCTCCACCACTGTATGCTTTTGGGTCTGTGGATAAATCCTAAACCCTTTGTAGGCCTCAATTCTCTCTTGTATTAAAGGGAAGATCTGGAACAATAGATCTTGCAGTTCCCTCGAGTCTTAGAGTATTATGGCCTAAAGTGACCCTACCTCTATGCATTCTGGTTACAGTAAAGCAACTCAGGATTTTGATAAGTTATGTTACGCATGTTTGGCTCAGTTGAGATTATGTATAATAACAGGTTTTTTAAAAAGTAGAAGTGATGAAATAGGGGAGATTGAAACTCTCATTTATCTTCTCCCCACACAAGAGGATTGGTGGTTTGCCAGACAGTGTTTATTTTCTATCATTGTGCCAGAAGAAACAAAAGAAGAAGGAAGGAAAGAAAGCAAAGAACTGGCTGGGTTTGGTACCAGAGAAGGCACAGCCAAGTTGGAATTCTTGCTTTCATATCAGAATCTGAAGCTCAGTGTCCCAGGAGTTGAGCAGGGAATCTTGGGCAGTAATGAGCTCTCAGGTTCTGAGGCCACCGAAGGTGAGGCGACAGTGTCCTTCGGCCAAAGCACCAATGGAGACAAGCTGGTGAGGAATATCCACTTCTTCATGCACAAGTTACAAGTTTTAAAGTCTAAGGAAGGTGAAGGCAGGAGGGTGTCTTCTGGTAGTCTCTCCACCCACTAAAGACGCCATAATTGGCTAAAAGGCACATCTACTCTCCTTGACCTTCTAGTCACGTCAGAGGTCACTCTCCATGTGTAGACTGGAAGCTGTGCCTCTGGTCATGGGCAGCTAAAGGGTGAGGTTTGCCCACCAGGTGAGCAGGCAGGGTCCCAGGGGGGAATCTGCCCACATTGAGCATTTAGGTTTAAGCTTAGATTGTTATTTGGCAAGGGGCTTCTTGCTTAGCATGTCATCCATGTACTTAGGACCTCCAACAGCTGGAGAAAGTTCTAAGGAGGCAACGAAAGACTAGATCCTCACTGAGGTTTCATAGGTTCTAGATAAGTAGAATATAGTCAAGGGCTGGGAGGGCAGAGTGCAACAGTACAGACCAGAAAGTTGAGGAAAAATGATTTTACCAATTTTGCAAGGACAGCTCTGATACATTCACCAAAGTGGATATAAACTTTTTTTTTATTAGTGATATACATAGACTACCTTGCAGAGAGTAATTCTGACATACTCAAAAAATGTACTTGTTTTTGACCCGCATTATGGTCCCTATTGAAAGTAATGTTTTAAAGGTTTCCTGTGGAGCAGATTGGGTTTTGGGTTTCTTTTGGCTGCAGCAGGCTTCATGGATTCCATACAAAGAAGTCATGTTATCTTTTTTCAACTCTGTAAATTTGAAGTACAGCCTGTACTACTGAGTGAACTGTGTGGGATCATTTTCAAATTACAAAATGCTTTCCAGTGCTCTTGAGTATACAGCATCCTACTAGGGCCCTGTCATTCACCAACTGAAGAAATGTTCTTACATGAGTTCAATGGCCAGACCTAGCTTGGTAGTTCTCCTCACATAGGTCCAAACGTTGCAGTAACACCTCTCCCTGCTGGTCAGTACAAAATACCCGGTGAAATAATTTGCATGCGAATATTGTTTTCTGTACCTCAGTAATATTGCAAAATTGACCTACCTATGGAAAAGGCTGTGGGTGTACAGATGTATTATATAAACACTACGAGTTTTAGTTTCAAGTCTTTGTTAATATTCACATTATCGGCTTTGTTTTGACCTGCTTGCTTGCTTTCTTTCTTGCTTGCTTCCTTCATTCCCGCCTCCTGCTTCTTCCTTACCCACCTTCTCTCCTCCCTCTCTTCCTTTCTTCTCTCCTCCCTCCTTCCTCCCTCCATCCTTTTCTCACCTCATCACTCTTCCAGCAATCATAACAACATTTAACATGTGAATACATTTTAGCAAACAGGGCACGGTGAACCAAAGAGAAATTATTGCACACTCTGTGTAATTTGGGGGCTGTGAACCCAAAGAGAATTATAGAAAAATAAATAGTCGTGTGCCCATGTGGACTGAGTTAGCCGGCCCACTGAAATTGTGAGAGTAGTAGTTAACATCTTCCAGTCTTTCCCCGAGAACACTGTGAGGGTGAGGAGGATGGAGGGAAGAAGGAAGAATGCACTGCTCACTTTCCTGCAGTTACTTCTGTTGCATCTTGCTTTTCCACTCAAGCTGTGTCTGCAGGACAAGGCCCGAGCTATGGAACACAAGCCCTGAAGACTGAAATCACGTGAGACATTTGTGTGCAGTGCATTTGCTGAAAGTTTGAAATGCCACAGAACAGGAATCACTCTTTTAAATATTACATTTTGTCCCTTTACAATTATGACAGATTGCAATCTATCCCAAACCCATATTTGCATGTCAATACCCTTTCATCAAATGGGTGGATACTTGTTTTTTTTTTCCCCACATCAAACTATAAGAACTAAAAAATAGTTACATTTTATAGCAATATAGGGTTCACTGACTGCTAAAGAATTCCCATCTAATTAAAAAATAAATGAAGTCGAATACATAACTCTATCCTTGTCAGGAACACTGTTATTTTTGTGAAGAAATAAAAAATAAATGCTTATTCATATTTGATGACTAGGGAATGTAATTTTAAATTTCGAAATGAGATAGAATCATGATTTCATAAGAATTAACAGTTTAAATAAAACTCGTTTTCTGAAGTTAATCCTTTCATACATGAAAATGATATCATTGCAAAGCAAAATGAAGAGAAAAATTGAGGACTGATTGGTTTTAAGTAGTTTTAGTGCCATCCAAGAATAACACTGTAATAATGGAAACACAAAAGTCATTTTATTCATCTTATTTTATCCATCTCTACAATGAAAATTACAAAACAACAAAGAAAAAGAAAAGGGCACAAAATGGAAAAATCTTTCAAGTGCATCGACTGAAAACAATAATATCTTCAAAATATCCACATTGCCAAAAGTAATTTAGAGATTCAGTGTGATCCGAATCAAAATACTAGTGATTTTTTTTTGAGATTTAGAAAGAATTATGCTATAACTCATATGGAAGTACAAGAGATGCTGAATATCTACGCAATGTTAAACAATGAAAACAGCTAGAAGCATCACACTTCCAGATTTTAAGACATTCCTCAGGGAAGTTATAATCAAAATTTCTGGTTTTGACACAATAACAGATACATAGACCAGTGAAACAGAATACAAATCCCAGACATTGGTGCACACATTTACAACCAACTAATATTCGACAAACAAGCTAAAGTGAATCCCTGGAAAAGGACATTCTTTTCAACAAATGGTGCAAGAAAAATTAGGTCTACACCTAAAAAAATAGGAAACAAGACATTTACTTTACATGTTATACAAAAATCTACCTACAGTGGATCAAGAAGCCAACTATGACCTGCATGATCAAATTACTGAGAAGCATTGGGAAACTCCGGAGGACACTGGCTTAGGCAATGTCTTGGCATTGAAAAGACTCCAGGAATTTAGGCAATTAAAGAAAATTAAGCAAATGGGGTTATATCACGTTCACGGCGAAGGAAACACTCGACAAGTTAAAGAAAAAGACACAGAATAGGAGGAACTACTTGTAGTTTGCAACAGATGATGGTCATCCAAGACACAAAATAGCCAACGCCTTGAGGATGAAAGGAAAATGATACCCTAATGTAGTGTTGGTGGGAATGTGAGGTAGCACAATTATGGAAGACAGTATGAGGATCCCTCAGGAATGTAAAGACAGATCTACTGTATGACTTGGCCATTCCACTGCTGGGAACTTACCCAAATCGGATGAAATCATCATATGTAAGAGTTACCTGTACGCCAATGTTCATTGCAGCTCATTTCACAAGAGCTTGGATATGAAATCAACTCACATGTCTACCAACTGATGTATGGATAAAGAAAAGGTAGCATATGTAAACACTGTGGAATACCACTCAGTCACAAGAATGAAATCCTTTTACAAAAATTAGATACAGCTAAAATCGTTACGCTTAGTGAAAAAAACAAGTTCCTCCCCCCCCCCCAAGTTTTTTATGTGTTCTGTGATATATCAGTTAATATAGGAGATGAAATTATACAGGACTGAAATGAACTTCTTGTGTTACGGTTTCTGGCAATTGTTTATACCCCCATGGAAATTTGATCTTTATTCTTTTTACTTGTTGAATAATATGATTAGTGATTAAGCCTGTGATGACCTGTGATGACAGAGTTGTTAAAATTCTGTCTCTGCAAAAATTTCTTAAAAAAAAGAAGCAAGGAGGAATATTGAGAGGGAGAGAGGAAAAGAAATATGGTTATCTTAGAATGATATCTATGAATTACATTACATCCATTCTCTTCACGTTAATAAAATATTAAAAATCAGATTGGTGTTGATAAAGAGGTTAAAATGCCTCCTGCGATGTCAAATCCTATACAAGAATGTCTAGCTTGTGTTTCAACTCCATTTCTCATTTTAATTTCCTGATAATGTGTATCCTGAAAGAGAACAATTGATGCTTCAAGTGATTGAGTCCTGGATACCCATGTGAGAAATCTAACTTGAGCTCTCAGCTCCGAGCTGGATCCTGGACTACTCTCAGCTGTTGTGCATTGGAAGTGAATCAGTGGATGGCAGTTGCGGGCGAGCCTGTGCGCTCTCTCTCCTCTTCCCCTTTGAAATAAGTGAAATCAATTAAAATAATCAAATTGATTGAAGAAGTGGTATAAGAAGGCAATATTATTCATAGATAGATCTGTTTCTAATTATCCCACTAATGTAGGCATTACGTTGGCAGTGAGATTGATCAGAAGATATTAAGATGTCCAGCAGGTAGAATCGAAGTGGTTCATGCAATAAGACAAGAGGAGGGAGAAATTCAAGATAAGCTGCAAAGCTTTAGCTTTGGAAAATGAGCAGATGCAACAATATTCTCCGGGGTGTTGCAAAGGAATGATGGTGAACAATTTACAAAAAATTTGAATTTGAAGTACCTATTGGACATTAGCTTGGAGATGTACAATAGGAAGTACATGTATAGTTCAGCACCTAGGAGAGGATGCTGAGTGAAGGTTCGTTTGGGGAGTTAACATTATATGCAAAGATTCTGTAGCTATGAGCAAGAATGAACGCTAAAGAGGATGCTCTCTGTCAACAGAGAGCATCAAGCATAGCATTCGAGGAATGGTAGGATTTAAGGGCGAATGTTAGAAGCTTGTAGTTATGATGGAGACAGAGCAGAAAAGAACTGAGATAAAGTCAGGTTAAAAGCCAAAGATGAGGAAGTTACAAGAAGGAAGGAGATGCATCATGAAATACTACAAAAAGGAAATCTTGTTTTTTTAAAGATTTATTCATTTTTATTGGACAACCGGATATACAGAGAGGAGAAGAGACAGAGAGGAAGATCTTCCATCCGATGTTTCACTCCCCAAGTGAGCCGCAACGGCCGGTGTGCACTGATCCGAAGCCAGGAACCTGGAACCTCTTCCAGGTCTCCCACATGGGTACAGGGTCCCAAGGTATTGGGCCGTCCTTGACTGCTTTTCCCAGGCCACAAGCAGGGAGCTGGATGGGAAGTGGAGCTGCCGGGATTAGAACCGGTGCCCGTATGGGATCCCGGTGCGTTCAAGGCGAGGACTTCAGCTGCTAGGCCACGCCGCCGGGCCCAAGGAAATCTTTACTGAAGTGGACAGGGATGTTATTGAGTCAATTAGCTTCAGTAGTATATGCGAAAAACACGGTCTCCCAGGACAGAATGAGAGGTAAGAAAGAAAATTTGTTAATGTAGAATACTTTTCTAATAAAATTTAAGAGGGAATTTCTATCTATGCCCTTTGTAAAATGTTAGAGGCATAAGATTGCTTTACATGGAAGAGCAGATTTATTTGAGAAGAAGAGATTGAATGAAGGGATTAAAAAAGGGAGTTCAAGGAACTGAGAATACAGCTGGGAGAACAGGAATTAGTAGGCACTTTTGTACAGTAAAGTGGGCGGGGTTAAATGGTAAAGAATGAGCATTTGTGAAATAATGAAGGAAGGGGCAGTGTGCAATTGGGAAGCATTTGTGACACAATTCAGGATCGCTCCGGAAACCCCTCAAAACAAACAATCCAGAATAGATAGAGAGAGAACAAGGAAAGCTTTGAATCAGACAGGAAACGGTCAGCATGGATTCACTTAAACCTCACTAGGTGGAACACAAAGATTAGTTACTCCTCACTAGGGTATTGAAGATTTCTCTGCACACCCCTCCTAAAACTGTTCACTTAAACTGTTGACACATGTCTTGTTAGAGTTATAAGCTAGTTTAGACTTCCTGAAAAAAAAAAAAGCCAGGTTCACCAAAATTACGCTTCAACGCTATGAAAAGCTAAATACTACACTGAAAATAGACACGAGACAACTGAATACTAATCTATAGCCATTTTAAGGTGTATAGAACCCGGTTGTATATAAACTAAAATCGAAATGTCAATGAAGAAGTCACGGGATGTGGTTAAGAACTTGCATTTTTTTTAACATATTGGTTGCTCAATACCATGTCAATTAATTCCATAACGTTATAAATTGTTACTGATGTTATGTCGGGGTTTTGAATTGATCGGGATGATACTCTGCCGGCTCTACCTTCAGACCAAAGATGGTCTCCCCAAGAAACCATTGAACTTATCTGGACAATAAGGTGCTGGACTTTATGCTTGGTAGATGCTTGCAATGAAAGAATCTCAACTGAATTTGAACTGTGGTAATGTAACAAGGTGTGGGAATCCACCATGGGGGGAGGGTTTGTGGAGGGGTAGGGAGAATCCCAGAGTCTATAAAACTGTGTCACATAATGCAATGTAATAAATAAAAAAATAAAATGATAACTGAACTGAGAAGCAAAAAAAAAAAAAAGAGTGGTCATCCAGGAATGATGGACAAATGGCAGACAGGTGACTTCTAAAAGAATGGTGAAAGTCGGAGGAGTGATTTTGGAGAAATAAGATGGGGCTAGCGTGGCTTCCCTGTAGTTTGGCCACATGGCTCTGAGAGAGAGCTAAGATTGAAGAGGGATATCCATTATAGAAATTAAATATTCTAGTAGAATCTTAAAAGCCCTGTCTTCAAGTAACCTTAAGAAGGGTTGGGGTAGTGTTTGGCACAGGGACTTAAGCTGTCACTCTGGGTACCTGCATCCTGTTCAGAGCACCTTTGCTTCCATTCTGCCTGCATCCTGGAGCACACCTTGTGAGGTAACAGATGATGTCTTGAGCGCTTGGGTGACTGAGTGGGAGACCGACATGGCGTTCCTATTTCCTAGTTTCAGCTTCATCCAGCTGTGGCTGTTGCTGGCATTTGCAAAGTGGACTACTGGATGGAAAATCGTTGTCCCTCTGTCTCTCTACCCTCTCTCTATCACTCTACTTTTAAAATAAACCAACCTTAAAAATCACTCCATCTCCTGGATCCCTGAGCAATTTTTATGGAAATCTTGCTGGAGTGCACCAGTTGTACGGTCTCAACAACTGTGTTCCTTAGCATTTTCAAGGGGAAATAGAATGAACAATGTAATTCTAAGGAGCTTTTCCACATCTTTGAAGCAAGGTCACTTTTCTGACTTCACAAAAATTGATATCCTGGAGCCTATTATTTCTCCGTGATCCATTTCTTTGTGATTTTTGAAACATAGTGGCCTTTGAGGCTAGTCAGGGTTGGCGTTGAGTCTTGGTAACAACACAAGCTAGCGGTGTGATCTTAGTATCATTATTTTCTTTCTTGAATTTCAATCCTTCTTCTGTGGAATGTGAATAACATGCCTTCCTCTTGCGTGATGGGGATGAGATGAAATCCTGTCACGAGGGAGACGCACAGTCAATGTTTCACACAATTCTTCTGGCTCTCTTCCTTTAGCTCTCTGCTGGGCTGATTTCTTTCAAGCACTCGGCTTCTGACCTTTTATTTCTGTCTGCCTTGTCTGTCTAGCACTTGCCACAGTCTCACATAAATACTTCACAGTTCCCCAGAAAGAGCGCTCTGTTTTCTAGAATTGTGACCTCTACAAGTCTGGCTCAGAAAGATCCAAGAAAAATAACAGGAGGAAGAGGAAGCTGTCTTAGAGTGGACAGTTTTACAAATGATATCCTGGAGACAAGGGCAGACGGGGACCAAGGGAACAAAAAACAGAGGAGAAATGACAAGACGGTAGAGGAGACGCCTAACAATAGTGCCAGGAGCAGGAAGGACCTCCTGTGCTTTGCTGAAGCTCCCTGGGATCTGCTTACAGTTTCTTTGGGCTCCTACCTCCTTTCTGAAACTAAATGTTTTTGGATTAGGAAGAACACATCTCTTAATAAGATGCCTTGCGATCCATTCTTTGTGTTTTTCCCACCCGTGTGTAATCCACATCTTCACATTTCCCTACTTGCCAGACTTGTTTTTCATTTTATCTCCCCCAAGAGTCTGTATTTATACTTTTGGAATAGAGTAGCACACTCTATATAGGTGAGTGATGCTTCCTGGAGTTTTGCAGCACAGCTTCCCTGAGAATCAGGGAGATTCACGGCTTAAGGATCCAGGATGCTGAAATCTTTAGCATTGCCTACAATCGGTACTTTGTGTTTTCTTCCTGATGGTTACATCATATTGTCTATGCTAATTTTTGTGCAGAGATGCAGCACAGCAGAAAGGTAAATTTGTAATACAGACAACCAGACCCTCAAATCAAGTAATTCAGAAAAATAAATATAATCGATAATCTACGTTTCTCTGTGTCTGTATTGGTGAGGGGAAAGATGAATTTTCTTTTAGGAGTGTTTAGCATAAAAGTCTTTGAACTACATATTGCTGAAATATGTCAGCATTCCCTAAGGAGTCTTTTTCTATTGCTGAATTAACATTTTCATCCTCTGCTTATACTGATTATAGCGGTTTACTTAGTTTCTTCTAAATTATATTAAGTTTTTTTTACGTATTGAATAAATAAAATGATAGAAAAGAAATGTGAATGGCAACTGAACTTATGAGAGAATATTCTGTCTAGTGAAGCAATGTCACTTAAAATAGCAAGCATGAGCCAATAAGCTGATCTGACACTGAGAGTATAAAATAGTGACCATTTTTTCGGGAATACAATAGAACTCAGAGTGATGCTGGTTGTCACTGGGCAGTGTCAACTCTGCATAATTTTTCTTTGCTCCTTCTATTTTCTGAACACTCTCCTATTCTCCCATCTCTATTATGAGACATACTCTCATAATAAACATATGTTAACTTCAGAAAACCAAAATGATAATGATAAAAGTTAATTAATGTATATTTTAAAAAAAACCTTTATAAGTAAAAAATACTGGGGCCGGGAGTTTAGATGAGCAGTGAAGGCATTTGCATTCCTGAAGATTTGATTCTGGCCCTGGCTCCTGAATTCAGCTTCCTGTTAGTGTGGGCCCTAGGAGGTAGCAGGGCATGGCTTGTGTGATTGGACCCCTGGCACCCATGTAGGACACCCTGATGGAGCTCCAGCTCCTTGTATCCTCCCCAGCCCAGACCCTAACACACAGACACTTGGACAGTAAACCAATAGGCTAAATACCTGCCCCTGCTTTCTCTGTCTTAGCCTCTGCTTTTTGTGCTTTAACTATTTCACTGTGTATCTTAAAAACAAGATCTGTTTTTATCCCTGTTATCACGCCATGTCATCTTAACCATAAATGTTTATACACTTACACATACATGCACATATGCTATTCAAAGGTTCATATACATCATGTCTAACAAAAGTGCATTATTAACAGCTAAATTCAGGTCTAACTTAACATTTCCCCATTACCTGAAGAAGGAAAAAAAGGGACTTTTACAATTGATTTATTCCAATCAGGATCCAAGCGAGGTCTAATCATTACATTTGAATGTGATGCATTTTAACTCTCTTTCAACGGAGGTCGTATCATTCCCATCATTTTTCTTCTGACCCTTGACCTCATTCATGTTCTATGAAGTGTTCCAAATTTTGAATTTGTCTGTTTGTTTTCCTACTTCTCTGTAAAGTCAGATGTAAATCTTAATTAAGCCCAAGTTTAATGTTTTCTGGGAAGAGGACTTCACAAGTGAGATGTCTTGTTGCATTACATCATTCAGCACATAATGTCTGCTTGTCTCATTTTGAGACGTTGAAATTGATTGATGAGATCTTTGAATGTAGCTGCTCCTCCAATGGCCAATGTCCCCAACAGTCCTTCACTTACTGATTTTAGCATTTGCTGACACTCGTTGCCTGAAGTAATTATTTCATTAGTGGTGGTATATGGTGATTTTCTAATTGTAATATATTAAAACGAATTTGATTAATTCTAGTCTGTTTAAATTCTCTAAAGAAGAATATTACTTGCCAACTTTTAAAAAAATTTCCCTAAAATATAGTCAGACAGAACAGCCAGAGCAAATTCACATTCTCTTTTTTTAATCCATCGTAAGTACTAGAGACAGTAGCAAACCAGTGACACTACCATGATACTCCTATCATGGAGCTTTAGCGCTTGAATAAGGAACCAGGGCCTCCTGCGAGGCTGATTTCAACCATGGGGCTGAAAGTCAACCAGGTGAGCCTAGTAAACATTGTGGTTCCAGTAACCAAAGGACCTGTGATAGCTGATGGGGCTGAATCAAAATGCCGCCCGGAATTTGGTTTAAAGGAACTTTCATTGATGCAAGATGGGGTAAGTTAGACATCAAAACCGAAAGTAACCACAACTGATCGACCCTTAGTGAATGTATTGTAAAAGTCTATGAGTTAGTAATGATACAGACACAAGAGGAAAGCAGAAAGAGGATCACAAAATTTTAAAAGAGCAAATACATTGGTAGCTATGGAAAGAAATTAGTGCACTACCATTTACAAATTAGTAAATTAAGAGGTACGTGAATGACGTTTGGCAAAAAAGAATTCCGGCTGTTGTGTGAAGATTAGCTGATGGGAAGACAAGAGCTGAAATGCCGGCTGGTTTCATCGCTCAGAGGCTCAATCCTCGCTTTGCACGTGTTAGGATTCAATATGGGCTTAGGTTTGTGTTCTGGCAGCTCCACTTCCCAACCAGCTCCTGGCTTATGTACGGTCTGGGAAAGCAGTACAGGATGACCCAAAGCCATGGGACCCTGAACCCACGTGGGAGACCCGGAAGAAGCCTCTGGCTTCTGGATGCACATCGGCTTGGTTCCGGCCTTTGGGGCTAGTTGTGGAGTGAACTAGTTCACAGATCTTTCTCTAGGTCTTTCCTTCTCTCTGTAAATCTGCCTTTCCAATAAAACTAAATAAATCTTAAACAAGGATAATTAAAAAGACTGGAAATAGTGAGACTTAGGTCAAAGTCCAGGGACTGTACAAACTGCCAGGAATGTGTACATGAAAAACATAGCTGCCGACCCCCTAGAGCTCACTTCTCCAGCAGGGGTGAATACTCGGACCGGGTCATCAGGTGGGATGTGTATATTAAGTGGGTGAGCAGCTGGTGTCAATGGAGCACATAAGAAAGGCCTCAAGCTGCCCTGAGAGCTCTGAGACAGATCTGACACCCAACCTGAGTCTCCCAGGTTGAAAGGAAGCAAGCGGTTACTCTACCTTAACCTGACTGATCCCAGCCTGCTATGGTCAGGATGACTCTGGATGTGGAGGTGACAAAGCAGGAAGGGGACAGGGAACATGAGCTGAAGACTGGACGTCCTGGCTCCAGAAAGGGGCAGGGTCAGCTATCCTTCCTGTTGCCATTAACTCTCGATTTATTGGATTGTTGCTTGTAGATAGTGCTAATTTGGAAAGGCAAACGAAGAGAGCTAAAGGGCAAGGGAAAGGGAAGGAGGCACACATCGATGCAGAACACATCACAGCTGTGGTGTCTGAAAGAGGAATTCTGCTGTTTTCCTAAACCACACCGTGGGAAAAGAAGGTAACAGCTTAAATGTGTTATGCTGTGCTACATTGCAGAACACTAGGCATTCAAACACACATCGAAAGACAGAAGTAAGCAATGGTCACAGCAAGCCAGGCTGTGGACTGTCGGGAAGATGATGTCAGAGTGGACAGTCACGTGACCTAGAGGATTTGCAGATGCCCGGGGTCCCCACAATTAGATAAAACATCATCCCCACTTCACAGGATGGTGAGTAATATGTATGCATTATTATGTACAGGAAGCTAGAGAAACATGATAGCCTGGTGTCAAGCTGAAGTTTAAGGTTCCAGAAGAGAGCTTAAACAAATATACATTTTAAATTAAAAAAAAATTATTTGAAATGCAGATTCACAGAGAAAAGGAGATAAAGAGAGAAAGATCCTCCGTCCACTGGTTCACTCCCCAAGTGGCTGCAAAAACCAGAGCCAGGAGCCAGGAGCCAGAAGCTTCTTCTAGATCTCCCACCCAGGTGCAAGATCCCAAGTGTTTGGACCATCCTCTACTGCTTTCTCAGGCCACAGGCAGGGAGCTTGTTGGGAAGTGGAGCAGCCAGGGCACGAAGCGGTGCCCATATGTGATCCCAGTACTTGCAAGGTGAGGATTTAGCCACAAAATCATCATGCCAGTTCCTAAGCAATTATTTGAAATGATTAACAATAACATTCAGTATGGAGAAGAGTGTAGTATAATTGATTGTCTCATATATCACTGGTAAGAATTAAATCTGCAATCTTTCTGAGAATATTCACAATGTATCTAATGATTTTTAAATTTTTTATTCTTTAGCCTACTATTACATTTTTTCAAAATCTAATATAAAGAAAAAAAAACAAAAAATTTTGCAAAAATGTAATATACAAATTAGAGTAAATTAGTTTTATTAATTATAATTAATACTGTAATTATAATTAACTACCATAACATAGACAAAAGTTGAAAACAAAATTTTTCTAACAATAAAAATTATTAGCTGAGGTTGGTGTATTTATAAGTAGAATATTATGCAGTAAGAGGCAGTAAATACTTATGAAATTTTCAGTAACATGGATAGGGTTATCATTTGAAACTAATTAAAAACCATATAGAAAAGAATAGAAAAGAAAGAACCATATGCAAAAGAAAAGAATGGTAGCCTAGTGGCTAAAGTCCTTGCCTTGCACATGCCAGAATCACATACAGCTGCAAATTCATGACCCAGCAGCCCCACTTCCCATCCAGCTCCCTGCTTGTGGCCTGGGAAAGCAGCCGAGGATGGCCCAAAGCCTTTGGACCCTGTACCTGCATGGGGGACCCGGAAGAGACTCCTGGCCCTGGCTTCAGATTGGCGCAACTCCGACCATTGCAGCCTCTTGGGGAGTGAATGAGCAGATGGACGATCTTCCTCTCTCTTTCCTCCTCTCTGTATATCTGACTTTCTAATAAAAATAATGAAATGTTAAAAAAAAAGAAAAATGAATGCCGAAAATCCCCTTTAATCAGTGCTCATTGTTTTTAGAAACGTTATTGAAGGATGATTCACTTACAATAAAATCTACCAAGTTAAATGTACAATTTGCTGATTGGTGACGACCGTTTTCACCCATGTAATCACCACAACTAGAAAACGGATGGATTCAATTTCCGCAGAGTTCCCATAGGGCCCCTGCCTTTGACTGATTCCTCACAAGCACTATCATTGTGTTATGTGGTTTTGATGTTTCTGATATTACATGTAAACAGAATCTTATTGATGTGTAGAATTCTTGCTAGTACAACAGTTTTTGAGATTGTAGTTTGCTGTTGTATTTGTCAGTAGTTCTTTATTTTGCCAAGGGTGCATTCCTTTATATAGATCTGCTACAAAGTGATTTTCCATTCACTTGAATATTGACATGTTTCAAGTTTCTTATTATCACGAATGGGATGTGATAGCCATCAATATACACCTCTTTGTGTCCTCAGAGTTTTTGTTTGTAATACACCCTTATTATCCTTTTCATGTTGTAACTCTAATGATGATTGTTGAGATTGTCAAGTTATAACTTTTCGTTGCTTAAAAAATTTTCTCATTCTTGCCAGTTTTATTTTTAATAAAGATTTATTAAATTTTTAAATTAAATTTGTTAAATTTGGAAGGCAGAATTACAGAATGAAGTAGAGAAAGAGAGAAAGAGCTGCCATTCACTAGTTCATTTCCAAATTCTGCAAAGGCTGGAGAGAGGTTGATGTGCAGCAAGGATCAAAAGCGGCTTGCAGGTCTCACACATTGTCGCAGGGGCTGCTTCCCCAGGCCATACCCAGGGAGCCGTGCTGGAGATGGAGCACTCTGGATTTGAACCAGGACTCACATGGGATGCTGGCACTGCAATTGGAGGCTTAAACTGCTACACAGATATGGCTTTGGCCCATCGGTTTCATTTTTAAAATTTTCTAAAAAGTGTTTTTATTTTCTGTTCCTTATATCATTCCTTCTAGTTAAAATCAGGTTTAATTAGAAAGAATTAAAGCAAGGCCAACTGTGACAATCAAAAAGCATAACATTTTTTAAAAGATATTTAAGTAATTTTCAGTTTTAAAGGATGACTAAAGAATTTATAATTACTCTTTTTAGAAATATTTACTTATTTGCTATGTAGAATGAGAGGTAGAAACACAGTCAGGAGAGAGAGAGAGAGAGAGAGAGAGAGAGAGAGAGAGAGAGAGAAATCTACTTGTTGATTCACCCTTCAAATGCCCTCAAAAGCCAGGCCAACTCTGCCAAGAGAAAGCCAGAAGCAGGAAATCCACTGCGGCCTCCCTCTTGGGTGTCAGGAATCCAACAGCTGGAGTCGTCATTGGCTTCCTTCCAGGGAGCATCTTAGCAGAAAGCTAGATCAGAAGTAGAAGTGAGACTTCATACCAGTTACTCCAATATGGGATGCAGGTGTCCCAAGCAACACCACAAGTACAGTGCCTACTGCCCCCACAAGCATTAATTGGCCTTCCCATGTCACTTTTTATAGTATACATTTTGAGTGTACATTATAAAACCATCATGGATTGTTTTACTTAACTAAAAAACAAAGCAAAACAAAGACAAACAAACGAACAAACAAAAACCAAGCAATGGAGCCTGATACAGTAGCCTAATGGCTAATGTCCTCGCTTTGCATGTGCCAGAATCCCATAGGGGCCCTGGTTCATGTCCTGGGCTGCTCCACTTCCCATTCTGCTCCATGCCTATGACCTGTGGAAGCAATAGAAGATGGCCCAAAGCCTTGGGACCCTACACTCATGTGGGAGACCCAAAAGAAGCTCCTGACTCTTGGCTTCTGATCGACTCAGCCCTGGCCATTGCAAACGCTTAGGGAGTGAATGAGTGGATGGAAGATCCTTGTCTCTCCTTCTCTCTCTAAATCTGACTTTCCAATTAAAAATTAATAAATTCGACAAAAATAATGCAAAGGAATGATTTTTTTCACACACCTCTTAAGAATATCTTGACAAAAACTGATAAACAATTGTCTGACACCCTGTGAAAATAGCCAAAGCTATCCTGCAGAATAAAAATCAAGCTGGAGCAATCACAACTCCAGACCTCAAGACATACTACAGAGCAGTGGTCATCAAAACAGTCTGGTACTGGTACAGAGAGAGAGAGGATCAATGGAACAGAATAGAAACCCCAGAAGGGAGCCCACATGTGTATAGCAACTAATCTTTGACAAGAAAACTGAAAACAATCCAGGGAAAAAGCCTGGTCCATTCAACCAATACTGTTGGGACAAATGGATTGTGAGATAAGAAGCAAGATCCCCTCCTGTCACCTTATACAAAAATCAGCTGTAAATGGATCAAGGACCTCAATCTCCATCCAGAAATAATCAAAATATTAGCAGAAAACTTAGAAAGCACTCTCCAAGATATAGGAATAAGGAAAGGCTTTTTGGAAAAGACACCAAAAGCACAGGCAGTCAAAAACAAAATAAACAAATGGCACTACAATGAAACTGAAATGTTTCTGTACAGCAAAGAAAACAACTAAAGTGAAGAAGCAACCAACAGAATGGGAGAAAATCATTACTGATTACACAACTGATAGGGGATTAATATCCAGGATTTACAAAGAGCTTCAGAAACCAAGGGACAGTAAAAAACAAAAAAACAAACCAAACCATGTGAATAAATGGTTAAAGGAAATGAACAGACATTTTTTCAAAAGAACAAATTCAAATGGCTAATAGACATATGAAAAGATGCTCAGGCTCCCTAATCATCAGGGAGATAAAAGTCAAAATCACATTGAGGTTCCAACTAACTCCAGTGAGGTTGGCCTACATTCAGAACTCTAATAGCAACACCTTCTGACATGGATGTAGGAACAAATGAGCCCTCCTTCACTGCTGGTGGGAGTCTAGGCTAGCACAACCACTATGGAAATTGGTATGGAGAGTGCTTAGAGAACTTCAAATAAACCTGCCAAATGACCCAACTATCCTACTCCTAGGAATATATCTAAAGGAATTGAAGTCTGCGTTTGAGAAAGGCATCTGTAATCCTATATTTAAAGCAGCACAATCTAACATAGCAAAGATGTTGAAGCAATCCAAATGCCTGTCCAAAGAGGAGTGGTTAAAGAAAGTATGGTATGTCTACTCCATGGAATACTACTCAGCCAGGAAAAAAATGATTTATTCAATTTGCAACTAGATGGTCCCAACTAGAGACCATCATGCTCAGTGAAATAAGTCAATCCCAAGGACAGATACCATATGTTCACTCTGATATAAAGAAATACACAAATTATAAAATCAATAACTCTTTCAATACTGTTTTTGTTGCATTTTAAGGGTTTAGCTATTGTGTTTATTTTCATTTCTTTAGAATAGTTTTTCTCTTATTAAATTCTTCGCTGACTTGTTGATCACATAGTAGCATCATTTTCTCTAAGAGGATTCTGTGTTTTTCGTTTCTTCATTGACAAATTGGTTATTCAGTAGCATGTTATTTAACTCCATGGTACAACAAATCTTTTGTTTTATCTTTACTCCGGGTGTTGATTTTGTTTTATGGCTTCTCATTTAAGGGAATGTATAGTAACTGCTTAATAGAGACCATCATATCCGGTTGTGAAGATACAATGCATTAGGTATATCTACTTCAAACTCAGATATGGACTCTCAATGAAACTGTTGGATATTTCTTGACAATAGGATGCTGGACTGTCTGCCGTTGTGTTCACCAGCAATGTCAGGATACAGTTAAACAACAGAATGATGGACTTATGACTGCTTATGAAGGACTGTAGTATTTTAATTATATGGGGAAACAAATTACGGGGAGAGAATTTGGGGAGGGGAGTAGGGGAAATCCCACAGACTAGCTATTTGTAGCGTAAAAGTAAAAAGAAAATAGAGGAAAAAAGAAAGAAAGAAAATATCAAATCTTAAAAAAAGGAATATCTAGACAAAAACTGATTATCTATTGTGTAACACCTTGTGAAAATAACTATGAAGTGTAATGACCCATATGCTAATTAAGAATTCATCAAGGGTATCAACCTATTGATGCTGAGAATTTCCAATTTAGCTATGAATGATTATGTAATTGAGGTGATGCTATCATTGGCTTCCAAAACAACAAATATTTGTAGCATATTCATGTATAGCACTGGGCAAAGCGATCTCTGATTTCGCAGAAGGCATATTCTCATTGAAGATACAAGGCACACACATGATGTAAAGTGGTATGGGTTGTCAGAAGCCTGGTGTCCTGGAGAGGGAAGGAGCGCTTTAGAAATCCAAAGTATTATAAACAGTAAGGGATGCGACCACAGATCCAGGTGGTGGGAGAAGAACCTGCACAAGGAAGATGAAACATGTTTTGACCTTAAAGGAAAAAATCCAACACAAACAGAAAGGAAAATATGTTGAGAAGGATCAGAGTGAGCAAATACTCAGAGGAAAGAATGCTTGGGATGAGAAATATTCAGAACGAATGCATGCAGATGGGTATGCTTGAGTAGGGGAGTTTTGGGATGTGGTAGAAAAAAGCAGTTGAAGAGAAATTTTTACCCTCCTCATGTGTATTTTATGTGAAAGAGATTGCCTGTCCTTCGCATTTAATTGTTAAAACCCTGGTATCTTTGTTAGGGTATAGGGGTTATTCTAATTTTATAGCAGAGAAACGTGGGGCTCAGGTCTGAACAGTAACTCAGCTTTTCAACTCAAATCCAAAGCATGATGAATTTGGCAAGGATCTGGGAAAATGACCTAAAGGCACTTGGGTTTTATGGATAAGCTGTGATGCAATAAAGAAGTCTGAATGCATGGGGAATATATAGCAACATATTCTAGAAAGTTCTAGGAAGACTAGTAAGCTGAGGTTTACAAGATGAATCGAGAAGGGAAATGGATGCAGAGGAAAGGTTATTAAATTTCTCATGTACAAGTCAATCAAATCAGAGTTGAAGAAGTAAGAATGCCCAGGAAAGGCACAAAACACTTCTCTAAGTGGCTTTGTAAAGTACGCTTTTGGTATATTTTGACAAAGAATAATATTATTGGTCTAAGATGAAGAAAACTAAGAATTATGCATATATAGAGAAGCAATCAGGACAAATAAAGGATGATTAAAATATCTTACGTCAAAATAATTAGGAAAATAACAAAATATGTTTATCAGGAAGTTTAGCAGGATGAAGGAAAAGCAATGTTTTAGTTTTAGACAAGTTGAGTTTGTGGAATAGAGAGGCAACCAGACAGTGATTACAAACAGGACAGGCACCTGATACAGTCCTGAAATTGACAAGTAATCTTTTTTTTAAAAAAAAATATATGTATATTTTATTAATTACATTGCACTGTGTGACACAGTTTCATAGGCTCTGGGATTCCCCCAACCCCTCCCCGTGCCCTCCACCCATGGTGGATTCCTCCACCTTGTTGCTGTATTACAGTTCAAATTCAGTCAAGATTCTTTCATTGCAGAAATATACCAAGCATAGAGTCCAGCATCTTATTATCCAGGTAAATTCAACAGTTTCTTGGGGAGACCATCTCTGGTCTGAAGGCAGAGCTGGCAGAATATCATCCCGATCAGTTTAAAGCCACAACATAACATCAACGACAATTTACAACATTATGGAATTAATTGACATGGTATTGAGCAACCAATATGCTAAAAAAAATATGCAAGTTCTTAACCACATCCTGTGACTACTTCATTGACTTTTGAATTTTAGTTTATATACAACTGGCTGCTATACACTTTAATCCTAAATGGAATGAACAAGTCGGCTCAAGGTTAAGGTTCTTTTCAGAATTTCGCTATGAAAGCTGATCATTTTTGAAGGATTGGCCTGTCTTTAACTGCCATATAACTAAGTAGAAGTCTGGTAGAATGTTCTGGAAAGGTAATGAAACATTTGGAAAATCAAAGTGATAAAGAAATGGAATGTCATTATACACCACAGCTCATCTTGATGATACCCTATTATGAAGAATTCGTATTTGTTAATTGCTTACCGTGTCCTCCATGCCTTTCATATTCAGGCTCCTGTAACAATGCTGACAAATTGGGTGGAGGAAATGATAAAAGAAATCTGTGACAAGATCACAGAGATGAAAGGAACTTCTCATCGTGTTACAGATGAGAAAAAGTGGGCTCGGAAAGGTTAACAACCTTGTTCTCTGAAGGATCTGGAAAAGTACAAAACGCTTTCAAAAATTTTTGGAAAGACGTATGTTATGAGAAAACCCAGCATGGACTTTTTGAATACTTGCACATATCCTTGCCATTTTCATTGTATTACAACCCTATTTTAAAGTCATAAAGGACTCTGCGGCTTGCAGAATCCCTTCTGAGTGTATGAGTATGCTTTGGGTAGGATTTGATAAGAATGACCTGTAAGTTATGGTCAGCCTGCAGTATTGTGTGGGCTCTTTGGAGTACCATGGAGTCCACCAGCTACCTGGTATACAAGCTCTTTTCTAAGCTGTGAGCTATTTTCACCAGACTACTTCAAAGGTCAATCCACGTAAACCATTTTGAGATATTTACATGATTTGAGCTGCTTTCTCTTTCTACATTAGCATTTCCCAGGCTTGATTTCAGCACTAAAGAAAATCTTTATTTTGACAAAGTTCTAAAGAAAATCTATTCAGCCTTTTTTTGAGTTTTTATCTTGAAAAAGTCAATGCTCTATGCTGCTAAAAAGAGGCACTCTGATGTCTTGGATATTGATATAATTTAAAACGCTTATAGAAAGTGGTAACTCAGCGTGTTGGTCTTTCTCAGCATAAACCAGCTGCTAGGCAGAATTTGGTAATATTGGGTCCTGTTTTAGATTTTTTATTGCTATGTAGCAAGTTACCCCAAACTACGAAGATGAAACAATACACTTTTGTAAACTTACAGTCTGTGGGTGAAGAGCTTGGAGACAGCTTAGCTGTGTCTGCTGCTCATGCCTCCCAAGGTGGCGATCCAGCTCAGCAAGGCTGCAGTTGGCATTAGGAATCCTCGTCCAAGTTTATTGAGGCTCCTGGCAGAATTTATTTCCTTATGAGTGAGTGTACAAACCAACCACATGCATCCTTGTCATTGTCTATCAGGGCCTGTCTTCACTCCAAGAGACTGCCCTTGTATATCCAAAGTTACCAACATGCGGTTCGCTTTGTTTCTCCGCAGCCAGTAAAGAAAATGCTGCTTTTAACAGTGGTCTGATTAGTTTAGCCTCCCCAAGGTAAGATCAATACATTTGTGATCTTACTTACATCAGCACGATTCTTTTGCCATATAGTATATAATATAATCATGGGATTAATAGCTCACATTCACAGGTACCCATCACATTTAGAGTGGAATGGTACAAGCATGAGAGCAAATGGGTATTATTTAATCTTAGAATATTCCCTACTCATGTGATCGAAGAAGCTTACTTCAGATGAGTAAAATCTGTCATATAATGTTATTCCATCAACCCTCCATCAAAATCTTAGAGTCAGAATTGATTGCACAGTTAAAGCAGACCATAAATTCATCAGAATCTGGAGTTCCTTTCTTTGTGTTGCTATAAAAATAGGAGGGTGGACCTTAGTGGAACAGTTAACATGCCACCTGAAGAGCCCACATTCCATATTGGAATGCCTGTGTTCAAGCCCTGACTCTACTCCTAATTCTAGTTTTCTCCTAATGTGCATCGTGAGAAGAAGCAAGTGATGGTTTAAGTAGCTGCCACCTGAGTGGCAGACCTGTATTGAGATCTGGCTTCCAGCTTCATCTTGACACATTGCAGGCATTTGTGAAGTGAACTAGCAGAGGGGAAAATTTCTGTCTCTGTATTTGAAATAGAAATTGAATAAGAGCCTGGCATGATAGCTCAGTGGTTGAATCCTCATTTTGCATCCCCTGGTTTGTGTCCCAATTGTTCCATTTCCTATCCAACTCCCTGCTTATGGTATGGGAAAGCAGCAGAAGATGGCACAAAGACTTGGAACCCTGCACCCAAATGGAGGACTCAGAGTAAGTTCTTGGTTCCTGGCTTTATAGCTCCTGCCATTGCGGTCACTTCGGAGTAAACCAACAGACAGAAGATCTTTCTGTTTCTCTTTCTCCCTGTGAATGTGCTTTTCTAAACAACAACAACAACAACAACAACACTTTTACTTAAAAAGAGCAAGTGAATAAAAAACTAGATGAGACTAAATACATGAATACTTGTTATGCTGTAATGAGAACAGTAGGAGACTCACATTAATTGATTTGTTCACTCAACAAATAAATACTCCTATATGGACTCCTATAGAGGGGTCAAACAAAATGTCAGGCAGGTGAAATGAGTGCTAAATGAAAGCAGATACGTCCTCTGCCATCAAGAAGATTAACAGGATGGTAGGAGTGACACGAATGCTTTTTCAAGGCAGAAGGAGCATGATGTGTTTACATAGCAAGTCACCAGGACCAAGGCCAAGAGAACAAAGGATATTGTCATGTGAGATCTGTTTGGACAATCATATAATCAGAAAGATGTTACAGGACATTTCAGGCTATGGTGAGAATTTTGTTTATAATCCTGTGAGTAAAACCATAAAGAGCTTTAAGAAGAATTTTTTCTTTGATTTTTAAAAAAATGATTCTTCTGTCTATAGGGTAGGAGAATGCCTTGAAAAAGTTGATACAAGAAGACCAATTAGAAAACTAAAGTAGTCTCTTTAATGGCCTCCTTAAAAAAAGAGGCAACACGAAATAGGGTACTGGTACAGGCAGTGGAGACATGCGGATAGAGTTGGAAGAATATTAGAGTATTAAGAAATACAATAGTTTAAATGTAACAACTGAATTACAAATGGGTGTGGGATGAAGTTGGGATATCAGAGAACACCCGGGCATCTCAACTGCACAATAGTGTTATTATAACTTCCTAAGACTGGAACCTCTGTGAGAAGATTCACTATGTTGCATGGCAAGAAAGAGAAAAATAGATGATGAAGTTTATGCATCTTTTGCACATTTTGAGTGTGGGATGCTTAGATATGTTTGGGAGATATCCAGAAAGTTTGTACATCTGAGTTCAGAGGAATACCGTTCTGGACTGGACACAGAATAGTGAGCCTGTTGTATTTGCTTTCAGTCAGTCCTGTAACAAACGACCGTGAACCGAGTGGTTTAAAGCAACCATTCTCTTCTCATTCTGGAACTCTTGAATCTGCATTGGGCAGGGTAGAACTAACAGCTGTGTCAGTGGGATTGGTTCCTTCTGGAGATTCCGGAGGAGAATCCGTTCCTTGCCTTTTTCAGTTTTCAGAAGGTTCCTGCTTCTTTCTCAGACTTAATTGTGTTGCATCTTCAAACCTCTCTGCTTCTGCTTTTTTGTAACTTATTGTCTTTGTGTTTCTCTCTTGTAAGTATAGAGATCCTGTGGTTACATTGGACTCACTGGAAAATTTCTCTATTACAAAACCCTTAATTTACTCATATCTACAAAGTCCCTGCTGCCATTCAAGTCAACAGTCCACATGGAGCTCCTGAGGAGTGGTGATATTTAATCATGTCACACTTGGGACATGATGCAAAACAGAAATGGGGTTCTGAGGACCACTTTCACGTTATCACCTGTGGGAGTAAAGGGTGAGGTGGGGAGTCATCCAGGAACCCTACACACATTCATTCAGATCTTTCAAGGTAAACATGGTTACTACTGTTGTTACAGGTGCAGAGAAAGAGGCAACCTGCCTCTAACAGAGGTCAGAAGACTTACAAATTGCCCATTTGATCAGGGCCAGGAGAAGAATTCAATCCATGTCCATGTAGTTCCAAAGCCCTCAACTTCTTGCACCGAAGTGCTTGCTTTTATTGAGATTTGCCTGCTTTTCATAGCTACCTCTCCCCTTTCAGACCCACTGTCACTCACTTGCTGTGAGTGCCCACTCACCTCTTGTTAGTTTCTTGTATGAGAGAAGAACACAAGCAAGTTAGCAGGGGTTAAGCAACTGATGAATCATGAGTTCCTGAGAATTTGTTATGGCGAGTTCAAGGCCACAGCCATTTCAAATCCAAATTGTCATCTTTGCTGATAGAATGACGCCCTCATCCCGCCAGGAAGGGAGAAGCCAAGAACAAGGGGTCTATACTTCCTGTACTTCTTCCATGCCACCATAGTTTCACACTGCGATGCCGAGTTGGAATGATAGAGTCTTCGCCTGAACACCACAGCCAGCTTAAAGCCTCTGACTTTGTATAAAATCTTTCACAAAGAGTCAAATACATAGTTTGGCCAAAGTCACAGGCGGTGGTGTCTTCTGATAGCTGTGCAAACTTGCCTTTTCTATAGTAAATTCTTCTTTATTCTCTTTGCAACACATTAAAATGCTTTTTCTTGGGCTTAATTTTCTATGCCTCTACTTGTCTGGGTCATGGCAAAATTCAGGTGAACCAGCCTTGGAGAATGATCCTGGATGGCTCTACCGTACCTAGGCCAAGAAACCCAAATCTTCACAGTTGTGCTTGCTGCAGCTGGGCTCAACTGGACTCCACACAGTGGTTTTGGCACATGCATCTTACAGAATTAGGCATCTGGAATCTGGTCTTGGCTGGTTTCCCTTAACATCTTCCTATCAAGTCTATCAGTGATACATGATAAAATCTAGTAAGACTCTGGGAACTGCACATATTCTGATCTCTTTTACCTGGAACATGATGATGACTTTCTGCTTCTTCTTCTTCTTTTTCTCCTCTCTCTGTCTTCCTTCCTTTCTTCCTTCCTTCCTTCCTTCCTTCCTTCCTTCCTTCCTTCCTTCCTTCCTTCCTTCCTTCCTTCTTTCCTTCCTTGTTTTATCTGTTTTGAAAGTCAGAGTTAAGACACACACACAGATATATCCATCTGTATATTCACTCCTCAAATGGCCTCAGTGACGGCCATTGGGCCGGACTGAAGCCAGGCATGAAGAACCAGGATGCTGATTCGTGTCTCCCAGGAGGGTGACAGGGACTCAAAACCTTTACCTTCCATTGATTTTTCTAGACCAATAGTGGGGAACAGATTGGAAATGGAGCAACTGGTACATAAAACAGTGCCCATGTAGGATACTGATGTCAAGCCAGTGTATATAACTGCCAGGACACAAAGTGCATAGCCCACTTCTTTATCCTGCTTGAGGAAATAGTATCTAGTGCACATTCCGGCTGAAATGCAGTTTTTTGAAACTTGAATTTTCTTGACATATACTGAGAATGGGAACATTTTGCATTTCTGAAATGGGGCTGGAGTTTGATTTTCTTTTTTAAATTTCATTTTGTGACACAGTTTCATAGGCTCTAGGATTCCCCCAACACCTCTCCATTCCCTCCCCCCTTGGTGGATTCCTCCACATTGTTGCAGTATTACAGTTCAAATCCAGTCATAATTCCCTCATTGCGAGCATGTACCATGCATAGAGTCCAGCATCTTACTGTCCGGATAAATTCAACAGTTTTATTTGGGGACCATCCTTGGTCTGAAAGTAAAATGAAAAGCCACAACACAAATTCAACAACAGGATGAAACATGGAAGTTTACAACATCACGAAGTTAATTGACATGGTATTGAGTGACCAATATGTTAGAAAATGCAAGTCCTCAACCTCATCCTGTAACTACTTCATTAACATTTCAAGTTTAATTTATACACAACTGGCTGCTATACACCTTAAAATGGTTACAGGGTATTATTCAGCCTTGTGTCTATTTTCATTTTTATATTTAGCAGCTTACAGCATTGAAGCATGATTTTTACTGAACTTGGTGAATTTTAGGATAGTCCAAGCAGGGTTATAACTCTAACAAGGCATATGTTAACAATTGAGGAGCAGAAGAGTTTAGGAGGGATGTGTGGAGAAATCTTCAATACCTTTCTGAGGAGTAACTGATCTTTGTGTCCTACCTAGTAAGGTATATGTGGGTCCAAGCTGACCGTTTCCTGTATGTTCTAAGCTTTCCTTATTGGTTTCTTTCCATCTACTCTAATTGGGGGGGGGGGCAGGACCTCTGGAGTGACCCTGATGGTCATTGCAAGAGAGGATGGGGATCCAAAGTTGGAACTTAGTAAGGACCAGAGAAAGCTCCTCTCTCAAGTCCTGAAGGAAGTTTACTGTTCTTCTGTTTCTGAGGACCGCTCTGAGTTCCTGGCTGTTGTTCCGATGACATTTGATCCTGTGAGGAAGGATCGGGGTTTCTTCCATCCCATATGGGTGTTCCGAAAGGGAGTGGATGACCTCAGAATTCTTGGCCTACGAGGGCACTCCAGTTCCCAGTAGTAGGAGTTTGATTTTCAAAGCCATCCCATCCACATGACTTTGGGAAGAATCAGTGGACAAGATTCTAACCAATTATCTTTTGTGAATAGTATGCCACAATATTAGGAATCAATTAGGAATCAGCCCTCCAGAAGACCCATTTCGACATACTATTGCTACTTTCTAAATGGGTTCCTTCCCCACGCTTAAATCAGCAAGTATTCTTTTGTGGGGTACAGGTGAAAGCTGGAATTCCTGCTGCTCCTGGCAGATGTGAAGCTTGACAAAAGATCTGGCAGTACAATATATCCTACATGACTCAAACTCAGTAAGTACAGCTGTGAACATCTTCTTTGTGTTAGGTCTATGGGAATACATAGATAAACTGTCCTGGAGAAGAGAAAAACTTCTGCTCCCCACCATCTCCTTGAGTTTTCTGCCTCAACAGCTGTGGCTCAAGACAGTTTGTAATTTTGATTCCCAATTACAGATAAAGCCACTGGGAATGAAAATTTAGCAATACTTTGTAACTGAGCAATGCCATTTATCATTGAGTTTGTCTCTTGTCTATTGCATTAAACAACAAATCTTTGCTAAAACTGTGCACAATAAATTTGTGGTTTCTTCACTTTAGTTCTGTCTCTTGGTAGGCAGTTGATGGTAGTTGTTATCATAATTGTTACTTTTATTAACTTTTACTTGAGAAGAGGGGGAGGGAGTTAAAGAGGGTGTGTGTGATAGCTCACTCTTTCATCTGCTGGTTCACTTCCAAAGTTTTTTGCAGTAGTCAGGACTGAGTCAGTTCCTGGGTCAGGAACCAGGAGCTACATCTGGTTATATTATATTATATATATAATCACATTAGATATATTATATATATGTAAAATTGATTTAGCCATTCACTCATAAATGAGAATTCCCCCACTCCCCTTTTTGGCTGGTGTGGATAACAGCGACATACATTCCTGTAGAGAGGTCTGTGTGGACATAGTTTGTTTTTGTAATTGATAATTTTTTAAAATTTCATTTTATGACACAGTTCCAAAGGCTCTGGGATTCCCCCACCTCCTCCCCATATTGATTTCCTCTATATTGTTACAGCAATACAGCTCATAGCCAGTCATAATTCCATCTTTGCGGGCATGGACCATGCATAGAGTCCAGCATGCTGTTCTGTTTCTGAGGACCACTTGGGGTTCCTGGCTGTTGTTCTGATGTCATTAGACCCTATGAGGAGGGTTCTGAACTTCTTCCATCCTGTGTGGGAGATCCGATAGGGAATGGTTGACCTCAGAGTTTTTGGCCTACGAGGGCACTCCAATTCCCTGTGATCTTGGCAGTTTGGATAGTCCTTGCTGTCCATACTGATAGTCCTTGGTGAGGTACAAGGAGTCTATAGGGTTAGGATACAAGCCTCCTGCTGGCCTCCTGTTCCACTCTGGGTCCCCCCTGCTCTGTGCATATGACCTCCTGTTAAGAAGCTGTAAGGATCGTTCTTGGATCACACTATAGGACATAAGCTTTTGTTTATCTTGGATACATACCTATTTGTGGAACTCCTGAGTCAAATGATAAATCCATGTTTAATATTTTGAGGAATTACTAAACTATTTTCCACAATGACTGCATTATTTTATATTTTCACCAACAGTGTACTAGCAATCCTATTTCTCTGCATCTTCATCAATATAACACTTTATTTTCTAATTTTTAAAAATATCATAGCCATCTGAATAAGCATGTAGTAACATTTAATTATGATTTTTTGCTGTTCCTAATTATCAATGATGTTTGATGTTTCTTGGCATTTTAAAAATATTTTCTTTTTGGAAATACCTACTGAAAGTTTTTTTTCCAATCTAGGTTTCTATAAATAAACATTTTGAGTCATAATTTGCATCCAGTAAAGCTGTAAATTACAATTTAATGGTTCTGATATGCTGACTGAATTGTGCATTGAACTATCACCACAATCTAATTTTAGAATATTTTCATTATCCATCTAAGTACCGAAATGCAGACACTTTTCATTTATTCTTCTAGCTACAATAACCTACTTTCTGTCTGTAGAGTTGCCTGTTCTGGATGTTTCATATTAATAGAATCATATACTAAGCAAGAGTTTGTGGTTGACTTCTTTCACTTAGTATTATATTCTCAAGGATGGTCCATACTGTAATATAATTAGTACTTTATTTTGCTTTATTGTATGGATGTGTCATATTCATAGACTAATAAACACTTCAGTTACTTCTACCTTTTGTGTGTATCATGAATACCTGCTTTCAATTCTTTGGGGTGTGCACCCGACAATAGAGCTGCTGAGGCCTAAGGCATCTTTTAATTTAACTCTTGAGGAGCTTGTACATTGCTTCTCTAAATGACTACAGTATGTTGCATTCAGAAATATGTGTATGTATTTTGATTCTTTCAGATCTTCAAGAATGCTTGTTATTTATGGTCCCTATCATTATATTCATAAAAATGAAAAGGCTAATGTTTAATCTCTAAATCGACATTTACCTGTATATCACACATTTCGGTTTTGCAAAGTCAAACTTCAAAGCAGCAGCGTTGGGGGCTGTGGTCTATCCATAGGCGATTACATCATGAGGGCTCTGCCTTCGTGGGTGGAGAGTAGGTTTTTTGATAAGAAGACTGGATTCTTTATCAAGAGAGTGGGCTTGTTACCAAAGCAAAGTTTGGTTTCCTCCTGCTTGCTCACACTCTTATGTTCTCTCTCCCATCTGCCTTCTGCCATGGGGTGACACAGAAAGAATGCCCTCCCCACGTGCTTGTATTTTACTCTAAGGACTTTCCCAGTTCCAGAACCACGAAGAAAACAACTTTCTATGGCTTATACGTTTCTCAGCTTGTGATATTTAGGATAGCAACACAAAATGGATTAAGATAACTTGATTCCTCCATTTACTTCATACATTAGCTTGATGTCTTTGCTTCCATTAATTTACAGGTATCATGGTCAACCTGTATGGAAGAGCCTAAACAGCAGAGGGATAGGGATGTCTATATGTTGGTTGCATGTCCCAATACTGTATTAACTGGAAAAAAATTTAATTGACATCAAAAGAAAGAATTCCTCCTTATTAAGAAAACTTGCTTTTACTCACTCTCAGTTGAAAAAGCTCTTTAAATATTATCATGGAACATACTGTTGAATTCAAATACTCTAATGATGTTCTGTAATCACCTTTATTTCTTAAAGGTAGCATATTGCCTGGCCTGGAACTAACAATTCTTTCTGTAGTATGAACAGGTCAAATATAATGCTAATTAATTTCCAAATTTCAGTGATTTAACAGAATACATATTTGTTCATCATGTATTTTAGAGTCCACTGAGAGGTAGCAGGGATTGCATGGAAAGATGTGAGATGAACTATTTACATCAGCTGAAATCTCTACATTTCTGGACCTCAGAATTTTCCACCATATCAGCTGGCTCCAGCAACAGCTGACGGAACTGAAGAGGTGAGTGGAGAATTGTTTCCGTGGCCACTCCAGGGGACCTATTTGTCTTGCCTCGCACCAATCAGAGCTCATTCCTGTGGCCCCATCTCTATGTGGTGGCCAAGAAAAGTGGCCTAACTGCATACCAAAGATGAAAAGGAAATGACTTTAGTAATCTCTACTAGGTTATTATACGTGGTTGAGATGTTTATGTACTATGGTAGCTATAATGGAGATATTATATGTACTGATTGAAAAGATGAATGGGATTGAACTGTAACAACAAAAGGTCCAGGTGGTGATTTTGAGCTCAGAAAAGGAACTTAATGCAGTCCTTCTTGTTTTATAGGCAAAGAATTATGATCCAGGTTCAAAGTCACCACAAATCAGTTACTAATCTGAGCCTAGAACTGTTAGGTCATTGTACTTCCTGACATTCATGTAATAGAATCACACCATCATTCTTTTGGTGGTGATGTAAGATAAAAGTTCAGCTATCAGCCTTAAGAGGCTTAATGAGATTGGCACAAAACCATAAAGAATTTCAAGTTCAGTGTGAACCACCGAATGTGTGAGAGCACAGAGCAGGCATTCAATGAGAGGAGGCAGAAAAATGGGAAGAAGAGAGAGATATGGTAATGGGAGAGAAAAAGGGAGAGAGAAACTAAGAACAAAATATCTAGTCGAGAAATATACTTTTTGACTTTGAAAAAATTTAACTTATTTTATTACTATGAAGTGAAGAAATTTCATGTCATTCATGATGTAGTTTTAGGTGCCCAGTGACCCTTCCCACACTTCATCCCTTCTGTCTAATTCTCCACTTAGCCTCCTCTTTTTGTCTTTTATTTTGTTTTGTTTTAGATTTTTATAAAGGGATGCTTTCAGTTTATTTCACAGGCACAGGCTTAACATTCCATTAAAGAATTCAGTAAACAACAAGCAGAAAAAAAACAAAAAACAACTACTGTTCTTCAAGTGAATAGGCAAAGACTAAACAATAGCTCTCCAAGTGTCAACCTCATTCTTGTACATTATGTTTTGTATTCTCTTTGGTGGTTATCACAGACCAGGGAAAACGCGAACTTTGTCTTTTGGGGCCTGGCTTATTTTACTAAGCAGAATGGTTTCCAGTTGCATTTGTTTTGGTGCAAAAGGCGGTACTTCATTTTTTAAGGGGTGACTAGTGTTCCATAGTGTATGTGCACCGCAGTTGATTTATCTGGTCATTCACTGTTGGACAGTTAGGTTGGTTGCGTATCTTATGTTTAATGAATAAAGCAAAATGAAAATAGTTGTGCAAATAAGTCTCTCTTATGCTGATTTCATGTTACCTAGGCAAATTCCCAGGAGTAGGATGGCTGGGTCATATGATGGATCTATTTTCACATCTCAGGAATCTCCAAACTGTCTTATATAGTGGTTGGACTAGTTCACATTCCAACCAACAGTAGAGGGTACCTTTCATCTCACATCTTCAGTATTTACTGGGTTTTAATTTTCAGTATATCACCATTCTAATTTGAGTGAGGTGAAACCTCTTTGTGATTTTCATTTGCATTTCTCTGATGGCTAGCGATAGTGAGAAATTTCGTTTTGATACTTTATCTAGAATATTACTTTTGATGCTTCTAGGAGTCTGTATATGAATTTTGCTTCCTACTTTTTAGATCCAGGAAGATCCAAATCTTTGGACCATCTATTTGGGCCTTCTGTGGAACACTTCCTGTAGCACTTAAGAGCTCCATTGTAGAAACACCTTTCTTCCATGCCCTGATCCATTTGATCATTCTGTTTAAGTACCCAGCTGGCTACTAAATGCTACACCTTGATCTTAGACAAAAGGCCAAGAAGTGATCGGCTACTAAAGTTGTAGCTAAAGTGCTGACTATATACTTTCATGAGCTCCTTTCATGCCAAACAAACCACATCAGCAAAGTTTTATTTTATCAATTTTTTTATGACTGAGAAACATACACAAAAACAGATATCAATAGACGCAATACAAATAGATAACAATTTTAAGTACCCACCTTGTTCTACATATTATATACACAATCAGATTTTCTACAGTAAGCTTTCAAAATGTTATATAAAGCTTTAAAATATTTATTTTGATTGGAAATGGAGATGCACAAAGAGAATGCACAGAGAGAAAGATTCACTTTCACTGATTCACTGATTCACTTTCCAAGTGGCCACAGTGGCCGGCGCTGGGCTGATCTGAAGCCAGGAGCTTCTTCCAGGTCTCCAACATGGGTACAGGGTCCCAAGGCTTTGGGTCATCTCTACCGCTTTCCCAGGCCACAGCCAGGTATCTGAATTGAAAGTGGAGTAGCTGGGACATAAGCCGCTGCTCATATGCGATCCTGGCACGTGCAAGGTGAGGATTTATCCAGTGTGCCTCCGTGCTGGGCCCAAACCTTTGTTTTAGAATGTAAATTATCAGTATCTGAGAAATTAAAATTTTCCCAGAATTGCTAAGTAAGCAAGATGGAGAGATTAAGTCTAATCTTAGATCAGCATCTGGTATAACAGTTAACATGTTCTTTAGGATATCCACATATCCTATAAAGGTGCCTGGGTTCCAGTCTGGGTACATGACCAATTCCAACTTCCTACTGACATGTACCCTGAAAAGGAAGATGAAGAATCAAGTCCTTCTGCGTGTCTGTCACCCACATGCAGTTTGATGAATTTTGAGCTCCTTAGATTTGATCTGTCTCAGCCAGGACTAATGTGGACATGTGGGAAGTCAATCCACAGATAAAAATCTATCTGTGTCATTCTGCTTCTTCCTTTTATCTCTGCATTTAAAAATAAAATGAAAATAATTTTAAAAATTAAAAAAGAAACAAACAGGCTTACATATTTCAGAACTTAGTTAGAGGATGCCTAGTACTAATGATAATTTTATTTTTAAAATTGACTTATACTGTTATTAGTTTTTTATTTCAGAGTCTTCCCAGAGACGATTCACATGTTCTACTGGGATTCTTAGAGATGCAGTGTTTTAAACCCAGTGAGTGAATGTGGTATATCAGTTTAATAGGATGTTTTTCTTTACACATCCTGTCAGTATAGCAGACTGTTAAGAAATTGCTCTTGAAAACAGCATTTAAATGAAAAAAGATGATATGAGAAATAAACTGATCCTTAACTGTTAGGAAGCAAAGGCAAAGCAAATACAAATTACATAAATAAACAGGTAAGCAAACAAAGCTATTTTCTCTCTAAAAAAAGAGATCGTTTACTCAGGGACATCATCAAAGACCTAGTATCAACCCTTTTTTCTGTTCTGTCATCTACAATAATCTCATTAGTCCCCTTAGGTTGCTTCCCCTATGGTACCAGATGGTTATCTCATTGCAGGTGTTGTAAGCAGGTGACAACATTTAGACGCATAAAATGAAGCAGCTAGACTTGCATTAATTTTAGGAATGAGGAAAAAAATCTTCTTCTGAGCTTCACCTACCGACTTGCTTTGACACCACTTCAGCCAAAACGTGTTAAGACTCATGTCTAACCCGTCCAATGAAGTTACCATGTTTGGGTCGGTCTCAGAGTTCTGCTGGTCCCTGAAATAATTGGCTTCCCAATATCTGAATAAAATTAAGATTCCCTAAGGGAAAGATCAAAACAAACAGCTGGTGGGTGGGAAGCAACAGTGATTATCACATCCAGGCAGCAAGACTTAATGGGGCAGAAGTAGACACTTCCAAGTTCAGCACAGAGCTCTCTTGCCCTCCCATGATCCCAAATCTCCTAGAATACTTGCATTCTAGAGAGAAATATGTAAGAGGGAAAGAATTTTCACATTATCTTAAGTTGCTACTTTGAAGTAAAAATGGTGCTAGATTGCCTAATTGGAAAACATATGAAAATAAAATTCTGGCTCATTAAGGAGCACTTATGTTTCGCTGTGTGGATTCATGTTTCTCAAATAACTTTTGGAGTTCTTTGGTTCAACACCTTGGTCCCTTGTAATCCACGTCTTCCTTTTGCCATTTTTTCCATTTGTTTATGCAAGTCTTACTTTAACAGTTTTTAGGAGTAGAAGGCTCACTGTTTTGGAGGAAATTCTTTTTGTTAAAGTTATTTCATTTTTTTTAAGTTTTAATTTCAGAATAGTTTTAAATTCATAAAACTAAAGTTGTGAAGTTTTACACTGAACTTCTTATAGCTAAATAGCATCTATTTGACATAGACACAAATATGCTATGTAGAAAAGCATATTTTGGAGTTAGAAGTATATGAGATTTGCCAAAGAGTGAATAGAAGGTTGGTGCTCAGACAATCAGGTTTAAATCCCAAGTATGCCACTTACCAGCTGCGCAGCCTTGAGAGAGAATTTAAGTTCCTCCCTCACCTCCAGGCCTCAGCTTTCTTATCTGCAAAATGATGGATATTGCATCAACTTAAGTGAGTCAGCACATGTAATATCTTATTGCTGATATAAATTTTTTTTTACTATTGCTAAAATTCATTGTGAGGGCTTATGAAAATAATTCAAGTTCTCCAAAGCTCAGTAAAATTGGTATAAGTGCACCTGCTTCTGAGGTTCCCAATGATTAAAGGATACTTTGAATACAGAAAATTTATTTTTGAGTGGGTCCTTCTTTCTACTTTGCTTGCCAAATGCTTGCTGCTGTCATTTTCCTGCTGTTGTCCCTTTTAAAATTCATGTTGAAACTTAGTCCACAACACAAGAGCATTGAGATATGTCCTTGCCCTTGTGAATGGGATCAGCACCTCCAAAATGGCTCAGATTCTGAAGGAAATTGCCTTTCTGTCACAGGAAGGTGCAATATTTATCCATTCTGGTGGCTACAGCAGTGGGCACAGTCTTGGAAGCAGACAGTGAGTCCTTACCAGGCAATGATACTGAGTATTAGTCTTAGATTTCTCACTCTTGGATTTATGTGCCACTAGTTACACATTTTTCCATGAAGGTAGAGGGATGACTTTCACAGGGCTGAAGTCACAGCGCTGCTGGTGGATTTGATGTTTCTGCAGTTAATGCCTCTGCTCCTTCCAAAGCTCTAGCCTCACCATCATTGCTACCTCTCTATCCTCTAACTTACAAGCTTCTCAAGGATGGAAACAAGTCTTTATACATCTTTCCACCTGCAGTGCATACTAAAATGTGATAAAACAGTTCTTTGCACATATTTATGATAGAATAAACTTTTCCCCTTGCCTTTAAATACAGCATTAAGTACAACTTCCTATATGTTTTGTAAACAATCAATAAACAGTACCGATTGATGTTTTAATAATAATTATTAATTTGTCCAAGCAGCTAATGGAGTAGAGGGATAATGGGAATACAATGGTTCCAGAGATCTTCATTGCTTATTTCCTTTCTTCCTTTTCCTCGATGTTTGTTTTCCTCTCCCAGGACACAGGTCATATCCACAAAGGATGGACAGGGAGTACTACAGTCTCAGGGAGCCATTTCCTGCTTTCCTTCACTCAGGCTGGGCCCACATTTTCAGTTCACCTTGCAGCAAGTTACATTCCAGTAAGGTAACGACAGTCAGCTTTAGATACTGTTGTCCTTAAAGATGTTTTCACAAATGTGTTACAGTTGCCTTTCCAATGATATCCTCACTTGCTTATGAAATACGATAAATGCTGTGTTAATTCAAAACATCACTCTAGTCCGTTCAATCTTCTCTTACTGATGCAGTCTCAAGACATGGATTTTGGAAGCACATAGAATTTCATGGCATAAATTTTATTTCATTTTATGAAGGCTTTCATTTTTTAAAAAAATTTAAAAGAGTGACAGAAAGAAAGAGGCAGAGGGCATGCTCTGACTTGCCTCTCCAACAGTGAGAGCTGGACCAGACCAAAATCAGGAGCCAGGAATGCCACCTGCATGTCTTACAGGTGTGGCTGGGGCCCAAGAACTTGGACCATTCCCTGCTGTTTTCCCAGGTACATTAGCAGGGAGTTGGATTAGAAGTGGAGCAGCGGGACCCAAACTGTCACTCCAGTAGGGGACACTGGTGGCAAGAGAGGCAGCTTGAACATGGCATAATTTTTTTTAAAGGAAAACGATTCCTCATGACCTTTTATGAATTCCCAAGATAGAATAATCTTAATGTTTCTTCACTTTCTGCTTGAGAACATCATAGTCTGTTCCTAGCTCTTTGTATCAGGTTTCTGTCCTCAGTGTGGAATTGTAGACGCTAACAGAACTTTCAGTCTTTGTATTAGCAACAGACATTTGATGCCTGGTCGTCACAAAGGCAGTCTGCAGCTATGTGTGACTCCTTTTAATCACACTTGAACACTGAATAGTTTTTTCAGACATCGCCTTGTTGGAGAATGGTCATAAACTTGTTTCATTCAATGCCTATGGTCTTATTCTAAGAAAAATCAGTTTATCTAAGAAGGAAGTACAGAAGCCTCACTGATAAATTCTGCTTTGGGACCCATATTAAAAAAAATGATGAGCTGACCCCTAGTTTTATTTTAACTGTGCTGGGATGTCTGTATAAACAGCCTTTCTTTTGACAATTTGGCAATGAAACTTTTGGTCAGGAAGAGAAGAATCTTTCTAATGTTTTTATTTCTTGGTCTCCATCGTCATCCACCCTCCCCTTTCCTGACCTTTCTCTGAACTTTTTTTCTGAAGCTAGAGTTTGATTGGGGCTTTGTTTTATTCTTTGGGCAAAAAATTTGGGTCATCTGAGGTCAGTTCTCATTTTCTCTAAATCGGTTTGTCCTTCCCCAATCTCAATGGAAAAACTTCAACAAAGATACATTTGTACATAACACTTGGTTTTCATTGAGCTCTGTGTTGGCAAAGCAGACCAGATTCTTATCTCCAAAGACACTTAACCCCTGACCAATGTTTAATTAATATTTTTCAAACAACTTCTGATTCATCTTAAATAAACTGGCTTCTCTGTTTCTTATTCTTGTTCTAAACGCCTGTGGGTATTTGATGTTCCCTATAGTTTTAACCTAGACTTTGTCCCAAACTTGTATGTGTACCGAAGCTGTAACAGCATAAAATATACTTGCAAAGAAAGTCACATTCTACCTCTTACTATGCCAGTGGATGTAGCTTGAACAGCTTCCCAAATCCTAGACCCCTCCTCTTGACAAACAAGTTGGCAATGGTTGATTGTAAGAACATTGGACTTACTTTAGAACTCACAATTTTCTACATGACTAATTAACCTTGAGTTACCAAGGTTAGAGATGCTGGAACTGGAGACAGTTTTACATGAGAGTTGCAGATACTATATCTAACCCATTCCTTTGGTTGATGACAAAGCTGAGAAGTTAAGGGGCGTAACAACTTGTCTAATGTGAGCTAAAAAAAAAGTCCTCTATGGATGTTCCCTTCATTTTCTTGTTTCATAATCCTTTGAGTAGTATTCTCTGCCACTATTACTTATCTACCACTACTGTTTTGTTAGTTACTCAGGTATTCTTTATCATAAATGTTGATAGCATTGTGTTTTGAATTAACGTCTGTCTCTTTTTTGAGTGGTACATTTTATTTTTTACGTAACTTTAAGTTAAAAAAAGATTTATTTACACAAGCCTCAGGAAAAGTATAGAAAACATAAGACAGTTTTTCCACTGAAGTGTTGCATATTTTGATGTGTTTGCTCTAGAGATGAAAATGAAATTTACATGACCAGGTCTGCGTAAAACTCACGGCCTAAAACTCACCTGCAGTGGAGGTTTTAGCCCTCTCTTCAATTTCCTGGACAGAAGCCACACATCAGTGAGTATGACAAGCAAATGAGGCACTGAAGATGGGTTACAGGTACCTTGAGGGGAGGAAGAACGCCAGATTCCTTGAAAAGGTGTGTTGTTCTGTGTAAGAAGGTCCTGGGTGGGGATCCCAGAGAAGGCAAGGCTCCAGATGCCTTCAGTGATGGGCAATGTTATAACAGCTGTCAGAGAACCTACATTTTCTTTATTGAGGCAGATTTATGGAATGCAGAATAAAAGTAAACAATACTGCTTTGAATGCTAGATGGCCAAATTTCAGCCTTCGGTCCAGAGCAATCGTTGTTTTATTTGTCAAAATTTAAAGACAAATTGGGTTAGAAGACCGTCTGGACTCACAACGGCTTTGGCTACCTGTATGCTCACTGTTACAAAAAGATGTGCCAGCGTGCACATCTTGATTTGCTAGTTCTTGGCACCATTTTATTCTTCCCAAAGGACTGTGATTGGTTCTAAAAAGCTGAGAGCTAAAATGCATGAGCACTAGTCTGCAGCTCCTTATTAATGGGTTTCTAGTGTGGTTGCAATGATATGAAGCTGAAGCTTCCTGCAGAAGATCAAGTGGCCTGTTCTGTATTTCAGTGGAGACTGGTAGCTGTGTTTTCAGAGCAGAAAAGCAGTTTAAGAGCAGATAGAGAAAATTTAGAAAAAAAAATCTTGAGACAACTATCCCATGATGTCAAGGGAGAGGGCAAAGAATCCGGTTGCTGCTTTACTTAACCAGCAATTTCTGTCACTGTGGTGTACAACTTCTGCCAATTTCACAGAGTCTTGAACTGCTCTAGGGCTTGGGACTCATCAAAGTCAAGGCCTTCTCTATGGATAAGGATGTTCTCAGAATATTTGGCTTGGGCTATCTCACAATCCAGGGAATTCTTGCTGAGGCAAATGTGGCAGACATCTGCTTTATCAATGAGGATCTTTGGCACGTGACTCATTACCTGGACTTTTCTATCCCTACTGTGGATGATCTCCACAATGTTATTTAGATCATTTACTACCAGATGATGTTTCTCACAGTTATCCACTGCAATGGAGTTAATCTTGCCCTTGAAACTCAATGTTGTGTTGATACACTTGATTTTCCACTCTCCATGTCTTAACCTCCAGTTTAAGAAGAGATGGCTCCTTCTTTGTGGCTGGTTTGAGGCTTAAACTGATTTGAGTTAGGTGTAGAGAATGGTTTGGGACCACTGCATAATGAACCACTCCAAGTCTTCAGGGCAGAGTTCTTGTGACTTTTCATGTTATCAGACACATGAGTAAGATGTGTGACACTGTTTCCCTGATTAGCCAGTGCAAACAGTGGTGAGCAGAGACAGAGTCGTCAGAGCCTGAACTAGTAGGATGTGAGGGAGAGGAGACTGGCCAGGCAGTGGGAGAAGAGGACTTGATCCAACAGCCTACTCACTTTTGTTATAGCCCCTCTTTGCTGCAGCCCAATCCTATAGTAAGAATTCTGTGATATAAACCTGTAGATCTATATACCCCAGTAATCTTTGACTCAGTCCACATGATTCTTATCCCCATTTTTGTAATCCATGAAGTCTTGGTTTCCATGAACCATGTTAGCATCATTCATTTCTTTCACATAAAGTCCAGGCTTGGTAGAGAGCCATCTATCCCAGGACCTGGATGCTTAATTTGTTAACAACTAACAGGTTGTTGAGCAACTTGCTGGCTTGATTTGTTTCCAGAAATGTTACCAGTCCTTGGATCGACTCTGATATTTAATGGCTTGTTTCCCCCCTTTTTTCTCTAATTCTGAAGTAATTCATAGATATCTTTATATTTTTGGGTTCTCAAACTTTGTTAGAAATATAAATTATTAAGAAGTCCTTGATAATATAAGGGTGGTTCCAAAAGTTTATGTAAAATAGAATTGACAAATATGTTTACTTCAGTGAAAAGATTAAATCCCTATGTAGTTTTTGTATAATATGCTTTTTCATAAGCATACAAAATACTTGCACAATAGTCATTCTGTGGATTGCAGAAATGCACAAGTCATTTATCCTTGTGTCCCAGACAGGTGCACAGTTTTATTCTTGTGAATGGCTACTTCTCAGTTCCCACTGTGGATAGCATGATTTTTTTTTTACTTTCTCATAAGCTTGAGATCATATTTCTTGAGAATTGAAACTAAATAAACAAAATTTTTATAACTGTGAGAAAAAAAGGAGAGATAAGAATCTGAGAGAGGCTTATGGAACTTCAGTGTGTGGAATTTTACTGGCCAAAAATCCCTTTGTGTGTTTCCTTTAGCAATAACTAACTTTTAGGAGGCATTTTCTCCTCCAGAGCTTACAACTATGTATTAGTTTTTAATGTATGGTTGCATTATTTTGGAACAATTTGTATATATCCTCTTAAATAACAAAATTGTACTTGGAAATAGATAACTTATGAATCACACATGGTTGAGTCAATAAGTAAACAGGATTCAACCATGCACTGCATTTGTTCCTACAACTTGTTCCAGCCATGGGAGGCAGCTTAGTATGTTTGTTAATAACAAAACAAAATGAAATGAAAACAACAACAAGCAAGGCTTTGGAAACAAAGCAACTTAGGTTCAACTCCAGGTTAACTACTTTTTAACTATATGGCAGTTCAGTTAGCTTACATTTTCTTCCTGTGTAAAATGTATTTAACAATATCTACCTCTTAGTGTTTTTTTGTGAAAATTAGCTATAAATATCTGTGTAAAACACTTATCCAGGGCCTAGTATAAACCAAATGTTCAATAAATATTCAGTCTTACGTATTTATTTTTAAGATTTATTTATTTATTCGAAGGGCAGAATTACACAGAGGGAGAGACAGAAGTCTTCCACCTGCTTGTTCACTCCTCAAATGGCCAAAATGACCAGAGCTGTGATGGAGCGGAAGAAGGATCCAGAGCTGCTTCCGGGTCTCCCATGTGGGTTCAGGGTTCTGAGCACTAGGGCATACTCCACAGCTTTCTAAGGCACTTTAGCTGGAGCTAGATCCAAAGTGGAACAGCAGGAACTCAAACTAACACCTGAATGGGATGCCAGTGCCACAGGTGTAGCCCTCCCTGCTACATTACAGTGCTGCCCCTTAAACCTTATTTTAAGGCATGTTTGCTTTTTGTCTTCCGTGTTTCTCTATTCTACCTATCTCTCTCTCAGTGAGTTGTTTGGTTTATTTTTATTTTTATTTTTATTTTGAAAATGAGAGTATGATTGGGGGAGGGAGATGGAAAGAGATATCTTCCATCTGCTGATTTACTCCTCAAACAGCCTCAACAGCGAGGGCTGGTCCAGGCCAACGTCAGGGAACTAGACTACATCCAGGTTTTCCCACCTGAGTGGCAGGGGCCCTAGTAATTGAGCATCCTCTGCTGCCTTCCCAGGCACACTAGCAGGTAGCTGAATGGGAGGTACAGAGGTTGGACTTGAGCTGATACTCTGACATGAAATGATGGCCTTGCAGATAGCAGCTGAGCTGAGCTTCTTGATTTACAATTCCAGTCTCTTCTCTCATCTCCCTTTCAGTCAGTATTGGATTACTGGTGTAGCGAATAATACTTATGGGGTAAATGCAACTGAAGTTTGTTTCTAACCTATGTGAAGTACAGTCACAGTGAATTGGAGAAAAGCTGCACTCCAAGCATCCAGTCTCAGGTGCCTTCCAGCTTGGGTCACCATAACATGCCTCGAGTCATAAGTAGCACATGATGACCTGTGGTCTAAACTTGCCTGTTGTTTGTTTTTGTACAGTGCATGAGCCAAACATTGGTTTTGTTCTACTTAGATGATTAGTTTTTTATTTTATTTATTTGTAAGAAAGTGAGAGGAGAGAGAGAAAGAGAGAGAGAGAGAGAGGAGAGAAAGATATCTCCCACTTCATCCACTCCTTAAATATCCACAATAGCCAGTGTTGGATAATGCTGAAGCTGAGAACTGGGAACTCAGTTCAGTTATTCCACATGGGAAAAAGAAACTCACTCACTTGAGCCATCGTATCGTCACATATGCCTCATAGTGTACATATTAGCCAGAATTTAGAATTGATGACAGAGCTGTGATATGAACCTAGGCACTCCACTATGGTGTGTTTATCCCCCTGTGCTTTTATTTTATCATGTCATGAACATACCTATATTATATCCTTGATTTTGCTTCTTGACCCATAAAAACTGAAAATATTTGCATCTTTCCCTTTGAGAAAAAGCTTTCCAATACTTTTCCTGGGCCCTAGGGCAGAATCCACTTCCTAGGACCATAAATGGAGGAAAGGAAGAAGAGGGGGGTCATGTGGGTGATTTATGAGGTTCCGTTCTAGAGGTGGCATGCAAAATTCCCACCATATATATTAGCCAGAACACTAAGACAGAACCTAACTGCAAGGGAAGCTGAGAGATGTGATCTGGTGTATGCCTGGAAGTTAAAGTTGAGGATTCCAGTGAGCACCAGACAGAACTGCCGTAGTGCTTAAAAACGCACCTTTTTCTGTCCAACATCCATGCACTCCTAATCTGCTTTCTCCCCTAACCCTATTCCACTCATTGCTTGCTGACACCAGACTCACTCACTGTGGATCTCTGTGTGATCTACCTGTGGGAATACTTTTCATGTAACCTGGGCAGCTTACTGTTTTGAACCCTCTGCTACAACTCCTTTGTCTTTCCACAGTGACTTTAACATGACGGATCTCCACTGTGCTCTCTGCTGGTGTTTGTACACTGTGGCTGTGCTTAGAGATGATTCTTTTTAGCTGTATCCCTGAGACTTCAAAACTCTAAAATTCTCTTTTGACTATAATTTCTTACTATTCTACCTCACCTCCTCTTCCTTGACACTCCTAGGACTTCCTCATGACAATCTTTAGATGTCTCTCCTTCTCTGGGTCTTCTATCCATCCTACTAACAATGGGACAATGATCACTAATATCAACAACTGTCTTCCTGACGCTCAAGAGCCCCTCCACCAACAATCGAGTGTCTCCCAGTGTATTTCCTACCCTGAATATCATTACATGAGGTTGGGCAGTATCAGAAGCTTCACTTCTATCCTGGGATATATTATCATAAGACCACTTCTATTGCTAAATTAGTGCCAGGACAGGAAGTGGAATAAATAGGGCTGGCCCATGGACCCACCGGTATGTGTGATATCTGACATTGTGAGAGGTTCTGATGGAGGAGCTTGGGAAACTCCTCTGGCAGGAAACAGTCCCTGCAGGTGAGTGCAAGAACCATGATAGGGAGCAAGCCAGACAAGGCCAGGGAAAGATATCCACCAGAATACATTTGACATAGATCAGAGGCAGACTAGGCTGAACCAGTTCACATCACATGTTGGTCAATTTGGGCACCAGAATAGAGTGTGGGTTGGGCTAGGTTCAGTTGCAACACATACCAGTACACATTAGGGCTGGGATTGGGTGCTTGCTGGTTTGGACTAGGCTGTAGCCCTCACCAGCGTCAGCTGGAACTGGAGATGGGCTGGACCCGGTCAGTCTACAGCACCCACTGGCAAATACTGAAGTGAGGGAGTCATGCCAGACTGGGCCACAGTGCCAATCCAGCACATGTGACAACCATGGAAGGAGGGGGAAAAGCCAGTAGGGGGAATGTGGAGGGTTCCCCTGCTGGACCACCACTCCCATTGGAAAGTGTGTGTTGGGATGGGGCAGACTAGACCCAGCAGGGCTACAACACCTGTGGGCCTCATGTGAGCTAGATCAGGGAAAAGCCAGACTGGGCTTAAATCAGAGTGGATGAGGCTTGGCTGGGCTTTGCCACAGCATTACTTGGCAGATGCTGGCACTGGGGGGCTAATTCTGTCAAGTTAAACTGCAGGACCATCTGGTGAGTGCATGTTCCAGGAGTGGGAGTGGCCCCTTAGGAAAATAGTGGGCACCTCCCTCTTGGGTTATCACTCCTACTGGAAAGCATGAAAACCAGGACTGGGGCAGCAGTGACTAGACAGAAAGGCACCAGCCGGCATGTGTGTGGGCTGGATAGTGGGGCCGGTTGGATCGAAGTAGGCTTCAATGCCCATTGACATGTATGAGAGCTGAATGGGATGTGGGACAGACTGGATCAGTCTGCCACACATACTGGCAAGCACAGGAACCAGGGCATGGGGGCGGGTCTGGTGGGGGTTGTTGTGGGTCACTCCAACAAGGCTGCAGTTCCCACTGGTTTGCATGAGGGCCGAGTATGTGCTGGGTAGGATAGGCTGCACTGCAACACCCATTGGTTCCTGTGGAAGACAGGGCTGGAAACAGAACTGACCCAGCAATTGCAACCACCAGCTGATTGGGGGGACAGACTGTGTTGGGCCTTGTACTGGCAAGCACACACAGGAATCTGGTCTGGGATCACCTCAGACAAAGTTTCTTTGGGAATCTCCCCAGTCAAATTGCCAGACTCAGAACCCCAACCATGAAGAGAAATGCAAATGTCAAAACTGAGCCTCCTTGGGCTCAGACGGAGCACTGGACAGCATAACCAGGTGCACATTGAGGATATGGCAGATGATAGGAACCTGCAGAGGATACCCAGTATCACAATAGAGGATGGAAGATAGATTTTTAATATTTTTGAGTGAATATTTGCCTTCTGTATGTCTTTTTGTGAGTGCTTGTCAGAGTGTTCAACCTCTTTTTCTAATTTAATTGTTGAAAAATAACTTTGTTCCATCGTATTGTGTATGATTTTGTGTCAAAGATCAGTTTACTATACTTATGTGGTATAGTTTGTTCAGTTTTTAATTCCATTAGTAGATTTGGTAATTTTTATAAATATCACATATTTTCTTAAAAATCTTTTACTTATAGGGCCGGTATGGTAGCCTAGTGGCTAAAGTCCTTGCCCAAAGCCTTGGGATGCTGCATCCGTGTGGGAGACGTAGAAGAGGCTCCTGACTCTTGGCTTCAGATCAGGGCAGCTCTAGCCGTTGTAGCCACCTGGGAAGTGAATCAGTGGACAAAAGATATTTCTCTCTCTCTCTGCTCCTCTCTGTATATCTGATTTTCCAATAAAAGTAAATAAATATTTTTTAAAAATTTACTTATTTATGTGAAAGGTAGAGTTAGAGATCTTCCATTTGTTGATTCATTCCTTAAATGGCTTCAATGGCCAGAGCTGGTCCAATTGAAGTCAAGTCATGAAGTTCTTCCAGATCTCTCACATAGGGAAGGAGCCAAAGGGAAGGAGCCAAAGTACTTGGGCCATCCTCTGCTGCTTTCCTGGGCACGGGAGCAGGGAGCTGGATTTGAATTGCAGCAGCTAGGCGCAGTCGGCACATACATAGCAGCAGGTTAACTCACTAAGCCACAGACTCGACCCCTGAATACCACATCTTAATTTTTGGTAGCTATATGTATGGTAGCTTAAAGTAGGGTAGTTTGATAGACATCTTTTTTCTGTTGAATATTGAGCTGTGTCATCTGAGGGGTTTTTTGTTTTGTTTTGTCTTGTTTTTTTCTTTGTCTCTCTGTATAAATCTTAGAGTTAGCTAAATACCTGCAGAATACATTTTTAGGAGTGTTCCTTTGCAGGGGAGTCTTCAGTAATATTCATTATGACTTTGTCTCTTCTTTTGCTCTCGGTCATTGTACTTCTGGTCGTCATAATCTTCTCCTCGGGGCAGGTTTCTAAGTTGTGTCACCCACAGGTCTATAGTTTGATTTTGCTTATTGCACTTGGTACATGGCTCTTTGCTTGCAGTCAGTTGTGCCACTCCCTCCAGCGAGTTCCAGGTGTGGGTTCTTATGTTAGATTTCCATCATAGTTTCATAGCCCCAGCTCCTGGCTCACCAGTCTTCACCTCCTGTGATATTGAGCTGAGGCTGCACTATTGCCTGTACAATCTTTCTTCCACTTTCAGTTGGAGGTCCCAGGATTAGAAAGACATCAGGAGTCCTATATAGCTAGGCTGTTGGTGCTGGTGATCTTGCCAGAACCTGTTGGCCATTAGGTCTGAGGGCCACATTGACCTATTTTGACCCGTATGATGCCACAGTCAATTATTTCCCCTGTGGGACCAGTGCAATGCACTGAGCTCAATGCGTGCACAGCTCACTGCTGTCCCTGCAGTCTTAAATTTTTTGCCACACTGTATGAAATGATGCTTGATGTATCATTACTAACCTTTTGATCTGCATGCTGTTAGGTCTGAGGGCTACCCGGCCCTATCTTGGGTGGAACCTATAGGAAGCCATGTTGTTGCAGTTCACTGAGCCAGAAATGAGTTCACTCCTAGCTCAGTACTCTCCATACCCCTTGCCTCCTTAAATGAAATGGCAACCGATATGGCTCTAGGGGGCAGACTGGGTTGTGAAATCCATCCTGTTCCTGCACCACCTGTCTGGGGCCTGCTGTTCTGTCTTTGCTCCTGGTCAAATCAAACAAACCAGCAGGATAGGTGGTTCTGTGTCTCTGTTCCTCTCCTAGCTCCTTGTGAAAGTCCCTTTCCACCTGGTGGCTGGTGTAGTTCCGGCTGCCGCTACCATTTGGATTGCTGCTTGCTGAATGCCACTGGGGTATCAGTCACTGCAACACCCAGTTGTGTCTGCTGCTTTTCTGTCAGTCTCCACATAGCTCTCTGCTGTTTTCCTGTCTTCTCCTATATCCTGGAATGTGCCCTCTCCGGTTCACACTGGCTAATATCTCTCCATTTGTTCAAATGTGTCCTTACCCTATTCTGCCATCTTGATTCTCTGAACATGGAGTATTTTTTCGTATACTTCTTTGATTTTTTTTTTTTTTTTTGGTCAAAAAGGTTTTTTTGGCCTTCTCATAGAGATATCATGCATGTTTTCTTAGATTTGTGCCTCAACATTTCATTTTGGGGGTGCTGCAGTAAATGACATGCCGTTTTATTCACTCAGTATTTGGCAATGTTTTATATATATGTTTGTATTTAAAAGCAATAGTGACAAAAAGAATGGTGGACAGGAAGAAGGAGAAGGAGGGAGGGACAGCAAGAGAGATCTAATTTGCTTCCCGTAGTTCATTGGTCTATTCCCCCAAATACCACACGCAGCTCTCTCATATGGCTGACAGGAACCCAGGTTTTGGAGTCCACTTGCTTGCCTTTTCGGGTCTACATTTGCAGGAAGCTCAACTGGAAACAGTTACGTAAGACTGCATCACTGTTAGTCTGATATATAATGTGAGCTTTTCCAACTACAGCTCAGCTGAGTACAACTTTCATTTTAAATGTGTAATTGCTGGCTATTTGAAGATTATTTTGTCCTTTTTGTTTTTGTCAATTCTTTTGGATTTTCTTTTTTTCTCTTTTCTTTCCATTCCATATGTATTTCATTTTTAAAATTAGCACATACAGAGCAGACTATGGGTTTTATTTTTTTTAAAGATTTGTTTATTTTATTACAAAGTCAGATATATGGAGAGAAGGAGAGACAGGGAGGAAGATCTTTCCTCTGATGATTCACTCCCCAAGTGATCGCAACGGGCCGGTGCTGCGCCAATCCGAAGCCAGAAGCCGGGAACCTCTTCCAGGTCTCCCACGCGGGTGCAGGATCCCAAAGCTTTGGGCCATCCTCGACTGCTTTCCCAGGCCACTAGCAGGGAGCTGGATAGGAAGTGGAGCTGCCGGGATTAGAACCGGCGCCCATATGGGATCCCGGGGCGTTCCAGGCGAGGACTTTAGCCTCTAGGCCACGGCGCTGGGCCCCTATGGGTTTTATTTTAAGACTATAAATATATATAAATGATTGTGTCATCCATGATTACAAGCAATGTTCTTTCTTACCAACCTGTATAGATTTTATTTCTTTGTTTTGTTGTTGTTTTCTTTCACTAGGGCTCGCACTATGATGCAGAAAGAAAATGACAAGAAAAATAATATTTTAGTAAAGCAATGTTTTGTGTGTGAGGGTTGGATCTGTCAAGAATCTTGTTTTGGCATTTGTATTTTGAAATGGCTACACTTTCTTGTGTTGAAGGCACTATGGAACTCTCTGCAGGGCTTGCTACATTGATTGGGTAGAGATCCTGGAGAGAAAAATCACAAAATCCTGTAACCCTACAAGTGAATTCCCCATGATTTTTTTTTCTCTTAGCAGTGAGTCTCTTGGAATTTGCCAATTATACTTAATATCTTTCTACTCTAAAACTGATTAACTGTGCAGAACTGTTCAGATTTTTGCTGCATTACATTGTGATTCTCTGCTTGCCCGGTGAGTTCACTTCTCTTATGGAACTGAGAATAAAAGTATTGATTTCTTAGTTTCTTTCTCTCTTTAACTTGCTGTTGGGGTGGAACGGAAACTTTTAAGCCCCAAAGATGCTAAGTTAGAAGTATGGAGAATTCTTGCTCAAGTCATATGAGCCTAGAGATTTCTCTGTGAGAATATTTTAAATAACAGATTTATTTCCTATTACAAGAATATTCTAGGACTGGCACAGCGGCATAGCTAACTAACACTCAGCCTACTAGTGCCGGCATCCCTTGCGGGGACTGGTTCTAATCCTGGCTGCTCCATTTCCAATCCAGCTCTCTGCTTATGGCCTTGGGGAGGATGGCCCGAGTCCTTGGGTCCTTGAATCCACATGAGAGACTGGGAAGATGCTCCTGGCTTCAGATCAACATATTTTTGGATGTTGTGGCCATTTGGAGAAGTGAATCATTGAATGAAAGATCTCTCTCTCTGTTTCTCCTCTCTACAAAAATTGCCTTTAAAGAAAAAAATAAATAAATTAAAAAAAAACAGGAGGTATTCTTTCTGGTTTCCTTTATGTCATGTTTTTCTAAGAATTTATCTAAATTTTCAAATCATGGTTGTCCTTTAGCCACATGATATTCTAAAATTGGTTATGTCTGCATTATTCTTCAATATTGTAGCCTTTTTGTTTCTTGGTGTTGGTTATTTATTACTTTTTCCAGTTAACCATCTAAATTCTTGATTGTGTAGGTGGAACATTTTATACATCATTGCGTTTTTATTTTATAACATTTTTCTCTTACTTCTCTTGTGATTTCCAGAGATACTTTTCAGATAATGATTTTAACTTTCCTTTTCCCCATTACATTGCATTTTAAGATTATAAAATTACCTCTAAGTATTTCTTTGGTTGTATCTCACAAGTTAAATATGTTATCTTTTAAGCTATTTGATTGAAATATTTTAAATATTTTAAAATTACTTCTGGTGTTACTTCTGGATACTATACTATCCACTGTACTAGATAAAAATCTATCAATAAGCTTGTATTTGCTGATACATCTCTGGGTCTTTACTTAAGGTTCTTCAATCAGTATACAGAAAAAGTAGAATTAAAAATAAAGTCATTGTAGTGTAAAAATTTTGAAGTTCATAAGTAGCTTTTTTTCCATCACATGAATTTTTCATGAATATTTTGAAGAACACTTGCATGCATGAATTTCAATTTGGAGAGCAAAATATAATTCTTCTAGTTTCATTTTCTATTAATTTTTAAAGTATTCCCATAGTTCTATATCTACAAGTTTGCTAATCACATTGTTTAAAACTGCATAATTTATGAACCTGATGTATTGGTTCCTGAACAGAGACCAGCTCTGACTGACTCAAGAACTTGCCAAGGATGCGTGGATCAGCGAGAAGAAAAGGAGAGACATGAGTCACTGCAGCATGATGCTCATAATGGACAAGTCAGAAAAGTTGCCTTCTTTATTTATATATAAATCATCACAAGCTTTTGCACAACATCCAATTGTTTCATTTTTACTTCATCATAAAAGAATGATTACAAAAATAATCCTAAAAAGCATTATTATTATTTTACTTCAGAGAAAATATTTTCAGCAAACTATTACTCATGCAAACCTGCAGTGACCTGGCTGAAGCCAGGAACTCCACAGTTGGCAGCACATGCGGTTACATAGTGACAAGTGGGTTACTTATATCCAGAATCAATTTTCACTAAACATAAACTAACTAATAGTACTTAAAATATCAGGAGTACAGAATTAAAAGGAAATCTCATAAGAAAGCAATTTATAAAGACATATATCATAAATTCTTTATTGAATCTTATAATCAGTCATGCACTAATTACCATCACCTTCACCTAGTGCTGATTCAATTGCTTTTTGTTCTTTTGTTAAAGGGCAGTGAAAAGGATCAGGGCTACTCAGTCATTCTACAAACAGAAGGCCTTTACAAGAAACTTCTTTTTAGAAACTGTTTTCTTTCCCTAAATATAAGTGCCAATATAAGGTAGGAATTTTAAGCCATTTTGGGAGGCAGGGTTCATATTTGTCTCCCTTTAGAAGATGCCCTGTATGCTTTCTGCTTTCCATGGTGAGAAAACAAAATGAGTCATTTCATGTGTTGTAACAGTTCGAGGTGCATGGTAAATAAACTCTTTGTACCTCCATGATTGCCATCTGTTCCAAGATATTATCAAGCCATTTCTTAAAGAAAGCCTTACTTATCTTAGGGCAAGCTCCAGGACAGAGGTGGGCACATAACAGGATGTTTGGAGACATTGTGAGCTCGATTGTACTATTGTATGCTTTTAGCTGTGTGTCATTGCCTTATATCGCTAAAGATATTTTTGCCATAACATGATTGATCAGTTTGAGGTGTTATACCAGTTACAGGAATCATTTCTGATTTGCAGAAAAATAGCAAAAACACGCTCAGGAGAATTCTTCGAAACATCCCAGAGAGGTGACTGCGTGTCCATACAATGGGGTGAGGCAGCAATGAGGTGACTAGACACATTCTGCCGGGCCTTGCCACTCAGCCAGAAACTCCTCGTAGCCTTGCTAACCGAGGGGCGGTGCTCATCACACACCCATGCCATCCGACCCAACTGCGTGGCTTCCCGCAGTTCCTGAGAGAACTTAGTCAACTTATGGTTGTAACTTTGTTTATTGCTCTTTTTACTTGCATTATCTTTTTTGCTTTATGGATTTTAAATTTACTTCAGAGCTTTGTATGATTTTGAGGTTTTTAGATCTTCCTGCTGGGTTGACAATTTGACATTTCAAAATATCTCTTTTATGTTCAATTTTTTAAAAACTCAAAGTCTGTTTTTTCTGATGTCATTGCAGTTTGACATGCTTTCAATTGATTAAAGTTTACAAGGAAAATCATTTCTTGTTATTTTGCTTTTAATTTTTTAACTCTTCTGTCTCCTTACATTTGAAGTATACTTCTTATTTTTTTAAAAAAAATATTCATTTTGTTTTAAGCATCTAAGGTGAGGCTTCCTATTCTAATTCAATCAACAACCTGTGTGTATTTAATACATTGTGGAGCAATACTTTTCATCTTAGTAGACATTTTACATTTTCAAACATTTGCTTTATAGTTTTTGTTCTTTTATCCCATGTTTGCTATATAAGCTTTTCTATTATTTCAAACTGTTCCTCCTTATTTTTGCTAGCTATATACATTTTTAAATTATTCTTCCAGTAGTTACTACAGAGAATATGAAATATGCTTTTGGCAAATATAAATTATTAGCTCTAGTATTTTTCCATTATTTAAGCACTTTATTATAACTCATAAAGTCTCAGAGTAGTCATCTATCAACTTTCATCCTTTCATAACATGGATACTATGATTTCATTATCCATATATTTTGTATTTTTCATCGCATGATACTTATTATTTTCAATATTCACCACGCTTTCTCTTGTGTATTCTTCCTTATTTTGTATTTCTGGACCTAAATCTAGAATCACATCTCCCAATCATAGAGAAATATTTTTATGTATTTATCCCAGCCACAAATAATGTAAAATGTGGATATGTGAAGATCGGGCCATGAAAAGAATCAAAATGTTTGGGGAAGTACATTTACCAGTTAGAGAAATCCAGATTTGTGATTATATATTCATTCAGGATTTTATGACATCCATTGTTTTTGCTAAATGTGTTTTAGTATTTCTTTTGAGAACTACATTACCCCTTTTTTTTGTCTCACCACTTCTGAGATTTTCCTTCAGTCTCTAATTTTCATCAGTTTTAATGTGATATGATATACCTACCTGCGTGTGTGTGTGTGTGTGTGTGTGTGTGTGTGACCTGGATTCTAAAGTGGTTCTTCAAGGTCTCCTCTGTGTTCTGTCTTCCCATTTTATCCCTTTGAGACTATGCCTCAATCTGGGAATATATCATCTTCTCAAAATGCAAAATGAAACCATGTTATCATTTTAATTTTTTTCAAACACATATCAAATAAATCTTAGGCTCCTAACCAAGTCTACAGGGTCCTTGTGACCTAATTGCCTGAGTTTGTAACCTCATTGCTTGCCGCTTTCTGAATCTGGCTTTCCACTTCACCCCCCAAAGCTTCCGCACCTTTACTTTACCTTCTGTCTGCAATATTCCTCCCTTGTCTCTATGCATGCACATACTTTGTCATCTAGCTCACTTCTCACCCTCTTCAAAATGTGTCTGAAATATCAACTCTTCCAACAGTGACCCCAGATTGGACAGTAACTCTACAACCTGCACAGAAGCCTTTGTAGCTATCTGTTCTACATGGCAGTTGCCTTTTTAGGTAATATGCTTTTCTCTGCATGAAATATTCAACTACTCAAAGCTGAAATGATAAATTACTCATATTTCAGTCTCTGTTGCTTCACCGAGTGGCAATCTCATGGCAAGCAAATGTTCTTGAATACATCAAATCAATTGAAATAAATAAAATACAATGAATATGTTTGTTCTCATGCAACAGGCACTAACTGCTTACTATTTTTTTTTCTTTTTAAACTATCTGCAACAACCCTATGAGTTGGGTACTAAAATGATGTCCATTTTATATATGAGAAAATTATATTAAAATGATTTAAAATACACCTTATTGAAGACTGCATGCTTAGAAATGGATGAAACTGAATTGCAAGTTGGTGTCTAGAAGTTTCACTTGTAAAATGTGAATGATTGAGCCCTACAGCTGCTAGTTTCTGATGAAAATTCCCACTTGCCAGTCTTCACTTCTGACACTTGGCGTTCTCTGACCTGAACACTGAATGCAATATTATCACCAAAATGAGTCTGTTCCTTAATAGGTGGCTCTCAACAAGTGTCAGTCAAGTACTTGAATGAATTAATGACAACATTTAGAAAACTACCATACTATGATTTATCAAATTTCACATACAAAAAGATGCTTATTTTTATTTCATCTGAAAGCAAGGATCAAGAATGGGATCTTTAATTTGCTGGTTTACTCACCAAATACCCCCCACTGCAGCCAGTTTGGCCAGGCAAAACCAGGAGAGAGAACTCCATCCAGTTCCTCTGCCAGGTTGGTAAGGACATCATTTCTCTTTTTAAAAAAGATTTATTTATTTTTACTGGAAAGTAAGATTTACAGAGAGTAAGAAAGACAGAGGGAAGATCTTCCATGCAATGATTCACTCCCCAAGTGACCACAACGGCTGGTGCTGCACAGATCTGAAGAAAGGAGCCAGGAACCTCCTCCAGGTCTCCCACACAGGTGCAGGGTCCCAAGGCTTTGGGTGGTCCTTTATTGCTCTCCCAGGCCTCAAGCAGGGAGCTGGATGGGAAACAGGAATGCCAGGATTAGAACTGGCACCCATATAGGATCCTGGCGTGTTTAAGGCGAGGACTCTAGCCACTCAACCACTGCATCGGGCCCAAAACATCATTTCATGACCCTCAAGATTCATTATTCCTGGAAATTATATTCAAGGCAGAAAAGCCATGACTTAAACCGGGGATGACTTACGGTCTAATATGGGATGCATGTTAACTGCTATGCCAGGCATGGAAAGTTACCTTATTTATTATTCTAGTATCCATGGGGCTTAACAAGATTGGAATGGGTTAGATAACTTAAAGAATACAGTCAAATTCTTACCATGATTTAGGTGTGAATCAGACTCTTGGAGAAGAACTTGAACTATTTTAGGCCATTTGTGTAGGATGCTTTAAGTGAATTCTTTCAGAGTATTGATCAAACATAATTATGCATATAGCTAAATGGGCTAAGGATATTGGGCTTTCTTTACTAAATGAATAACACGCGTAAAAACCTGTACATAGAATCCTGCTGTGACCTGAAAGAGTTACAGTCTTCCAGACAGCCTAATTTGCAAAAAGGGTCCCTGGTATTCAAGAGACAAGCGAATGCCAAACCAGTCTTTCCTTGGTCCCAGCTCTGTGTTTTGTGCTATGGACTGTCCATCATAGGTCTGCTCATTGTTGAGTGGGAGTCTCATCACCAGAGAATAAGAACATGAGCTCAGTGGCTTGCCGCTGTAGCTCACCACGCAAGGATTGACACTGGGGAGGCAACTTCAGCCCAGAAACACCATGTGAACGTGCAAGGATGACAATCCTTGTCTTCCTAGTGTGCCCCTTGCACATTCAGTTCCTTTCCTCTCGGTTCCTGATAGAGCCTCCCTGGAGGATAACTGTCCTCAACCAAAAGGCAGGAGATAGCTGATGGAGCTGGGAGTCGGTGCCTATCAGGTATAAATGTGAGAGTGCTCTCTACCCTGGGAGCTGCTGTTGAAATACAAGTCATTTTATCGTATGTGAGGATTTCAAAACAATTATGGAAAAAGATAGAATTGTACGGGGACGAAGCTGCTGTCCGCAATGTTAGTATTCTATATGGGAACTGATTCTGTCTTGGCTACTTTGCTTCCCAGCTCCCTACTAAGGGTCTGGGAAGAGCAGCAGGAGATGGCCCTAAGTGCAGGGGCCCTTCCAGCCCATATGGGAGATGATTGTGGCTGCTCCTGGTTCCTGGCTTTAGCCTGGCCCAGCACTGATTCTTCTGGCCATTTGGAGAATAAACCAGTGGATGGAGTATCTTCTCTTGTTTCCCATTCTCTCTATGTAACTGTGACTTTCAAATAATAAATAAATAAATAAATCTTTTAGAAAGGTAAGTTTATTTTGGTGCAAACATTTTTAAAAAGCCACACTTAGTTTTCTTATAATACTCCTCTTTATGAACTTTGTAAACATTTCTTGCATTCATTCTTGTTTTGACAGGTAAAAGTTCAGTTGCAGAGAAATCAGCTGTGAGTATCCGAAGCAACATCTTCAACAAAATCAGTCACACAAGTCAGCCCTGTTCATTTACCAGGAATATTGGAGTTTAGTAACCTAGAGTGGACATAACGGAAATGAAAATACGATAGATTTGGAACAAGAGTAGGGACACATTTTGGATTTTATTTCTCAAAATTAACCCATGATATTTACTGTCTGCACTTTAGCATGTGTTTTTCAAGACACTTCAACATATTCCTCATTTGATTTGGTCCTCCAACATAGCCATACCATAATCACAGCTTGAGAAACTTTTTGTGTAGATGAGGAAATAACTGATGTCATTAAATATTGTTGCTGGTAAAACAGGGTGGTGTTGAAACCAGATACTTGCTTTTCTAATTCTAATTTTTCAGTCTCTCTACTTCAGTGTAGAAAATTGAATTAAAACTTCACATTTGGACTATGGCCTTGTTATTAAATCAGTATTCATTCTTTTTTTTTACTTCTTCTTTTTTTATTATTTTTATCACTTTGTGATACAGTTCCATAGATTCTGAGATTTTCCTTATTCTCTTCCTAAGTCTCTTCCCGCCTCACTGAGTTCCCCTATATTATTACTATAGTATAGTTCTTCACAAACAGTCATATGCCCATCATTGCAGGCATAGAAAATGGCAGAGTTCAGCATCTTACTGTCAAGACATAGTCAAGAGTTTCTTTGGGAGTCCAGCTTTGATTTGGAAGTAGGGATGCATACTACGTTGTATCCTCACATCTGGACATGATAGTCTCCATTACACAATTATTATACATCGCCTTAAACGAAAAGCCACAAAATGAAATCAACAACAGGAAGAAAAATAAAAATTTACAATACCACAAAGTTAAATACCATGCTACTAGATATGATAATTTCTATTATATAGTTACTGTACATCAACTTAAATGAAAAGCCACAAACCAAAATCAACAACAGGAAGAAAATGAAATTAACAACACCATAAAGTTAACTAACATGCTACTGAATGACAAATGTGTCACTGAAGAAATGAAAAACCAAATCAAGAACCATCAGTATTCATTCTACAATGTTACTCCTTAGACAAAGGTGGGGTTGGGGACAGGAAAATTTGTATCGATTTGAGAGTTTTTTGGAATTGATTTGGGGCTCTTTTTTTTAAAGGATGTATTTATTTGTTTAAAAGCAGAGTTAAGGGACAGGGAGAGACAGATCATGCATCCATGATATCCCTTCTCAAATGACTTCAATGGCTGGAATGGGCCAGACCAAAACCGGGAGCAAGGAGTTTAATCCACGTGTCCCAGATCGGAGGCAGGGTCCCATGTACCTGGGCCATCTGAGATTGCTCTCCTAGGTATATTATGAATGAGCTAGATTTGAAGTGGAATGACTGGTACCCAAATTCATATTCAAATGGGGTGCTGGTGGTGTAGGTGGCTGGTTAATCCACTGCATAACAATACCAGCCCTCGCTTTGTATCCTACGTAAAAGGAATCATGTATTTATCCCTGGGATTGGATTTAATTATAAAACTGTCATCATAGGTTTCTTAATGGCATGAACTATAGACTTTTCACAAGGGTGGATGTTGTCCCATGATTCAGCCTTATTCTCCCACATGGGCAGAGCAGACTTTGTCAACAAGTGTGTCTTGAGCACTGTGCTGGGAACCACTGGGAATAGAGTAGAAGTTAATTACAAGATACTCCCAGGTGCTGAAATTTAGACTATTAACTGTACACACAATAATCTGTGGCTCCAGTTGTTCTTGAAACACCATGTCAGAGAAAGCAAGACTGAGAGCAAATGTAGCTGCAAGAAGCTGCAGGAAGCTGCAGGAAGGGGGTGTCCTTGAACGCACAAGAGAGATGAGAACTCAGTACACTGAAGGCAGAAAGCATCCATTTCCAAAGAAAGCATAGCCTTGTCAAGGCACAGAGGCAGGGACACAAGAGGGATGTGTGAGATAGTAACAGAGGCATCTTGGTGGTGCGAGGGCAAACACTCATCTCCTATTAGGTGAGTAAACAATAAAGAACAGGCCAAACATGGGGCAGAAGCAATGGGAAGTGGGTTCTCCTTCGTGGTGGTGTGGCAAGGACTCTCTCTCTACTGAAAGTGTACTATCAACCGGAGGAACGTCAGAGGTGTGGGTGGTCCACACTTGGGGAGAATGTGATCTTTTTGAGAGAGGGAGATACAGGGAAGGAAGAGAGGAGAGGAGAGATGCTTTGAGATGGGGAGGAGGCAAATTCCTCTTTGAGCACTTCACACTGGCAGACTCTCCCCTGTCTTTCTTTGGGAGATTTCCCGTCTTCTCTTCCCTTTCCTGCTTGATACACACTTTTTTTTTCTTATGGCAGATTTTGTATTTTTAGCTCTGGCAGTTGCTGTGGCAACACTAGAGCTGAACATTTTGTCTCCTAAGAACAAATGCATGCTTAAATATTGAAGCAATTTTCTGTTGTTCAAAGGAACTGAAATTTCTAATATATGATTCAGACCAGATGAGTGATCTTGAATGTTTTCTCCTTTACCTTTTTTTTTTTTTAAAGATTTTATTATTATTGGAAAGCTGGATATACAGAGAGGAGGAGAGACAGAGAGGAAGATCCTCCATCCGATGTTTCACTCCCCAAGTGAGCCGCAATGGGCCGGTACGCGCCAATCCGATGCCGGGACCAGGAACCTCTTCCGGGTCTCCCACACAGGTGCAGGGTCCCAAGGCCTTGGGCCGTCCTCTCCTGCTTTCCCAGGCCACAAGCAGAGAGCTGGATGGGAAGTGGAGCTGCCGGGACTAGAACTGGCGCCCATATGGGATCCCGGGGCTTTCAAGGCGAGGACTTTAGCTGCTAGGCCACGCCACCGGGCCCCTTTCTCCTTTACCTTTAACAGTTCCCACAGTATTCACATTTTTCCAGATTTGGGTGGGGGAGATCAGAATTAGTGTTTGCATCAAACATGGAAATCCTTTGCAGGAACAGGGCTAAGAAATGATTTCATGTTTTTCTCCACCTCTATTTTTCTACTTTTTGGAAATTTTAATAAGTTCTCCAGATAGGAAGGGTATTTTGTCTCTCCCCTCCTTGGGAAGAAAAGATGCAATCAAAGTTACTCTTTGCTCGCCCTTCTTCTGGCCAGATTACTTCAGATAATGCTGGTACTGAAAATGTTTTCATTTTCTCAATAATTGACCATGCCTTCTTTGGCTAACCTGTATAAACTGCATTTACTCTATCAGTTATTCTTTTTCTCCCAAGAATACTACATACACACAATACAGACTTTGGGCTATAAACACCTCCCCATTGTGATATTCCAGGTTTTGTAGCCCCCACATTCAAGTGTATCATAACATGAGAATAGATCCCTCTCCTATTTAAATAAGGTGCTCTTAATTTGCATTTGTGAACTTGGACAGAAAAATAATTCATTATTCTTGGCAGATTCTAATGGAGATGCATAGTTTCCTTTGGTAAGGAATGTGGATAACAAACAATAAATCAAAAGTCTAATGGTAATTTGTTGGTACTGGTAACCCTGTAATATTACAGTTGTTCAACAGTCACATCAAACCTTTTTGCTTGCCTGTCACTACTTTGAAATTACAGTGTTAGCTTTCTGTGGAGAAGAATCCTGTTACATTTTGAGTTAACAGTAAAAAAAAAAAAAATACACACACATACATCAGAAACTTAATATTTAGTAGTTTAATAACTGTATTTAAATGTAACTGCCTTTCTTTGAGATAAGTAATATTTTATTTTATGCATTCAAAAATTATTCTGAGAAGGAACTGTAAGTTTTAAAGACTACCAGAAGGGTCCATGAAACCCAAATGTTTAACAACTATTTGTGTGTTTTTATTCTTGTACTACCATCACCACATCTATGATAAGCTGGGTGTCCAGGAAATAAGTTTTCTCAGCTTTGCTTCTTAATGACACTGAAGCATGGGGCCATGTTTTTCACTACCACAGTTTGGACTATAGTCTGGCAAGGAGCTCTGCTCATTTTGAGACCAGGTGGTCTTTTCTGAAGGCACCATTGGTGATGATCTGCCCTCTCATAGCATCTATTCTGCACTCTGTCCATTGTCTTTGAAAGCTAGACATTTAGAAACAACCCTTTAGAAATAAGAGGTGTCACTCTAAACTCAGAATCCAGTCTGGATATTTCAAACAGGAAGAGATTGAGGGATTATAGGAAATCATAAGTGGGAGTTGAAAGAGCAAGGTTCAGAGAAAGTTGCCATTGCTGTTCCGGAAGTCAGGAAATGTAAAGCTCTGCAGGAAGCCACCGCTGGCACTGTTGGCTGTTGCAACACCAAAGGATGTTATTCACAGAAGAGCAGCTGGAAGTTGCTTCACAGCATCATGTTGACTCTTTTTGCAGTCCACATGACTCATATCGCTGTCTATTACAACAGGAACCTTAATATTTCCTGTTTCTCTTCAAATTTCCAGATGTTGAAGTTTCTCTTCATTGTTGGAATCTAATCTAGAATCTCAATAGTTAGAATTTGTATAACTCAGGTTCCCAGCCTCGGAAAATTGAGGCAACTTGCAGTGGAAAACAATAATAAGGAAAGGCAAGAACTGAGCCACCAAAGGCAAGTTGACCACCATCCTGGAGGAGGGATGAGGTGGTGGAAGAACACAGGCTTGGATGTTGCCATGTCTGAACTTTATTACCCTCAGCTGTGTGTCCCCAGGAAACTCACAGTTGTCTCCTCTGACATTCCGTTTTTATATTTACACAGATCTAATTTTTAAGATCAGAATCCTAGGAAATAATGGATATATACCATGTATATCTTTAGTCCTGATTAATAGGATCCCCATTAATAATTTATACTTTTACATTACTCTATTTTTACCTTATTCTATACTTGCCATGATATTTTAAAGTATCAGTTAAGCTTATATTGGTGAACTTAATGAGCATGCTGTTATAACGACTTGGGTACAAATAATAGGAAAGGATTATAGAGAGGGAGGAAGGTGAAGGGGAGGGATGAACTGTTATGCTTACAAATCTGTATCATGGAAAATGAATTAATTAATTTTAAGAAAATCATAAAAGAATGATTATGATTTCTTTCAATTCTGAATCACCATGGTCTGTGTTTCTGGGAAGGTGACTTATCGTAATCCAATCTTTTGAAAGGAAGATTGGCTTTTTGTTAATGAACACTAACGAATGAATCTATATATGAGCAATGAAATGAGCAAATCCTAGAAAATTCTTACGGTTCTCTTGCTCTCCACAGAGGGGATGTTTCTCTCCTCAATGCTTTGCTGTTGTGAGCTGGCACCTTCCTATGTGGCCTACGTAATCCACAAGGTGGGGGACCATATCCGAGACTATAGAGAAGATAATTTCTTATCAATCCAGGAGCATTCCTGTATGCTGCAATCAATCATCTTGAAGAATTTCCCACTGAACTTGTTCATATCCACCATAACCATTTCCCCCATGGACTTGCTTACCTTGATAAGCAACGAAGAAACACATTAAGAATAAAAGTATCTTAAGTATCTTAGTAGGATTAAGCTTTATAGGATGGCCAAGGGTGTTTTGTTACTGTTTTATTCTGACCAATCAGCTTCCCAGGGAGCTCTGGATCAAGTCTTCTAGAAAACTCTCTCCTATAGACAAGTGTACCAGAGATGCCAGAGCCACTAACCTCAAACACTTGAGCTCATTATCCGGAGGGAACTGGGAGTAACATTTTGCCACATCTTAAGTGAAAACCTGAAAGAGAATTTTAATGGTCAGCATTCATTCTCCAAGCTTATTCCCTCCAAAACTAAGGGATTATATTCAGCTCAAGGCTCTGGTTTGGCAGGAACTTCTAAAATGGAAAGTATTTAATATTTGATTTTACATGTTACAAAGCCCAGGTCTTGACTTCCATGGCATATCAATATTTCTATTCCTGTCCTGAGTGTGGGGAAACCCATGGATAGAGGCAGGGCAAACTCAGACAAGCTGGCTTCCTGGCACTGTTGAAGGGAGATAAGACAGCTGGACAGTGAAAAGGGCACTTATAGAATCTCTGCTTTCCATTGGTTATTTTTGGCCCTGAAGTGATTAAGAAAAATAAAATAAAATTCACTTTTAAAAGCAATGATTGATTATTTGTGAAGATCATTGGTGACACTATAGAAGGATTTAGAGCTGAAAATCACATAGTTTCTGTTATTTTCATGAAATGATTGGAATAATTATACATCTGAATGTAACTCTGTGATGGTGGCTAAAATACAGCTGTGTCTGATGAGCCAGAGATTTTTCTGTTATCTTGAGAAGGTATTATTAGAAAATATGAAATTTGAGAGAACCTTGAAGGAAGTAGAGAAGTTTAATAAATAAATGCTCCCTAAGGTTGATAACGAAGAAGCATTTCATGTAGAAACCATACTTGAACTGGGACCCAAAGCAGAAGTAAGGAGGACATTGTTTGAGAAATGCAAAGTTTCCATGAGTTCAAAGTTGATGCATCCTCGATATAGCCTAAATAAGGTATTTTTTAAAGAAGCTTTTGTAAAATATGTACAGATTGGCTATGTACTGAGCAGTTACATATTTGATTGGTTGAGAAAAAATGTGTGGCCAGAGGCTCATAGGAACCTAGTCCTTTGTTTCTTCAAGAGTTACTAGGTTCTTGATTTGGTTTTTCATTTCTTCAGTGACACATTTGTCATTCAGTAGCATGTTAGTTAACTTTATGTTAATTTCATTTTCTTCCTGTTGTTGATTTTGTTTTGTGGCTTTTCATTTAAGGGGATGTATAGAGGCTGTGTAATGGAGACTGTCATATCAAGTAACATGTTATTTAGCTTCATGGCATCGTAAATTTCTGTTTTTCTTCCTGTTGTTGATTTTGTATTGTGACTTTTAATTTGAGGGGATGTACAGTAGCTGTGAAATGGAGACTGACATATCCAGATGTGAGGATACAATGTAGGATACATTTCTACTTCCAGAGAAAGATGGACTTGCAATCAAACTGTTTACTATATCTTGACAACAGGAAGCTGGACTCTCTGCCATTGTCCATGCCCGCAATGATGGACATATGACTATGTATGAAGAACTATACTTTAGTAATGATATAGAGGAACTAGGTAGGAGGGGAGGGAATTCGGGAGGGGATAAGAGAAATCCCAGGAGCCTATGGAACTGTATCATAAAATGATAATACTACTACTACTAATAATAATAATAAAGATAAAAACCAAACATTACTGAAGCAGAAACCAAACCTTCATCAGGCGCTAAGTCACCTGGTCCCTTGACCTGAAACTTCCCACCCTTCAAGACTACTAGAAATAAATGTCTATTATTTGTCAAAAAAAAGGTAATAGGTCAGTTTCTGCTAATTGGTTGCTTATGGGTAGCATACAGGGTGCAATTAGCATGAACAGTGAGAATCAACTATATTTCTCATCCTTGCGTCAGACAATTGTACTTATGACAGCTCCATTTAATTACTACGTGGATGTGCCAGACTTTGTGATAGATGTGAGAGACACAGTGATGAAAGTGAAAAACATGGACACTTATTCATGTTTACAGGGAATATCGATACTAATCTACTGCCACAGCACATGGCAAGTTACAGAAAAGAGACCAAGCTCCAGGTAGGTGCTATTCTTTCCTCATGCAGGGAGTACTCAGAGACACACAACGGCCAGTTTGTCCCAAGACTGCCTCTTCCTACTTTCCCAAATTGCTTCTGCTTCTGGGGGTGGAAAATGTTGGAAGACGGGAGTGTTGAGTAATCTCCTTATAAAAGGAATCTTGAGTTTATTGAGAGTCACTTGAAATACTGTGCTAGAGAAATGCAAAATGTCAGGAGCCACTGCAAAGAAAGACAGAAACAATGATCTTAATGGCAGCCAGTGACACACAAATCAGTTTTTGGAGCATTTCATTATTCACCGCCTTCAAGGCTAAAACCATGGCATAAGGCAAGGGCAATCCTATGCAAATCTATTCTAGGCTCTAAAGTAGAGCATGTCGTAGAGAAACATTTTTCCTGCTTTTTTTTTTTTTTTTTTTTGCTCTCTTCCTCATGTCTGCTTCTCTTAGAATTCGTTTCTCCACTGAGCTGTGCACCTTCTATGATTAAGCTTATAACTGATATTCTCCAGCTACTTAGCATAAGAGCCTAAAGAAAAGCAAGTAGTAATTGTTTTTCTGTTATTGCACTCTCACTTTCTAGATATTTAATTTGTTTCAGGTAATGGATAACAACTCCTCAGGCACCTTGGCTACCTTTGCTCTAGAAATGGAAAAATCCGTAGGGAAATAGGTTTTCTGTGTTTCTGTGACAACAGCAGTTCCAATGACCTTGAGCATAAACAGATTTGCACTGTTCTGTGACAAGGAACAGGCCCAGGAAGAGGGGGGCATGCGGAGTGTGTGTGGTAGAGAGTGTTACCATGAAGCATGAGTGGGGAAGGGAGTTGTTGAGAGAAGGCCCTAACGAGTGGTTTGTCAAAGCAACCCCATGTCCAGAGCCAGATGGAACATTCCAGGGTCTTTCCAGGGGGCTCTGACCATTGAGCTCTTCTAGCGGCGCATGTCCCAGCTTTGCTTGCTATTCCCACTGTGGTCTGGAGAAGCATATGCTGTATTGGCAATTCTGACGGACTTCTCTACACACCTTCCCAGCACAGCAGTCCTAGAACAGGTGGCAATGAACCCTCATAGGTTTTCTGATGGGAAACAGAGCCTTGAGATTAAATAGTTTGTCCAGGGCTCTCCAGCTATGATAGAAAGGAACCATCAGATGCAGTAGAACAGAAAAGAAATGTCCTTGCCAAGAAGATAAGCTTCTGCATTTATCATGGACTGAGGGTTCAGTCACCTTCCATTGAACATTTCATGTGATTTTCATGATGTCAAAATTGCCAGTGAATTTCATGATGTTTAGAAATCATACACTCTGCCAGTGACACAGCAAACATGGCTGATTAGATTGCAAAGGAAGGAGCAAATGAAAACAGATTTTGAACTGTAACTGCAGGTTGGAGCTATTCGATTAGAAAATCTATTATACCATGGGGGCTAGAATGGTTACGCATTTGTGTGTGGTATGGATATTCCACCTGGATGCAGTTTTGAGTTCTGGGTGTTCCACTGGTGATCCAGCTCCAGCAAAAAAGTGCCTTGGAAAGCAGCATGGGATGGCCAAGTGCTCTGGAACCCTGCAACCATGTAGGAGATCGGGAAGAAGCTCCAGGCTCCCGGCCGCAGACAGGCCTGGTTCTGGCTACCAGCTGCAGATGGGCCCTGCTCTGGCGCCTGGCCGGACCCAGACAGGCCTGGCTCTGGCTCCTGGCCATAGATGGACCCGGCTCTGACTCCCATCTTCACACGTGTCCAGTTCTGGCTGTTCTGGCCATCTGAATGGTGAACCTTGGAAGAGAGGGATCTTTCTCTCTGTCTCTTCTCTCTCTGCAAATCTACCTTTTATTAAAAAATAAATGAATAAACCTTAAAAAATAAAATTAGTTATGCCTTGGACAGAGATGGACACCTAGGTGAGCTGACGTTCTATAGCTTTAGTATGAGATTCATCTTGAGACTGCTTGTGTAATACTCACATAGGTACTCTTTGATTCTGAAAATTCCAAACCTTTTAGAATGTCACTCATCCTCCTTTTCTCTAACATGTGTACATTAAATCTTCTCAGTCTCATTTTCACAGCTATTAACCTCTTAGCAATATTTATTCTTGGTCAATAAAATATATTGTTTAAACTCAAACTTTATGTTAAAGAGCAGAAACAGAAAAATGTGGGCTCAAAGAGTAATGATAAAAGAAAAGAAAGAAAATTTTATAACATAAGAACAAAAGCTGCCAGTGTGGGTAATAGGAAACACACATAAAAAAGATAAATCCTCAAACATTAGTAATCACAATAAATGTAGATGTTAAACTCACTGTTAAAAGACAGAAATTTTCAGACACAACTGTAAAATCTATTATTTGTATGCCCATAAAGTAACAGCAGAAAAATTTTACAGTAAGATTTAAAAGAAAATTTAGGAAAAAAGGCAAAATACTAGCATAAAAACAGAGAAATCTAGATTTTGTGACATAGCTATTAATAGTTTTTGAAAAGAATTATTTTTTAATAAATAAAATAATGCTTGATCGCAACATATAATATTGGCACTTGGCAAACACATGATTAAGTAAAATATGTAAAATCATAATAGGGGATATGTTTTACTCAATCAAAAATTGATAAGCCAAATAAATGTGTAAAGAAAGACATTTAATGTCAGTATTGGAAATTTGCCTTCATAGGCATATTTGGCAAAATGTATCTACCAATTACAAAAGTTAACACGTCATTGTTTTGTAAGTACTTTTCCAGAGACAGGAAACAGAGAAGACTTATCAAATTGATTCATAAAGTTGTCATAATTTCAATGGCAAAATAAGAATACAAGAAATGATACTTGAGGAAAAATTCATTTACAAATATAAATATATAAATACATTCTTAATATTTATCTTAATTTGAAAGAATTCTAGAGAGAAGAGATAGATATCTTCCTTACAGCTGCTGTTCACGCCTCAGTGGTCACAATAGCCAGAGGTGAGCTGATCCAAAGCCAGGAACCAGAGCTTCTTCCAGGTCTCCTAGGTCGGTGAAGAGTCCCAAGGGCTAGACCATAAGCAGGAAGCTGGATCAGAAGTGGAGCAGCTGGGACTTTAAAGGGCGCCATTGCTTCTGTCAGAAGCTTAACTTACTGTGCTATAACACTGGCTGCAATAAATATAAACTTCATAAAATGTAACAAACTTGAAGACAGTTATTTTTTACTAGTTTTAAAAGTCTTATCATGACTGAAGAAAGATTTGTTCCAGAAATGCATGGCAATGGTAGCAGTAAGAAATCAATGAAAATTTCACATTAACAGATGCAAGAATAAAAAATCATATGATAATTGAATAGATGCCAGGAGAATCCTTGTACTAACTCTCTTTGTTGTTGAATATAATAGCACACGGCAAATTATAGAAGAAAGAAGCTCCTGAACTTGTTTAACAGAAGCTAACTCTAACAGATTAGAAGCCCATATTCCACATTGAAGTGCCTAGGTTCAGCTCCTAGCTCCAGCTCCTGACCACAGCTTCCTACAGCCAACGCATACCCTGTGATGCATTGGGAGTGATGATGATTTATATAGTTGGGTTCCAGATCCCACCAGGCCCCAGCTGTCACAAGCATTTGGGTTCTGAATCAATGTGTGCTGGCTGCCTGTGCCTCTCTGATCCCTGTCACTCTGCCTCCAAAACAATTAACAAACATTTCGAGAGAGAGAGAATTTATGAACTGGTGTAAGTACCTGGAAACTTAGAATCTGTTCCTTTAAAATCAGAAAGCTCGCCTGAGATGCCTGCTGTTGTTGTTTCTGTCCATAGTTGTACTGGAGATCTCAGACAACATAGAGAAGCAAGGAAATGAATGAGAAAGAATAAGGATCAGAATTAGGAGAAATAAAATTTTCTGTCTTCAGACAAACAATTAGAACAAATATTTGAGAAACTACAAATTAAAAACTCCATCTTAGGAGTGTTGGGGTTACCTGTTTGGGATGTCCAAATCACCGATTGGCAGAACTGGGTTTGAGTTCCTAGGTTTAAGTTCTGGCTCTGCTTTTGGGCCCAATTTCCAGATAATGCCTACCCTGGGCAGCAGCAGATAATGGAGGGAGGGCAGCAACTTCCAGATATGCCTACCCTGAGGGGCAGCAGATAAAGTCTCCAGTACTTGGGTCCTTGCCAGCAACATGGGAGACCTGGAACAAGTTCCCAGATCCTTGCTTCACCTTGACTTAGACCCAACTCTTATTTGGGAAATAAATCAGTGGATGGCAGATCTCTCCATCTGCCTCTCAAATACATATATATTTAAACATCATTTGTATTATCCAGTTGAATGAAAGAGGAAGGGAGCAGTCCTTAGGACATGGAGTTTGTTGTGGAGGACTGCCCCATGACGCACACACATCCACATGCAGCCATTTCTGCACCAGGCCTGAGTTCAGTTCAGTTACTCCATTCAGCCTGTCATTTCCTGTGACAGGTTCTTTGCCCAAATTCCCTGTATGACTGGCCACTGGATTGCCTCTTCCTTTTGCACAACCTCCCTCTTTGACTTACAAGACCTAATGTAATCATAACAGGGACTGTTGGAAATAGTTTGAGGTACTGTGACGTGTATAGCAGGATCTCATATTCGAGCTAATTCACATTTTTGGTCAGAACAATGAAGGATGCTCTTTGCCAAAAAGGAATTATGCCTACCTACATAAAAGGCTGAATATTTTGATACTTCCTTTTCAGTGACTAAAGACAGAGATAGCCAGAACCACTTTTTGTCCTGCTGTGGGAGCTTCAGGCAAAAGACAATTTGCTTGCTGTGGTAGCTGTGCTGATTGAATAGCTGTCACAGCTGCGGTGATGTGTGGTGAGAAGGCCGCTGTCCCGGGAGGGAAAAGCAAATAGATAGGAAAGAACACTGGGGCTCAATTGCTGCAGCTTGAGGAAGCTCTTGGAGTGGAAATATTTCTTTCCTGCCCCTGAGAGCAGTTGCATCCTTTTCCTCCTGGATCTTCTTGTCTTCCAGGTGGCTGTGGCAATATATACCTCTGCACAATAGCTTTCAAAAACATGTGAGAAAATAACATCCCTGATATTTACTAAATGCCTTAGGTTTTCAAAGGAATCCCATGAAGGTCATCTAATTAGATGCTCACAATATCCCTGAGCCTCAAGCATGGTGTTGCTCCCACTGGAAAAGCAAGGGCGTGGACTTTTAGAAAAGACGATTATTCAATAACAGAGCTCATTTAAGGCCAGGACCAAACTGAAGCTAGTCAGTTGCCCGTGCTCTTCCAGCTCTGTGCTCAGGCCCGGGAACTGATATGAATGACTGACAGTAAATGGGATATCAGAAACCGTCTGTCTATAAATTATGGCTTGTCTGGGAGCCCAGGTTTCCAGCAATGACAGAGGGTACACATACTTTTTTGAGGGCCATAGCATCCTTAGTGTTCCAAAAAAGCTCACTCACCTACTGCTAAAAGCTCTAATGAGGTCTCTTGACTTGTCTCTTGTTTGTAACCTCAGGAATTTCATTAAATCTTTCTGATCTCTGTTCTTCTATTCATTAACCCTGGCTAATAATAATTATCCCAGTAATGTTACCATTATTGTAAAGTGTAATAAGCAACATCTTAGAACGAAGATGAAAGTGAAAAGTATTACTATTCTTGCCAATATGAATGCAAAGGTAAAGCTTTGATTTTGGTTAGAACTTGACATGTGTTCTTGAACCCCTCATATCAATATTGAAAGATCCAACTGCTCTTGTACACGCTTATTTTCCTAATTTTGGAAAATTCTAAGGAAAATTCATATTAAACACCCACATTTCTAATATTGGAAAGCGGGCATGAAGCAAGGAGTTTCCATTTCCTGCCCTTCCCTCCCCTCCACTCTTCCTACTGTCTCTTACTTCTCTTCCTTTCCTTCCTTAATTTTTAGATGCTCTGTTGTGAAAGTTAACATTGCAATGCAACAGTGCCCACCCCTTAAGATCTGGCAAAGCTTTGTAGTTGGTGCAACACTTGAGTGCTGTCTCCTGAGAGTCTCTTAGGAGACTGTGGACAGTGTTTATCACACCCTTCACTAGGTGGTTGTCGATGGCACTATGCTCATCTATGAGGCTCAGAATTCCACATCCTGCAGGCATCGCCATCCGGTGAGGGGTACTAACTTTATACACACAAATGTGTGTGTATGTGTGTGTGTGATAGATATAGATAAAGATATTCAATACAAATAAATAATTCTACCTGGTCTGGTAGAAAAGAAATATCAGGATTGTTTTAGATAGGGAACTTGGATAAGTGATATTAGAATCTAGAGAAGCAGTGCTTCTTCAAAGTAGACCACTAGAAAGAACTCAAGTTCATATATTGTGGCTCCAAGCCCACGGCTCTTTGTCTCACACTTGGCTGTTCAGTTTATGGTTTTCCCATTTGAATCAAGTATGTGTTATGTAATGTTTAACCAGAGTCAAAGGAATTTCCCAGCTTCAAAGACATTTAGTATAATTGACCAAAACATGTGACTGCCTTAATGGATTCTAAAGTTTGCAGAGTTGCCAGTTACAGTAAGAATAACCTTGCCTTATCAAGATGTGGATTACGCAAAATGGACAAGAAAAAAATCCTCAGTGCCAGACACTGAGAATATTGTTTCCCTTCAGTAGCACAGTGCCTAAAACAATATCCATAAAGATAATCTCTTGGAATTAAAGAATTATAGTTTGTACAAATTCTCTGTTTGAAGGACTAGGCATTAACCACATTAAAGTGTCTCTATTATGTTATTGATAACATATTTATATCAGACCCCATTGCAATCTGATAGATATCATTATAAGACACTGATGGTCAATGCCAATGGGCGTTTTATGAATAGAACCAGGTTAAGGATTTGAAAACACTAACTCTGTGTGTTCAAGTCATTGTGACTGTACATAGCATTCTAACTTGTTTTCCGTGCTGTTTCGGAAGGAAAGAAAAAGTGATGGCTCTGCTTTTCTGGGACTAACGACAACATAGGTTATGTTTAGCACACAGGGACTTGCTTCCCTTGGCTTGTGTCTTCTCACTCCAGGGGTAGGAAGGAAGGATCCTGCTGATGTTGCCAGCTTTGGCAGTGCCATCTCCCATTTGGTCTCCTGTTCTCCGGGCTGTTGGGATGGTAGAGGGCCTACAGCAGCAGGGAGCATCGTGACAGAGGAAGCAGAGCTTCAGGAGGTCAATAATGGTTAAGAATTAGGGGAAAATGCCAGCTCGAAGCATGCCCTGTTTGCTTCAATCAAAAACTATCATTATTTGAACTCTAAGAGCAAAAAGACCCAATGTGAGCACTCAGGAATTCTGAAAGGGGAGGAGTAGTGCCAGGGAGTTTTCTTTAGGAATAACCAAAGTTTTGTCAGCTTCTGCCTGACCCCATGACACACCTTGTATTTCCAGTCTTTTGCATCTCCATGGTAACCTGCATAGCAGACCCTGTTCCTGTTGCTTTTATTGCTCTGACATTAACGTTCCTCAGCACTGTGCCTGCCACATAAGTGAAAACCAATACCTATTTTTAGCCTACCTTTGTGACCATCCTTTTGAGGTGAAGTCCAGAAAAGTTTTGTCTTCTCTATAGTCTACAAACCGATCAGATTTAATAGTTAGGTAGACAAATAAATGAACATAATTTATGCAGGAGAAAAAGGCTGGAAAGGAATAACCAAAATATGAATAAATTTTTGAGAAATGTGAACATGTTTGTTTCTGTTCTGACTTTAACTTTCTGCTTTTCCTAAATTCCTATCATAAAATGTATGCTAACTTTGAAAAGGAAAAGATCTTTACCAAACTTGATTTAAAAATGCAAAATTCCATTTTTGGGAATCCATTCATATTTTTAAATAATACCAACCATCTACTGACTCCCTGTGATGTTTGGGTGGCATGAATTCGTGGGTGGATTATAATGCACCTATATACATATATAAATGAGGTTAAACCATTCCTGCAACACTGCACTATAACCAAATAAGAAAAACAGGGAATGTGCTGGTAAAGTCCTTCCAGAACAATAGATTAATTCAGTTATTCCAGTAGTGGTTGCAGAAGTGATTCTCATCCAACTGTTAGTATAACCTCATCTCTTGCTGGGTTCATATCCCCCACTTCCTCCGCATCCTCCACTACTGCATTCCTGGATTTCCTGCACCTTCCCAAGAAGGCCAAATCTTGCCTGTTTATGTGCTTTTATTCTTTTCCACCTAAGAACATCTTCAACCAAGTGTAACACACACTGCATGGAGCCACTTCTGCCTCCTTTCCTGGCCCCTTCCCTTCATATTTCTGGAACAGAGATCTCTGTCCTCTGTACCTTACTTCTACTCTTTGTGTGTCTCCATGACAGATCTCCATGCTGGACTGTGCATACCTGTCCTCCTGGGTATTTGTAATAGGTCTGCATGCCAGTAGCTAACACAGTCTCGATACATCAAGCACTTGAGAGGTGTTCGATGATTGAAGGAGCAAACTGAGCATAATGTGCCAGTCCCAGTAGCAGACTAATGGCAGGTTATGACACAGTGGGAAGACAGGTGGCTGGGTAGTGTACATTTAAAATTATAATTGAAGTTAGAGCAAATCAGAATTTACTGCAGCCTATGATCTGAGATGTAAGCAGAACTGCCATTTGTTGTGGATCTGCCAATGCTCGGCTTTGTTGTTTTTGTCTAGAAGTGTCATCTGAGATTATGCTGTAAACATAATTGTCTATCACAATTCTCTGGTTTGATGGTGGGAACGCAGTAACCATGCTGCAATGGTAATCACTGTCTATAAAAAATAAATAAATGATCTTTTTCTTTGAGTGCATTTAAGAAAAAATTAGCTTTGAGATGCTGCCTCATTTAAGCATAAACATTCATGCCAAATACTCTGAGGCAACTATGATAATTATGATAGCACATTTATTATGTCACAGACATTTGCAGAACATCTCCCACGTGCCAGACATTGTGAATGCTGGCCTGGCTCTTAACATGAAGACTGGGGACAATCAGACCTTTCCACCAAAGTGTTTCTGGAGAAGAGGTACTGATTTCTTTATTCGATCACCCATGAGCATTATATTTGAATCCCAGCCTAAGAACACAGGGCATTTTATCTGTGCTTAGGCAGCTGGAGGAGGGATTCGACTACCTGTCTGACTGGAGAGAGAGATGCCTTACCACAGGCTCCAGAGAGGAGCGAGCTTATAAATCAGGCAGGGAGGCGAGGAGAAGAGGTTTCCTGTAAGGAAGAGGGGCAAGTGAGACAAAAGACATGAAAAATGGAACGTTCAAGATGAAAGGAGTGAGGAGAACAATGTGTGCAAAGTGGGTGAAATAGAATAACCTGGGGAAGAAAACGTGTGAGTGTCACTGAAGAAGACAAGGCGTGTGCAGCAAGAACTGGATTGCCCACTCTGGGCTGTACATTAGTCTGGGACCCTCATCAGCCCGGGACCCTCATCAGCCCATGGGGCTGCCCAGGCTAGCCTCAACTCCTCAGAACCCGTGCTGTCTTAGCTGCTGCCCTTTTCTGCCTTTCTTCTTGAGAGTCATTCTCTACAGAGCTGACCATGGTTTAGAATCATTTTTCCACTTTTTCTACCCTTTAGATCTTTTAGCTCTTCAACACAGGGAAATCGTTAATTTATGTATTCAACGAAAGTGGCTTATCAAAGTTGAAATCTAAAGAAATTCTTCCCTTGACACGCAAGGGCCCATCTAGGCATAGGCCAGAATCTGGTTCTTGGCATGCTCCTACCTCATTTTCCATTACTCTTCGCTTTTCTCACTCCACTTTGAGTTTCTGTTTCCAATACACCAAACTTACTTTGTGTTTGACCTTGAGTTTGGTTGTCCTTTCAGTTTAGAATGTTCTTTGACTCAATTCCTCAATTATTCATGTCTGTGTTCAAATGTTATTCCTAAAAGCTTCTTCTTACAAACCCAATTTAAAATATCCTTTGTTATCAATCTTGCTCTCCAATTCTGAATTGTATAGCATCGTGCACTATCTAATTCCATATGCTCATTCATTTATTCACTCCTGTACAAAGAAAATTCAAAAGATTCCTAGAGAAATGAACATCATGAAAGCCCAATGAATACATTTCAACAATTTTGTTGCACCAAAATAAACTTCTCCATTAATTCCATATTTTCTATAGACCTTCGGAAATACCCTTTTATCTGTCTTTTGCAACTCATATATAGATTTTTGTAGTGGGAGACATTCTCTGTGGGGCTTACGTATTTATGATTTTCCTGTGAGCACAGGTGGCAGGAATGCCACTCAAGACTATCTCTCCTAGGATGCTTGTACTATGAATACCCTGAAAAATGAAGATAATTGTCCCTCTGGAACAAGCAGTAGGAAAGCTTACTGAACATTAGAAAAGACCTGTCTTCCTAAGCTCAGAGTCTTTCTGTAATGCAGCCTAAGCATCTACCATGGTCAGCTGGCTCTCCAAGTGCTGATTTCCATGAGGTGAAGACTCAGAACTCAGCATTGGTACTCATTATCCATTAAGACAAGGAAGGTCAAATTTAATTGGTAAGTGGGTAAATGCCACCGTCCTTTAATAAACTTGTTCAACAATACAACACTCAGCTATCTGTTCACGTCTAGGGGAAGAGCCCTTCTCCTCCTTCCCAAACTGCTACTTATGTGGGGATCCCTTATTCCAGCCACAGTTGAGGTTGAGAGCAGAGTACATGAGAGCCTACTCTCAGTAAAGCATCCTAGGACTTAGTTGGGAAGTACATGTCAATGCTTAGTGGAATCTCCCACAGTTGTGGCCAGCATCCAATCTCCCACCTTCCCCATTTGCTCACAGCAAGTCAGCTCAGGCAATCTCCTGACTTTTGCCCATGGAGCTCTCCCTGCCTTGGTGGGGGTTATTTATAGAGAGTTTTCACTGTGCACAGGCAAGGCTTAGAATTTACAAGATTGTTTTTGGTGTCTCCCTGATCCTCAGCTGTCTTGAGAACATTTGATTCATAGGGCAGGGCCGTAGCTAATGCTGGTGGATCAGTACATGAGCTGGCGGTGCTATTTCACCTGACTTAACCTAAGTATGGTTTTAAGATGTAATTTATTTAGATTACTAATAGAGGTACATGTTACAAAAATTATCCCCAATATTCTTATGTAATTAAATTTTTGAAGGTCAGTTTGTGTTATTCTCATTCGATTATATTATTACTTTTGATAAAATAATATGTGTTCTCATTGCTTGATGATGTACTAATGGAAGTGATTTCTGATTCTATTGTCATTCTTCAGATTTTCAGTGAGTACCTATCATATCCAATGGATAGTGTAAGGTTTGCAAGAACACAGGAAAAGGATTTGTGATGTAGCCTAAATATAAACAAAGTAACAGGGAGGTTTTGGAAAGTGAGGTGATTGGCATTGAAATTGGTTCTGACAACTTCAAATACAAAATGGCTTAGACCAAATTCTTGCTTTCTCCTTATTCAGTGAAATTCATAAAGACCATATGTTATTGGGAAAATGAACAATTCTATGACATGAATGTTGCTTCACATAGATCTTATAGGCAATGCAAAACCTCTGGGAGACAATCTAAAATTTTAGCAAATACATATTTAATAAATATGCAATGCATTCTAGGCTAAACTCTAAAGGAAGAATTCTTCATTCACTTTTCTTACCAGGCAACTCTTAAATTCTGAAACATAGCACAAACATTAATATAGACCATTCTTAGTTCTTAGTTATTGAAGAGCTCACTGTCTGCTAATACATAGTTCATTTACTTGCTAAGTAAACAGCAAAAGAATAATTCTGTAATGACTTGTTTTTCTCTAATGTCCCCTATTTAAAGATGACAACACGGAGCCAATCCAAATCCCTTGGTCTCAAATGGAATGATTCAAATATTAGCAATTCTATTCACTCTGACTACCTCATGCCGCACTGAAACTGTTTCCTTTGGAACTGATGAAATTTAAAGCTATAAAAATACATGGAATATCATTGGGTTTTTAAATTGATTTTTATTGCAAAGTCAGATATACAGAGAGGAAGAGAAATAGAGAGGAAGGAAGATCCTCTCTCCAATGACTCACTGCTCAAGCAGCAGCAACAGCCAGAGATGAGCTGATCCGAAGCCAGGAGCCCAGAGCCTCCTCCAGGTCTCCCATGCAGGTGCAGGATCCCAAGGCTTTAGGCCATCCTCAACTGCCCTCCCAGGCCACAAGCAAGGAGCTAGATGGTAAATAGGGCTGCCAGGATCAGAACCCACGCCCATAAGGAATCCCGACGCACGCAAAACAAGGACCCTAGACGCTGAGCTGCTGCGCTGGGCACAGAAAATCATGTTTTAACCTGAGGAATTTCAGGCCTTTGGAGAAAAAAAAAGAAAACAAAAATAAGCAAATAGGCAAACATAATCAAGCAGGTATCCTCCCACTAGATGAAATGCAAATTCGTGTTTCTGGATGTGTGATACAGATTTCTTAAAATTTTAAGAATAATGATCTGGGACTGGGTGTTGCTGCATATGATACTGAAATCTCTTGTTTGATGGATTCCAGCTGTTCTGATGTTGATGCAAATCCCTGCTAATGTGCCTGGGAAAGAAGTAGAAGGTGGTCCAAATGGTTGGATTCCTGATACCCACATGGGAAACCTAGATGGAATTCCAGGCACCCGACTTACTGCAGACAGTTGTGAAGTGAACCAATCTTTGTAACATTTTAGTCTATCTGTGTGCCTTCCTTTCTCCAAACCGGTCTTTCATATCAGTCAAGAAATCTTTTTTTTTAAAAGAGTATTATTCATTTTTCTGAAATAATTTCTCATTAAAAACTGATATTTAATGGTTCCCATTGTTTGCAGAAGAGTCACAAATATTAATTACAAATCATTTATATGATTCTGTTCCAAGTTCCATCAAAGAGAAAGCAATTCCCATTATAGAAAATTGGAAAACTGGTAGTTTCTAGGTAAAGTGACTGGTCTAAGACCATGCAAACTACCACTGGCTAGGCTGACACTGGAACTAAGATAATTTGCTTGACATCTTTGTTCTCAACCTTAGCATGTCTTCAGTAGTGCTTATCTTACACACTATTTCCATGTGCATACGTTTTAAAGTTGTAAATTAATCTAAGCTCAAGTGTTTATAATGAGTCATGGCAACTGCTGACAGATACAAGGCAGTAGGGTGTCTGTCATCCGGGGATTTTCATTTTCCCGGGAAGTCTTGGAGAGAATGTCCCGTCCATCCAGCATCAAGAGGGGTAGATGGCTATACACCTTGTTAAATTGTACAGCTGGTTTTCTAGCTAAGAGCAAATAATGCTAATAATAAACAAAGCTTTTGACTTACGCCCTCCAATCTCATAGATTTTCTGCCTGGCATTTTTGTTCCTTTCAAACCATGCATTAATGATGTTGACCTTTTTAGTAATTTAATTCTGACAATAGCACAGCAGCAGCAGTGCTCAGAGGGTGACAGTCCGATGTGGGCAAGCCAGGGAAGTAATTACTGCTTTAAATCAAAGTAGAACTTTTTGTTCTTCGATGTCAGTAAAATTCTGTATGAAGTAGGAATGCCCTCATTTTGAAGACCACATAATGTTGATCATCTTCTGTGGCTTTGTTTCCCAGTGTGCAGAAATTTTAGTTGCCTGTTTGTGCCTCCAAGCGTAGTAAAGACATTGGGGCCTATTTCATCTTGTCACTGAGTCTCAGGCTTGGAAGAGTCTTTACCAATTATTCCTTCTAACCTTCCACTATAGGTAGAAAGGAAAGAGAAAGTTAAATAACACATTTAATGTTGAAAATGCAAGCAAATCTATCTCAGATGAAGTTTCTTTGGAGATCCCTCCAACTGAACTGCTGACTTAGAACCCCAACCATGAAGAGACTGTCAGCCAGTGGATTCTGAATAGGGTTCATTGTGATTGGAACTGAGAGATTGGCAGCAATCCAGAACTGATGAACTATCAAAACTGTATGAGCAGGACCCTCAGAGCGCGCCTCCCGTTGGGGATCTGGGATGGGTGGGAGGTTGAGTGGGGCTTTTCCTTTGTTTTTTTCCCTGACCCCAGATACAGGGTAAAATGATATTGGTGTGGAAACAAGGGTATTACCCACTTTCACTCTGTAGCCCTTGACACTTTGTTCCCTAATCAACTAAGTAAGATTATTAAAAAATAATTTTAAAATTAAAAAAAAAAGCTACTTGAATTTTCTACTGAGCAGTTCCTTATTTCCCCACGGCACTGCACTTTTCCTGAAAGAATTAAATCAAACTGAACAATTTAGTTTTTGTAACCAGATTCATTTCCTGTCCCTCATGTGTTCTATTATAGCTAGCTTTTAACTTAGAGAAAGGAGTAGTGAGAATTCACTTTCTCACCCTGACAGTCAAGATTTCAAACATGATTAAGTTGTCTAACAGTCTAACCTACTTCTTGAGCACTGAACAGGAGCAGGCACTCAGCTGCCACCTGAATCACCAGTGTCCCATATTGATTGCCTAGGAGAGCGTCCCATATCCACCTTCTATCAAGGACGATGGCTCAAGTTCTTGAGATGTGGGGATACTCAGATGGATTTCTTGAGAAAAATTGAGGCATGGTCCAGCAGATGCACAATCTCTTTCCTCTCTGACATTCTGCCCTATAAATCATTATACCTTGGTCATCTTACATCTATACATAATTTGTTCAAAGAATAAAGAATTATTGACCAAACTTTCTAAATGTCTTTATTTGCAAAGAATAACTGATGTTCAATTATCAACATGCAGTCTTGGGCCATCATTACATTATAGAGCAATTTCGTGCAGTAGTGTGCTTCATGTACAACATGGCTAGTAGAAGCTAATTTTATGAGATGGAAATACTTACTCCAAGAGCAAGTGCTGTGTGCAGCAGATAAATTATTGCCTCAGGATGGCCACAGCCCACATCTGAGTACTGATTAGAGTACAGCTTCATTTTGCAATTCCAACTTTTTATTATTGCAAATCCTAGGAGGCATCAGGTGATGCCCTAGTATCTGGGTCCATGCTGCTCAGGTCAGAGACCTGTACTAAATTGCTGGCTCATGACTAAACAGTCTGGACCCTGACCATGCAGGTAGTTGGACAGCTAAACCAGTGAATGGAATTTCACACACACACACTTTCTCTCTCTGTTTCCTTTTCAAATGAAGGAAAATAAATTAAGCAATTATATGAAGATTACTACCTCTACAATAGCATTGCCTCAATTCAGTATTTTAGTTTTGCTTCAAGAACACAGTGATAGGGTAATACTAGTTGCTGTAACAAACAAGTTCAAAATGAGCAGCAACTTACTAACAAAAGATTTACCTGTGGTTCATATCACATTCACTCATCAAACCCCAACTGACAAATAGGAGAAGCTAGAGAATGGAGAGGCCATCCTGCATCTTAGTTTCTACAACCAAGAGTAGCACACTTCACTTCTGCTTGTATTCCATTAATAAGAGCTACTTACATGGAACCTCCTAGGTGAAAGAACTATGGGCAAATGGGGAAGTGTAATTTGTATCAGGGATTTACACATCTAACAATCTAACAAAATACATTTTGAGCAAGTCAAGGCATTCTCCTGCACCTCTGTGCTTGAAAAGACACCACAGAATGGTTACTGGACAATCTGTGTGTGAGGCTCAGCTCTAGTTGCTTTTTGGATATCCATTGCTTCAAACAATCAGTTCAAGTGAGCCTAGGCCCGGGCTTCAATCAGGCCTAGAATACAAGTTTCATAATTATTATATTATTATATACTTGTCTCAGGTTTGTCACCAACAACATATAGAATGGAGACAATAAGAGTTCCAATTCAACATACCGAATTTAATAGCTTATTTGTATCTGTTCCTTTCTGAGGTCTTGTGAAATAAGGTGTTATTTTCTGTCAAGTATTTGGTAAAAATAGATAAGCGTGCAGTACAATTTCAGATAATGGAGAGTGGGTTCATGAGTGATCATTGATAGGATATTATGAAGCAAACAGAACTTCACAAAGCAGCATGTTGGTGAGAACTCCTAACAACAAGCAAAATTATTTACACCACACTGCAGAACCCTAAAGAGGTTTATAAATCAGAATGACCGAGTGTCTTTGAAAAAAGACAGTTAAAATGGTAATTAAAATGAGACTGACTGTCAACATCCTTGGAGTCAAGGAGAGATGCAGTGCTATACGAAAGACATGGAGACACTCTCTCATTCCAGTTAGAATGGCTACCCTCAAAAGACCCGGAGAAGAAAATACTTATGAGGACATGAACAAAACGAATACTCTTCAATACTATTTTAAGAGTATAAATTAGAACAGCCACTATGGAATACAATATGGAGCCCACCCTCCCCCCCCCCCAAAAAAAAAAACAACAACAAAGAAACAAAGGAAGAAAGAGAATTGTCATGGAATTAACTTATTCCCATCACAGAAAAAAAAATTTCATATCAAAGCAATACCTGCATGCTCATGCTTATTGCAGCACTATTTATACTATCCAAGATGTGCAATCAGCTGAAATATCCATCAGTGAGTGAATGAGTAAAGAAAATCACACCCTCCCCTACACACAGTGGAACATTTTCAATCCATCAAAAGAATAAAACTGTTCTTTGTGAAGAATATTACACTGAGTGAATTAAGCCAGGAAAAGACTCTAACTCATTTGTTCTAACTCATTCAGAGTTAGGTAGTTCTAACTCATTTGTAGAAGCTAAAAGTTAATGGTGTAAAGAGAGCAGAGCATTGATTGTGGAGTTGGAAGGGTGGAGGAGGAGGAAGAGGGTAGGCAGAGGTTGATCAGGGGTTCCAAAGTACTCTTACGTCAGAGAAGTAACTTCTGGTGTTCTACTGCAGCATGGCAGGGTGATTAGAGTTTACAATGATTCATTACATATTGTAAAAGGAATTAGAATAATTTGAAGTTTCCCAACACAAAGAAATGATAAATGTCAAATAAAATGGAAGTGTTCCTTTGATTAAATTATTATACATTGCACATATAGAATTGCACATATGTAGAATTGTTAGTCTGACAGCAATTTTTAAATGGGTATCCTATTGTGGCACAGTTAATGTGCTGCTAACAACGGTGGCATTCCATATTAGAGTCTCAGAGTCCCACCTGCTCTGCTTCTGAAGCTTCCTTCTGGCTCCTGCAATGTACCTGGGAGACCTGAAATGAGGACCCAAATTCCTACCACGCTGTGGGCTCTTTGGATTCGGCTGTTGGTTCCTGGCTGTTGCACCACTTGAGGAGTGAAGCAATGGGTGGAAAATATCTGTGTATGTGTGTGTCTCTCCACATGTGCCTTTCAAGTAAATAAACACATTCTCTTGAAGAAAACCTGTATGCAAGTGAGTACTGTCAAGTGGTGGAATATGTAAATTTATTGCTGCTGCTCTGACAAGGTATCACAACTTGGAAGTTTGAAGCAACAAAATTACTTTACAATTCTAAAATCATATTCCAAAAATGTGTCTCATTGAACTATACTCAAGGTAGAGGTTTTTGACATTAATTCATACTTCCATCCTAAAGTCAATAATATCAGCTCAAGTCTTTCTCAACTATCATCTATCTGATTATTTCTTCCAATTCCCTCTTCCATTTTTAATTACCCTTGTGTTTCTATTTGGACTCATCCTGGTAATTCAGGATAGTCTATCTCACAGCCATTTGATTAAGAGCTTAGTTCTGTTTATAATCTAATTCCTCATTAACATGTAACTTAATACAGTACAAGCTCTGGGGATAGCAACACGGCTGGCTTTGCAGGATGCTAGATCTCAGAGACTTTCTCTCTCTCTCTCTCTCTCTCTCTCTCTCTCTCTCTCTCTCTCTCTCTCTCTCAGTTGACAAACTGCCCTTAAGAGAAAGGCACAGTAACACAGAGAAGGAGTGGAAGATCTTTCATCCACTGGTCCACTGGTTAACACGCCAAATGGCCACATGGCTGGAGCTGAGCCAACCTGAAGGCAGGAGCCAGAGGCCAATTTCATGTCTTCTACATGGGTACCAGGAGCCCAAGGACTTGAGCAATCCTCCACTGCTATTCCAAGTCATAAACAGGGAGCTGGATCAGAAGTGGAACAGCCGGAACTGCAATCAGAGCCTATATGGTAAACCAGCACTACAAACTGAGGATAACCCTGTTGAGCCACTGTGCTGACCCCTCCTCATTAGCTTTTTAGAGCCTCGCTGTTATATATGAGCTCACATCCAGGAAGAACTAGACATCAGGAAACCTTTCCAGAGGTAGAAAAATACATACCAGAACATGCAGACACACATCCACACCCCTCCACACACAAACCAACCTCACACTCTGGGTGTCAGTTAGACATATTAAGCATGTCTGGAACAACCGATGAAGTTTGAGGCCTTTGGCTTGGACCTCTGAGTCCTGAAGTTCTGCACCAAATAGAAGGATTCCTGAAGAACTATGAAAGGAATATTCTGGCCATGACTGAAGAGATCACAATATCAGGTGGAACTGCCAAACCTTGTCCTCTTGTCTGCAGTTAGGAAAATGTTGAGCTGTAAATAGAACACAAGAGAGCCTGAAGACCTGACCACATGGTAGTGCCTGGTCTACCCTGTAACTCTCCTCTCCTCTACTTTGCCTCCGTTAATCCAGTGGCAACATTTCTCACTTTCTTCTCTATAATCTCTTTCTTCTACTCCTTTCCTTTATCTTCATTGTCTCTACTTGTCCTAAATTTCTCTTTCCCTATTTGTGACCAAATACACCTGTTATTACAACTTTCATATATTTTGCATGCAGTACATGAACTTTTTCTCCCAGTTTCTTGAACATTAGCTCGAAAGCACATTGTCATTCCTAGCACATTGTTATTTCTGCCTTCTCAAGGTTCCTCAGAGCATATAAAGTCTGGGAAAGACTTCCAGATATGTAAAAATTGCTTTTCTTTTATGATGGCTTTCACCGGGCACATCCCGAGACATTGTGTGATGGAGGAGGTGGAAGTTTTATTGTGTCCAGCCAACAAATCTAAATAAAACACCCCAAATGATGCCTTGGTGAATGTAATCTGGCAGTTACAGTCATTGTGGTAGTGAGGACAGCAGTGGGGAATGTTAACGGCTGCTGGGGAAGCTGTGGTTAGTTTAGGACGTTCTGTTCCTGCATTACTGTTTCACACCTAATGTCTGCCAAGAGAAGAGCTGCTATGTCCTGTTCCTCAAACTATGCACTTACTAAAATCACCAACAAAGAAAGAAGGATCATGATTGATAATTTCTCTTAAAAATGAAAAGAAGTTACTGGTTTTGAAATATATAATTAAATTTAGACTAATTATTCATGTTAATGTCAAAGATAAATGCATTTGCATCAAAGTCTCAAAAAGATTTTATTTTAGATGATGTTTACATAGTCTATCAGGGTGGGAAGGATCTAGAGTTAGGGAGAAGTGGGTGTAATTATTATTTCTAAGCTTTCTAATTCTTTTTCCCATTTCTGAGAGGAGAGGAGAGACAAGGGGCTCGGCCATACCCAGCCTTCCTACCCTCCCAGTACCTGAGGATGGGGAAAGGCCACCCGATATCAACCCAGGGTCACAACGGCACATGTTCCAAAGGTTCTGCCCAGGTAGATGCAATAGTTTCAAAATGCTGTCTATCTCGCCCATCTATGGACGAGGAATCCCTTCCAATGCCCATTGCCTGACACCATTGACCTTATAGACTCCAATAGCCCAGATATTTGCTATCGTTGTTTGACTGAGGTATTTGTCCATATGTTCTGTTCTGTACTCTGCCCCGAGCATTGAAGCCAGCCTGACTCAGGTCCCCCCAGCAGCTGCCATGCTGCTGGAAGGTCAGTGCACTCAAACCCCTAGATTGAACTCACCTGGTCACCTCTCACAAAGATTAAAGCTTTTTTAAAAAAAAAAAAAAAAGATTTATTTATTACAGAGAGAAGGAGAGATAGAAAGATATTCCGTCTGCTGGTTCACTCCCCAAGTGACTGCAATGACTGGAGCCATGCCGAGTTGAAACCAAAAGTCAGGAGCCTCCTCCAGGTCATTCACAACAGTCACAGAGTCCAAAAACCTTGAACCATTCTCTACTGCTTCCCCAGGCCACCAGCAGGCTGCTGGAAGGGAAGCAGGGCAGCCTGGACATGAATCAATGCCCAAATGAGACCCTAGGGCATGTAAGGCAAAGCCCTAGCCACTAGACTACCACACCAGGCCCTTGCATCAAAATTAAAAAAAAAAATAAACTTGTAACATTAACTTATTTTGTACTCAATATTTTTTAGAATTTTAGTTATTTATCAAAACAATACACATATTCTGAAAAGTAAAATATCCCTACAAGTTTTATAATGAAAGGCAATAATTCCATCTTTTCTCACTTTTGGCTTCTACTCCTAATATATAAGAATTAGATTCTTTTGGTTGTCTCTTATTTATTTTGATCTTGATAGACAAGTTTTATACTGATATTTCTTTATTTTTCAACTTTAGACACTTGATTTCTTCAATAGGAAATAAGAATTTGGTTCATTTCATCCGCATGGCTTCTGGACATTTAAAATTTATTTCAAATATATTTGAATCATAAATTCAATTTAAATCGATATCCAAAGCTCACATTGCTGTTACTGGATTATCACTAATGAATGTCACAATTGGGTCCAATAGAATCATCACTCCTGATTATTATTTTCTCAGTGAATCACTCATAACCTTTCTGGTTATCTGCTTAGTTTCTAGTTTCCTGTTACTAATTCATATCCAAAGACTTTGCAAGATTGGAAAATTCTTTTCATTATAGTCAAGTGTATCACACATTCTCTGCCTTAGTTTTCCTTCTCTTTGATACCTGCTTTGTCGCCGCCAACTCTCTTTGCTGGTGGTTTGTCAGCATCCTCCGCGTCTTTTATCTTAGGTTTCTCGTCATCATTGTTCTAAAAATGTCCTTTGTGATTTCTTCATTTCATCTTGCTGCTTTAATTCTAAATTTCTGAGGAAGCTAAGCCTGAAAAGGTACAGCTTTTTCCCAGCTTTACCTAAATTCCTTTCTCTAAAAGGAATTGACAGCCCTTCTTCCATTCTGTAAAACAGGGGTTTCTCCTCATCAGAGGTTAAATTACAATCTCTAGAAATCTGTGATCTCAACTCCACCTGAATGTAGAAGAAAGCTTCTATACATTTCCTAGAATTCAAAGTAGTACAGATAGTACAAAATAGTACAAGATCAATCCAGAGTTAATATCTTTCCAATTGTGATATAATTGAAATATACTGAACTTGTAATGAGAAGACCCAGCTATGAAACTTGATTCTGTCACATTTTAGATTGCACGACTGCAGCTAAATTAGTCTGTTGAGATTGCCCATTTTATGGTCCATGCATAGAAATTTCTTCGTATCTGTGGGATATAAAATTTCAAACACAGGAGGTCCTGTGACTCTTTGTGAGGATAGGTATCGTGTTAGCCTTTTTCAAATATAAGCCCATTGGCCAGCCAAGTGCCAGATGCATGCTAGACATGCACTACTATTGTAAAATCACTCTTAAACGTAGTAAGTACTGAGCATATATAAGACATTGTCAAGAGGTAACATCCGGGGCCTGGAGCTGTGGGCTGAGCAGCTAAAGTCCTCACCTTGAAAGTGCTGGGATCCCATATGGGTTCCTGTTCTGGTCCTTGCAGCCCTGCTTTCCATTCAACTCCTTGCCTGTGGCCTAGGAAAGCAGTCAAGGACAGCGCAAAGCCTTGGGATCCTGCACTTGCATGGGAGACCTAGAGGAAGTTCCTGGCTCCTGGCTTTGGTTTGGCTAAACACCAGCTGTTGTGGTCACTTGGAGAGTGAATCAGCGGGCGGAAGATCTTCCTCTCTGTTTCTTCTCCTCTCTGTATATCTAACTTTGCAATAAAAATAATCCTTTTTTTTCCAAGAGGTATTATCAGAGGAATGTAATATAAATACTTATCCTTGGGTAACCTTAACTGAGTATTTATTATATGACTGACACTGAAACATGTTAAAAATTGCATGATCTCATTTCTTCCTTATAACATTTGAGGTAAGAACTAGTACTATTTATATTTTATGTATGGGAAAACCATGCACAAATGGTTAAGAAACTTGCCAGGACCCTCGCAAAGAGTAGGTCTAGGAGATGAAGCTGAGTGGTCTGGCAATAGAGCCTATTGGAATGGCAGATTTGTAAGTGGTGCCCTTCACACTCTATTGACAGAAGATCAAATGATCAGAAGTAACATTTAAGATATGTATTTTACAGACAGACCAAGAAAGTGTAACTGGAATATTACCAGCAAGCAGCACATTAAAAATGCAATGTGTCTCAATTATTTATTTTGGGGGAAATAACCTAGAATACTATACATAGTTAATCCAAATTAGTTTCCTGAGACAAGGACATTTTTAAGATTAAAAAAATACACTTGGGCCCGGCGGCGTGGCCTAGTGGCTAAAGTTCTCGCCTTTAACACCCCGGGATCCCATAGGGGCACCGGTTCTAATCCCGGCAGCTCCACTTCCCATCCAGCTCCCTGCTTGTGGCCTGGGAAAGCAGTCCAGGACGGCCCAAAGCTTTGGGACCCTGCACCTATGTGGGAGACCCAGAAGAGGTTCCTGGTCCCAGCATTGGATTGGCGTGCACCGGCCCATTGCGGCTTACTTGGGGAGCGAATCATTGGATGGAAGATCTTCCTCTCTGTCTTTCTTCCTCTCTGTATATCCGGCTTTCCAATAATAATAAATCTTAAAAAAAAATACACTTACAAATTCCAACTAAAAGTCAACTGTAATAACTAAGGAAAATCAAATTGTTAATTCAACTTATTCACACTCCACCCTTAGATTAACCAAATCACAGATGATAGTGCAACAATCTCCAAAAAGTTAATCTTTTCATCTATCTATCCATCCATCCATCCATCCATCCATCCAACCATCCAATATTTATTATTCCAGGTTCTTAGGCACAAAGATAAGTAAAAGCCTATTATCTGTGCACAGACTAAATAAATCAATGGGACAGAGAGATATTTCACTTACATTGTGGATGTAATAATATACAGCAGACATTAGGGCTTGTAGAAAAAAAGAAAGGGCTTCTGAGACCTAGGAGAGGCAGGAGAGTTCTTGCTGAAGTAAATGATATCCCAGTCTTCAAGGATGACCTAAGGTTAGATAAGCAGAAAAGAAAGAGCAGGGAGTTGTAATGGATTGCATATCAGTGTTGCTGGACCAGAAAGACGAAACCCTAAGAACTAAAGTTGGAGATGTCTGCAAACACCTATGAGGGAAAATCATTTACTTCAAACTAAGGAATTTTTTTTATGATACAATCCCATAGGCTTTGGGATTTTCCTTACCACCTCCCTAAGTTGTCACCTCCCACCCCACTGATTTTCCCCAGCATTATTACAATGGTATAGTCCTTCATCAGCAGTTAAAATGCATCAATCTGCAATTTGAGTGTATCCTGACATTGCAGGAAGAGACACTGGCATAAAGTATGGCATCCTATTGCTAAGATATATTTAACAGTGTCATTGGGAGTCCATCTTTGATTTGGAAGTAGAGATGCACACTGCATTGTGTCTTCACGTCTAGGTATGATAGTCTCTGTTGCATAAATGAAAAGCCGTAAAACAAAATATTTGATCCATAGCACTTTCAATACTGTTTCTGCAGCATCTCATGGGGTTGGGTATCTTTTTTAAAATAATTTCTTTTCTCTTGCTAAAATCTCCACTGACTCATGGGTCATATAAGAGCATCATTTTCTCAAAGAACGTTTTTATCTTTTTCATTTTTTCAGCGACATGTTGGTCATTCAATAGCATATTACTTAACTTCATGGCATTGTAAATTTTTTAAATTTTATTCAAGTTAAGAAAATTTTAGATGGCATTCCTTGGTGAGGGAAAATCTTTGACATTTGCAGCAATGAAGGACACTCCTAAATCCTGTACTTCAATGACTAGTCCCTAGTCTTTCATCCATGAAAGTGGGAACCACTCCTCCAGCAGCCAGCATCTTTCTGCTTTCTGTTATTGCATTTCCCACTCACTGGCCTAAATCTGCTTGAAACTGACACAGGCATTTGAGATATATCACAAACCTACATCGCAAATCTATATCATGGACTTTTAGCCCAATGTATCAGTGAACAATGAAGTCCCTGTCTCCCAAGCTCACAGCAGTACAAACATTCATGTCATTGTTTCTTATTCCTTACCAAGACAGCAGAGCAATCCATCATATGTGATACCCTTCAGGGACCCTTACAGTTTTCTACGTATTCTTTATGTTAAAGTTTTAGCAGTTGGATGATTACAAAGAATAATTCATTCGTTTGTTCTAACGAATTACGAATTGGGAGTGTTTTATGATACTGACTATAGTCAAAGATATATTTTCATATTTGCCAAGGTTTTTAATTCCCAAGCTATAGAAATTCTCAAGGTAGGAGTATCAGCTAGTGGATAAAGTATTCGTGACTGGACTTTCCATTGCATGCTCCTTGCCGAATCTTATGTAGACAGCCCCATACTCTTTTCTGTCAAAGTGCTGAGATTTCTGTCAGGGTTCCTGGATCAGTTTCATGGAAATTCAGGACAAGGATCTTCCATGGACAAGCTAGTGATCTTCTGAAAAAATACACATTCAATCTAGAACTTGACCTTATTAACTTGATCATATGTATAAATATGTTTTTACAACTATGGATTGCTTTGCAAGTGGGCACTTCCTCTGAGATACCCAGTAAATAAGATCATATTCATTCCCAGTCCATACTATCATTTCTTAACATGAATGTACATTGCTCAGATTGACCATTAATGGTGTCAGAGGAGGTATTCTTACCAGAAACAGAAATGTAAAGGATAAATCAACCCAAAGTGCAGGAAAAATGAAAGGTATTCAGACCCCTGAAGAGTGGAGAATTAGAAGTTTAGAAAGTGCCAGAATCTCCTGCTTTACTGGCCCATATACTGACACCAGTTTTCAGAATAATTTTCATTAAACTGAGAAACATTTATATCTGAAGCATCTTAATTTCTAAACTCTAAAGCTAGCTTGACAAAGTGAATCTCTCCTATCTCAATGTGATAAATATGATTTTCATTTCATATCGGTTCTGAAAATTGCTGAAAATAGATTGAAATAACTGAAGATTACATTGCTTCATTCTCTTTTACATGCATTTATGCTATGCTTATGGATTTGTAAAATTTTGAATGGATGTTTTCATATCCCAAATATGTCCTTTAGCCTCAGCATAAGCATTTGGATTTTTTAGTGTTTGTCATGTTTCTCATGTTCAACCAACTTTGAAAAGAACTAATCTAAATAAACTTTTATTATCTCAATAGCATTAGTGGCTATATATATCCACAGTAACATTACAAATACTGTATCAGCTCCTGCTTGCCAAGGTCTGCGATGGCATGAAATTGAAACCCAAAGACAAAATTAGGAATACTATCCAAGCGCTTTTATATGGGTTTATTGGTCTCCAAACTGTTAGATAAATCTCCTCCCCATCTCTTCCCCTGAAATTTAAATTTTAAAGTTTACAAAGAAAGGAGATTGTGTAATGCAAATTATCATTTTCTTTTATAAATTTTCACACTTCCGGGCTCGGCGCTATGGCATAATGGATCCCATATGAGCACCGGTTCTAATCCCGGCAGCTCCACTTCCCATCCAGCTCCCTGCTTGTGGCCTGGGAAAGCAGTCGAGGACAGCCCGAAGCCTTGGGACCCTGCACCTGCATGGTAGACCTAGAGGAGGTTCCTGGCTTCTTTCTTCAGATCTGTGCAGCACCAGCCGTTGCGATCACTTGGGGAGTGAATCATCGGATGGAAGATCTACCTCTCTGTCTCTCCTCCTCTCTGTACATCTGCCTTTCCACTAAAAATAAATAATTCTTAAAAAAAAATTCCACACTTCCCACATGCTGCCTCATGGTTGCTCAGATCTGCTGTTGTTCTGGGGTTTGCCATCTGACCTACACACTCAAGGCCGTCTTGAAACATGGGAGATTTTTCTGTAAAAATCTGTTAGAGTGATCATTCCTTCCACACTCATGGTAGGTTGGGCAGAGCATAAGTGACTCCAGCACCCTGCTGAAGTCAATCCGATGTTCACACTCAGTGTATTTGGAATGCCAAATCACCCTAGACCTTGTGTTTGTACAGAAGGTCAACACCACCATGATGAGTACCCCACATTACACATCACTAGCATGTACCAGCATGTGCAAACTGAGGAGTTGCTGCCTTCTCCCAGTCCCCATGCCTGAGATGTATAAAAGCACTGCACTGTGTATCCTGGATGGCCATTTTCCGCATGTGGTCACCCACCATGTTGGTGGTCCCGGGCCATCTCCTGCCAGAGAAGAGTCTATCAGACCCTCTCCCCTGACTAATAAAACTCTTTGTCTGAACTAACAGCCCTCCCCTCAACCTTTTTGTCTCTCACTCTCAATTTCCAAACCTAACAATTCTCAAAAGACAACGAAATGTATCAGTAATCTTGATTCTGTCCCTAACGCATTCACCCTGCACGTGTCACCAACATTTTCAGCAAAAGTTAAGCCATCTGGCTTTCCTCTAGCTTCTTGAAGTATTGTGCTCTAGAATATTGAGTGTGTTAAGGAGGGATTACAGCACATCACACACAGTAAAAACGATGGCAGGAAGAGGGGGACACATCTAAAAGTGTTGTTTAGCAGGTGTATTGGGTTGAATTATGTCTCTTGAAAGAAAAGAAGAAAGAAATGAAGGAAGTAAGAAAGGAAGGAAGGAAGGAAGAGAAAAAAAGAATAAAATGTGGATTCCTAACTCGTGATCTTATTTGAAAGTACAGTCTTTAAAAGATGTTAAGTTTAACGGGGTCGTTACTGTGGGCTTTGATCCAATACGACTGCTAGTTTTAGGAAGCAGAGTAATTGGACGCGGAGACAGATACAGATAGAAAGCACACAGTGTGAACAGGCAGGGAGAAGATGGCCAAGAGCATGCTGAGGAGAGAGTCCTGGCACACATCCTTCCTTCTCAGCATTTGGAGGAGGCAACCCCGCTGACACCTTGATTTTGGACTTCTGGCCTCCAGAACTGCGAGACAATACGTTCCTGTTGTCTGAGGTCTGTGGCCCTTTGTTTTGGCAGCAGCAGGTAGCTGACATAGCAGGTGTGAGGTTAAAGGGACTCAAATTCCAGGAGAGCTGCCAGATGGAGCCATTGTGGGCTCAGCCTGGAAAACATGACAGCAGGGAGTGACAGTCTCCAGGGAGCCACCCACAGAGCCCTGGGACTCTGGGGTTCTCTCCTGGGATCACTTAGGCAAAAGGTTTCTTGTCTGAGCTGCCAGCCTCTGATTCTGTTTCCACTGCAGGGCTGGAGAGCAAAGGGAGACACTTACTATTTCTGTTGCCATGCCAGCCTAGGAGATCAGAGACTCCAGGGGCTGGCTGTCCCACAGAAAGAGCAGCATTTTACACCACCATGTCTTAGACTCTGGTACTCACTGTAGGCTTGCCTCTCTAGATCTTCCATTCTAAGGTGTGTAAATTGCAACATTTTCCTCATTGCTGATTTCAAAGCTATGATCTGTTTCTATCAGCACTTATAACTCTACTTGAAACCTTCTCATAGTGTCTTAGAGAAAGTCCTGAAACTGATTTGCTTTGATTATTGCTGGACGCAGAAAGGTGATATGATCTCGGAATCAGTGCACACAGCCCTCTGATTCTCCAGTCACTCTCTGGGCATGCGTCCTCCCCCTGGTTGCTCTCCCTTTCCCCTGGTACCCCCTCAGCATCTGCTATATCATCTTTTTTTTTTTTCAAACAGCGCTGGAACCAAACTTCAGACTATTTCATCATCTGGGATTTCATCAGTGATTAAATCATAACCTAGTCACCTCTGGCTGCCTACACAAAAGGAATACAAAATGGGTCCTCTTTCCTTGTGTCCTGGCACCACAAGAACAGGCAAGGGTGTATCTCTCCAGCGGTCCTGATTGAGGCTTTCCAGGGGGGCATTTAGCAGCCAGATGTCTGGCTTCCAGGAAATGGTGGATTATTTGTAACTTGATGAGATGCTTGCACTCAGCACTAGTAGCAAAGGTCATTTGATTGGAGAGCTCTTGATGAAGGAGACATTTAAAATTTTTTGGCTGGAAACATAAAAATGGTAGGCATACAGGTGACTGCGGGCAACTACTGCCACCATAGCAACAAGAGCATAAGAGATAATAATGGTGAGTTATTCTCTATTTCTTCCAACTCCCAGAAATTCCGACAGAAGTTACAGCCACTGCAGCAAGTTGAGTGGAGAATAAAATTAGTTTAACATTTAGGTTGAATAGAAGAGAATCCGCTTGCTCCTAATTCTTCTTTCTACTCTGATGTTGTTGGAGCGAGGGACAAAGTTACAGGGATCCTCCGAAGAAGATAGCATGATACAGACAAAACTGGCAAGTGAGACGTGTCAGAACCGGGATGTAAATCTTGGCTTCGCACTCTACTTGGTACTTTGCAATTGGGTTGCTTCCTCAATTAGTGGTTTGTATGAGAGATCAAATCAGAATATTTACAGCTATAAGCTGATATGCTACAAAAATGAATTTCCTAGTCCTTTTCCCATGATCTGCGTTACAGCCTTCCATGCTGCATCTCTGCATCCAGGATCATAATAATAAGCCTGAGAATGTGAACAAAAATCAGAAGTTTTCGGTAAAAAAATTACCTGCTTATTTTTGGATGACAATTTGGGAGAGCTTACTACCTGATTCACATGAAAACACCTACCTGATACCAATCTATTTTCCTTCCATAGTTTTTGACTTCTATAGCGCTTCTTTATACTGGACTATGTGCATCATATTTACTCATCTATTCTTATTATTGTGGGTGTCCATTTAAAAACTTCTGACTCTCCAGAAGATAGGATTGTTTTGTCGTTGTCACTGTTTTTCTTCTCTTTTTTCTTCTTCTGGATATTGTGTTGAAAGGACTAAGGTTCTCAGGACTTAATAGCTGCATCACATAGCCCCTGCTTTCTTGCTGTTCATATCTCCTTATGTCCTGTGTGTATATATACACACACACACACACACACATAATAAAGATAGACACACACCACACTTAAAATATATCAACAAGCCAAATATTGAGTCTTGCTAGGCTTATTACTATAAGGGGAATATTTTTCATACATTGTGCATAGTGATGACATAGAACAAAAATATATGTTAGTCATATATTTTTCAAGATTGCATTATTTACTTCATTATTTGTATAATCTGACAGTATCCAGAGATCATTTATTTTATTGCAATTCTTACACTGAAACACTTCCACTTTTAATAGCTATTGTTGGTGACCAGAAGCCAACTTTTGGCAACTTTGAACCCTAAGGTAGGCAGAAGTTTCTGAGCAGTGGAAGTGAATGATTGTTCAGTATAGTGTGTTAAAGGAGTAACAAAGAGGACGAGTGGTATTCAATTAAATAGGGGTCATTAAAAGCACTTCCCATTCTGATGCAGGTGCCCCCCGAGGCTGCTGATCAATGAAATGATTTGTGTTAACTTTGTTCAAGTGAAGCCAGTATTGTGGTGCAGCAGGTTAAGTTCCACATGTGACACTGGCATCCCATATGGGTGTTGGTTTGAATCCCAGCTGCTCTGCTTTCAAGGCAGTTCCCTCTAATATACTTGGAGACACAGCACAAGATGGTACTTATACTTAGGCCCTTGAGCCCATGTCACAGACTTTATGGGGCTCCAGGCTGCTCACCAGACCAGTACTCCAGGTTGTTGTGGATTTTGGGGCACTCAACATATAGGTGGAAGATTCTCAATCTCTCTCTGTTTCTCTCTCTCTTCCTCAAATAAATACATCTTTTTAAATAAAGAACCTTTTTTCTAGCAACAGACCAGCAAGAATGCCTGCTGGAGAGGCTTCAAAAGGCTTGGGAAGCTTGATTTTTTTTTTATATATAAGATTTATTATTATTGGAAAGCCGGATATACAGAGTGGAGGAGAGACAGAGAGGAAGATCTTCCGTCCGATGATTCACTCCCCAAGTGAGCCGCAACGGGCCCGTGCATGCCAATCCGATGCCGGGAACCAGAAACCTCTTCCGGGTCTCCCACGCAGGTGCAGGGTCCCAATGCATTGGGCCGTCCTCGACTGCTTTCCCAGGTCACAAGCAGGGAGCTGGATGGGAAGTGGAGCTGCCAGGATTAGAACCTGCGCCCATATGGGATCCCGGGGCGTTCAAGGCGAGGACTTTAGCCGCTAGGCCACGCCGCCGGGCCCAAGCTTGATTGTTTTAGTGATTTCAGGACTAGAAGGACTAGGAGGACCAAGGATTGAGCCTTGATTTGACTTCCTTTAGTTATACAGATATCTATGTCTTTTTAAGTATAAAAGGACTAACATTACCTCTCAGGATTTTGGTGAGTAGTAAGTCTAGTGAAAACATGAAAACACAAATGTTGGGTCCGGCGCGGTGGCCTAGCAGCTGAAGTCCTCGCCTTAAACACGCTGGAATCCCGTATGGTCGCCGGTTCTAATCCCGGAGGCCCTGCTTCCCATCCAGCTCCCTGCTTGTGGCCTCGGAAAGCGATGGAGGATGGCCCAAAGCCTTGGGACCCTGCACCCACATGGGAGAGTGGGTGAGTTCTAGGCTCCTGGCTTCAGATTGGCACAGCACCAGCCATTGTACTCACTTGAGGAATGAATCATTGGATGGAAGATCTTTCTCTCTGTCTCTCCTCCTCTCGGTATATCTGACTTTGTAATAAAAATAAATAAATCTTTAAAAAAAAAAAAGAAAACACACGTGTTGCAACTAACTATGAGGGAGCAGATAAGTAAACATTAATTATATCTATTTCATGCTTTAATTACATTACTTTTTGAAACTATGAAAGCATCTGATAACAACACTGATTTTGAAATTTAAGAAACCATCACCCTTCTCTTCATATGCTTCCACAGGAATAAGAGACATCGACTTCTCAGAATTACAGAATGAAGCTCCAAAAATCGCATGTCCATTAATCACATGGACATAATGGGAGGATTGGCTAGCTTTTTAGCAAAGTTAAACATGAAGAAGCACATCTAAGTCTACAAGTAGGTAGGAGGCAACAGAGAAGGAAAAACAGGTCTGTATGTCTCAGGTTGGAGGAAAATTACAGGGGCCTGTAATTGCCACCTTGGTGTGATTGGGAAGGAAAATGTGTATGGATACAGAATGAGAAATAAGAAAGAGGATCTCTAAGTCAATAGTGTGGAACCAGTGAAACGAATGAGGCAGGTCAGTGAGAAGATCTTAACTACACACTATTCAGGCACTATGTTCCTAGCATGTACAGATGAGTTAGTAGTGTGACAGGAGCTCTCTGGTTCAGAAAGATGAGCTTTAGGTAAGCTATGTATAAACCATATATTCTCATTTCAGTTGATCTATTTACTTGTCTCCTTTTTTAATATTAAATTTATTTATTTTATTATTTTATGATACAGTTCCATAGGCTCTGAGATTTCCCTCTCTCCACCCCAAAATCTCACCTCCTACCCCAATGATATCCCCTATATGATTACAATATCACAATCAGTCTTAAGTCCATCAATCTGCTATGTGTGTATATCCTGACATTGTAGATATGGACAATGGCATAGAGTCCAGCATCCTATTGTCAAGATATATTTAACAGTCTCATTGGGAGTCCACCTTCTATTTGGAAGTAGAGATGCACACTGTGTTGTGTCTTCACATTTGGATGTTATAGTCTCTATAGCTATCAGGGAGATACAACTGAAAACCACCTTCTAGTTCCACCGAACTCCAGTGAGAGCAGCCTACATTCAGAATTGTACTAATAATACCTGCTGGCGTGGATATGGGTTACCCTGCTTTATTGTTGATGGGAGTGCAGGCTAGTATAAATACTGTGGAAGTCAGTATGGCGAGTGCTAGTAAAACTGAAATTGACCTGCTACAGGACCCAGTTATCCCAATTCTGGGAATATATCCAAAGGAAATAAAATCTGCATGAGAAAGGGATCTATGATTCTTTATTCACAGCAGCACAATCTACAATAGCAAAGACACGGAAACAACTCAGATGTCTGTCCAAAGAGGAGTGGATAAATAAACCGATAAATAAATCTACACCATGTCCTACTACTGAGCCACTAGAAAGAATGAGATTTGATAATTTGCAATGCAAGTTGATAATTTGCAATGAAAGTTGGTAATTTGCAACTAATGGTCCCAACTTGAGACCATTATGCCCAGTAAAATAAATTAATCCCCAAAGGACGAATATCATATGTTCTCTCTTGATATAAAGCAACCTTAATGCAGTTTGATTTATTTTCTTGCAACACAGGATTTTTGACATCAAAAATATTGTGAAAGCTTAACACTCCTCTGTAAACATACAGAGATAGCGTTAGTTGTGTATCTGTGAACTGAGATGTCTGCATGAAAACATTAAAACAGGGCACCATTTTGTTTAGCACAAGTTAATCTGCAAAATATACTTCTTGATTATGGCATCAGCAGCAGTTATTTTACAGACACAGACAATGTATAACTACAAATTAAGATCAGTTTTTGAAGTTAAGTCTATCATCAATGGCGATAATTTAAGGAATATATTCTGTCAAGCAAGGTTAAATACTGGAGCTATTTTGGAGATAAGAAGGAGGATGATTTAATGACATTCATTGCCTATATGTACAGAGGTGTAAGGGATCTGCCATTTGTTCTGAATCTGCACAGGAGGTGATGAGTAGGTATAGGCTGTGTTGTGAGTGGTGGAGTGATTAGACTTAGGCAGATTTTTCCTGCTTGTTTGGGTGTTCTGGCATTGAAACATGCCAGCAAGGGAGGAAGCAAGGAGCAGAGCTGGAGAGCCCAGATGAACAAGGCAGGCACCCAAGTGCAGCCTCTATTCACGATAAAAACCATTTGAATGAGGGTTCAACATGTAATGCTGAAAGTCCTTTCTTACCTTAACATTCTTTGACTGTATCTATAAGTGAAACATAACATCCTGTGGAAAATGGAGAAGTCGCTGGGACATGAAGATGCTTGGTATATAAGCAGATCTGTAGTAGCTGAACGGAAATTTGTGAGATCAGCTCTTTTTTAAATGCTCGTGCTTGTCTAGTATAGTTTGTTCACTGCCAGCCCTCATGGAGTGACCACAGGACCTTGGATTGGAGCAGGTACTGCAGAGGATGGTCATTACTGATGCATCCTCCTGGATACATGTATTCTTTCTATTTTGTGAGGGGCAGCCACTATGATAGCCTGCAGAAATAATCTGGGTAAGTAAATGAATGTCTGTGATATCTTCTATAGTATTGTTTTTCCTAAGTATTGTCTGGATTTCCAGGTCCATTATTTTATCCCTTTTATTTCACATTGCCCTTGCTCTTTTCCCTACTTCCATTAGAGAGGAACATGAACTTGTCTGGTGCGTGACAACACAAAAGTTAATTGTACCTACATGCTTATCTCTCCAGTGCCATTTTCACTTTAAATGTTTACTTTTTTTAAAAATCTATTTGAGAAGGAGATAGGGAAAACAATTTTTTTTATTTGCTGTTTTATTCTTCAAATGCTGGTAATAGCCAATGCCAGGCCAGTGGGAAACCAGTAACTTAGAATCCCATCTGGATCTCCCTTGTGGATGGCATGAGCTCAAGGACTAGAGACTTCATCAAGCGCCCCCCAGGCTGCTGCGTTAGCAAGAATATGGGTAGAAAGCAGAGCAGAGGGAATTTGAACCAGCACACTGATAAGGAGATAAGCATTCCAAAGAGACAGCTTAACCTGCTGTTCCATAATAGCGATATAACTTTAAAAAAAGTTATTATTTTATTTATTTCATCATTTTCAAAGGCAGAGTGACAGGAAAACATTTTCACTTTCAGGGGGATAAAATAAAGTGAAAAGAGCTAGTCTTTCAAAAAATGAAAATAATTCATTTAGGGATCCACAAATAAAGCATCTACTGGGAAAGGTTGATCAATGCACATGGGTAAGTCATTTTCTTTCTTTTTTAAAATTAATTAATTTTTTAAAATGATCTTAGTTGATTAGGGCACAAAGGGTCAAGAACTGCAGGAAAGTGGGTAATACCATTGTTTCCACACTAATATCACTTTTTTTCCTGTATCTGGGGTCAGGGGAGAAACAAAGGAAAAAGCCCCACCCAACCTCCCACCCATCCCAGGTCCCCAATGTGAGGCATGCTCCAAGGGTCCTGCTCAAGCAGTTTTGATAGTTCAACAGGTCTGAATTACTGCCAATCTTGCCATTCCAATCACAATGAAACCTATTCCGAATCCACTGGCTGACACAGTCTCTTCATGGTTGGGGTTCTGAGATCAGCAGTTCAGTCGGAGGGATCTCCAAAGAAATTCATCTGAGATGATCCCAAACGAGGTTCTTGTGTGAATTTGCCAGTACAGGGTCTGACACAGTCCGTCACCCCAATCAGCTTATGCACATGCTGGCGGTTGCGATTGCTGGGTCAGTTCTGGTTCCAGCCCTGTCTTCCACTTGAACCAATGGGTGTTGTAGTCCAGCTCGATCCCACCCACTTCATACTCGGTCCTCATGCAAACCAGTGGGAGCTGCAGCCTAGTTGGAGTGACTCCTCATAACCCCCACCAGGCCTGCTCCCTATCCTGGTTCTCATGCATGCCAGTACGTACCACAGGCTTGTTCAGTCTGTCCCACATCCCATTTAGCTCTCATACTTGTCAATGGGCATTGAAGCCTAATTCAACCCAACCAACCTACTATCCATCCCACACACATACTGGCAGGTGCCTTTCTGTCCAGCCACCCCTGCCCCTGTCTTGGTTTTAGTACTCTCCAGTGGGAGTCGTTACCCACCAGGGAGGTGCCCACTAACTCCCTCCTAGGCCACTCCAACTTCTGGATTGTGCACTCTCCAGGTGGTTCTGGCATTTAACTTAACAGAATTGGCCCCCATTGCCAGCCTTTGCCATCTGATGTAGTGGCAAAGCCCAACCAACCCTCCCCCCACTCTAATTTTTGCTTGCACCAGTCGAAACAGACGGCCCAATCTGGCTCTTCCCCAATCTAGCTCACATGAAGGCCACAGGTGTTGTAGCCCTAGCCCTGTTGTAGCCTTGGTCTGGTCTGTCCCCATCCCAACTCATGCTCTCCAGTGGGAGTGGTTGTCCAGTGGAGGAGCCCACATTCCCCTGCTGCCTTTGCCTCCTCCCTGCTGGTTCTCACATGTGTTGTTTGGGCACTGCAATCATATCTGGTATGACTCATCTCACCTTGGCATTCCTTATTGTGCACTGGTATGTGTTGCGACCCAAACTGGCCTGACCCACACTCTATGCTGGTTCTCAGATTCACAAGCAGGTGATGTGAATGGGTTCAGCCTGGTCTGCCCCCAACCTATGCGATATGTACGGTGGTGGGTATCTTCCGCGGCCTGGTCTGGGTTGCTTCATATCGTGGTTCTTGCACTCATTTGTAGGGGCTGTGCTCCAACAGAGGAGTTTCCCAAACTCTTCCTTCAGAACCTCTCCCTATACCAGGTCTTGCATGCACTGGTGGTTCCATGGATCAGCCCTCCTTGCTGGCCTTCAATCCATTCTAGTTCTTGGTGTTGGCTGTTTCACTCCAGCCAAGACTTGTCCAGTCCATACCCAGAGACTGCTCACACATGGCTCAGTAGGGGCAGAAACCCAGCCTAGTCTGTCCGACATCTACCCAGGTTCTCCAGAGCACCAGATGGTGCTGGCGTCTATCCCAGCTTAGTGTGTCCAGCTCCAGTCCACAATTGTGCCTGGGGAGATTGCAGCCATATCCAGACCAGAATGCAGCCCCCATTCCAGCCCCTGCACCCTCCTGTGGGAACCCCAACAAAGCAAGGGTGTTCTCTCACAGCTCCCCAACATAGTCTATTCCCAGCCCTAGATTGCGTGCTTGCCAGTGGGTGCTCTGACTCAGTTGGCTTAGCCCCTCACCTGCCTCAGCCTTTGCCTTCCGGGCTGTGCCATAGTATCCCTACCTCATGCAGACCAGTTGGTGTAAGAGCCTAGAACACAACAACATGTGTTCCATCGTGATTTTTATTCTTTTTTTTGTGAGTTGAAGTTTGCTTGGCCCTGCCCAGTCTGCCCCCTTCCAGTTGCAACTCGGCCCACTCCACATCCTATTTTAGGATGCACCTTTGGGTGGTTCTGCCTTGACCTGCCCAGATTGCTATCGGTTCACTTACCTGTCGGTGATGGCAGGTGCCATGGTCACTTCTAGCTCAGCCCATCACCACCCCAGCTCGCGAGCTAACCTGCGGGACTTGTATTTCCACAGGGTTGGGCCCACACTTCCCCCACAGAGTTATCCCCGGACCAAGTTCTCTCACGTGCTGGTTAGTGTCTTGACCCTGCCAAATGTGACCAGTCTACTATTCCACCAACCAGTCGAGTAATAGTACCTAGCCCTGCCAGACAGGCCCCCATCCATAGCTTTGGTGTGGACTGGTGTGTGGCAGTCAGTGATGCTTTATGCTAACAGTTCATCTCAGGATTCCTAATTTGGCTGGTGAATCAGTCTGGCCCAAATAGATCTTATGGACACTCCCCTCCAAACCATCAGGTCTCAGTCCCCACACTTGTCCAAAAGTTTCATGACCCTGCTACTGGGAATCACTCAGAATTCATCTCTCACCTACACTAAAGCTGGCCTTATTCATGGGTGTCCCTAAGCAGCAATTTTATATCCTAAAAACCCCAGAGCTCGCTGCTGGGCAGCCAGCAGGCAGAGCCTGGCACCATTTGGTGCACTGGCGCAGTGGCTTTGGTCTGAGTCCTTAGCCTTGGATCCAGCCCTGCAGGGGCGCCCCCCCCAACCGCCATACTGCGGGGAGCTGCAAGCTGCCCCCAACCCCAAAGCCTGGACTGCTCCCAGACTTGTCCTGCCACAAGGTTTTGGCAGCATGGCGGAGCTAGGACTTTAATCTAGTTCCCAAGGTTCCTTCATGGTGTACTCACCCTGAAGGAAGATTTCTCTTGGGTCTGGAGAAAGCCAGGGACTCAGTCACTGCCTTTCGGCCGTGTCTTTGGCCTCAGTCCCCAGGCTTGGATTCGGCCTGGCAGGGGCACCTCCCAACCGCCATGCTGTGGGGAGCTGCAAGCCGCCCTCAACCCCAAGGCCTGGACTGGTAGGTCATTTTCTAACGTGAATGTTGGCAAACATTTCTAATAATTAAAATAATGAAAACCTATAAACATGCTTAAATATTTTTTATTTTAATTCATATTCTTGTAGAGTGTAAATGGAACCCTGTTTATGGCCATCAGTATTCATATATCCAACAAATATTATGCATCTGTTATATGACAGGTACTGCTCAAGTTTCTTAAGATATATTAAAAGACAACACAATCAATGATTGGTGCCAGCACAGAGCTTATATTCTGGCTGGAGGAATCAGACAATGAACAATACAGATAAAAAATAAATGACTTGTGTCTATCATACATAAAAAGAAGAAATAATGGAGCAGGGTGAAGTAACTTGGAAATACAGAGATGTGATAGGAGTATAGATGATATGCAATGGTATTTTCTGCTGGAGGAGCTGGGCAATGAACAATACAGATAAAAAAATAAATAACTGGTGTCTACTGTACATAAAAAGAAGAAATAATAGAGCAGGGTGAAGTAACTTGGAAATACAAAGGTGTGATAAGAGTATAAGTATAGACGGTATACTACAGTATAAATGATATGGCCAAATCAGTCATTTTTAAAATTTTATTTTCAATCATGTCTACATAGTTGATCAGGATGGGAAGGGTTGAGGATCAGGGAAAAGTGGGCCAGAGCATTGTTTACACATTTTCTTTTTCTTCTGTTTCTGGGGGAAGGGGAAATACAAGAGGAGAAGCCACGCCCAATCACTCAACCACCTCAGTACCCAGGAATATGGAACAACCACCTGATGTCATTCCAGGGTCCCCAGTGTGGAGCATGTTATGAGGGTTCTGCTCAAGTGGTTTCAATAGTTCTGAGATGCTGATATCACCATTCCAAGGATTAGGAAATCCTCCCAAGGTCAATTGATTGACATAGCCCACCGCAGAAAGTTGTTATCAAGCTTTGCTGGGGTAGTTGATCAATTTGTTCTGCCCTCCTTTGCAAACCAATGGATGCTGAAACCCAGCCTAGTCCTGCCCACTGCACACTCGGCCTTCACATACACCAGGGGAAGATGCAGCCCAGAGTAACCCCAAATAACCACTACTGGACTACCCCCCAGCCCTGGTTCCTGTGCCTGCCAGCATGTGTAGTGGACTCAGCCGGTCTGTCCCACATCCCATTCAGATTTTGTATACATCATTGGGCACTGAAAACTAGCTCAACCGAGCCGACTCCACCCTCCATCCCACATTCATGCCATCAGATGCCACTGCCTGTGTAGCCAGATCTGCACCCAGTCTTGAGTCTCATGCTCACCAGTGGGAGTTGCAACCCATCAGAAGGGTGCACACATTTCCTTACTGAACCTATTCTCTGCCCCAGACATTATATACTGCATGTGGTTCTGCAGTATAGCTCGACAGAACTTGCCCACACTCCCAGAACTTACCAGCTGATGCTGTGGCAAAGCCCAACATGTCTGTCCTTAGTCTGGTTCATGTCTACACAGTGGATACAATTGGTTAGCCCAGCCTGGCTCTCCCCTAACCCAGTTCACATGTAGGCCAACAGATGTTGTAGCGCTGTCCATCCTGGTCTGCCCCCAGTTCCAGTTCTCATGCCCACCAGCAGGAGCAGTGGCCCAGCAGGGGAGACTCTACTGCTCATAAATAGGCATGGATGGAGGGGGTAGTCTATGCTGGTTAAGGGCCTAGCACCTGCTAGCATGTGTGAGATCTGGGTCCAGGGGTGGGTCTGGTTGGGGGAACTTGGGAAATTCCTCTGGTGGGCCATATCTCCCTCTGGAGAGTGTGAGATTCAGGCCTGGGTGCTTGTCAGACCAGGCAGGGGAGCTCTACGTGTTGGCAAGTGTGTGGGTTAATTTTCAAAGTGGGCAGACCTGGTAGGGCCAGGCCAGCTTTAGCTCATTGACAAGTGCAGGAGACAGGCTAGAATGTGCGACATACTGGGCTAGGTTAACACCCCTACTGGTTTGCATGTGTTAGGGATGGGAGCAGATGCCAGGATGTAGTACCTGTAAGTGAGAGTTGGGATTGGGGGTTGGGCAGGTCGGGTGAGGTCACAGCATCTGAAGGAAAAGGCCAAGATGGGGGATGTGCTATGCCGAGCTGGGTCAGAGCAACCACTGGCATGATATGATCTGGGACTGGGAACAGACCTGGTTGTGGGGCTAAGAAGACACCTTGGCTAGGAATTGTTTCCCACTGATGAGCAGGAGAACCAGAATGGGGGTTGTAGTTTGGGCTGGACATGGCTGCCTTGTCGCTTGGCATGGGTGTGAACTGGGTCTGGGGTATGCCTGACTGGGCTAGGCTCCAGCACCCACTGGTGCTTATGAGAGCCAGAATGGGTATAAAATGGGCTGGGCTAGGTCTCACCTCCAACTAAACCACGTGAGAGCTATGTCTAGCTGTGGACCAGGTGTGGTTGGGCTGTAACACCCAAGTACAAAACAGATTGCATGTTGGCCAGTTGGGAAAGGCCAGTGTTCCTGCCCAGACAGGATGTGGACTAGGTTAGGCTGGGCCAAGGACCTACTGGTGTGTGCAAGATCTGCCACTGGGAGATCTGTTAGAATAGCCTTTGCCAGGGTGCAGTCCCTGCAGGTGAATGCAAGAACCAAGGATAGAAACAGCCCTGACTAGGCCACATTACAGTACCCAGCAGCATATATGTGACTCAGTGTGGAGGTAGGTCAGGCAGAGCCAGTTGATAACACCCACTGGCAGATAAAAGCAAGAGATATAGAAGAAAAGTAAAAGAAATGATGCTATAGCAAATGGGGTGCAGGACAGTCTTGGTTCGGTCTCACCAGCCAGTTCACATTATGCTTGGGGCTAGAGGTTGACCATGCTGGGCTGGGCAGCAGCACCTTCCAGCACAAGCTGGAATAAGGGGCAGACCCTGCCAGGCCAGGCTACAGTAACTGTTAGCAAATGCAGAGATGATATGGGCCATGCCAGACTGGGCTGCAGCACCCACCAACACACGTGAGAAAGGAGGTGTGGGCAGGGGAGAAGGATGAGAGCCAAATCAGGTGTTATTGAGAAGGTAAGTTTAAAGAGTGAGCCAAGTAGGTTTCTTGGACTTTAAGATTCCAGCAGCAGTCTGACCTAGTACAAAGACCCTGTGGAAGAAACAAGTATCCTTGGTATTTTTGAGAGCAGCCAGGAGAGAGGGCTTGGTGGAGGGGCATCAAAGCAAGACAAACAGAAAAGTAAAAGAAATGATGTTGTAGCAGGTTAAATAGGACCAGTGCTTTTGACTTAGAGTCTCACTCTCAGGGGAAAAGGAAGCTGGTGTAAGTTTTGATCAAGTGAGTGGCATGGTTTGACTTACACCGTCAAAGACTTCCTGCTCCATGGTAAAGACTACACAGAGACAATGGTGGAAACAGTGAGAATTGTAAGGAGGCAGTCAGTATTCCTGGTAATTCAGGATGGGGGCTTGGGTGGATGGTAGCCCAGGAGCTAGTCAGAAATCCTCATGGGCTGTATATGATCTAACAGCTGAATCAAAAGACGAACAAAAGGAGTCTTAACTGACTGGAGTTATAAAAACCAACATGAAAGGGAACTGTGATGAAATAGGTTTGGGGGAAAAGAGTAGAGGAAATTGATGAGGTCTGCTTTCTGCATGTAGAGTCTGAGTTATGTTTCATTTTAGGTGTTGACAAACTTTGCAAGACCCTGAAGTAAATCTTCCTACAGAATGGATCAACTCTTTGATAACAGTTACTGCTGTTCAGCAGTTAATCAAAATGAAAGGTAGTGCTTTCTTTGCTAATTTCTGGTTTAATTCCTTCTCCCCAGTTTTAATAAACATATGTAAACCAAGGGACCTATGTATTTCCCCAAAGGCGTATTATCCCTATTACTTTACATAGAGATTTTCATACAGTATGAGCAATAATCCGATCATTCTAGGAAATAGATTCCCTCAACTGAGACTAAATTTATACTGAATTTATAGATTCCCTCAGCTGAGACTAAGACTAATTCACTCATCATTAGGATACCTCAATTCATTCAATTTTACTTGCTTTCCACATCATATTCGGCTATTATAACAACACATTCAAAGAAAAATATTAAAGGACAACATGGGTCATTCTGTCAGTCTATTGTGGTATCGTATAATTTACCTGGCTTTATATTCATTTCCATTTTTTACATGTTCATATTTTATATTTATATTTAAAGACATTGATTGGGGCACTTTTCAGCTGAAGACTGCATATTGGTAACTCAAAGAGGCCTTTGGGGGAAAGTTAAGCATGATCCACAGCACAGCCATCAAGGCATATGGAGCTGTCATTGCAATAATTGCAGCAGAATTCCACAGAAACACTGTCCCATGTGTTACTCCTGCCAGTATTAGTACCTATTAATGAGGTGTTCCTGTTTGTGTACTTTGGGTACTTTTATTTTATTTTGTCTTTATTCCAAATACCCTTGCATACTCAGGAATCCACACTTTAGTCTTGATTTTATATTTAGAGCACATATACATAATGATAAACCCTTGTAAAAATGTGGCAAAAACTGCATCCTGATATATCTAATCTTTCTTCACTTTTACAAATTTCCAATCTGATTTAAATCAGTTAAGGAACTCAGGTAAAATGATGTCTTTATAAGGTTTTTTGTTTTAAATAAAAATTTTTCTTTGCAGAGGTAGATTCTAGAAAAACATCAAAAAGTTACCAAAAAAAAACCCTGTAAATTTAGGTAATATTGCAAGTAGTGGTTTAATTGCAATGAGAAAGAGTGGCCAGAAAATGGAGCCGTGGACTCTGGGGAATTCTTTCAGAGCTAGGGAAAATTCTTGAAGTCACACTCTCATCCAAGCAATACCAGTGACCTGTGCAGTTGTTTGATCTTGCAGGCCTTAGTAAAAATAGTCTGTTCTCAATAAACATCTGTATTTATAATACATGCACAAGTATACTAATTTTTCTGTGTTTTGTAACATGTTAATAACATACCAGTAGTTTCATCATATAACTCTGTGGGTCATCTTTACCCTGGGGGTACGTGCAACCGATTTGAGAGACCTGTGAATTCAGTGACTGAATGTCAAGGCAACTTTTTTAGCTGAGGCAACCTCTGTCTCCCAGCCTCCATTGTTTGTAGCTATGGATTCCTGCTCCACTTCAGCAAACTCAAAGCCACATCTGTCAGTTCTTGTCATGGTGGCATGAAAGTATTCACCCAAGCTGTCAGTGTGAGATGGAGACAGAGAGGTGTCATGTCAGTCTAAAGAATTGCAAGAGGGTAATTGCCAAAGTCCTACTCAGCTCATGCCAAGTTCAGAATATGCCAAGTCTTTTGTAGTGTCCTGAATGATTTGCATTTGTATCCATGCTTACCAGCAGCCATATGAAAATTACCTCTTTTAGAAGCAACCCTTTGAAGCTTGCATAATGCATGCTGACTCTGAAGCAGGGCCTTCTCTCTTGTTTTTTACTGGCCACAGACAATTTCATGACTGCCCCTACATATATACAACCCAGGTCAATGCAACTTGGTTGTTTCCCACATGGTTCCCTTACACAGAACTTACTGTCTTTTGTCATGAAGGGAGCATGTGTGTCTCTTGGGCTGTCAGTGTGCACATACATTATATGGTTAAAGGAAAACTGCTTGATTTTATTGTAGACAGTATAAGTAATTGGTGATAGCATTATTACTTTCCCTTTGGAAAGAAATACATATATACTGAGCTGTTAACAAAACGCACTTCTAGTCATAAGACAGTGTCTGGTTTAACTAGTTCTATTTTAATGATTTTAATCATTATATTGGACATAATCATTTATGTAGAATCAGCTGAGTAGAGCATCAACCAATAGAATGTCCAAAGACCTTACAAGAGAACAGTTGTGAATTATTGAGTTCCCAGGTAAATAGTCATAGCCGCTGCACAAATGCACTTAAAGGGAAGCCACAGCTCGTGTGCTGTGTCTGGGTCATGTCCACACTCCAGCATGAAGGATCATATGCTGGTGTCGCAAGTTCCTGCTTTTTTACCAGCTATCAGCAAAATAGTACACATCCTAAACTTACTACCTGTATGAAACTACAACAATAAAACTTTGATATACTCTTGAAAAAAAATTGATATTTTAGCAAAGACCACTTGTTTTTTATCCCAGTAGATTTCAGAAAATTATTATTATTGACAACCTAAATTTAAGGGCTTTTGTTAGGTGAAAAATTTTGGAGGGCCCAGCACCATAGTCTAGTGGCTAAAGTCCTTATCTTGCATGATCCAGAATCCCATATGGGCACTGGTTCGTATACCAGCTGCTCCAGTTCCAATGCAGCTCCCTGCTTGTGGCCTGGGAAAGTAGTCAAGGACGACCCAAGGCCTTGGGACTCTGCACCTACTTGGGAGACCCAGAAGAAGCTCCTGGCTCCTCCTGGATTTGGATCGGCTAAGCTCCAGGTGTTGTGGTCATTTGGGGAGTGAATCAGAGAATGGAATATCTTTCTGTCTGTATCTCCTCTTTGTATCTGCCTTTCCAATGAAAATAGAATAAATCTTTAAATTTTTTTTGAATTCATTTCTTAAAGCTGTTAGTCAGTACTCATCATTTTCAAAATTGTAGATTCCACCATGGCACCAATGAAGGAAAAGTGAAGAAGAAATTCAAAAAAAACATTTCTTAATTTAAAAAACTGAACTTGGCTCACTATATTGGTACATAAGCATATTCTCAAGAGTTAGTATGCTGGCATATACAGAAATATATTATGTAGTACTTAATATGAATACCGTATGTGTGTTTAATTCTACAACGTTCATGTTGCAGATATGTGAGGTTTAATTATCACACATATTCATATTCTTTTCCTACTCACAAACACTGAGACGTATTAACATAAGACATATTAAGATACTTCCTTATATGTCCCCAATTCCCTTCAAAAATTAAGAAAAGGTTAAATTAAAAAATAGGGATTTCTTTATATAACTTTCATATTTTAGCAGAACTTAAACACCCTCTAATCTTATTAACTTACTTTGTGGTTGAAGAACCTGAAACTTATTCCAGCAACTCACAGCTAGCTAACAGCCATGACAAACTTAGAAGAGAGAACTGACCCCTTTCAATTTGCTTCAGTTCCGTATCAAAAATGACCTAACCCTGACTTTCCACCATTGAGCAAATTTGAAAGTTTTAAAATGGTTAAAAAGTTAAGATTTTTTCATTATATATATTCAGCACTTGTCTACACATGCTATAGAAAACTATGCAGTGAATTCCTATATTGATAATATGAATTAGATACTAAAGGTTATAATTATTTTTTTAATATTTATCTCATTTTTATTGGAAAGTCAGATATACAGAGTAAGAGAGACAGTGGGGGAAGATCTTCCTTCATTGATTCACTCCCCAAGCATCCATAATGGCTACAGCTGTGCCGATCTGAAGGCAACAGCCTGGAGCTTATTCCGGATCAACCATGTGGGTTAAGGGACCCTAGGCTTTGGGCTGTCCTCAGCTGCTTTCCCAGGCCACAAGCAGGGAGCTGGATGGGAAACAGGGCTGCTGGGATTAGAACCAGTGCCCGTTTGGGATCCTGGCACCTTCAAGGTAAGGACTTCAGCCACTGGGCTACTGAGCTGGGCCCTGATGGGTAGAATTCTAATGGAACCAATGTCTTAACCATGTGCATTTCCATGCATTAGTCTCTCTTGCTACCAGATTATTAAGCTATATGAAATATGAGAATATTTGAAGAAGTTACTGAAATCTAAATGAGTTTATTTTAGAGCAAAATATTTTAAGATACAAGCATGTCTTTCACAATATGCATTGCCACAAACTTTTTGAGGACCTTTCCCCACATAAAATGTAAATTTGACTATTTAGCTTCTTGGTTAAAATTCTTCAGATCCAAGCAGATCAAGGACTGAATTCCTAAAGTTAACACCAGCCCTATGTTCAGTTTCCTGTTTTGCATGGTGTGTTTCAATCATTTAGCTCTGATAATGTTGAGCTAATTGTGGTTTGGACATTCTTATACTGCCCTGCTGTTTCTTCAATTGTCTTCCTGCTCCCTCCTCTGTCGGCCACCTCCTCCTCACCAGGTCAGAGTCCCTCTCCGCTGGTCTGGCTCACTCTGAAGACACAGCATACAAATGCCAGCTTCTGCCAGCTCTCCCTGGAACTTCTCTTCCTCCTTGCTTCTCAAACTGGGTACACTTTTTTGTGATTCTGTACTTCTCTTTACATGGTTCATAACTGTTTTTAAAAAGCCAATTATGGCTCATCATGCTATATGTCTACCTCACAGGTTTACTGTGGGTTGTTCGTGAGAAGGACGATTTGACAGCAAGCATTAGGTCAAATATATTGTGAGAGTTTGGTGTGACCTCAACAAATTTTATTGAAATGATTAAATAATAAATAGCTAAAAGTTACATATGTAAAGTGAATACAACAATGCTTAACATATACAAATGGCAGGAAAAGAATAACTAAATTTGAAGATATTCCCCAAGTCTGTGTTTGTCCAGTTGAAAAGCATTGTGCTTCAATAACAAATCACAGGTAAGTAGGTAATCACTGTAATTTTGCAGAGGAATTCAGGAAAATCTGATTTATGTACCTCATATGAAAACTATTGAAATGTGGGCAAATCTACAGGGGTTTTGCAGAGTCCTGAGCTTGAACTACAGAAAAAATGAGCCTCACTACATTGTTTCATGAAAACTCTTCTGCTTCAGCACAGATCCTAACTTTTGCTGGTCATGAAATCTTTTTCTGATTTGTGAGAGTTTTATGCCTGATTTATCCACTAGGGGTCACTTTGAAATGTGTCTCATAGCAATAATACTGTAGGCCTAAGAACACAACTTCATTTCCTTCTGGACTATAGTACAGATTGCTGTTCTTTGTGAGTGGGTTGCATAAACAATCAATATACCATGTAAGCTGGAGGATAGGAAAAAAAATTAAAAATTCAAAGAAAGTGTTTTTCTGTTGGCCCATATCATCCTCTACTCTTACCAGAAATGACTATGGCTTTGGCAATTCAAATACTTTACCTGTTTGTGGAATGGTTTATTTGGATTGTCCTCTGAGGGCAACAGCTGGATGCAGCCCATTCTAGAGCTGAATTATTTTTTATATTTATCTAGAAAAAATGAGTATTAATATATCCATAGATGATTATAATTGACAAAATACTACGCAAATTTTGTTCTATCTAATCCTTTAATATGTTGATAAACAGAGTAGGAGCATTGATGACTTTCCAAATAGTAAAGAACTTTATTGCATTCATTTTAAATACATATATTTAAATATTTATTTATTCATCTTTTACAGTTTCATAGGTGTAGGAGTTATTCCTTCCCTCCCCACTTCCTCCCTTATTTTCTCTTCCCCGTAATTATTCCCCAAGTTATCATAGGATACTAACTTTCAGCTATTTAAGAGTATCATAACATGTTAAGTGTAGATGGAGGTAGAAAGTCTACTATTTTGCTATACGGATGTATATTCACATGTTTCAAAATGGGAGTCCAGTGTGTTGAGTTCATTTTACAATTAAAGAGACTACGAAATCAATACTAAGGACACAGGAGAATCAAGATGACAGAAAGGGATAGGGACACATTTTAACAGAAACAGAAACATTAGCCAGTGTGAAACAGAAACATTAGCCAGTGTGAAACAGAGAAGGCACATTCCAGAAATAGAAGAACACAGAACGACAAGAGGAGGGGCTCCTGGAGACTGACAGACACAGGAAAGCAGTGGGTACAATGATGTGGTATTGCAGTGACTGATACCCCAGCAGCATTCAGCGAGTGACAATCTCAACTACTCTGGCAGCCGAAACTCCACCAGCAACAAGGTGGGAAGGGACTTTCACCAGGAGCTCAGGAGGTGAACCCAAAGAATTTTCTGTCCTGTTGGTTTGTTTGATTTGACAAACAGCAAAGACAGGGCAGCAGATCCTAGATGGGTAGTGCAGGAACAGTGTGGATTTCACAACCCATTCTTCCCCTAGAGTCGAATTGGATGCCATTTTGTGTAGGGAGGTAAAGGCTATGGGACAGTGCTGTGCATGCACTGAGCTGGGAGTGAACTCATTTCTGGCTCAATGAACTGCAACAACATGGCTTCCTATAGATCCCACCCAAGATAGGCCTGGGTTGCCCTCAGACCTGATGGCCAGCAGATCAGGAACTCTAATAGTGGCACATCAGGTGTCATTTTGTACAGTGTGGAAAGATATTAAGACTGCAGGAACAACAGTGAGCTGTGCATGCACTGAGCGGGGAGTGAGTTCACTGAGCTCAGTGCATTGCACTGGTCCCACAGGAGGAAATAATACCAACTTTGGCATTGTATGGGTCAAAATAGGTCTGTGTGGCCCTCAGACTAACAGCCAGGAGGTTCCATCAAGATCAGCAGCACCAACAACCTAGATATATAGAACTCCTGGTGTCTCCCTAATCCTGAGAACTGCTCTAACAGGAAGTTGGAGAAAGGTTGTATAGACAACAGTGCCACCTCAGCACGATGACACAGGAGGTGGAGTCTGCTGAGCCAGGGGCTGGAGCTACGGAGACCATGGTGGAAATCTGAAAAAAGAACCCACACCTGGAACTCGCTGGAGGGAGTGGCACAAGTGACTGCAAACAAAGAGTAGTGTCTAAACCACAATAAATAAAATCGAATTGTAGACTTGTAGGTGACACAGCTTAGAATCCTGCCCCAAGAAGAATAATCTGATAACCAGAAGTACAACAAGAGCAAAAGAAGAGACAAAGACACAATGAATGTGACTGAAGACTCCCTTGTAAAAGAGCAAAGGCCTTTCGCAATAATATGTGGCACACCACATAAGCAAATTGAAAAATAAAAGGCATATGATCATCTCAATAGATACAAAGAAAGCATTTGATAAAATTTAACACCATTTCATGCTGAAAACCCCAAGCAAGATAGGTATAGAAGGAGCATTCTACAACACAAGCAAAGCAATTTATGAAAAACCCAATGGAAGTTTTTTCACTAAAATCTGGAGTTAGACAGGGATGTCCGCTGTCACCACTACTCTTTAATAAAGTATTGGAAGTCCTTGTCAGAGCTATTAGACAAGAAAAATGGATTAAGTGAATTGAAATTGGAAATGAGGGACTGAAATGATCTGTATTTGCAGATGACATGATTCTCTACATAGGAGAACCAAAAAAAAAACTCAGTCAAAAGATTATTGGAACCTACTAGAGACTTTGGCAGGGTGACAGGATACAAAATTAATGAACACAAATCAATGACACTAGTGTACACAATAATTACATGGCTGAGAAAGAAACTGTAAGTATAGTCCCCTTTGAAATAGTGGAGAGCAATCTTAAACACCAAGGAATTAAACCAACCAAATATGTGGAAGACCTCTATAATGAAAACATGAAAAAGATGAAATAGAAGAAGACATTGGAACATGGAGAAAATCACCATGTTCCTGGATGGCAGGATCAGTATCATTAAAATGTCCAAATTATCAAAAGTAACATAAAGATTCAATGTAATCCCAATCACAATCCCAACAACATTCTCCTCAGAAATAAAAAAGAAAATATGAAAGTTCATCTGGAAACACAAGAGACCATGAATAGCCAAAGCCATCCTGAGGAATAAGAATCAAGCTCCAGGAATCGCAACAACAGACTTGCAGACATATGACAGAGAAGAGGTCATCAAAACAGTCTGGTACTGGTACAAAAACAGAAAAGAACAGCAATGGAGCAGAATAGAACCCCAGAAGGAGTCAACTAATCTTTGACAAGAAAACTGAAAGCAATCCAGGGTAAAGGCCTGGTCTATTCAACAACGGCTGTTGGGACAGCTGGATAGCGGCTGGCAGAATTATGAAGTAAGACTGTCACCTGTCACATTATACAAAAATCAGCCCTAAACGATTCAAGGACCTCAATCTATACCCAGAAACCATCAAAATATTAAGGAAAACAGAAACACTCTCCAACATATAGGAATGGAGAGAGACATCTTGGAAAAGACACCAAAAGCACAGACAAAGACAAAATAAACAAATGGGACATTCAACTGGAAAGCTTCTGTACAGCAAAGAAAAACAATTAACAAAGTGAAAAAGAAACCAACACAATGGGAGAAGATCATTGGTGACTACTGCTGACTACACAAGTGATAGGGGACTAATATTAAGGATCTACAAAGAACTTCAGAAACCAGGGGACAGTAAGAAAACAAAACAAACAAAACAACCCTGTGAATAAATGGGTGAAGGCAATGAACAGACATTTTCAAAAGAACAGATTAAAATGGCTAACATATATAAAAAGATGCTCAAGCTCCCTAGCTGTCTGGGAGATACAAATGAAAACCACATCGAGGGCCCAGCGTGATAGTGTGATAGTTAAGGTTCTCGCCTTGAACGCGCTGGGCTCCCATATGAGTGCCGGTTTTAATGCCGGCAGCTCCACTTCCCATCCAGCTCCATGCTTGTGACCTGGGAAAAGCAGTCAAAGACAGCCCAAAGCGTTGGGACCCTGCACCCGTGTGGGACACCTGGAAAGTAGTTCCTGGCTCCTGGCTTCGGATTGGCGCAGCACCGGCCGTTGCGGCCACTTGGGGAGTGAATCAATGGACAGATCTTCCTCTCTGTCTCTCTCCTCTCTGTACATCTGCCATTCCAATAAAATAAATAAATCTTCAAAAAAAAAAAAAAAAGCACATCAAGGTTTCACCTAACTCCAGAACTCTACTAACAACATCTGCTGCTGTGGATGTGGGGAGAAGGATATTCTCCTTCACTGCTGGTGGGAGTGCATGCTAGTACAATGACTATGGAACTCAGTATGGAGAGTGCTTAGAGACTTGCAAATAAACCTGCCATATGACCCAGCTATCCCATTCCAAGGAATATCCCCAAAGGAAATGAAAACAGCATATGACAAGGGGATCTATAATCCTATATTTACATCAGCACAATCTGTAGTATCAAAGTCATGGAAACAATCCAGATGCTGCGTCCAAGGAAGAGTGGTTAAAGAAACTGGTACATCTACTTCGTGGAATATCACTCAGCCATTCAGAAAAATTAAAGCATACTATTTGCAACTATATGGTCACAATTAGAGACCGTTATGCTCAGTGAAAATAGTCAATCCCAAAAGGACAAATACCATATATTTTCTCTAATATAAGGAAGCCACCATGCAAATTATAAGTTCAATAACGTTTTCCATACTGTTTTTCTTGCATCCATGTGTTTTGATTTTTTTTTATTTCATTTTCATTTCTTCCAAATGGTTTCTTTTCTCTTATCGAATTCATTGCTGGCTCATGGAGTGCAGCTTGGCATCATTTTACTCAAGAGGCTTTAGTGTTTTCTTTTCATCACTCATGTGTTGGTTATTCAGTTATGTGCTTTTTTGAATCCATGCTGCTGTAATTTTTTTTCTTGCAGTTTTATTTTGTTTTTTTGTTTGTTTTTGTTTTTATTAGCTTTCTACCTGTTACTGATATTGTTTTGTGGCTTCTCATTTAAGGGAATATAGTGATGGTGTAATAGAGTCTACCATATGCAGATGTGAAGATATAATGCAATATACATTCCTACTCAAAGTCAAAAATGGACTCCCGATGAAACTGTGGTACAAATCTAGACAATGAGATGCTGGTCTGTCTGTCATTGTCCGTACTAGCAATGTAGGGGCGCACTTCAATAACAGACTGATAGCATCATGACTCCTTATGAAGGACTACTCTATTGTAACAACATGGGAAACATCAGTAGAGGGATGGGGATTTGGGAGGGGGATCAGAGATCCTATGGAATTGTACCGTAAAATTAAAAAAAAAAAACCCTGTATTAGAAAATACATGGAATCGTGTTCTATTTATACCAATTAACTGATTTTTAAAAAGTAATGACTTGTGCTACTTGTATTCCATATCTCTTGCTGAGTGTTTGATTTCAGGTCCCAGGTGCACTTCTGGTTCCAGTGTCCTGCAAATATACGCTCTGGGAGGCATCAGATGATGGCTCCAATGCTTGAGTTTCTACAAGCCATGTGGGAAACCTGAGTAACATTTCTACCTCCTGGTTTTGACCTAGTTCAGATCTATGCATTATTGACATTTGTGAAATGATAGAAGCAAATGGCAGAATTCTCCTTTTCTCTGTATCTCTGCCTTTAAAATAAGATGAAAATAAATTAAGTTAAGTCAATTGGCTGGGAGAAAAGAGAAAAAATAACAGATAAAATGATATCAAATAGTACTATGGTATAATCAAGACCAACCCCACCAATAATTAAATGTAAACAGACACTTCATTTAGAAGCAAAGGGTTTTTTTTTATTGCATTTCATCATATAGGCTCTGAGGTTCCCCCATCCCCTCCCCGAACCCTCCCCGAACCCTCCCCCCATGGTGGATTACTCCACCTTATTGCAGTATTACAGTTCAAGAAGCAAAGGTTTTCAAATTGTATTAAAATGGAAGATTAAGCTATATCATTATTATAAGAAATCCACTTTAATATAAAAGTATAAATAGGTTAAAATTTTAAAATCTGCAAATATGTGTGCTATGAACTCTGACCTGGGGCTGGCATACTGTGGCATAGCAAGTTAATCCTCTGAATGGATCAGGAAAACAGTGGAGGATGACCCGAGGCCTAGGGCCCCTTCATCCACATAGAAGGCCTGACACATGCTCCTCACTTCTGGCTTCGTACAGGCCCAGGTCTGACTGTTGTGCCTTTGGGGTGTGAACCAACAGATGGAATATTTCTCTCTATTTAACTCTGACTTTCAAGTATTATAAATAAATCTTTTTGAAAAAGAGGAAAGTAAACTATCTATATGACCATAAGGCAAACTGAATTTCAGAGCAGTTGTCGGGGTCTTCCGTCCCGCAGAAGAATTCACCCAACACTCCAGGTTCTATATCTTGAGGCACTTTATTCTTCCAACCCGTCCGTTTCCCAGCCAGTCGACTCGACTTCTCCCTTTTCCTCCCGTTTGTCTCCGCTTCATTTCCCCAACCTCCTCGTCACCCCTAGTCTTCTGTCTGTCCGTCCGTCCGTCCGTTCCAGTCGTACTCTGTCCTCCGTCTCAGTCCGTCCGTCCGTCTCCGTCTCTGTCTTCCTGTCCTGTCCCCCTTTCTTCCTGAAACCCCCACCGCTAAATACAATCCTAGTCCAATCAGCTTAAAGGTCACCGATGCACGCGGCAGGCACGCCAATCATGGCTCTGATCACGCGTAGCACACGCGCTAAGCATGCAGCTACGGGCCAATCAGAAGGCACTTCCTAAAACCTGTGTACTGCCAAGCTCCGGAGGGAGGAGAGGTCTCAGCGCCATCTTAGGGCACACGTGCAGTGCTCCCGACAGCAGTATATTAGCAGTGATGGAAGGTTGCATTTAATCATTAACGTTAACTTTTAAACAGAACATATACACAATAAATATTTATGTACTTAATAAAAGTTTCAAAATACACAAAGAGCTTCAAAACAGATAGAGCTGCAAATGAAAATAAAAAAAATCGCAAATATAGTCAGGAATTTCAATATCTGATAATACAAAAAAGTAGAAAGTTAATAAGCAGATGGAAGAGCTGAAAAGTATTAACCAATTTGATATGATGGACATTTATGGAACATTCTGTTTGACAAATGATGACTGGTTATTTTCAAGTATACCATCTACACATTTTGAGTCATGAAACAATTTTCAATAAAATTGAAAGGTTTATATCATCCAAATATGTATTCTAAATAAATGAATTGCATTAATGCCAATAGCAGAAATTTGTATGGAAAACTCCAATATCTTTTTTATCTAAATAATACACTAAGAAATAAATTACATGTGAAGTAAGAAATAAGATAAACATCATAAAACATTTTGTAATTAACACAAATGGAAAATAGCATAGCAAGGCTTCCAAACTGTCAAAACAGAAGAAAATACTTAAGATCAGAAAATAAATTATTGAAATAAATGCAGAAAAGCAATAGGGCAAACCAAAAGCTCTTCCTTTAAGATCAATGAAATTATACTCAGTGAAACTGGTCATGTTAACCATTGCCAACAGCAGGAAGTAACATCATGACTAACTCTACAAACATTAAACTGTTAACAGGATTCTGTAAGTATTGTTTATAACAAAATTTTAATAATGTAGTGGAAATGAGACCAATTCCTGAAGACAAACAAATTACCAAAGGTCATTGAATAAGGAACATATAGCTGAAATCATTTTGTACTTACTGAAGTTTATAATTATGTCTCCAAACCCCAGTGTCATGTGACTTCAATGGCAACTTCCCTCAATCATGTAGGGAATAATAATCCCTATTCTATAAAAATTATTTCAGATTCATCCCAACTCATTTATGAGGCCAACATGACACTGAGCTCAAAAGAAGCTATAGGTACTGCAAGAAGAGTGCATACCAATAATCCTTATTGAAAAATCATGCACATTTTAGAAAACTGGTTGTATTTTCCCATGAGCAGTGAAATTTCTCCTAGAAATTCAATGTTGAGTCACATTTAAAACTAAATTGTTGCACTTCACCAATGTAAATGCAGTCTGTCTACATGCATACGTGTACTATATATACTATATAAATACAGTGTATTTACATATATACCTATATTGCATATAACGATATATACAACCATATAATCACATCAAGAGTTAGAGAAAAATATTGGACAATATCTAGTAATTTTTCTAGTAAAACTCTCATCACTCTAGTATGAGAAATAACTCCTTATGTCTGGTGAAAGGCATCTACAGAGAATGTAACATCTAACAAAAAACACTAAGCGATTCAGCACTAGAAAGAGCAAGAAGACAAGGATGTGAGCCAGAACCTCCTTTGTTTTGCATTGTACTATAAGTGTTAGCCAGTAATTAATGAAAAAACAGATTAAAGCATTCAGATTGAGAATGAGGAAGTAAAAATGTTATTCAATACACACAATGGGATAATATCAGAAGAAATTCAGTAAAATAAACAATAGATAAGTTGGAACTGATAATAAAGCTTAACAGATTAGCAAAATGTAAAATTCAATTATATTTCTATTTAGTGCCAATGAGCAATTAGAAATTGAAATTGAAAATAGCATTTTTGATAGTATCAATAACATGAAGAAACAAGAAACTTAACAGAAGATATTCAATTACTCATAAAGAACACTGCAAAGATATTACTGAAAAAATTAAATATTACTTATTAAATTAGTGTATTGCTGTGTTGAAAATCAGTATTATTATATTGGCAAATACCTATACACTGAATAGTGCAGTTAAGATGAAAAGAATAAATGCTGCCAAGAATGAGAAGAACCTGATATTTTCTGTAAGAATTTCAAATGTCACAGTCAGTCTAGATAATGGTTTAGCAATTTCCCTTCAAAATAAATCTATATTTGCCATACAAGCCAGGAATTATAATCCTGGATAGTTACTTAAAAGAAATTAGGATCTATGTGTGCATAAAATCTGTACACCAATTCTAATAGCAATTTTATATGTAACAGCCAAAAACTAGAATCCAGTAAAATATCCCTTTGATAGGTGAATGAGTAAACATGAAAGAACTCTACTATTTGGCAATGAAAAAACAATGAATTGCTGGTAAAACGAATTTTCATGAGTCTCAGAAACATTATGCTGAGTGTAAAACGCCAATCTCAAAAGGTCACACATTGTCCTAATCAATTTATATACCCTTTAAAAGCAAAGCTATTTTAGAGATGGAAAACATTTGAGTGGTTACCAGAGGTAACAATGACCAGGAAATAATGAGGCTATCACTGGAAGGGCAATGACAGCTTGCATTTTGCTTTGTTGCAATGGTAATACAAACCTACATGCTGACAGAAAAGCATCAAACTGCACATACTGCTTGTATCAACGTGAAATCCCTAAGTTTGACATTTTACTTCAATTTTAGGAACATGATAAATATTGGAGTGACCTGGGGAACCCCTGGATACTAGGTATGCTGTTTTCAAATTAATCTATTAATTAGTCTAAATTAAATCTGTAGTTAATTTAAAATAAACATATTTAAAAGATGTCAACTCTCTTTAAAATGGTGTATGGATTCCACTTAAGTCCCAGCACACATTTTTTTCTAGAAATTGTTTAGCTGATTTTAAAACTTATATGAAAAGTGCAAAGGACCTAGATTAGCTAACACAATCACAATAAGAGAAGACAAAATTGGTTGACCTGTTTTACTCAAATTTAAAACTTATTATAAATCTACAGTAATCAACACAAAATGATGTTGATGAAAATATAGAAAAACAAATCAATGCAACGAAGTCCAAAATTTTTATAACAGTAATTCAAAAGAAAAAGAGTATTCTCTGTAAATTCTACTGGATAGTTGGTTATCCATATATAGATAGATAGATAGATAGATAGATAGATAGATAGATAGATATAGATAAAATAAACTTAGCTCCACACAGTAAGTGCAAAATTAATTGAAGGTAGAGTATACACCTAAATTAAACACTGATACCATAAATCTTCTATAAAAAGATTGAGAGAAAAATTCTAATGATGTAGATCATACAAAAATTTCATAACTATTGCACCAAAAGAACAGCTCAGGGGCCAATATTGTGGTGTAGTGGATTATGTCTCTGCTTGTGATGTCAGCACCCCTTAATGGGGTGGTAGTTCAAGTCCAGCAACTCTGTTATGATCAAGCATCCTACTACTAGATCTGGGAAGAAAGCAGAGGATGACTCAAATGCTTGTTCCCTCGTCACCCATGAGGGAGCGACCAGGATAGAATTCTCAGTTCCTGGCTCCCGCGTGGCCCAGGCCTGGTTGTTAATGACCATTTTGGGGACAAAACCAGCAGATGGAAGGATGGCAAATTCTCTTTCTCTCTCTCTGAATTTTCAATCAACCAACAATCTTTTCTTAAAAACATAATTTATAAAAGAAAACACAATAAAAAATAAAAACTTTCTACCCTAAGAAATGTAGTATTAAAAGATTGAAAAGATAAGATACAATCTAACCAAATTTATAATTAAGTTATCTAAGAATGGTCTTGTATTCAGAACACACAAAAAATCCATTTTTAAAAACAGAAAGCATGGAGGAAAATATGTGAACACAATTTTACTACAGAAGACTCCCACCAATGCCACATGGGGGGCCATTTTGACTTCTGTGGAAAGCCCCTGGGGCGAAGAGGATAACAGTAAGCTGCACATGCTAAGCCGGAGAAGAGCTCACGTTTTGCTAGAGGCATTGCTTTGCTCCAGCTGACCTGTCGTTCTGTGAGTTTCATTCAGGAAGGGCATGGGTTTCTCCAGACCTAACTGCCAGCAGGTTCTAACAAGAAGAAAGAAATAAAAAAATCTGTGTGTACGGCACCCCTGACAGCTCTGTGATCTAGGTTAAAGTCACAGCTGGCATCTCCCTAATCACAGGTACTGCTGGAGCCAGGAATGGGGGAAAGGCAGAGCAGACAATGGTGTGGCCACAAAACAGGATTGCTGTGAATAGAAAGTAGTGACATGGGATCCAGGGTGACAGAAACAATGGCAAAAGCAAAGCATGGGACCCTGGACTGACACTCACTGGAGGGAGTGGGGCCAGCCCAAAGGAAAAGAATACACTAAACAGAGTTGCAATGGCCAAGGGAAAAAGAAGAAACAGTCACAATGAATGAGTTCACTGATGCCTACCCTACAAAGGAGCAACAGACTATTGCAATCTAAAAATTAACTGCAGAAGACATCAAGGAGCTTCTGCATAAGGGAGTCAAAAATACCTCAACTGTAGGTAACTGCTTAGATTTAATTGTACCTAGGCAAGTGTTATACTTCTGAAAAACAAACAAATAAACAAGCAAGCAAACAAACAAAACCACTAATAGTTAGTGGGCATGCTGGGCCTGGTTAATGCAAATGTGTGTTGACTATGCCAGTGTGTCAGCATAGTTGCTTATTTTATTTTTTTAAGATATGTTGGGGGAGATGCTGGGATGCCAGCAGACAAGTTCTGGGGACCCATGCAGGTGGGTTTGGCCACAGGTTGGTATGGCACACCACTGGAGGACTGGGCTTAGGGGTCTGTGGGCATGGGAGCTGTGGATTGCCCAGAGAAGTGAGTCTGAAGATGTGTGGGAGGGAGGATTGCTGAGGGAGGATGTGACAGGTGAAGAGTAACTTCTGGGGGACTTCCACCAACCAGACTAATACAATAGGAGCTAAAGGAAGGAGCTGAGAGCAAGTGGTTTAGAGGAAGGAAACTGTAGGATGTTCTGGAGTCAAATCAACACACTTGCCTGTAGGAGACCTGGGCTGGCCTAGTTGTTATTAACCACTTCCTACAGGCACACAAGAAAGCTATAACTGGGGGGCCTAGCTGGCTGGACTTGACCACAGTGCCCGCCAGTGAGTGTTTGTGCAGAGTGTGGACCATGCTAGGCTGGGCCATGACATTAGCCAGCTTGATACAAAACTGGATCTGGGAACACATACTGTGGGGAATTATGAGCTCATCCCTGTGGGACTGCCATGCCATCTGGTTTGCTTGGGGGATGGGGATGGTCATCACTCCTGGACACTGGGATTGGGTATGGGCTGGACTGGAACAGACAAGCTGTAGCACCTGCAGGCACACCCCAAAATTGGGTGTAGGTCAGCCTGAGCTGCAATATCCGTCAGTATACACAAAGGCCAACACAGACATGGGAGGCAGACTGTGTCAGGTAAGGGCTTAGTACCTACTGGCACACATGAGATCTTGGTCTGAGAGTAGGCTTGGTGGGGAACTTGGGAAATTCCCCTGGTAGGTTGTCTCTCCTGATGGTGAGCACGTGAATGAGGGCTGGGTGTTGGTCAGGCTGGTCCACCTGTCGGCAGGTGGGCATGTGGGCTCTGTGGAGGGCAGACCAGGCAGTGCTCAATCAACCACAGTACAATGGCATGCAAGAGAGCCAGGATAGTGTGCAGGCCATGCTGGGCTAGGCTAGGTTAGGCTGTCACACCTACTGGCTTATAAGAAAGCTAGGGATGGGGGCAGGCTGGGCAGGGCTAGACTGCAGCAGCCACCAGCAAGAGCTGGGTGGGGGCAGGCTGAATCAAGTCAAACTACAGTAGCTGATGGCAAAGGCCAAGCTGGGTGATGGGTTATGCCAGGCTGGTTAGAATAACCATCATGATGTTCAAGATTACTGACTGGAAATGACCTTGGTTAGAGAGCTAATGCAGCAACTGGGTTGTGGTCCCCATTGGTGAGTGTGAGAGTTGGAATGGGGGTAGTGGTTTAGGATGGACATGGCTGCCTTTTCTCTTGGTGTGGGTGTGGACTGGATCTGGTGTGTGTCAGACTGGGCTAAGCTCCAGCACCCACAGGAGCTTGCAAAAGCTAGGGTAAATGCAAGACACACTGAGCTGGGTCTCTGTACCCACAGAACCATGCAAGAACTTGGCAGGATTGGGCTGTAGCACCCAACAATAAGATCTGGAGTGGGTGTGGGATGGTCAGGTGAGGCCACTGTACCTGCCAGAACCGGAGGTTGTCCAAGTCAGGTTGGGCCAAGAACCGACTAGTGTGCATAAGATCTGCCACTGGGAGATGACCTGATAGAGGAGCTTGGAGAACTCTGTCAGGATGCATTCCCTGCAGGTGAGCACAAGAATCAAGGCTGGAAGCAGCCCAGACCAAGCCAGGTTACAGTAACCCACTGGCATACATGTGGGTTAGGTCTGGAGGCAGGCCATGCTGGGCCATTTCACAGTACCTACTGGCATATGTGAGAACCAGGACAGGGTTTAGGATAGGCTGAGTTGGGCCATAACACCAGCCAGTTCACATTGGGGCCAGGACTGGGGGTTGGCTGAGCTTGGCTAGACTGCAGCATGAGCTGGAACTGGGTGCAGGCAAGGCCAAGCCAGGCTGCAGCACTCATTGATGAATGTCAAGGTGAGTTGAGCTGTGCCAGTCTAGTCTACAGGTCCCACCCAAACATGTGAGACCCAGGATGGGGGGCAAGCTCAGTAGGGGAGCAGTGTGAGTTCCCCTGCTGTACCACTGCTCCTGCTGGTGAGCGTGAGAGCTGGAACTTGGGACAGATCAGGCTAGGCAGGATTAAAAAGCCAATTGGCCTGCAGGTTTAGGGGAGAGCCAGGATTGTCCAAGTGACCATATCCACTGGTACATGCAAGATCCAGAGTAAGTGCAGGTTGAACAGGCTTTGCGGCAACATTGCCTATCAGGTCCTGGGTCTGGAGGCAAGTCCTTTTATGCTAGACTGCAGAACCATCTGGAAGGTGCAAGATCTGGGTCTAGGAGTGGGCCTTATAGGGAAATTGTAGACACCCCTCTATTGGACTGCAGCTCCCACTAGTGAGCATGAGAACCAGGGCTTGGGGTGGGCTTTGCTAAATAGGTGGTTGTACCCTCCTGTCTGAGTGTGGACTGTATAGCAGAGTCGGTTGAGCTGAGTTAGTTCTCAACACCCATTGATTTAAGAGCTAAAATGGGCTGCTAGAGAGACCAAACCAGTCTGTTGCGCATATTGGCAGGTGCAGAAACTGAAGCTGGGTCAAGCTAGTGGAGTTATTAGGTGTTATTCCCACTAGCTGCAGTTCTTATTGGTGTACATGAGGGTAGAGTGTGGTGGGCAGGGTTAGGCTAAGTTGCAGCATCCATTTGTTTGCACATTAGATGGGACTGGGGACAGAACTGATCAGTTGACTGTAGCTGCCACTGTGTGTTTAGGTTGATGTGGGTGACGGACTGAGTCAGACCTCATACTAGCTGGCATACATAGGGATCAGGTTGAGGTTACCTCTGGAGAGGTTTCTTTGGGGACCCTCCAAAAACACTGGATCACTGGTCACAGAACTCCAACCATGGTGAAAATTACAGGATCATGAATTGCATGTGTCAGAACTTGGTCTCCACAGTTGCTGAGGCCTGCGTGGTGGACAACATGCACAGCTGCTCATGGAGGACATGACAACCAGTTCATTGAGGCCTGTAGAGGAGGGTATTTAGTCCCATGCAAGACAGAAAAATAGACAGCTCTCCAAGTCAAGCTTTGACAGCAAGTATAAATGCAAATTGAGACTAAAATGGACTATGTTGGCATATAGATCTTGGAAGGATTTCCTCATCTTTGGAGCAATGAAATCAACAGCATCTCAGAACTATTGAAACCTCTTAAGTTGTACCCTCAGAACACACTCCCCATCAGGGGCCCTGGGATTGCCATCCCACATTAGCAGGTACTGATATGTTTGGGCTGTTGGGAGCAGCCCTCTCCCCTTCTCTTCCCACTTTCCCCAGACACAGGAAGAAGAACGATATTGAAAGGAATTGTCTCATCCACTTTTCCACTCTAGTCAGTGGTCCCGCATGGGCATTCACCCCTCTCAACTATGTAAACATTATCAAAAATAAAATGAATTATTATTTTTAAAGAGGAGTTAATTTGTTGTTATAAAGCTCCTTAAAAACCATGAGAAGCACATACAAGAAGAGTTCAAGGAATTTAAGGAATACATTACACAGGAAATAGCAACATTGAAACAAAATTAAACAGAATTATTAGAAGTAATACAACACAGAAAGTTAAAAGTTCAATGAAAAGCCACAATAATAGAATGAATGAGGCAGAAGAAAGAATCTCAGAACTGGAAGACACCTCCTGTGAACATGCTGAAACAATAAAAAAACTGATTGAGGAACTGGATAAACAAAGCATCAAATAACTAAGTGACACCATAAAAGGATTAATGTAAGAGTTATGGGAGTTCCTGAAGGCATGGGAAAAGAAGCTTGGTTCACAAATACATTCAATGAAATAATGATGGAGAATTTGCCTGAAAGGAGTCGCATATTTCAGATCCTGAAAGGGAAAAAAATGTCAGCTCAGAATGATCTACCCAGCCAAGTTTTCCTTTGTATTTGAAAATGAATAAAATACTTCCAAAGCAAAGAAAAACAAAAAGATTTCATCTGTATCAGAACTGCCCTACAAATATTGCTCAAGAATGAGCTATATATAGAGAAAATGAATAACACAAAATGCAAAAGCAAACATGGGAACATCTTGATAAAACCACAAAAGAAATCTAAATCACCAATGAGAAATCTAATGCTAAAATGATAGGACCAGATATTACCTATTGATATTAAATCTGAATGTAAACAGCTTAAACCTATCAATCAAAAGATAATGATTGCAGGCTGAGTTAAAAAACAAAACAAAACAAGACAAAACAGGACCAATCTGTTGCCTACAGGAGACACACCTCTCCAACAAAGATAAGGTGGATAGTGAAAGTCAAAGGATGAAAAAGATATTCCACACTATTGGAAAGAAAAAAGAACTGGGGTAGCCATCCTAGTAACAGATAATATAGACTGTGATGTAAAAAGCATTGAAAGAGATGAAGAAGGATATCACATAATGATTAAAGGTTCCATTCAGCAAGATCACAATAATAAAGTATGCACAGCAAATTCCAGAACACTTAGCTACATGAAACAAATATTAATGGATTTGACGAGAGAATTAGATTCTAATACAATAATAGTGGGGGACCTGAACACCTCACTAACCTCAATGGACAGAATCACAAGATAAACTCAGCAAGGAAATAGTGGAGCTCACACCGGCAGTGGAATAAATGGACTTAATGTGCAGAACCTTTCGTCCTATGAGACTCAGGATACAGTTTTTGTTATCAGTACATGCAAATCCAGTGAGTTGACCTACATTTAGAAATCTACTAACAACACATGCTGGCATGGAAGTGAGGAAAAAAGGTGCCCTGCTCCACTGTTGGTGATAGTACAGGCTGGTACAACCACTACAGGTGCCAGTATGGAGAATGCTAAGAAAGCCAAAAATTGATGTACCGTATAACCCAGCTATCCCACACCTAGATATGTACTGGTATTTGTGCAATTTGTTATGCCCTCTTTTCTCTGCTATTGTACCAGATGTCCTCTGCAGGATCCAATGAGCTGCCATACCTTCAGTGTGCATCTGGGGCTGCCATCCACTGCTCTGTATTTTCCACCAAAGAGGCCCAGTTCTGACACTGTCTCCCACACAGGTACAGGGTCCCAAGGTTTTGGGCTGTCCGCGACTGCTTTCCCAGGCCACAAGTAGGGAGCTGGAAGGGAAATAGGATTTCCAGGACTAGAACCGTTGCCCATATGGGATCCCAGTGCATGCAAGGTGAGGACTTTAGCCACTGAGCTACCATGCTGGGTCCCCACATACATATCTTTGGGGAAAAAAAATTAAATAGGCTAGGTGACTATACTGCCACACTGGTATGGTTAACGCAGATTTGGTATTAACTAGGACCACAATACCCACTAATTGTTAGCTGCTTTTCTTCCAGGAATGTCACAATTGTCTAGGTACAATGCAGCCTAGGCAGTTGTCCATAGCCAGGGCATACTAGACTTTTTTATCTTTGTGTATATATACAATGCCATGATGTATTTAAATAGTAAAATGTTGGACTTGTTCTGCTGTTGAATGACTATGCTATTGTAATAATCTGGAAACAATAGTGAGGGTGGAGAATGGGGAGGGAGTAAGGTGAGGTGGAGGGGTCAATTCCTATACCTACAAAACTTTATCATGGAAAAAAATTTAAAAAGATAGACCTACCAAATGTTCCACACATTTCATCCTCAAGTATTTAACCAGGGATATTGAAAAGGTTCATCTAGACAAAAGCATGTGCACAAATATTCCTTTGTCAGTTTTATTTACAATAACCCAAGGTAAAATAAACTGAGGGTCTCTGAACAGGTGAATGGGTAAACAAACTGGCATATTCATACAATGGATTATCTTTCAGCAATAGAAAGAGAATGCACTGCTGATGCCTGCCACAGCATGCACAAATCTCAAAATAATCCTGCCAACAGCAAGAACCTAGACAAAAATAGAACATGTGGATGATTCCATTTCTATACTACATATAGAATGCAAACACATTTACAGTAGCAGAAACCTGATCTAAGTTTGTCTGTAGAGGGTGGAGTGTTGGAAGTGCTAGATGAAGAAATTACAAAGGGGCACAAGAAAATCTTATGTGGTTGTGTTTTTGTTCATTCTCTACTTTAGGGTGTTACTTTTAAATATGCAAAGTTAATTGTGCATCGAACATGCCTTGACATCTGTAAAATACAAGTAGTGACAGATGAAGAAGATGATGGCAACAATAAATCTTGCTGAAAGTAGACACTAGAAGTTCAAAACCAGGCCATGCATCTTCTGTACCAGGGAGAAAAGTCTCTCTCTCTCTCTCTGTTAGTTTTTCATTACTGCAATCAAGGAGCTAAGGCAACTTACTTATCAAGGCTGTGGTTCACTCTGTCTCATGGATTTGAAGCCTCCACATCCACATTCAGGCAACCCCATTTTGCAAAAATCTGGTGAGAGAAATGCCTGGGAGTCCACAGAGACAGAAAGGGTCACAACAGAAGGCAACAATGGAGAGGGGGAACTGGATGGGTTCCAGGTTCATAATCAGCTTTCTTAGAATTCTCTTCTGAGAGCAAACTCCTTATGACCTAAAGACTTCCCACCAGGCTCATCTCATGGCACCAGGGTTGAAGCAAGCCTTCACCGTCCTTAATATCACTGTCTAATCACATTGGGCCTGAAATGTTGGGTGATTTTGTGGGGGACTGTTAGTGAGTGTAGCAGAATCATGTGGAGACTAGAGTAGCTTTCTTCTCACTGTGTCCCTCATTGGCCACTTGAACCTCTTTCAAAACTCCACTGGGTGAATTTCCTCCTCCTTCTTCTTACACTCTCACTCTCCTCTGGCTACTATCCACCACATCACAAATGCACTCTTGTTATCTTTCTTTGTATAATCACAATAAAATCTGTCTATGTAAATGTGTTCTAGTCACTGCTACCCCCACACAATTGCACACACAGATTTATGCACATGATGCACTCATACACCCACACAGAGTTTCACAAATCCGACTAGAGCTCTTTGTAATATCCCCAAACTTTCTGAGCTTAAAAAAGAAAAAAGTCTGCTATACTAGCAGACTAAAAAACTGTGCAGAAATCAATATAGAATGGCTACACTGTGAATACATAGCTGATGTGAACTGAGAGAATAAAGGGGCTTAGTTTTAAATGCTGGCTCTGCCATGGCTTAGTAAGGATGTCTGAGTGGGTTATTTGATGCCTTAAAAGCATTTACTACATGCAAATGCCTTTATGATACCCATATTTGATATGCTTGGAAAGGTATGTAAGGATTAAGTGAAATCATGTTTCCATGTGCCAGCATCCTGCCAGGAATATATTAACCTAAGTGAATATCTAATTTCTGTACTTCTGGCTCTAGAGTTTTAATCTTCCCCTTTCTTCAGGAGGGGTTCCTTTATTCATGTTGGGCTGAGTCAGCATAGCTCAGTACCTCCCACACAGAACTTTCCTCAATTCCTTCAATACTTCTTCAAACCTAGTAAACATTGCTAGGCAGCTCCATTCGCTAGACCCACTCACTGGAGCCTGGGGCCCTGGCACTGTCAGAGCTTTGTAATATTTTCTTATTCTCAAGGTCCGGCTCAAGGTCTGATGTAGCCCCCAAACACTGATTTCTTTAGATTAGTTTAACCTTCTCACACTGTTTCTTTTTAAAGATAACTACGTGGTAGTCTTTATTTCAGAATCACAACTGCAAATGTGACATTAATTTTGGGTTCCAGTTTAGCTATCTTGTAATTGTAGAATTATATTTTTTCCTGCTATCCTATTAGAAAGCTCTTTACATGTAGCCATTTCTTTTTTTTAATGCTCCATGATATGCTTAAAACATCCTCCTTGCAATCAATGTGATAATAACATAAACAATCAATCAATCAATAAACAAAACAAAACCCCGATCCTATAGTACTTTCATGCACCTCATATTAGGGATATGACTTCAGTATTCTCTTACATTGGTAATGTTAATCTTTGCATTTCTGTTTTTCCCTTTGCTAAATAATACTTAATGACAACAACTTCTTGGGGAATAAAGTCATGATACAGCAGGGAAAAGCTACCCGTGCGATGCCAGCATGAATATGCATCCCAGCTGCTCTATTCTCTGCTAATGGCTTGGAAAAAGCAGCAAAAGATGGCCAAAGTGCTTGGGCCCTTGCACCCACGTGAGAGACGCAGACTAAGATTCAGGCTGCCGGATTCAATCTGGCCCAGTGCTGGCAGTGGCAGCTATGTGGGGAAAGAACCAACCTATAAAACTCTCTTGCTTGCTCCTGATCTCTCCCTTTCTCTGTAACTCTGAGTTAAAAATGCATAATTCTTTGAAAATTTTTTTCTTTAGAGCCACATGAAGTACTTAATACTGCTGGGGTCCATGCGGTAGATGTGGATGGCATGAAGGTGTGCTTGGCAGGGCCCGGGGGAGCTTCCAGCTGTTTGGCAGGGCCTGGCGGATTTCTCTCTGATGCAGTCTCACCCCCTTTTTGCATGAACACTCAAGCACCCCGCTAAGAATTCTGTAATCTATTGAGGCATTGTTTGCCCCTATGAGATGGCTTTGGCAAGTAATGTGAGCTTGAGAGTTAATGTTACTGATAATGTCTTGGTGAATGGGCCTTTAACTGCACACAGGAGTACAATTAAACCCATGCCATTTCTGGACACCTTATTGTGTGCCTACCCATTGTGCTGAAATCTGGCCCAGACATATAGCATGCCTTCTGGCAAATGGCTTAATAAGAATTTTACAAACTAACGGAACTGAAGGGAGTATGAGTGGAAACTGCTACGGCAAAAAATATAGTTACTGTGACCTTAAAGTTTAGCCTGTCCTTGCAACTTTTTAGAGCATAGAAAATGTAGCTGTTTTAGCAGCTTTCATAATTTTTTAGCTAGAGGAAATATAGGGCGATTCTATCAACATCACAGAGATATACTTTTGATTATTGTTTGATTGTTTATGAGGTAGGGCCTGCAGTTGTAGGAGGATTTAATGTTTGAAACTTTTTGTCTTAGATCCTTATGTTTTTTCTCTTTTGATGTATTTTTCCCATTAAGTGATAAATAAGTTGTGAAAATAAAATGTAGTAGGAATGTTTTACTGATTAGTAGGTAACCATCTGTGCCTTGGCCTTGGAGTTCTGGCTGTCACCTAATGGCTACTTCTGAAGAATGAATAATGGCTTGCTTTAAAGAAACTGATTATAATAATTTACAGAATTATCTTTAAGAGCACCTGGTTGACCATGAAGTAAAAATTAATTGAACATCTGTGTATGCTGTCTTAGTTCTAAAATATGAGATGAGATTTCAACCCAGGAGCTCAAATAGGAGATGCCCGTATCTGGAGTGGTGTCTTAACAAACCATACCAAACACTCACTGCTGTATCATTTTTGTAAGGCTTATTATGTTAACTACATATTTTACTGAGTGATCCAGTTGGCTTTAGTTGTACCTAATTAAACCTAAGGTATTCAATCTTGAAGAAACTGACAGTTAAAACACACTTCTCTTATAAAGAATTTTTATATGGCCCTGTTCTGTCAGTCAGTGATGCCTGACTTAATCAAGAGGACATTTAAGTTAGTGACGTCCCAATGAAATTTTTTGTTGATGTTTTGGGTGTTTTACTGAAAGCATGGATGGCTCAATGTCAGGATTTCTGTATATCTTCAAAATGAAGTGATTGGACCAATACATCAATAAATCTAACTAGATTCTCTCCTTATACTGCTATAAATCTTTGTTAATCTAGTAAAGGGAAGCAAGAGAAAAGCTACATTTTTGTGTTCACAAGCTAGTAAACTAGTGCTATAATCATTTTGATTATGTTAAAGTGTTCCAAAACACGTATTAAACCCCAAATTTAACTAGTGGGTTACTGATCCCTCTGATGCACTAGAACAAATCAAACATTATGTATTTTTATCTATTCAGTATTTGTATGTTAAATGTGTGTACTATTTTTATAGTGCATGATCTTCCTGTTATATGTTCACAAGTTTGACAGTTGCTATAGAGCAGCATGTTAAGAGTCATGAACATGGAAAGGTTATTAGAATAAAATGTGAAAAATTAGAAAAAAAAATCAAACGTTTGTACAGAAGCTTGTGATGTGTCTAAGTAAATAAAAAGGACAGCTTCTTCTTGGGATAAAAGCAAGAAGGCACCAAGTAAGAGTGTCTGTGTCTTTCTTTATCGCCAACTCCACGCACCCTTCCCGAGCTCCGAACTCAGCTGGAGCTGGACTCCGGCATAATATGGTACTCAATTTATATTTGCTCTACTAATTTTGATGATATCAACAGGAAGGCTACAGATAATCCAACTATTTACTGTCCTCCCACCTCCATAGATTACTCATACATTTCTTTTCCTTCTGGAATCCCTTTCCCTTATGCTTCTATTCAAGAAGGAAACAATCCTGACTTAACACCTCTATGATATATTCTCTTATTATTTCTGATGGAGTTAGTCTCTGCCTCCTCTGCTGATCACTGTACTGGAGTGGATTTTAAAGATGTGTGTGCCATCACACACCATCATTGCGAGGACCTAGTGAGGTGATTTATATGGACGCTCCCTGCACACCGAACTTGGAAAAGCAAAGGAAAAAATAACTATACTATATATTTTATTATTGTCTACTTTGTATCGTAATTAATTGCCAGTGAATTGGTTTGAGAAACCCTGGGAGAAGAAGATTCTTTTACTTATTTTTATAACTCCCACAGATCCTTGCCCATATGGATTCACATTAGGATGTGTTGAATATAATATGCTCTGTGCGTTTTAGAGCAATGCCTCTCTCCTGTCGGATAAAAATCTATTGCAGTATTGGCAATTCTATATATAATCACAAAATCAAACACGTTTGGCCTCTTCTTTTATGCTCCTGAGGATGATTTTCAAAGGAGAAATGGAAAGTCATTTCCCCTGAAAAGTGCCACATGTTCAAAGCCTGCAGAGCAAGTAACCAATACAATTCATCAAGTGACATTACAGGAATTCAGGAAACAGCAAGTCCTAATTAAACCAAAACAATAATCCATACCAGATGCACACTCTATTTTCAAGCTATGAGTTTGAACTTTATTGTACCACAAAGTTCTGTAGTCAGGATTTTCTTCAAAGGAGCTGGACTGGAACCCAAAAACAAAGAGAGTCCAGTTCTCAGAGAAGAGTCTAAATGGGGACATCAGATGTTTCTATTCAAAATAGGGGCAGCATCCAGACAAGGAGAGGACAATACTTTCGACTGACAAAATGGTTTCCTGGATCCTGAGGGAGGGGTGGGAGAAATAGCACTGAGAATTCTGTAACAGACATTGTCCTTGGGTGCAACTTCATTAACAATCCTTGTTTGACCATTGTGATGGAATGGAACCTCTCTCTCTGAGTTCCTGTCATTCGGATTCCATCTCTGCATGGCACATAACACACTGGGGATAGGACAGATGCCTGATCCGCATCCTTATGAGATCTGGAACACAGAGACTGAATTGGCAAATGATATTGGGCCTAGCCATAGTCATTCCACTTGGAAAGGTTGACCACTGGATGGGCTTGGGGACTCTGAACACAGCTGTGGGCTGCACATGAACATTTGCTTATGAACACCATGGAAATAGCTAACCCTATGAATGAAACAGCCCAGAGTAAGAAATCTTGACAAGAGAGGAAGGAAGTTGGGAAAGGAAGAGAGAAAATGGCTTAAGTCTCAGATTTATCATTTATTTATTTGTTGAGGGTCTTCAAGCAAGACCTTTGGTCCAACTGAGCAGCTATTTTGTTTGTAAAAATGCATTAGACAATTTAAAAAATTATTATGAGCCAGAAACTGCATGTCATTTGGGAACTGGTAGACATCATATGGACTCTTCCTGCATGTTATACAGAGTGAGCTAGTGATGAATGGATGCTGGGATGGGGTGAGGCTAGAATGATTCAAGAGTTCCTTTTGGAAGCCACTCCAGTCCTGGAGCTCTCGGGAGTTTTCTACAATGACTTAAAGACAAGATGAGCAGTTATCCATGTGTTAAGAAATAGAGACACACTGGATCAAGGCGACAGCATGTACAGAGGCCCACAGAGAAGAGAAAGCATGATGAAATTCAAAAAGTGATAAGCATTTCAATTCTGTTTTGATTGTGCAATGAGGGAAAATGAGAAAGCGAGGCTAAATCCAGATTACACAGCATTTTGTAAGTTGGTTGTAGCAGCTACATATTCATGTTCAAGAAAGCAAATATATAATGAAGGGTTAAGCAGAAAAACTACGTTGCTGAAATGGTGTGCTATGTATGGAAATTTCTTTTCAGCATGAAAACTTCACTCGAGGTAGGAAAGATGTTTAGGAAGTTGTTGAGCTAATCTGGATGAGAAATGAAGATGCTCCAAACGAAGACAATGATTGTAGATATGAAGGAGAAAGATGTTTGGAGTCTAAAGGAATGTTTACTTTTTAATGTTTAATGTTAATCTAGAGATGTCTAATTTCTAGAGGAAATTGAATGTTAGAATGCAAAACACCCAGAGCTCCTGAGATGAGTGGAAGAAAAATGGGGCTTCAGTGGTGAGATGCCATGTTGCTGTCAGTTTAGACATGCGGAGTAAATCCACTGAAACACCATGATCACTTCCAATCTCTACAATTTATAGGTGTGTGTACTTGCCTGAAGAAACAAAACACCAAGAACACATGAAATTTTTAAACAAGAAGACCATTAAAGGTTGCTTCGTTTCATGCTACGGAGGGAGAAGTCGCCCATCCTATTTAGCACTGGTCTCTCTCTCTGCCTTGAAAACTTGTGTCATATCTCATTAACAATTTCCCCCTCTTTCCCCTGCAGGTCTAGAGCCTCCACCTCAACTGAATGCGTCTCTTCACAATGTAAACATTGTCAAGTCTTTCCCAGTGAAGGGCACATAACTCAACCCACATCTCTCTTACAAGCTTCCGTCTCATTTGTCTTCCAAATAGCTCGGAAGACTAGCCCAGATTGGTTGTTCTTTCTGCTTTTACTTCCCTCCGCAACACATTTGGTCTGACGCTTATTGAGAGTCTCTTTCATTCATCTGTACAAACTTTTATTATTATTATTATTGAAAAGTAGAAAAAGAAGATTTATAATAATAAAGATTTGCATAATCAACAACCAAAAGTTTTAAAATATTAACTTTGTAACATTTGCTTTAGAACTGTTTTGCAAGACATAAAACATTACTGACGTTACAAGCCCTTTTATTCTTCCTGTATGTGACAGGCATTACCCGAGTTTTGAAACAGATTCTCCGCATTTATGCTCACATTGTAAATCTAGTGCCTGGCAAATGCTAAACAAATATTAGTCAACTAGTGAAAAAGTAGTTAATGTTTAAGGAAATGGGGAATGTTACGATGATTCTAAGAATAGTATTGGGGGAGAAAATTTAACTGTAGGAAATGCCTGGTTTTGAAAGGGAGCAGGACCATGAACTTGTTTTGGGAACTGCAGGAAGCAGGGTGTCAGGCTCCAGGTGTTTTGCCTGTAAGGTTATGAACTCCTTGGAAGTCCAGGCCTTTGGCGCACGCCTTTGGCGCACACTTCCACAGACAAATAACATTGTTTCAGAAGGCAACTCACCGGAAGAAGCATAGAAAAAGCACTATTTTAACATATTTTTTCCTCTTTTCTGATATTTTCTTCAAGAATGAACACAGCAAACATTACATGTGGCACATGGCCCCATTCTGGTATTGGTGAAGAAGCTCCAAAGCCAGGCGATTGAAGGTTTGCCAGTTAGGTGGTACAGGGGCTACAAGCAACAACGAAGGAAGAGGAGTGTGGGGGAGGGACCAAAGGGCTTCTCATTTAAGAAGAAAAAATGAAGCAGATAAATGCAGATGGGTTATGCAGATACTTATGTAAGTAAAAAGAAGATACAAGCATATAACTAGAAGAAATCAGGCTTGGAGATGTATATTTACTTGTCAACTCTGTCTCAGCGAAATGTTCTTCATGCCTGCTGGTTACTATGCTGATACTCTAAGGTCGTTGTCCCATGCCTTGTGTCTAGAATCACAAGGAAAACACTCATTAATCCAGATCACCGAAAGGTTTAAAGAGAGGCTTACAGAATCAGGATGACCCAGTGTGATTTTAGTCTGTATTCAGAAAACTTACTTGGTCCTGGTAACGAGAGAGAGATTTTTTTTTTCCCACTGGTTTGTACATGAAAGGCTGTAAACCCCTTATTTAACAGGAAAAATACTGCTATATTTGTGAGAGTGCTGAAAAGTGTAGCTGAGCACAAATTAAAGCAGAGTAGGAAGCCCGTCTTCCAACGTGTGAAGCTCTGTACCTGCTTAACTTTGGGCAACTCAGTTTCCCTTTCTGGGCCTTGTTTTCTCATTAAATGAAACGAAAGCCTTGGATAATTCCAACAGATTACACCGGGAGATAAGTGACTAAACAAAATTTAAATTTTCAATTTGGCTAAAAAATAGAGTAAACATATTTGATCACATAATAGAAGGTATCATAAATTATCTGGCTTCAGAAAAGTCCAATGTCTATCTCAACAGTGTCACCCAATGAACCAATTTTTATACCAGGTTCAACCAGAAACTGGTTCTGAGATGCTTGCCAGAATCTCAGGGTATCTGATACTAATTCATGAAGTGGCACAGAATTTGCACTGGATTAAACAATCATTCTGAAAGTCACTCTGAGTAGACCATATCAGGCAACAAACCTAATACTCACCATCACCGGGAAGGAAAGGCACTTGCTTGCTTGATCTAGAGTGCATACACTCCAATCAGGAGCAAAGAGGACTCAGTGTCCTGGACTGTGCCTGAATCTTTAAAGAGGAATCAAAGAGAGCTAGAAAGGGAGTAAGGTAAGTTCTGAGAAGATACCTAACAAACATATGACTCAGATGCCCCAGTTGCCATCTTCTTCCCCACCCCCTCTCCACAATGCGAAGAAAGTGGACTTCAAACATGAAAGAACTTTAAGAAATCATACTGCTCTTGAATTGCCCATCACCATGATCCAGAGAGAAAATCCCATAATAATTCTTCACCCCAAGATTTTTGGCTTTTGGACAATTAATGAAAATGAAATACATGAAAAGGGAAGGCACATAAATACACACACACACCACATTCTCTACCTGGAGAATATTTCCATTCTCCGATATAGTACTTGGCACTTCTCTGTTCTGAATTTCTGCTCATATATATACATATACATATGTATATATATGACATATGATATATATGATATATATATGTACACAATTTTCCTCTATATTTTTAAAATTTGAAGCAAGACCTCTAACTTTGCAAGGATTCTGGCAGGAAAATAGCTCTTCATTTAGAATGAATTCTCCTTCCTTTATTGTCTCTTAAACACACAGAGAGACACTTAAAGAATTCTTCAAAATGCTCCTGGAAGGGCAGTGTGGTAGCTTAGTTACATAAATCCTCACCTTGCACAAGCTGGAATCCAATATGGGTGCTGATTAGTATCCTGACTGCTCCACTTCCCTTCCAGCTCCCTGCTTGTGGCCTGAGGAAGCAGTTGGGAATGGCCCAAAGCCCTGGGACCCTAAACCCACATGGGAGACCTGAAAGAAGCTCTTGGCTCCTGGCTTCAGATTGGCTCAGCTCTGGCCTTTGCAGCCACTTGGAGAGTGAACCAGCAGATGAAGATCTTTCTCTCTGTTTCTCTTTCTCCCTGTTTCTCTTTCTCCCTGTAAGTCTGAGTTTCCAATGAAAATAAATAGGTTTTAAAAAAGGCTCCTGGAAAAATGCATATTGTAACTATTGTGGACTTAATATTTTATATGCCAAAATACATTTATCTTTTTCCTTCTTTATGCCAAATTGTTTCTTAGGAAGGCATGGGGCAAGACAGACAAAGATCTCACCCATTAGCACACTTGACTGATGTCTGTGATGACCTGAGTCAGACTGAGATCCATGCTAGAATCAAATCTAATTTGGACCTCCGCATGGCAGCAGAAAGCCATTCCCTTGAGCCACTGCCAACCACTGTCTCCAAGGTGATACGTTAGGAGAAAGCTGGAAGCAGGAGCTACAAACAAATATTGAACTCCAATACTCTAAGATGAGGATATTTCAGCTGGGATTTTAGCTGCTTTACCAGTACCAGCTCCTAAACTTAACTTTTTAATTCCATTTTTTTCATGAACCTACAGAAGTTTCCTTGCATATTGTATCAAAGAAAAGCTCACACTATCAGCAAACATGGTAATAAAGAGATTTATTTGTTATTCTAATTCAGGCATTAATAACAAAAGGTCAAACCTAAAAGGATCTCAATCTAATGAAATATATTACTTGACTTGCAGGAAAAACTAGAGTTAAAACAGGATAACACAGCAGTGTACAAGTGGAAACAATGGCACAGCAGGCTTACCACACCCCTAGGTCTTCTGTGTGCTAGTAGGAGCTGTGACCCAGTCTTTCAGGGACTGCCTAATATTTACATTCACCAGCAGGTGCTGTAGCCTGGCTCAGCCTGGCCTGCACCCAGTTCCAGCTCATGCTAGGCCAGATTAGCCACCGCCCCCCAGTCCTGGTGTTGCATTCCAACCTGTCCTGTCCTGCACCCAATCCTGGTTCTTATTGTGAGGTGACCCATCCTGGTCTGACTTCCAGACCTGACCTTCATGCATACTAACAGGTACTGTAACTTGGCTTGGTCTGGGCTGCTCCCAGCCTTGGTTCTTGCACGTACCTGTGTTTTGACAGATGAGTTCCCCAAGCTCCTCTATCTGGTCTCCTCCCAGTGGCAGATCTTATGCATACCAATGGGTCTTTGGCCCAGCCTGACATGGACCACATCTTGTCCTGGCAGAAGCAGTGGTCTTGCCCACCTGGCTCACACCCATTCCAGTTGTTACTGTTGGGTAAGAACAGGTGCTACAGCCCACCCACACCTGGTCCATGCCCAGACACAGCTTTTGAGTGGTTCAGTGGATGCCAAGACCTAGCCCAACCCATCCTGCACTTACCCTGGCTCTCACAAGCACCAGTAGATGCTGGAATCTAGCTCAGTCAGGCACACCCCAAACTCAGTCCACAACCATGCCAAGGGACACTACAGTCATGTCCAGCCAAGACCATTGCCCCTAATCCTTCTCTTATGCTCACTAGTGGGAATCACAACCCAGCCAAGGTGTCCTCTTATCTCCCTGACCAGGCCTGTTTCCACTGTTCACAGATCTTGCACATGCCAGTGGTTCCTCTGAACAAGCTCGGCATATAGCCCATCATCCGTCTTGGCCTTTGCCTTTGGAAGCTACAGCCTGGCCTGACCCATCTGTCACCTAGTCCCAATTCCCACTGGTAAGTATTGCAGCCTATCCCTGCCTAGTCTTATGCAAACTGGTATGTGTGATTGCCTAACCTGGCATAACCCACACTCCAGCTTGGCTCCTGTACAAGCCAGTGTGCTAAGGTTTGGTCTGGTACTGCCTGGTCTACCCAACTCCAGAACCAACCCACACACTTACAAGGAGAACTGCCTTGTCTGACCTGACCATTACCCAGGCTTGAATCACATGCTCACCAGCAGGAGCTATGGCCCACCAGGGGAGTTTCTCAAGTTACCCCACCAGGTAAACTTCCAGATCCAGATCTCATACGTACCAATGGGTGCTAGGCTCTTATCGAGCATAATCTGTCCCCTCTGTCTTGGTCTTTGTATGAGCTGGTGGATATTGTGTCCTACTCCTCCGTCCCTACTCTTGGTTGTGCCTAGGGGTGCTTCAGCTTGGACCAGTCTGACCCATTCCCAACCTTAGTATCCATGTGTATCATAAGGCTCATGGTAATGCCTAGCTCAGCCAGTCATTACTCCCAGCTCTTGAGCAAACCAGTGGGAATTGCAGTTCTATAGGGTTGAGTTCACTTATCCCCCACAGAATCTGTCACTACTCCTGATTCTTTAATGTGCTGGTTACTGTCATGTCCCAGGCTACTAAAATTATCCATCCCCTGTTATGATGCTCACCAGATAGCTCTAGCAAGTAGGACGTCACCCCTAGCTTTAGTGTATGCCAATGGGTGTCAGTGAGCAGTGTTTGGTGCAAACTATTCCAGCTCAGGTCTTCTCCCACATGGGCAGGTGCATTGTTCTGACCCAGCTTCCCCCACTCCCAACTGTTTGGTCCCAGCCCCCTTGCTTACTTGCAAGTACAGTGGCCTTGTCAATGGAAGTCCCTCAGAAGTCATTCCTCACCTGAAACATACTCCCTCAGTGGTCCTCCATCCTGCACATCACCTTAATCCCTTCCCTGGGCAGTTCACAGTCCCTGCACCCAGGAGCGCATGGGTTCCCCAGCCTAGTCTTCTGAACCCAGTCTTCTGATGGGGTGAAGCTGACATGAAGCTTCTAACCACCCACTAGAGTCCGAAGCTTCTGGCACATGTGCTGGTCTTGGACCTTAGCTTTTCACCCACCCAAGATCCAAGCATATTCAATGTTCCCCAGGCCCGGTTCACCATCACACCTCACTGGCATTGTAACCTAAGGCTCTCTCCTCTCCCCGCTTCCCCTCCCCTTACCCAGGACCAAGTGCATAGGGAAATTCCCAAGCTCTCTGACTACCTAGGAATGAGCCTTTGCAGTCACCATCCTCCAGGTACTACTTCTCTCCTTTATTCAAATTCCTGTTACATTTACTCTTTGTCATAGGAATGAGGCAACCTTCTCTTGATTGGATATTGATTTATCCCTCTGCAAGGTTGAAATAGCATTTCAGCAACTATCTCACAATGTGCCTTTAAACTTTCATTTGTTGATTTTTTTCACTTACTTTAAAGATAAGAATAGAGCTAGGGACATAAATAGAAGTATAGATAGAGAGAGAGGGAGACAGAGAAAATCTTCCACCCATTAAATTACTACCCAAACATCTAAAATTTCCAGGACTGAACCCAGAATTTGGAAATCCATCCAGGTCTCCCAAGTGAGTAGCAGGGACACAGAATCTAGGCCATCATACACTGCCTTTCCAAGCAGATTAGCAGAAGACTAGATTAGAAGCAGAATAACTCACATTTGAAATGGAACTGCGAATATGAAGTGTAGGCACCCCACTTCGTGGCTTATCCTGTCACACATATTCCCACTTTACTGTGTGATTCTAAAGTTTGAAAACAGATAGGAAGTAATGGCACGTAAATATTAGCAATCTAAAATTAATAGTTTTAAAGTAAATAACTTGTTTGAAGAAAGGACAAAATATAGTGGAAGATGACACCTGCATTGACAGAAAAATTTAATATTGATATCAATTTACAGGGAAAAATGTAATACTGATTGTTTTCCAACCGGAAAGTGCCAGTAGTCAACAATAGAAACACCACAGACATTTAATTGCTTCAGTTTACATAACGTTAATAAAAAAAAAATAAACAGGTAGTCAACTTTCTGCCCCATGGGCATCAAAACTGAAGGAAAAATTTTCAGTGGAAATTTCTATAACTGCTGTTGATGTGATGTATTAATTTAAAGAATCATTATAGAAGATGAAATCTGGTTCGAATCATATAAATCTGAAGACAATCAAATCAATGGCTATTAGAGCAGAGGTTTTGGAAAAGGAGAATAAGCCACCACCTCTGAGGTCATTATTCAATGTGAGAACTGACTTGAATCCTGTCGGCCCCACTTCTGATCCAGCTACTGTTAATCTGCCTAGGAAAGTGGAGAGAGATGTTTCAACTTCTTGGGCCCCTGCTATTCATGAGACAGACCCACATTGTCCTGGTGGTCATGGCCATTTAGAGCATGAAACAGTGGATGTAGGATCTATTCTTCTCTCATCTCTCTCTGTCTTTAAGTCTACTTTTCAAATAAATAAATAAATCTTAAAAAAAAAAAAAGCAATGGTTACCAAGAAGTGAAAGAAGCTATTCATAGCCAAAGTGAGCATTCAAGAGCAAAGATCATCACAACAGTATTTGGGGATGACCAGGATAATGTTTCATGCAATAAGAACAATTTGTAGATTTCATAGAAAGTATTTAGGCATCATCCCTGAATTCCCAGTTTAGCTCCTTCAGAATTTCTTTTTTAATTTAGATCTTTTTTTTTTTTAAGATTTATTCATTTTATTACAGCCAGATATATACAGAGGAGAGACAGAGAGGAAGATCTTCCGTCCGATGATTCACTCCCCAAGTGAGCCGCAACGGGCTGGTGCGCGCCGATCCGAAGCTGGGAACCTGGAACCTCTTCCGGGTCTCCCACACAGGTGCAGGGTCCCAAAGCTTTGGGCCATCCTCGACTGCTTTCCCAGGCCACAAGCAGGGAGCTGGATGGGAAGTGGAGCTGCCGGGATTAGAACCGGCGCCCATATGGGATCCCGGGGCTTTCAAGGCGAGGACTTTAGCCGCTAGGCCACGCCGCCGGGCCCTTAATTTCGATCTTAACATATTTTTAAAGACCATTCACTTTTCTTCATTTAATAATGTAAAAAAAGATCATGAATTGGAATGATCTTATTTCTAGGACTATCAGTTATTTGGAGCTGAAATAATTGGCAAGTATCATCACTTCAAAATTTGTTTCATGAAATTCATGGAGTTTACACTGAGAGATAAAAATTATATTATATGTTTTATCTGATAATTCCATTACTCATGGCCTTTATGAAGTTTCCTACTATGACAGCAGGTTATGAACAATAGTTCTTGTCTTCCTTCCCATCTCTTAACTTTCCTTCGCCTCTCAAACTTCACCGATAAGCCTAGAAAGAGAAAAATAACATAGCATTGAATACACTACAGTTTCTTACACCTGACTTTAAACTTGTTCTTATATTTTAAGACATACTTACTATGTAAATAGATGTTAGGATAATGATTTTGCTCCATATTCCAGTTTGCCAAAGGGGGAAAAATAACTTAGAACATTTATCAAGAAATAACTCAAAAGTTGGAGAATATTTGCCAGTGAAGTGTCCAAAAGTTAGAATTCAAATGTTCAAGACATTTTTAATTCCATGTGAAATCATGTGCATTTCATTCCTTCAACCAGGAAGAAACATTAAAGGGTTAATCAGGAAAGTGACAGGATCAGACTTGTGTTACTAAACTTATTCTTACGAGGACTAAAATGAGGGATTTTGATGCTTTTTTTTCTGTGATGGATAACATGATAATGCTACTAACCAAGACCATAGAAGGAAAGGGGGATAGATTCGTAGAAAATGATAACGAATTATGTTAGGATACATGGAGTTTTTGTTTAATTAATCTTTAGAATTTAGAATGATCAGAGTCCTTTTTTTTTGAAAGTTTAGTTTTAATATAGCCTTTTGTTATCCTTTTTTCTGTCTTTGAATTTACTGTACAACAAATGTATAGGTAAATTCTCTAACCAAGGTTTTCCCTGGCAGGAAACAGACTAACATCCCCAGAAAAGTGTGCTTGCTTATGCATCCAAATTCTTTCAAAATAACTGAAAACTGTATCCTTTACTGCTATAAAAGTGAGACGACTCTTCAACCTCTTATAGGAAAGCATCATATTGATAATCATATTGATATGAAAACATCATATTGATAATTCTCTGCAGTATAATTTGGTAATGATTTTTTGGAGCCTGGCCATGGTTTCACAATGCCACCTTTGAATTCCTTCGAAATTCTTGGGCAAATTATATATAGATATAGGACTTACGTACTTTTAATTCAACCATTTGAGCCAGAAAATCCTGAGTTTATTTTCACTATTTTACTAACTGAAAATCGAATGGTATATTGATAATCTTTCGTTTCTACTTGGTATTAGCATAAATTTATGGTGGAAGATAGCAACAGGGATATCCCATAAAGCTGTGTTCTGTAAACACTAAAGTATGAACATAATATTTGAACATTGCTTTGGCTGCAATAAACCCTTACATTAACTATTGGCTGATACGTTACCCAGTAACACTCATCAGACACTAGTTGAGGGTCCAAAATAATCACACAGGAAAATTTTTGCAATTCTAAATGACTAAACTGAAATCAATACTACACAATAACTTCCCAGCTAAAAGTTTGAAGCATTCCTGAAATCTATTTTCTGAAGCGTTTTACTGTATTTGATGTGTAAAGTTGTTTATGTATTACATTTTGGGTTATGTTTCTAAGCAGACATGGGAAGTCACATATGCTTACAAACTCCATTCATGTATAGATTTTATACTACCATGTGCTATATACTAAGCCCTTGTTTGGCAAGGAGACTAAGATGAAACAAACACGGCTTTGTCTCTCAAAAAAATTAAAGTACTTTGTGTATTATTCATATATAATTAGAATAAAAGTATCAATTTAAAGTTGTTAAAGATGCAAATACTAAGAGTGAATATTGCCAATGAATAATACAGGAACATTAAAATCATAATAAGAGATTAGTAAACTTTTCCTGGAGGAAAAATTGATTATGCTAATTTTTATAGGCTGGCTAGCAGCTAATTTCATTATGAAGGTGGTGGAGTAGGATGAGAGAGGAAATTGCAGCAGATGGAACATTAAAACAAAGACATGCGAGGTGAAAAAGCAGAAGCACAGAATTTACTTTAAACCTTAAGAAAAGGATGCGTGAATGCCGTTGGCGGTACGAGTTGTACTGATGGAAGATACATGCAGTAAAGGAGGCTGGGGTCAGAACATGAAATGTTTAATTCCAAAATACACTATTGAAATACTATCCCCAAACTTCCTGGTTGACACAATTAGATTAAACCTCTTTCATCTGTGTTCCTATCCCAGTGAACCTCTGTTCCGAGGTGCTATCATGTATGCTATTCCAGCTTACTTAAATGAGAGAATGTTTATATATTATGTGTTTATGTCTTTACCCTTCACCAGATGGCAAGTTCTCTGCATTCCTGTTTATGCACCACATGTACCTGTGCTTATTGTGTCCCTATGATCCATGGGCTAAGGACTTTGGTTTATTTATTTTTTTCAACTTTGTATGTCTACATCTTATTACATGGCTTGGAATATGGTGAATATTCAGTAAAAGCTGACTCGCTCACTGAACGTGAAAATTGATGTTAGCCATGGGAAGTCATTGAATGTCCTATGAAGTGAATGACTTTCAAAATCACATTTATACTCTGGAAAAGTCCTGCTAGGAGTAGACTTGAATGATGGATTGAAAGAAGGGCAGTCTGGAGGCAGTAAGAGAAACTGGGCAGCACAGAATTAATGAGATTCTGAAGCCAAGTATCATCAAAAGGCATGGCAGGAAAGAAAAAACTTATAGATACTATAAATGTTACTAATTAGTATTTTTTATTGTTTTATTATTTTTTATTAATTTGATTGCATTATGTGACACATTTTTTTATGCACTGGGATTCCCCCCTCCCTTCCCCAAACCCTCCCCCCCCCACGGTGGATTGCTCCACCTTGTTGCATTTCCATAGTTCAAATTCAGTTGAGATTCTTTCATTGGAGGTTTTGACCAATCATAAAGTCCAGCATCTTATTGTCCTGGTAAGTTCAATGGCTTCTTGGTGAGACCATCTCTGGTCTGAAGGTAGAGGCAGCAGAGTATCATCCCAATCAAGTAAAAAACCCAACATAATATTTACAACCATTTACAACATTATGACATTAATTGACATGGTATTGATTAACCAATATGTTACTAGGGAAATGCAGGTTCTCAACCACAACCTGTGACTTCCTCATAGACATTTCAATTTTGGTTTATATTCAACCATGTTCTATATACCTTAAAATGGCTATAGATTGCTATTCAGCTGTCTCTTGTCTATTTTAATGTTAGTATTTAGCATTTTATAGCATTGAAGCATGATTTTGCTGAACCTGGTTGCTTTTCGGGTAGTCTAACTCTATAACTTGAACAGTACATATGTCAACAGTTTAGGTGAAAGTTTTTGGGAGGGGTGTGCAGAGAAATCTTTATCACCCCAGAGAGGAGTAACTGATCTTTGTGTCCCACCCAGTGAGGTATAAGTGCATCCCCGCTGACCGTTTCCTGTCTGTTTCTAAGCTTTCCTAGTTGTTCTCTATCTATTCTAGTTTGTTTGTTCATTTGTTTGTTTGTTTTGAGGGGTTTCTGGAGCGATCCTGATGGTCCTTATGAAAGAGGGTGGGGACCCAAAGTTGGAAGCAGGCAAGGGCCAGTGAAAGCTCCTCTCCCTAGTTCCGAAGGAAGTTTACTGTTCTTCTGTTTCTGCGGACCGCCCAGGGATCCTGGTTGTCGTTCCGATGACCCTGTATCCTGCAAGGCAGGAATTGGGCTTCTTCCATCCCACATTGTAGATCCAAATGGTGGTGGATGACCTCAGAGTTCTTGGCCTCTGAAGGCACTCCATTTCCCCCATAGTCTCCTTGGCAGTAGGGATGTAGTCCTCGGTGCTCGTACTGATAGTCCTTGGTGAGGCTCCGGGAGTCTTCAGGGTTGGGATACAAGCCTCCTCCTGTCCCCCTGCTCCACTCTGGGGTCCCCCCCTGCTCTATGCATATGACCTCCTGTTAAGTGGTTGTTAGGATTGCTCCTGATTCCCCCCACATGCCTTTGTAGTTTTGCTATTGTCTAATGCTGACTCAAGTCTGTTGTCTATGAGTTACCAGTTATGATCCTGATAGGTTATACTTCCAGTCTTCCTCACACCTACTAGGGTGATGTAAGATTTCTCTGCTCTCCCTCCCCATTTCCAAGTATCATAGGGCCTTACAAGTTTATTAGGTTTTACAATTCTTGATGTAGATCATAAGCAATCTGCCTCATATCGATTGTTGGTTCATTGATTACTTCACAATATCTTATTTCATGAGATACAGGCTGTTTGGGCTTGAAATAATATTACTGTTTTCTGGACTGACATCATTTCATAACAGCCACATCAATCACAACAACAACAACAACATCAACAACAAATTTTAGCACCCTGATAAAATAATGCGCCACTGAGTAACCAACACATGCTTAACTAAAAGGAAACACAGAAGTCTTTTGGGAAAAATGATGCCATCGTATACTTCATGAGCACGTGATGAATTCTACTAGTGAAAAGAGATTATTTGGAAGCAACCAGACTGACACAAAAACATCAAAACATATCCGAAAGTGTTGCAGTCTGGCCTGGCCCTGTACGTCTTGCCCCAGTCCACACTTGTGCCAAGGGAGACAACTGTATCCTGACTAGATGCAGCCCCTTTCCAGCTCATGTGCCCCTTGGTGGGAACCTCCACCCAGCTACAGTGTTCCCTTAGCCCCTCAACTGCAGCCTGTTCCCAGCCAGTGATCTGCCTGCCTGTGGTTGCTCTGACTCAGCTTGGCCTAGCCCTTCACCTGTCACAACCTTAGCCTTAGACACTGTGGATCAGCATCCATGGCTCACGCAGACCAGTTGGTATAAAAACTTAGCTGGGATGTCCTGTGCTCCACCCTGGTTACCAACCTTAAATGTGGGCTAAGGTGTGCTCTGTATTGCCCGGCGCGCCCATTCCATTTCCGTTTTATTACATTGACCAGGTGTTGATGCAGCTTTGCCCAGCCTTTCCGACCCCCAGTTCACCAGTGGGAGATATAATTCGCCTGGGGAACCTCACGTTTCTCCCCTTTGAGCCCCTCCCGGATCCCATTCTCCTACATGCCACTGCGCTTTGGGCCAGTGCCGGTGCAATCCGGCCCTCCCCTTTGCCTTGCTTGAGCTGGTGAACGTTGTAGTCTGGCCCACCCCGTACCCCCTCAGGATGCACACTCGAGCGCCGCTGCCCCAACTAGTCCAGATTGCTATCGGTTCTCCAATCCGTGGTCAAAGGCATGCTTCCCAGTCACACCTAGTTTAGTCCATCACCATTCCATCTCTAGAAGTGACCTGTGGGGCTAGAATTTCTATAGGGTTTGGCCCTCGCCTCCCCAACTGAATCTTCCCCCGATATGTTTCTCTGGCGTGTTGTTAATGTCATAGCCCTGCTTAAGGTGACCGGACTCCACTGGGTCAGTTCTGTTTCCAGCTCTGTCATCCACCTGGACCAACGGGTATTGTGTTCCGGCTCGATCCAACAGACTTCACACTCAGTCCCCACACAAATCAATGTGAGCTGTAGCCCGATTGGGATGACTCTGCACAACCTCCGCCCGATTTACACCCATCCCTTCTTTCCATGCATGTGAGTGAGTTACCGCAGTCTTGTTCAGTCTGTCCTACCTCTCATTAAACTCTGGAAATTACTGATGCATTTTGAAGCCCAACTCAACCCGACCAGCCCTCTATCCAGGCATGTGCGTTTCTGTTTAGCAATACCACCCCTATCCTGGTTTCGTGTTCATCAGGGGGTAGTTACCTAAGAGAAAGATGCCCACTATCTCCCTACTAGGCCACACGAGCTTCTGGGTCTTGGTTTGGTTGGTAACTCAATCTGGTTCTAATGTTCTTATGGGTACTCTCATTCAGACCTTCATGTCTCAGTCCCACTCTTGCCCTAGTGTTTATGTTTACTATTGCTGGGAGTCACCAGAAATTCATCTCTGACCTGCACAAAGGCTGGCCTTATTCAAGAGTGTCCCTGGGCAGCTTTTTCTGATCGTAAAAACTCCGTAGCTCGCCGCCGGGCGGCCAGCAGGCAGAGCCTGGCACCATTTGGTGCACTGCCCAAAGCCAGGGACCCCCTCACTGCCTTGCGGCGGTGGTCCTGGCATGCTGAGTCCTCATTCTCGGATCTGGCCTGGCTGGGCCACTCCCCCAGGGCCGCCCTGAGCCCTGGGGGGCAGCCAGCTGCCTCTAGGCCAAGGTTCCAAACCCTCCCCCACTCGCCCCACCTCTAGCTTATGGCCGAGGGGCGGAGCTAGCCCTCTAGCCCCATTCCGGAGGTTCCCTCATGGCGGGCTTACCTGGGGGGAGGCGGTAGCTCTTGGGCCTGGGAAATAGCCAGGGACTCCCTCACTGCCTTGCGGCGGTGGTCTTGGCATGCTGAGTCCTCGTTCCACTAGTTAGTATTTCAATGGATGAGAGCAACAAACAAAATTGAGACATCTGGGATAACCATTGCATGTCTTGGTTCCTAAGATGAAACATTAAAGCAACCACAATAATGAATCTTCATTTTGAAAATTTAGGAGAATATTTGCAGCTAACAGGGTAAGTTTGTAAGGAATTTGAGATGGACAGGTCACAAATAAAGAACGGCTCCAAAAAGTCCGAGTTAGAAATAAATTCCAAAGTCTTTATTGTGGAAATGACAGCTGGCATGAAAGAAGACAGAGACAGAGAACTGAGCATAAGAAAAGGGAGTAGAATCGAAAGGAAAACACAACCCAGGAATGTCCACAGAAACCATGGAGAGATGTGATCTTATGTATGGTGAGACTGTGACTATAGACAAATCAAATAGGCTAGGAACCTCAAATTATATGCTGACATTAGCGATCCTTGCTGAATTCTGCCAGAATTTTTCTACTGAGTCAGGAAAGAGGGATGCCAATTTTATTGTAATGTTTTGAACATGTGAGCTAGTGAGGGACATTACTTAATTCCAGTAAGCTAGGCTATACTTTCAACAACTTTGCCTGTGAAAGGGAGCTGGATGCAAGCCATAGGGGACAAAATGGTGGCTAAGGAGATTTTGTTTGTTTTCTATTTGTTTTAAGATAGAAACGTTTAAAATTAAATGTTTTTTATGACAAAGGGACGGGCCTGTTGAAGAGTTGACACAGAAGAGATGTAAGATGGCCAAGGATGGGTTCCAAAGCACAGGGGATGAAGTACTGTGCGACAACTGAAGTTCCTTCTAGACTCAAATACGTGCCTAGTACAGGAGAGAACAGCTTCAAGGCACATTTTAACAGTGATTATGATTTTACCAACAATAAAGTTGGCTCCTCTTTGAGGGATGCAAATAAAATTACTAAAAAGTTCATGCAAAATCAAATTACTAGATCAGCATATTTTGGTGAAAGTAAACTGTGAAATTTATTTTCTCAGAATTTGAATTTTCCGTGAATTTTATGCAAGAAATTTTGTATCATGAAAAGCTCATCTTTTTTTTTTTTTAAAGATTTTATTATTATTGGAAAGCCGGATATGCAGAGAGGAGCAGAGACAGAGAGGAAGATCTTCCATCCGATGTTACACTCCCCAAGTGAGCCGCAACGGGCCGGTGCGTGCCAATCTGATGCCGGGAACCAGGAACCTCTTCCAGGTCTCCCACGCGGGTGCAGGGTACCAAGGCTTTGGGCTGTCCTCGACTGCTTTCCCAGGCCACAGGCAGGGAGCTGGATGGGAAGTGGAGCTTCCAGGATTAGAACCTGCGCCCATATGTGATCCCGGGGCGTTCAAGGCGAGGACTTTGGCCACTAGGCCACGTCGCTGGGCCCAAAAGCTCATTTTTTAATTATGTTTTCCCTGAGATTTCTGAAGTAGCCTCAGATAAGAGGAAAAGGAGTGTTTTCAAGGAGCAATATGCTGGAGAATAGTAGAACATACTACAGTGCAACAATAAAAAATAATAACTTAAGAATGGTCATGTTCTCCCAAGCTAGACAGTCAGGAAGGAGAGATTTATGAGAAAAAAACAGTAATAAAATTTAGAGTTGAATGGAATTGAAGAATCTCGTATTTCAGTGTTAGCTTTCTACATAAAGCAATAAGCAAAATTATTAGCTGAAAATGAAGAGTATAGATTGTGTGTAGGATTTAACAAAAGGGTAGGATTATGTCAATTGCATCATGGAGAAAGCTTCAGAGAATAAAGAGCTGCAAATGAATCTAAAGGTTCTTGACAACAGGAGGGCTGGCTGTGTGAGTCCTAAAGCTTGAGAGAAAGATCGGAGGGTTCTGAAGGAATTGTCAAGAACATGATGCTGAATTCAACAGGAAGCGTGGCAAGAGGAGAAATGGAAAAGGAAGTGAGACACTGGAAAAGGAGGCCATAAACTAGATGCTGGCATTTTCTAAGCGCAATGGACAACCCTGGAGATGGAAAGACACGCCCAAGAGAAAACAAAGCATGCACTGTGCTTATCAGAAGGAAGAAGATTAGTGAACAATGAGAAACAGTATGGTAGTCAGATCTGAGCTCACCACCTCCTGTTCCTGGGAGAGGAAACACAAAGACGATTCACTTACCAGTAAAAAAAAGAATGGGTTTGCTCCAAGCAATGAAATAGATTTGAAGAAAATGATTAATAAAATAGTGAGGACTGACTTCTACTGCCAGCCATAAGTAAGAAAAGGTAGCCTAAATCTAGGAGGAATAGCAATTAGTTGACAGAGATTCAGAAGTGGCAGAAATTCTGCATCTAGAGAACAAGGATACTGAAACAGTTTCTACAAGCCTATTCCATTTGTTCAAACAGGTAAAAAAAAAATGCAACCATAGAGAGAAGACAAATACGACATTTTAAAAGGAATCAAATGGAACTTATAGAAATAAATGTAATTTCAAAATGAGAATTTAGCCATCTGGTAGTCACTGGGAAAAACACAATAAATTGGAAGGCATAAGAACTATTCAAAATCAGTCAAAGAGGGGAAACCTATGAGAAAATGTGAATATGGGAAAGGCTTCCAAGGCAAGGAGACAAGCATATTGGGAAGGCCTTAGGGAATATGAACCTTGAACAAACATCAGCTCAACAAGATAGAGATGGGAACCAAAGAGAAAATTGTGTGAAGAACTTGGTCATTCCCTAGAGGCTGTGGTGGACCATGGCCTTCCATGTATTTGTCTCCCATCCAAGTACTAACCAGGCCCGACCCTGCTTAGCTTCCAAGGTCAGACGAGATCGGACGCATTCAGGGTGGTATGGCTGTAGACTCCTTCCATGTATTCGTTTTAAAATGCTGACCAAAGCATGCTACGTATCATTCTTTGTACTAACCCAGTAAACGAAAACATGCGTGAGACATGATTTCTTCTGTGTGTAGGGAGGCAGGGAAGTAAGCTGGTGACAGTAAGGACAATCCTAAGAAGCATGTTGGACATACACGCTTCTAAGAAAGTACTTTTTTTTTTCTTTACAATTGCACAAATGCCATCAACTTACCCCTAAGCTTCCAATTTTTCACCCTAGCTTCCTCCTTTGTCTTAATCTTGACACACAATGGGTAGGACAAATTAGTGACACCAGAAAGAAGTAACAGATTTTAACTAAATTACCTAGGGTTTCAAAGTTGTTTGCATGTAATGGCTTGCCACTTTGCGACTAGGGCACAAGTGGGCTTTTGGCTTTTAGAGGTGTTGTGGGGTGCAAGAGAGATCACACTGGACCCAAGTGTAGGATGTTAGGAGGAGTCTTTATTTTCCAAGGTTGGTGACAGCAGCTCCCGCAACACTCAAAGAGCTATTGCACTGAGCTGACAAAGTCAGGGGTTTTTAAGCGCTCATCCTCCAATCAGATTGAGAGCCATGCAGTACCACGTTTCAGGCAGGAAGGGAGTTACCAGAGCTGAAAATTAGTTAGGAAACCTAAGGTAGCACTACAGGATGCAGGAAGGGCCATGTGTCTGGAGCCTGCGGAGTAATTTCCACGCTGTTGGTTGTGAATGGTGGGGAAGGCACCAGTGGGGTGCGCTTGATCAAAGGGAGGGGATGTACAATGAGTGGTATGTGGAAACTCCGTTTCAGCGCCCAGTCCGGTGTCAAGTGTTAACGTGCCATCAATGGCGGCGCCCCATTACAGAAGGTGATTACTCATGTTTGATTCTTCATATCTGGAGATTTTCCCTGATGATTGTGCCATTTGCAATACAAAACAAAAGCAAATAATTTAAACTTACTTCACAGCTGTCTCCGTGTGTGTCCTTCCCGTATGCCAGTGTTCTCACTAATGACTCCTTCGTCAGCGTCTGTCTTTCCTACTAGGCTGAATATATCAAGACTAATTGCCGACAGCTGTCCATGAGAGGAAACCATCCTTCAACCCCAAGAACTGGAGGACCACTCTGGCTGCGGGTTTGGGGATACTTTAGGAGGGACTTAAAGGGTAGAGAAGGACAGTGCAGAAAGAGAAGATGACAAAACCATTTTACCTGTCATGCCAGATCCGCCAGTCCCACTGTTGGCCGCATGTGGGGAAAATTAGTGCTGCATGAGGCTTGGCTGTTAGTTAAGAACTTCCTCTCCAGGTTCAGATCAGGGGTAGGCCCACCCTGGGAAGAAGTGGGACAAGGAAGGTTGTTTTGAGATGTGGACATCTGCTGCACACACTCCGTTTAAGCTTCTAGCCAGGGCCAAAGAGGGTGCAGGTTTGCAAGACTGGTTACACAAGATAAGGTTCCCCTGCATACACGTGTTCTGTGTTGGCCCTCGACCGGGCCTGGGAAAGAATGCGTGTATGGGTCAGGGAGAAGGTACCGGGGGCCATAATAGCTGGCCCAGTGCCACTTTTGTGTACAGCCAATAGCCAGGGAAGCAGCAGCAGCATGCCCTACTGAGTTGCCCGTAGTGCTCGGGGACATGTTGTTGCCGGTTTGGTGAAGTGCCCGTGATGCCCGGTGATGTGCTGTTCCCGCGCCGGTGCTGTGGGTCCTGTTGCAGAGAAGGGCCCTAAGGCGGTAAACACCAAAGCAGATGAATTCTCCTCCTTTACCTAATCTCGCCTTTTCCCTCTTGCCTTGGGTTCTTTCATCTTTGCTTATTTTATTCCCCCTGCTCAATAAACATTTATGGCTTATCTAAGAAGGGCTTGTAGAGTGTTTTTGTTGCGGATGGAGCCCTAAATCAGAGTGAGACCATGCACGGCTGGGAGCTAAGGATCTCTTGCTCCAACACCACACCATGTTTTTTCTCTCTCACCTTTAAGTCCCTGCTTTCTGGG